>NC_141698.1:214197672-215397672 GCF_964263255.1 Lissotriton vulgaris
CAATCAATCTAGCTATCTATCTAGCTATCAATCTAACTACCTATCTAGCTATCTAACAATCTAGCTATCTAGCTGTCTATCTATCTAGCTATCTAGCTATTTATTAATCTATCTATCTATCTATCTATCTATCTATCTATCTATCTATCTATCTATCTATCTATCTATCTATCTATCTATCTATCTATCTATCTATCTATCTATCTATCTATCTATCTATATATCTATCTATCTATCGATCTACCTAGCTATCTATCAATCTAGCTATCTATCAATCTAGCTATCTAGCTATATATCTGTCTAGCTATCTGTCTATCTAGCTATCTATCAATCTAGCTACCTAGCTATATATCAATCTAGCTATCTAGGTATCTATCAATCTAGCTATCTACCTATCTATCAATCTAGCGATCTAGCTATCTAGTTATCTAGCTATCTGTTGCCTTCATTAGCAGGTGACTTTTTCCCAGACAACAGAGATTCGGTGCAGTTGAGAGAGAGGCTTTTGCTGTGGTTTGGTCCCTGAAAAAGCTGAGACCATATTTAGTTGGAACTTTCATGTTCAAACTGGCTGCCAGCCTCTCAGATGGTTCATGCAGATGAGAGGGTAGAATTCCAAGCAATTTAGGTGGTCCATTGTCCTGTAGGGAATGGACTTTACAGTGGAACACAGGTCTGTGTTAGCCCATGCCAAGTGGATGAACTTTCCTGGGTTTTCCACTTAGATGATGAGGACTACCAGGGTGCAGGTTAGTAACCCATCATCTTTTGTTTATGGGGCTCTGTTGCAAAGTGATCCTAACCCCCGGGCACCCATATTTTTTGCTGACTTGTGCTGGTGGTAACTGACTCTCAATTTCCCTGGGCTCTGCATAACGAGGCCCAGGGCCAGTTCTGTGCTGAAAATACTTAGTGCCTCATTATTGGAAACTGTTGCATTGCTGCATAAAAACAGCAATGCAACAGTTTTCACTGCATCCTCCTTGCGTCACAGTGGATACCCTGTATTTATGTACGGCGCTCCATGTCACAAGGAGTTACAGACACGTCAATATTTCTGATGCATCTGTAGGCATAGTAATGACGCATTGCTGGAGTGTGTCACAAAGTGACGCAACTTCAGCAATATGTCCTTTCACATGGGGCAAGACCTATCTGAGAGGACCTGTGTCAGTCTTCTGCCAACTGTGAAGCAGGCGTAAGATTTTGACGCAGTGGCATCCTAGACATGGCGCAGTGAAATCTGATAGATTTCACTCCACCACTTCTACCAAGCTTTTTACGTGGGAATGTCCACCCTGCATACATTTTACCTGACACAGGTATAATATTGCGCAGAGCTTTACAAAGTGACTCATCTGCTTAGATGTGTCACTTTGTATATAGGGCGCAACATAGTGCATTTTTTACGCCGCAGGTGCATCACAAAAAGTGATGCACCGGCAGAGTAAAAGTGGTGCAAGGCCTCATACATAATGCCTACAGAATACATTGATAATACCTACACACACTAGGGTACACTATGGGTTAGGGTATGCCTAGGATTTGTACGACCTCCCCTTTAAGTCTCCAGTACATAATAGGGCAGGGTTCTGACTTCCATAGTTTGAACTGGAGCTTGTCGAAAGTCAAGCCGGTGAACTCTCATCGAACCCGGACTGGTAGAGAGTATTGAGGGACCCTGGCAGAAAAAGTTTCTAAATCAGAAGGTAAAAACTTTGAAAGAGGCCTACCTTGAGGGGTAGCCATGCAGGGCTCCATCATGTTATGCCTGAAACTTTGATTTTGTCCTGGTCTAGTATGACCAGTTGTCAATGTGCTATATAGTGCTAAATCTTTGAAAATTCATACCTCCGGTTCCCTTCATTGAATTTATTTCACTCTGGTGTCATTTTAAAGAGTAAAAGATTTCCTAGTCTTATAAATTGATGTTGGATTTTTATTGTGTGTTGGGGATTCATTATATACTGAATTGTTGTTTTTAAATGCTTTACACACCTGTCTCCGATGTTAAGCCTGCCTGCTCGCAGCTAATTCCAAGGGTTGAGCATAGGGATCATTATTTTAGACTTATTTTGAGCCCTAGACTGTGGCCTTATTGCCAGTGGTAGATGCATATTTACCACTACTAATAATCCACTTTCCAACACTGCCCAGCAGAAACTCAGCATTTAATGCTACATGTAATTCCTCATGGAGGTGTTACTGTGATTTTTGTAATTAAAGCGGGCACAGCGCTTCACTTCGAAGTCTTTTATTCGTGGGTCACTTTCCTGGCTGCCAACGCTAAATGCAATTTTTTAAATTTTATTCAAGAAGTTTTCTATAGCGCTGTCAAGACCCAAAGGTAACAGAGTGCTTTACAGTTGGAGAAGGCATATAATCAACAGGTCCGGGGAAGACATTATTATTATTATTAGTCGGGTTTTGTAGAGCGCAAACAACCCGGAGGCCTCGTAGCACTAAGTACCGTCATACTAAAAGGGAAGGAGATTAAATGAACAGGTAAGTTTTCAGATCCTTCCGAAATTTTAAAAGGCTAGGTTCACTGCGAAGGGAGGTGGGCAGAGAGTATCATTCTTTCGCGGCATTCCAGGAGAAGGAACGTCCGCCCCATCTGAACCGTCTGATTTTGTTGACAGTAGCCAGAAAGGCAGTGCTGGATCTTAGGGATCTGTGAGGAAGATAGGGGTTTGCCAAGGAACAGATCATAGTGGGGGTATTCTTCCACATAGCTTTGTGCATAAAACAAAGAGATTTAAACAGCACTCTGGCCTTAACAGGAAGCCAGTGCAGTTTCCTCAGGGCAGTGGTGGCTGACTCTCATTTGTTGAGGCCTAACAGGAGGCGAGCTGCGGCGTTCTGGGTCACCTGTAGCTTTTTGATTGTAAATGCGGGGGCACCTAAGTATAAAGAGTTCCCGTAATCCAGGCGGGACAGAATAATGGCTTGAACCATTATTCTGCGAGCTTCAAAAGGGAGAAGAGGCAGCACTTTTCTCAGCATACGCATTAGCCCAAAGCATGTGGCAGAGAGAGTAGTGGCTTGCTGCATGAAGCTGAGGTTGGAGTCCAACCAAATGCCTAAGCTCTTTATATGGCACTTTGGTTGGGGTATGGGGCCCATGCACGGTGGCCAGTCTAACAGAGGACTGGGAATGGTTGAGTTGCCCAACACCATGAACTCAGTTTTCTCGCCATTTAATTTTAAATGCGAGGTAGCCATCCACTGAGCCACCGCTACCAGACAGTTACTTAGATTGGACGGGGAGGAGTCTGCCTGATTCATAGATACGACTAATTCCGTATCATCGGCGTAGGTTATTATATCAAGGCCGAAAGAGTGCACTATGTCTGCTAACGGCTGCATATAAATATTAAAAAGAGTAGGGCTCAATGAAGAGCCCTGAGGTACACCTTGATCCAAGGGCCAAACTTTTGAGTAAGTGGTACCCTCAACTACCCTGAAAGAGCGATTCTCCAGGAATGACTGGAGCCAGTGCATGGCCTTCCCAGAAATTCCCATCTGGTTGAGGCGGTGAAGAAGAATGCTGGTGTTAACGGTATCAAAAGCGGCACTGAGGTCGAGCAGCATAATTGCTGTAGTGCCGCCTTGATCCATTTGCTTCCTGGCCAGCTCGGTTACCGCCAGGAGGGCCGCCTCAGTTCCAAATTTTGGACGAAAGCCCGCTTGGGAATCGTGGAGAAGATGATGGTTCTCTAGGAATTGAGTGATAGACGAGTTGACGTGTTTTTCTAGGAGTTTGCTGATCCACGGAAGGAGGGAAATAGGCCGGAAATTGGCCATATTACCTGGGTCCAGAGTGGGTTTCTTCAGCAAAGCCTTGACCTGTGCACATTTCCATGCGGTAGGTACTGAACCTGTGGAGATAGACGTGTTTAATATGTCGAGAATAACAGGTTTAACAATGTTCTCAATTTTTACTATCTGATAGGGAGGAGCAGGGTCTGTGGGAGATCCTGATTTTATTTTCGTCATGATAGTCGCAAGTGAGTTCTCATCCAGCAATGGAAACTCATCTAATTTTGGAGTCGTGACGTTAGGTGAGCTGGTTCCCATATCCTGGGATAGATTAGGTGAACTAAAAGCAGAGGCAATTTTTTGTATTTTGCTGTAGAAGTACTCAGCTTGACTTTCACAGCGAGCCTGAGCTGTACTCGGATCAGCAGGAACCAGGGGGATGTCAATCAGGAATTTTGCTATCTGAAAGATTTCTCTAGAAGAGTTGGAGGCAGTTAAAAAATTTTCCTCGAAGTATAAAGTTTTAGTTCGTCTGATTTCTAATTTATATTTTTTGATGGCTTGAAGACATGGCTTGGCAGTTCGGGCTGGACTGTTCTCATGAGGCACAGGGTCAGACTAATTTGCATATAGCCATGTCTGAACTGTGGTGGCAGAGTGGGCTAAAGAACGGTGATGGATTAAACCCAGATCTTTTGACTGGGTGTGAGTGTTTGATTGATTCAGATGCTCCGTCCATCACCACCCCCTTTTGTACCGCTTTTGGCCGCCATAAGTGTGGCAGGGTATGCTCAGACGTGAGTCCCTTGCTCACTTTGCCACTGGATTCAAGCAAGCCGGGCTGAAGACGGCTGGAATGTCAGAAACCGGTCCTCGGAAGCTTGTTTCCGGTCCAGGGAAGACATGGCTTGGCAGTTCGGGCTGGACTGTTCCCATGAGGCACAGGGTCAGACTGATTTGTATATAGCCATGTCTGAACTGGGGTGGCAGAGTGGGCTACAGAACAGTGATGGATTAAACCCAGATCTTTTGACTGGGTGTCAGTGTTTGATTGATTCAGATGCTCCCTCCATCACCACCCCCTTTTGTGCCGCTTTTGGCCGCCATAAGTGTGGCAGGGTATGCTCAGACGTGAGTCCCTTGCTCACTTTGCCACTGGATTCAAGAAAGCCGGGCTGAAGACGGCTGGAATGCCAGAAACCGGTCCTCGGAAGTTCGTTTCCGGTCAAGGGAAGACATGGCTTGGCAGTTCGGGCTGGACTGTTCCCATGAGGCACAAGGTCAGACTGATTTGCATATAGCCATGTCTGAAATGGGGTGGCAGAGTGGACTAAAGAACGGTGATGGATTAAACCCAGATCTTTTGACTGGGTGTGAGAAGTTGGCCTGGTATATAATGCTCACTAGTTCTAGTGATCACTTTGTACCATGCCAAGCAACCCTTATGATGATCGGTTGTAAGTCAACCTTATAGACCAGTTATCCTAGTGGTAACGTGGACAAAGCAGTCTTAGGCTAAACTCTGAAAGGCATGTGAAACCAGCTGTATTACCATACACAACCCCCTTGAATACCAGATGAAAGGACACCACACAGATAAATATTGAAAATATATATATATTTATTAACTACAAATATCCCCTGAACTCTTTATCAGCACAGAAGCACAAGCGTTAAACAAAACACAGTTTAAAATACACAAAAGTTGCACAATATGGATGAGCCCTAGGGGCCACCTAAACCATATACTAAGAAAGTGGTATAAGAGATACCAATCGATAGGGAAACAGGCCTAGGGCCTTGGGAATCGCTGGAGCTGTTCGGGACTAGCAGTGACTAAGTCGGGAAAGGCCCGCGGGACTCGGGTGCAGTGTTTAAAGTGCACGCACTCACCAATGTTAAGTCTATGGTGCGTAAAAGTTGTAAAGTTAGTTAGTTCGGAACCTTCCGAGTGACCTAGAAAGCTGAAACTTGAGACACAGGCCCTAGAGGTGTACACCAGTGTGGGAACACCGGTGTTGCTGAGTTACCTCACCCACAAGAAGCGGGTGCATAGGGTCGAAGTAGTGTCGGGTTTCGTCACGCTGGTCGATAGTGCTTGGAGCTGAAGATGCTGCAGGCGGCTCGATGTGAAGAGTTCCGGTGGATCCAAGGGTGGATCTGAAGATGTAAAGGCCTGAAAGCAGAGGGGACAATGTTCAAAGTCACTAGCCAGTGACTACCGTGGAACCAGATTGGAACCACGCGATGTCGGGTGCAAACAGGCGTTGAGGTGTAGCTTCTCTCTGCAGTCACGTGGACACCGGGGGTCGAGGATGTCCAGGAGTCGGACACAAGCTGTCCCACACAAGCTTCTCGCTGCTGGCGGTGACGGCAACTTGATTGAAGCAAACAGGCCTTGGCTAATGCAAGCCACGCAGGAGTCAAAAAAGGCTTCTTACTTGGACCAGCAAGGTCAGAGCGGGTGCTCCTTTTTACAAAAGCTAGGGCAAGTCTGGAGCAACTAGACCCGCAGTGTAGTTCTTCGGTTTTGTTGCCAAGATTGCCGCTGACCACGTGGCTAGTGGCCGGGATGGCACGTCGAGCGGCACAATGCAAAAGGGCCCCACGCAGATCGTGGAGATGCTGGGGGGCTGATCTTCGGTGCAAGGGCTGCTCGGTGGTGGGGGTTCTCAGTCCCTAAAGCACAATGTCGAGGGTGCCTCTGATGCTGCGCAGTCAGCTCTTTGAATGTCTTCCAAGATGTCTGGTCCCACATCTCTCGGTGCCTCCACGGTTCCCTTCTTTGCAGGGACTGTGGAGCGGGCTGTGAGAAGTCTGGGGTCTGAGTCTTGTCAGGTTCTGCACTCGGGCTCCGGCGGGAGGCGGCGGCAAAGCAGACATCGATTGGCTGGTTGGTACCTATGTTCACAGGGTGGCCACTCCTAGGCCACAAGGGAGATGCTCTTCATACTTCTGTGCAGCAGAATTTCGAAGTCCAGTCGTCTTCTTAGTTTCAAGTTGATTCAGGATGATCTGGGGTGCTATGGCACTGCTCCCACTCTTAGTCCCAATCTGAGGGGTGTATCACCTGCTAGGTCCCTCCTCTGGGTGGGACCAGGAAGGGGGCGGTTACACCCCATTTCCTTTGTCCAGCTCCTCGCCAGGCCTGGGTCTGGAAAGTTCCAGGACCGGTTTGGACTGGCTTATGCACGGGGACACCTTGTGTGCCCCGGGCATGTCTCAATCTATTCAGCCCTGTCCTACCCAATACACAAAATCCTGTCTGGGGTGGTGCTCGCACCTCCCAAGGCAGGAAACCCTTTGTCCAAGCCTTCCTCGCTGGAAGGACTCCCAGCAGCAGGAGGTCAGACTTGTGTCTGTGGTGGCAGCATCCATTTTGTGATGCTGAGGCTCTGGTTAACTTTAACCGGGGTTAAGGCTACACACATGTCGTGTCCCTCTAGAAGGGTGGAATACTATCCCCGTCGACAGAACTGTGGAGGGGCTAGTATTCCAAGTCGTATGACACCTTACTCGACATGTTTTGATAAAGCCAAACCAAAGTTAGCATATAACCGCGAGGATTATAATGCACTTGAGAGTATATGGTATGGCAATATCCCGGAACAGCTAAGGGAGTTGTTCCCGACAGCCGCAGACAGGCTCAGCTCATGCTAGAGCACCAGCTCACATATTTCCAAGCACTCTGCCTCCAGGATTGATGAGGCCTTCCATAGGAGTGGCTGATAGGAACATATGTGTCCAGTTAAGGTTAGATATAGGGATACTATATCTAAGCAAGAGGTGATTACACCAACTTACCCCAGCTGAGTGATCAGCCAGTTGTGTCAAATATGGAGGCCAGGCCAGGGGTGGCACAATACATGCTGCAGCCCCTGGTAGGCCTTGGAAACACCTATGCCATGGGTACCTGGGGTACACTGTTACAGGTGCCAATATGGTTAACCAGTTCCAATTGTGTATGCACCTAAGGTACATGGCGTCCATTTTAAGGAGAGAGCAATCAGCCTGGGGCTCTGAATAGCAGGATCCCAGGCCAACTATGTCAAAAACCAGCTAAACACCAGGCAAAAAGTTTGGGGGTAACCATAGTCAGATATCCACCTTCCTACATAACCCCCCCCCCCCAAACTAAAGGAGATAAGGCTATCCTTGACCAGGTAAGCCTATATTGCCTAAGTGGCCATATAAGGAAGTACCAGCTCTGGCTTGGTTACCCCCTGTCTCATGGTCCACTAAGCAATCCCTCACCCTAAGGGTATCTGAGGGTCTCCACCATAGGGAATCTCTACCTGTGGTGTGTCTTTGCAAAGTTAAAGGCTGATGTTGAGATGGAGTACTGAAGTGAGATTCCTCTGTAGGACTCAGCTTCCTCCAATCACTCTCCACCATGTGTGTCTTTCTTTCTTTGACTGAGTTGCACTGAGCTCTCAGGGTCAACATCTGGCTGCCTAAAGCTGGAGGCTGGGTCCCTCTTGTTGGCTTACTGGAGGGACAGTTCAGGTTTGGGCCCTTGGGGTCCCAGGTTTGGCTGTGCCCAACAGAATCCATCTGTGGGAGGTCCCTAACTACTTTTAAGGGGGCTCCCTTAGGAGTTTTAAACATTTTCACCTCACTAGGGCTACTAGTTTTGGTGCCCCTAATCTGTTGATGGGGGTGCCTTATTTGACAGGGGGCCCTTTGGGTCTCACTGTCTTTCTTGTCCTCTGCAGCCCTGGGCTGACTAAGGCAAGGTAGAGAGGGGCAGGTTACCTGCTCCAGACTGGGTCCCACCTGAGAAGGGTCCACTGTCATCAGAGGCTCTGTCAGGCCAGGCCCAACAACCTCTGGGACAGTTCCTTCATCAGGGGTAAAATCAGTTCCCTGAGGAGGCTGATACTTTCCTAATGTCTGGTGGGAGGGAGATTTCTCTTCCTCCTCAATGCTCTCAGTTTGGGTGGAGTGTACCATCATTTCAGGCTTCACTACCCAGGTATCGGTTTGAGTTTGGGCTGTGGCCATCACAGCCCCACCAACCTTTTCAGGAGGAGACTCAGTTTGGGTATGGGCTGTTACCATCACAGCCCTACTAATCTTTTCAGGAGGGAAGTTATCTAAAGATGGGGCTGAGGTTTGCTCAGCCCTACCAACCATTTTAGGAAGGACCTCTTGGATTGGGGCTGTAGCCATCACAGCCCCACTAACCTTTCCATGTAGATTTACCATTCTAGAATTGGTTTGCTGTTCAACCTCAGCCAGGCTGAGATTTCCAAATCATTACCAAGTAGGCAATCTACAGGCAAGTTTGCTGACACTGCCACTCTATTTGGGCCGCCAGTGACACCTCCCCAGCTAAGATTGACTACTGCCATGGGATGATTGGTTTCTATGCCATCAATGTTTGTCACCTGATATGTGGCATCAGGTAAAAGTTGCCTTGAGGGGACTAGACATTCAGCCACCATGGTGATGCTAGCCCCTGTGTCTCTGAAGGCCTTAACTTTCAGACCATTGATGAGGGGCTCCTGTCTATACTTGCTCAAAGTGTTTGGGCAAGCTGTGAAATTGGCAACCCCATGCCAGTCTCATAGACAAGGGTATCTGAGTTAGGGGACCTGGTTAGGCCAGAATCCACCTGTGCTCCAAAAGTAAACCCACCCAGATTCCTGGGTGTGCTCCCACTTCCTGGGGGATTACTGCTGACAGTAACAGGAGGTGTTGGAGCTGGCTTTGGAGGTATATTCTCTTTATTGCCATTCTTGGGACAACAGTTGTCTGTTTTGTAATGCCCAAACTGTTTACAGGTATGACAATAAGGCTTTTTCTGGGTTGAAGAAGTGTCTTGGGACCCAGCCCCATTCTTGGAGTTTTGGGGCCCTGGGGAAGTATTTTCCTTGCTTTTATTCCCACCCTTCTCTTGAGGTTTGGTAGTCTCTTTCTTTTGGTCACCACCCTGGTTCTTAGGCCTGATCCTGGTTCTGACCCATTTGTCTGCCCTCCTACCCAATTCTTGTGGGGAGGTCAGATCAGAGTCAACCAGGTGCTGATGTAGAAGCTGATTTTGACAATTACTTAAGATTTGCTCTCTCATAATTAAATTATACAATCCTGTATAGTCAGTAACCATACTTCCCAGCAACCAGCCCTCCAGAGCCTTAGTGGCACATTCAACAAATTCAGATCAGTCCTGAGTCTGTGTCTTCTGGGTGTCTCTGAACATTAATCTGTACTGATCAGTGGTTAAGCCTAACCCATCAATCAGAGCAATCTTCAGGACCAGGTAGTTTCTAGAATCCCCATCACTAACTGTGAGAAGTCTGTCTCGGCCTCTACCTTCAAAGGAGAGCCACAAGATTGCTGCCCACTGCTCCTGAGGGATCTGCTGTACTTTGCAGGCTCTCTCAAGTGCAGTCATCCATTTGTGGATATCATCCCCAGCTTTGTAGGGGGGCACAATCTTACTCAGGTTTCTTGTATCAAAAGACCTGTCTTTATCCTTAGGGATAGTGCTGCCACCAGTGGATCCTAATCCACTCTCTCTAGGCTGTCTTGCTCTAGCAAGTTTCTCCTGGGCCAGGGCAACTTCTAATTCTTGTCTCTGGATCCTAAGTTCAGCCTCTCTCATTTTGGCCTCATGTTCCCTTCTCTGAGGGCTAGTCATCTCCCTTCTGGAGTGACCATGAGAACCTCTCAGAAGCCTGGGAGGTATTGGATTCACCTGAGTGATTCCTCCTCCTCCTATGCCCCTGGTTAAGTCCACTTGGGTGTCTGGGCAAGGTCAGCCTTGCTTCAGTCCCAAATATACTTAAGTTAGCCTGGTTAAGCGTACTGACTAGCACCTGGCTATTTCTACCATCATCAGAATCACTGCTCCCCCCTTCTGTCTCTTCTTCCTCTTCCTCCTCTGGGTCTACCTGAGGAGCTCCAGTGATGGGGACATCCTCATCTACCAGGACTATAGGGACAGGGGCATCAGCATTGTCATCCTCAGAAGGAGAGCCTCCTTCAGCATTCCCTGTGGGGTCTGCTTTAGAGGTCTTTAGAGTCTCAGACTGATCCAAGATTTCTCTAAGGTGGAATGTAGTTGGGGAAGGCCCTGTCTTCAGAACACTTAAGGCACACAGCTGCCTTAATTCCTTAAAGGAAAAGATAGCAAATTTGGATGGTGCCCTTGGAGGGTCACTCTCAACAGGAGTAAGTCCATTGGACCCCCCTGCTCCAGACATTGCTCTAGTGTGGTGGATGTGTTGCAATCTACCTACACTGGTGTTTACCTACTAAACCTATCTAGTAGTTGTAGTCAGGGTGTGCTACTTCCTATCCTCTACAACAACTAAGTTCAGTAGAACTTATGTATACTAGTCTTGTTTTATATGTACCTAACAGGTACCTGTATGATCTTTCAAATGATACTCTCAAAGATTGTAATGGTAAAACAACAGCAAGCTCAGATCCCAATCCGCTGCTCACCAATGTGAAAAGTTGGCCTGGTATATAATGCTCACTAGTTCTAGTGATCACTTTGTACCATGCCAAGCAACCCATATGATGATCGGTTGTAAGTCAACCTTATAGACCAGTTATCCTAGTGGTAACGTGGACAAAGCAGTCTTAGGCTAAACTCTGAAAGGCATGTGAAGCCAGCTGTATTACCATACACAACCCCCTTGAATACCAGATGAAAGGACACCACACAGATATATATTGAAAATATATATATATATTTATTACCTACAAATATCCCCTGAACTCTTTATGAGCACAGAAGCACAAGCGTTAAACAAAACACAGTTTAAAATACACAAAAGTTGCACAATATGGACTTTTCCTCGGGAGGTCAGAGGTGAGGGTTGGCAGGGGAAAACATGGCGGCCGGCTAGGAAGCGGGTCGCGGATGTCCGGAGCAGTGGTGATGTCGATGTGAGAATAGCGGTCGGCTGTCAGTAATTTGGAGAGGCGCACATACCTTGATGCGAGCGGGGACTGTGGAGATACCACAACGAGCTATCGAGTGACTTTGGAGCCCGTTTGTCGGCTGGATTCGGGAGACTTGCAGCGGATGGCGGAGAACTCGGCTTTGCAAACCGCGGAGAGTGAGGGGGCGGAGTCGCGTCATTCGCCAGCTGGGAGCTTGGAGAGAGCGGCGCAAGGAGTTAGCAGGGGGCGCCGAGTGCTGGCGAAAATCGGAACACCAACAAGCGGAGGTAGAGGACGAGGAGTGGAAGCTCTCACGAATATTCCAACCACTATACTGCAGAGGAGCAGCAGTATCCGCACTGAGGAAGCTAAACAGCAAGTCAAGGGCACCGGCACGGAGCAAGTAAGCAAGGGGCTGAAAGAGGGCGGTAAAACAAGATACCAATTGAGGAGTAGCAGACTGGAGGGACATGGCAGTTTGGTGGGGCTGAATAATTTCGATAAAACGCAAGGAGGCTTGATCTCTTATTCGGTAGAGTTCAAGAAGGGTGCTAAAAAGGGTGTGACAAAAGAAGAAATATTTTCTAAGCCCACTTCATACAAACTTAAGGTCTCTCCTTCAAAGAAAGAAAGAAAAAAAAGGCAAAAAAAAGAAAAAGCTGGATTTAAGGCTCCAATAACCCCTTCACTTAACTCATATTTTAAGCCAGTCCCAAAAGTTTTGGTGTTGAAACCTGATTCTATCTCTCAATCTCAACTCAGGGCTGGTGAGGCGGGAGAGCTGGATGAGAAAGCTGATCATTCATTGAGTTTTATTGAAGAGGAACGCGAACAGGACTGGTCAAACCTCTTAACACCAAACCCCTTTCAGGTTTTGGAAATAGAGATGGAGGCAGATAAGGTCATTAGTCTTGACGCAGAGGCATCCATTGAGCAGATATTCCAATCCACTACATCAGACTCATTAGTTGAAAGCTTAACTGTTGTCTCTGCTGATCTGGAAGAGAATGCGGGAGAGGACATATTTACAAGGCAGGATGAAACCCTGATTAACGGAAAAACGTTGATTCCCTCAGAAGAATTCGGCTCAAGTCAGCAAGAGAGATTTGCCTCGACAGATGTGTTTGTTATGGAATTGTTAAGGAAATTGGAACAAGATATTCATCTAGGTTTTGAAGCCTCTAAAAGGAATCAAGAGCGCATAAGCGCTACATGTACATTGTTAGAGGATAAGATTGATAAATTAACTACACGTGCAGGAGAGATGGAATCCGAGATGAAAGTTGTACAGGGAAGGGTTCTGGATAATCGCAAAGAGATAGACATTATATTCTAAAGACAGAGAATTGGATGAAAGAGTAGAAAGATTGGAAAACATGCAAAGGCGCAACAACCTAAAAATTCTTAAACTTCCAGAAGGGAAAGAGGGGGCGGACATAAAGACTTTTGTGGTGCAGTTGTTGAAGAAAGAATTATCACTAGTTGAAACTGACGAAATGTTGGCCCGAGATATTCAACGAGTACATCGTGATCCTTTTAGGCTGAATCCAGACCGTGCGAAGCCAAGAAAAATTCTGATTAATTTTGCGACATATTCGCTAAAGGAAAAAATTCTGTCACTTGCTCTTATGAAAAAGTCTATTATGATAGACGGAGTATCAGTAGACATTAGGTCGGATTTGTCTCCAGCTACAGCAAATAGGCAATGGGAGATGGGAAAACGATTGATACCCTTAAGAGAAATAGGAGCCACGGCCCAGCTAAAATTTCCCGCTTTTTTAAAAGTAATGTGGCATAATAAGATGTATACATTTCGTACAGTTGACGAGGTAGACGCCTTTCTGGATGTTACTCAAGATGGATAGAAATAGAATACTGACCAAAGTCTATATAAAATAATAATAAGAGACATCACCACTGAGACATCCACCGGCCTAGGCCATGGGAGTAATGGTTGGGTTTTCCGGGGAGGGAATTGAGTGTGAGGGGAGGGGAGGGAGAGGGTTAAGGGAGAAAAAAATATATATATTCCTCATGAGCTGTCTTGCTGTGTCACAATTAGAAGGAAAATTTGGGCAGTACATGATAAGCATGATGAGCAGGATTAATAATAAGGAGCTAAGGTTCCTTACATGGAATGTTAATGGGCTCCGGGTTAAATCAAGGAGATTACTAATTTTGAAATATTTAGAAGATTCACCAGCTCAGGTTATTATTTTGCAAGAAACACATTTAACACAAAAGGAAAGTAAAGAGATATTTAGTACTCAAAAGTGGATTGCAAATGCTATTTTTTCATCCCAAGACTTGGTTACTAAGGGAGTGGCTATTCTGATTAGAAGAGGAGCTGACATAGTAGTCGAAAATAGTTCAGTAGACAGTAGAGGAAGATGGGTGATTTGTAAGTTACGACTGTCGGGTGAAGTGCTGGTAGTAGTCGGTTATTACGGCCCGAATGTAGATGATCCCACAATTTTAGAAAAAATTGAACTGGAGTTACTGGAATTTTCAGGTAAAATTATCATGGCAGGAGATTTCAATACAGTATTAGATGGCAAACTGGATAGAACTGGTAATGTTAGGGCAATAATGAATAGTAAAATGACTGCTAAAGTAAAGTCAGTGATGGTTCAGCTAGGACTCTGTGATATTTGGAGACTTAAAGCAGCACAGCAGCTAGGATTTACTTTTTATAATAAAAAATACAAACCTAATTCACGGATAGATTTTTTTCTGATAGACACTAGGTTGAAAGAGCGAGTTACAAGCGTAGATCACATAGGGGCACATCTATCGGATCATTCTGCAGTGAGTTTAAACCTAAGTTTGGAATTAGAAGAGATGAGTTCTGTTTGGAGACTAGATCGCACAATTTTAGCTGATGTAGAAGTTTTAGAAACTCTCAAAGAGGAGATACAAGTTTTTCTAGAGGTAAATGTCGGTTCAGCTAAGGAGGATATAGTGTGGGAAACCTGCAAAGCATTTATGAGAGGTAGAATGGGAGCTCAAGGTGCAAAAAAGCGAAGACTGTATTACAGCCAAGTTTCAAACTTAGAAAAAGAGATTCGAGAGTGTGAAATTAGTCGAATCCCCCAGGGAGCTATCATTCCAGATGGTCCATGGGAGAAAAAACTTTTAGATTTAAAGGTTCAACTCACTGCAACACTTACTCAAAGAGTCAAAGAAAGATGGGAAGCTAGTCAGTTGGCACACTTTTCATATGGAGAGGGATGTGGCAAGTTATTAGCGTGGAAAGCCAAGAAAGATGTTATACGGAATCAAATTAAGGAGATTAAGAAACCGGGCACAGGTCAAATCATAACAGAAAATAAACAAATTGTAGAAGCGTTTCAGGAATATTTTGCGAATGTCTATACAGAGGACCTTTGTCCAGATAAGGCTGAGATTGAGACCTGGTTACCTTTAATAAAACCACTTGCAGCTGAGGATATGCTGGAGTTAAATAAGGAAATTACTCAAGATGAGGTGATGAAAGTGATTAAGGAAAGTAAAAGAGGGAAAGCCCCTGGGCCAGACGGTCTACCCGCAGAAGTATACAAAGCCCTAGGAAACACAATGGTCCCCACTTTATGTCATCTATATAATAAAATCTTTAGAGGGGAAGTAACAATTGCAAGCTCATGGAATGAGGTAACTATTGTCCTAATACTTAAACCAGGGAAATCTCCAAAAAATATGGATGCGTATAGGCTGATCTCACTTTTAAATTGTGACTACAAATTCTTCTCTAAAATCCTAGCTGACAGGCTCGGTAAAATCATCCATAAATTGATCCATGAAGATCAAAGAGGTTTTATTAAGATGAGGTATCTAAAAGAACTCACTTACTCTTTGATAGGCATGATAGACTTAGCCTCCAAGTATGAATACCCCTTGGCAGTGATTGCATTAGACGCTGCCAAGGCCTTTGACCGAGTTAATTTTGTATACTTAAAAACTCTCCTGCACTATCTCAACCTAGGAGACAAATTTACGCAATCCATTTTTTCTTTGTATTGTGCACCGACATCGCGAGTACTTGTAAACGGAACTCTTACACTTCCTAGCAGATTAATGCGGGGCACACGACAAGGATGCCCCTTATCACCTTTGCTCTTTAACATATATATAGAGCCTCTTGCATGTAAAATCAGAGCTTCAGAAGAGATACCCCCCTTTGTTGTGATGGACTGGTCAAAGAAACTTGGGTTATATGCGGATGATATTATTGTTTATTCTACTAATTTAGTTGGTTCTTTGGAAAATTTAGTGAAGACAACAAAGGATTTTGGTAAGATCTCTGGATATCAGTTAAATCAAGATAAAACTGAAATAATGACTTGGAATCTTAATACGGGAGGGGTAAAAACTGCAGCAGAAATGAGGTACCTTGGAGTTAGGATTACTCAGAAAATTGAAGACTTGGCAAAAACTAATTTTGATAGAGTGAAAAAAGAGGTTGGTGACACGCTGAAAGGCTGGATGAATTTACCCCTGTCAATATATGGAAGATCTAATCTTGTAAAAATGGTGATTGTACCTAAAATTACCTTTTTGTTTGAGACTATTCCGTTGGGTTTTAAAAAGGAATGACTGGTGAAGTTACAGAGTATGATAACATCATTTATTTGGGCGTCAAAGGCCTCTCGAATCTCATGGAAGAAAATAAGGAGGAGAGTAAATAAAGGAGGGTTGGCGGCTCCAGATATACAAATTTATGCATGGGCTTTTTGTTTAAAAAACTGCAGGATGTTGTTGGGTACCCTTTTTAGTTCTCAGATCGGCGGACTATTTGGGATAATGCTGAAGAGATCAGGATATCACGAGTTTGGTTTTTTATATAAGTTTGCAGACCCTAAATTTTTTAAAAAGGTGAGACTCAAGACTTTGAGAGACTTGGCCGAGATATGGTACAAAATCAGGAAAATATCTAAGCTCCCCTATTTTAGCCATATGGCTCCAATATGGGAGTCTCCTGCAGCTCCTTCCTGGACAAGAGATGCGCTAGCATTAAATCTAAAAAAGGAACCTGCTTTGCAAAGGTGGAAAGACTTTTTTCAAGACGGCAATTTAATTTCTTGGGGTTTTTGTCAGCAAATGTGGGGCCCAGTTTTTTCAAAATACAAATACTTACAGATTCAAAGCTGGGCAAATCATTTGGAATCGGAGATCGGAATGGAAAACGACTTTGAGTTAAAGTTGGAGACAGGGGCTTTCAAGAAGGAAGTAGCTTTCTGGTATTGGCAAATACTAGAAATGGAGGATGGATCATTTGACCTACCAGAGACCCTGTGGAAGGATAGCTTGCCAAGGATCGCGACAGAAGACCAATGGCAAGTAACTATGTGCGTGCTATATAGAATTGTTAAACCTGCAAACCTAAGGCGAAACCTTTTATTTACCATTCACAGGGCATACTGGTCTCCGTATAGACTCTCTAAATTTAAGGATGGAGGGATTGTCGGATGTCCAAAATGTAAAGCTCCAAATGTTGATGACTTACACATGTTTGTATCTTGCCCAAATATCAAGCAATTCTGGATTGACGTGAGTAACTCTCTCTCCAAATCTTTGAACCAATGCATTGAGGTAAGCCCTGAATTAATTATTACTGGGAGATATGATTTACAAAACAGACTTTTGAATAACAATGTTAGACTTATTTTTTATGCTATGTTGCTAGCACGTCGAGAGATATGTAAATTATGGGTCTCACCACTTAGTCCCATCTTAATGGATTGGATTTTAGCCATGAGGTACATGGCTAAGCTTGATATGTTAGACCGCTCTAAAAGAAATAGAGGTTTTTGGATACCCTTCCTGTTAAATTTTGGTTAACTTATATTTATGTTAAAGTCCAATGATTAAGCCCGTGCCTGTCTCGCTGGTATATGGACTATCCTAGGACGATAAATAGAGATGGTGGAGGACACACATGTTGGGTCAGGTGGTCAAGAAGGATAGTTTAGAGGAAGGCCAGACTCAAGAATATGTGTTGTCTACGCCCCATTACTCTAATCCAGCATGAGAGACAAAAACAGCCCAGTGGTGGATTAGAAAGAAGTTATGGGCGGCAAAATGGCAAATGAGGATAAAAAAAAAAAAAAAAGTTGCACAATATGGATGAGCCCTAGGGGCCACCTAAACCATATACTAAGAAAGTGGTATAAGAGATACCAATTGATAGGGAAACAGGCCTTGGGCCTTGGGAATCGCTGGGGCGGTTCGGGACTAGCAGTGACTAAGTCGGGAAAGGCCCGCGGGACTCGGGTGCAGTGTTTAAAGTGCACGCACTCACCAATGTTAAGTCTATGGTGCATAAAAGTTGTAAAGTTAGTTAGTTCGGAACCTTCCGAGTGACCTAGAAAGCTGAAACTTGAGACACAGGCCCTAGAGGTGTGCACCAGTGTGGGAACACCGGTGTTGCTGAGTTACCTCACCTACAGGAAGCGGGTGCATAGGGTCGAAGTAGTGTCGGGTTTCGTCACGCTGGTCGATGGTGCTTGGAGCTGAAGATGCTGCAGGCGGCTCGATGTGAAGAGTTCCGGTGGATCCAAGGGTGGATCTGAAGATGTGAAAGCAGAGGGGACAATGTTCAAAGTCACTAGCCAGTGACTACCGTGGAACCAGATTGGAACCAGGCGATGTCGGGTGCAAACAGGCGTTGAGGTGTAGCTTCTCTCTGCAGCCACGTAGACACCGGGGGTCGAGGACATCCAGGAGTCAGTCACGAGCTGTCCCACGCAGGCTTCTCGCTGATGGCTGTGTCGGCAACTTGATTGAAGCAAACAGGCCTTGGCTAATGCAAGCCACGCAGGAGTCAAAAAAGGCTTGTTCCTCGGACCAGCAAGGTCAGAGCGGGTGCTCCTTTTTACAGGAGCTAGGACAAGTCTGGAGCAACCAGACCCACAGTGTAGTTCTTCGGTTTCGTCACCAAGATGGCCGCTGACCACGTGGCTAGTGGCCAGGATGGTGCGTTGAGCGGCACAATGCAAAAGCGCCCCATGCATATCGTGGAGATGCTGGGGGGCTGATCTTCGGTGCAAGGGCAGCTCGATGTTGGGGGCTCTCAGTCCCCAAAGCACAACGTCGAGGTGCCTCTGATGCTGCGCAGTCAGCTCTTCGGGTGTCTTCCAAGATGTCCGAACCCACGTCACTCGGTGCCTCCACGGGTCCCTTCTTTGCAGGGACTGTGGATCGGGCTGTGTGAAGTCTGCAAGACTGGGTCTTGTCAGGCTCTGGGCTCGGGCTCCGGCGGGAGGCAGCGGCAAAGCAGACGTTGATTCACTAGTTGGTACCTGTGTTCACAGGGTGGCCACTCCTAGGCCACAAGGGAGATGCTCTTCAGTCTTCTGTGCAGCAGAATGTCGAAGTCCAGTCGTCTTCTTAGTTTCAAGTTGATTCAGGATGATCTGAGGTGCTATGGCACTGCTCCCACTCTTATTCCCAATCTAAGGGGTGGATCACCTGCTAGGTCCCTCCTCTGGGTAGGACCAGGAAGGGAGGTGGTTACACCCCCTTTCCTTTGTCCAGCTCCTCGCCAGGCCTGGGTCTGGAAAGTCCCAGGACCGGTTTGGACTGGCTTATGCACGGGGACACCTTGTGTGCCCCGGGCATGTCTCAATCTATTCAGCCCTGTCCTACCCAATACACAAAATCCTGTCTGGGGTGGTGATCGCACCTCCCAAGGCAGGAAACCCTTTGTCCAAGCCTTCCTCGCTGGAAGGACTCCCAGCAGCAGGGGGTCAGACTTGTGTCTGTGGTGGCAGCATCCATTTTGTGATGCTGAGGCTCTGGTTAACTTTAACCGGGGTTAAGGCTACACACATGTCGTGTCCTTCTAGAAGGGTGGAATAAAATCCCCGTCAACAGAACTGTCGAGGGGATAGTATTCCAAATCGTATGACACCTTACTCGACATGTTTTGATAAAGCCAAACCAAAGTTAGCATATAACCGCAAGGATTATAATGCACACAAGAGTATATGGTATGGCAATATCCCGGAACAGCTAAGGGAGTTGTTCCCGACAGCCGCAGACAGGCTCAGCTCATGCTAGAGCACCAGCTCACATATTTCCAAGCACTCTGCCTCCAGGATTGATGAGGCCTTCCATAGGAGTGGCTTATAGGAACATATGTGTCCAGTTAAGGTTAGAGATAGGGATACTATATCTAAGCAAGAGGTGATTACACCAACTTACCCTTGCTGAGTGATCAGCCAGTTGTGTCAAATATGGAGGCCAGGCCAGGGGTGGCACAATACATGCTGCAGCCCCTTGTAGGCCTTGGAAACACCTATGCCCTGGGTACCTAGGGTACACTGTTACAGGGGCCAATAAGGTGAACCAGTTCCAATTGTGTATGCACCTAAGGTACATGGAGTCCATTTTAAGGAGAGAGCAATCAGCCTGGGGCCCTGAATAGAAGGATCCCAGGCCAACTATGTCAAAAACCAGCTAAACACCAGGCAAAAAGTTTGGGGGTAACCATAGTCAGATATCCACCTTCCTACACTGGGTGTGAGTTTTTCATTGATTCAGATGCTCCGTCCATCACCACCCCCTTTTGTACCGCTTTTGGCCGCCATAAGTGTGGCAGGGTATGCTCAGACGTTAGTCCCTTGCTCACTTTGCCACTGGATTCAAGCAAGCCGGGCTGAAGATGGCTGGAATGCCAGAAACTGGTCCTCGGAAGCTTGTTTCCGGTCCAGGGAAGACATGGCTTGGCAGTTCGGGCTGGACTGTTCCCATGAGGCACAGGGTCAGACTGATTTGCATATAGCCATGTCTGAACTGGGGTGGCAGAGTGGGCTAAAGAACGGTGATGGATTAAACCCAGATCTTTTGACTGGGTGTGAGTGTTTGAATGATTCAGATGCTCCGTCCATCACCACCCCCTTTTGTACCGCTTTTGGCCGCCATAAGTGTGGCAGGGTATGCTCAGACGTGAGTCCCTTGCTCACTTTGCCACTGGATTCAAGCAAGCCGGGCTGAAGACGGCTGGAATGCCAGAAACCGGTCCTCGGAAGCTTGTTTCCAGGTCCAGGGAAGACATGGCTTGGCAGTTCAGGCTGGACTGTTCCCATGATGCACAGGGTCAGACTGATTTGCTTATAGCCATGTCTGAACTGGGGTGGCAGAGTGGGCTAAAGAATGGTGATGGATTAAACCCAGATCTTTTGACTGGGTGTGAGTGTTTGATTGACTCAGATGCTCCGTCCATCACCACCCCCTTTTGTACCGCTGTTGGCTGCCATAAATGTGGCAGGGTATGCTCAGACGTGAGTCCCTTACTCACTTTGCCACTGGATTCAAGCAAGCCGGGCTGAAGACGGCTGGAATGCCAGAAACTGGTCCTCGGAAGCTTGTTTCCGGTCTAGGGAAGACATGGCTTGACAGTTCGGGCTGAACTGTTCCCATGAGGCACAGGGTCAGACTGATTTGCATATAGCCATGTCTGAACTGGGGTGACAGAGTGGGCTAAAGAACGGTGATGGATTAAACCCAGATCTTTTAACTGGGTGTGAGAGTTTGATTGATTCAGATGCTCCGTCCATCACCACCCCCTTTTGTACCGCTTTTGGCCGCCATAAGTGTGGCAGGGTATGCTCAGACGTGACTCCCTTGCTCACTTTGCCACTGGATTCAAGAAAGCCGGGCTGAAGATGGCTGGAATGCCAGAAACTGGTCCTCGGAAGCTTGTTTCTGGTCCAGGGAAGACATGGCTTGGCAGATCGGGCTGGACTGTTCACATGAGGCACAGGGTCAGACTGATTTGCATATAGCCATGTCTGAACTGGGGTGGCAGAGTGGGCTGAAGAACGGTGATGGATTAAACCCAGATCTTTTGACCTGGTGTGAGTGTTTGATTGATTCAGATGCTCCGTCCATCACCACCCCCTTTTGTACCGCTTTTGGACGTCATAAGTGTGGCAGGGTATGCTCAGACGTGAGTCCGTTGCTCACTTTGCCACTGGATTTAAGCAAGCCTCGCAGAAGACGGCTGGATTGCCAGAAACCGGTCCTCGGAAGCTTATTTCCGGTCCAGGGAAGACATGGCTTGGCAGTTCGTGCTGGACTGTTCCCATGAGGCACAGGGTCAGACTGATTTGCATATAGCCATGTCTGAACTGGGGTGGCAGAGTGGGCTAAAGAACGGTGATGGATTAAACCCAGATCTTTTGACTGGGTGTGAGTGTTTGATTGATTCAGATGCTCCGTCTATCACCACCCCCTTTTGTACCATATAATCAACAGAAGCATGACGTATGAAAGGTTTTAACAATCAACAAGTGGCAGAGTAAGAGCTGCGTAATTGTAATGCAGAACTTCTTTGGTTTCAAGGTTCAATGTGGTCGCATAGTTCTGTGGTTGCTGTCTGCGCCGTGTTTTCCATTACCAAGGAAACGGTTGAGGAACAGGGATTTGAGTTGACTTTTGAATTCCACAAAAGATGGTATGGTTCTGATGTGCTGGGGGATGGAGTTCTACATTTTGGGGCCGTTACCCGTGAAAGAGCAGTCTGCTGTTCTTTTTTTTCTAGTTTTAGGTAGGATGAGCAGGAGGGAGTTAGAGCTTCTCAGATTCCTGAATTGGCTTGCTTTTTTGAGTTTTTTTGCCAGATATTCGGGTTTGCCGGTATGGCGGGCTTTGTGGTTTAGGCAGGCCGTTCTGAAATTACTTCGCATTTCTACTGGGAGCCATTTAGTTCTTTGAGTGCCGGGGAGATGTGATCAGATTTTTTGATGCTGGTATTCATTCTGGCTGCCGCATGTAATGTTGTTTTGATCCGTGCCAAGTGTGATTTAGGAATACCTGTTAGGATTGCATTCCCATAGTCCAGTCTTGACAGTACCAGAGATTGAGTGGCCAGTTTGAGATCCTTGTTTGGAATGTAGGGTTTGATTTTGTTCAGAAGTCTAAGGTTAAAGAATTCACTTTTGGCCGAGTTCTTAATGTGTTTCATCATGTTTAGTTTAGAGTCTAAGGTGACGCCAAGAGATTTAACAGAGTCTACTAGAGTAAGATTCCCTTTGAGCGCATCAATTGCCTTTAGCCATTCAGTGATTTGAGGGTTGTCCTCCTTGTTCGAGATGAGGAGTGTCTCGGTCTTGTCTGGATTTAGTTTCAGGTGATTGTTTGTCAGCCATTCTTGAACATCTTTCAGGACAACATTTAGTCTTTGGATGTCATTGAGAGAGGAAGTTTCCAGATAGATCTGTGTGTCATCCGCGTAGAGGTCGAAGCAGATGTTGGCTTTTCTGAGTAGCTTGGAGAGCGGTTCCATATAGATGTTAAAAAGCTGTGGAGAGAGCACCGATCCTTGGGGGACGCCCTTGTTGACTTGCTGATTTTCGGAGGTGAAGTTCTTGATTTTTATTTTTTGCGTGCGATTATGAATAAAGGAGGACAACCACTTGAGCACTACCTCACCGAGACCCGCTCTTTCTTGGAGATCCCTGATGAGGAGTTTGTGGTCCACCATATCAAATGCTGCCGAGAGGTCAAGGATAATGAGGAGGCAGCATTTGTCAGAGTCTAGTGATCCATGGATATCATCTATAATGCTCAGAATCGCGGTTTCTGTGCTGCAGCCTTTTCTAAAGCCAGACTGGTGGGGGTCTAAGAGGTTGATGTTGTCCAGGTGCTGTGTCAGTTGATGAAGTATGCAACGTTCAAGTGTTTTTGAGAGCAGGAGAGGTTTGATATAGGTCTGAAACTGTTCAGATCTGTCGAATCTAGACCAGGTTTTTTCAGCAGGGGGGTGACTTGCCCCATTTTAAGGCAATCAGGAACCACTCCATTTTTTAAGGAGCTGTTTAGAATTATGCCCCATAGAGGTACAAAAGCGTGCTTAATTTTCTTGATTAGTAAGGGAGGAATGGGGTCTGAGATATGTGCTGATGGTTTGGAGGTGGAGATCAATGAGATAATCTCTGTTTCTTGAACGGGGCGAAAGCTAAGCCAGGGGTTGAGAGAAGAGCCAGGAGAGAGGGTATGAGGTACAGCCGTGATGCTCTTCTTGGGGTTTGATTCGTTGATGTCTAATGATAGTTCGATTCTAGCAATCTTGTCATTGAAGAAGTGGGCGAAGTTGTCGCATAGTTCTTTGGACGCCTGTACAGATGAGGACAGTGGCTTGGAGGTTTGTTGTCTAATGATGCTGGAGAGCTCCTTCGGTCTGTTTTTGGCCTTGTCCAGTGCCTCACGCAAGAAGCTAGAATTCTTGCTTTTGATGTTGTTGTTTTACTTCCTACGGGCTTATTTCAGTTGATCGCGAAGGATGGCAGTCGGGTTGTTTCTCCACTTTCTTTCTTTGGCTCTTAGGTTTCTCCTTTCTGCATTGAGGTCAGCGTTGGACCATGTTCTGGATGGAATGGCTCTGCTTCTTTTGAGTTTTAGTGGAGCTAGTTTGTCGAGTATGGACACTAGCTCGGAATTGTACCGGTCAGTGAGGTCATTGGTGGAGAGGTGGCTTTGTTGTCCCGGAGAAGTGAGCTTAGCTGAACTTCCAAGATATCCAGGGGTACTTGGTAGAGGTTTCTCATCCATTTGGGGGGTCTTGTGGAGGTTGATAGGAGATGGTGGGGTGATTGATATGACATAGGATCATGTGGTGGTCTGACCAATCAACGGGAAGTATGTGGTTGACCGTGATTGAGTTCTTTTGTGCAATGATTGCATCCAATGTGGCTCCTTTGTAATGAGTCTCCTCAGTACAGTATTGTTTAAGGTTGTTATCATAGAGGGGGCTGGATAACGATTGGATTAGAGGATTCAGATCACCTAGAATTAAATTATTGGAATCACCGAGTGGACCTTGTGCTATGAGGTCGGATAGTTGTTCTCCAAATGCGTTGTTTCTACCAGGGGGGTGCTAGAGCAAGTAACACAGTAAAGAACCACTATCTTTGGTCTTGATGATGGAGGATAGACATTCAAACTAATCATAATCAAAAGAGGTGGTTTCCGAGATGACCAAACTATCCTTGTGAATGATAGCAACCCCTCCTCCTCGCTGATCTATTAGTACCATCATGTCTAGGAAAGGAGTAGGTTAAGCATGGGTGAATTTTGCGAATTCGCGATCCGCGAATTTGCGAATTCGCGATCCACAAAATTCGCGAATTTGTGGCTTTTTGTTTTTTGCGTGTTCGCGGGGTTTTTTGCGTGTTTGCGGGGTTTTTTGCGTGTTCGTGGGGATTTTTGCGTCTTTGCGAGTCGCTTGCATAGCGAAGTTACCCATGCAGTCGTTTATGGGCGAGGGAGAGAGAGATAGATAGATAGATAGATAGATAGATAGATAGATAGATAGATAGATAGATAGAAAGAGAGAGAAAGAGAGGGAAAGAGAGAGGGAGAGAGAGAACGAGAGAAAGAAAGAGAGGCCGGATCTCTGAAGGGCCAGATTCCTGAGTTGCCCCTACAGAACATACAGCTTTTTATTTTTAGTAAAATGCATATGAAAATTGTGCTGTAAAGGTCTCTTTTAGTTTAACCCCTCCTGACAACTCAAAATGGGTGTATTTGCCATCCTCTCCCTTCTTCCTGTTTTTTATATCTGTAAGTGCTTCCTGATGAGGTTTAATTCCTTGGACAGGTTCCTCGTTGCCTACTTGTAACTATTCTCTGACCCTGCTTCAAGGGTCAGAGCAGGGTCAGAGAATAGTTGCAAGTAGGCAACGAGGCACCAGGAAGCAATTAGCAGCAGGTGTCCAAGTTGAAGTTAATTTGTTTGTAACCCTTTTGTAAAAGGTTACAAAGAAATTAGGTTCAACTTTTGCACCTGCTGCTGTAACCCTTGCTTGGCTGAAAATTCGTCCCCGCGGATTCACGGATTTTACCGCGATTTCGCGAGATTCGCGGATCGCGAAATCGAGGAAAATCCGCAAATTCGCCAGCGAAACGGATTTTACGCCCACCCTTAGAGTAGATATCTTATTCAGCCAGGTCTCCGTGAGGAACGCAATGTCAATGTCATGAGTGAGGATAGCCTCAGCTAGTTCCGTTGCGTGTACGGAGGCCAATATGCAGTTGATTAGTAAGCAGTTGGTGAAAAGCTCTTGATTGTTGGCAGTTCTTTCTTTAGTCACCCTAGGTATGGCGGTGAGGACAGGATGTCTCAGTGGTTTAGTGCAGGGAGGGTCTTTCCGGTGACCTGTGATCACTTGGATTTTGTATTTAGGAGAGTCTAAGGCGGGAGTGTCGTATGCGGTTGCTAGTAAGGCAGCTTCATTGTCTGACATAGGTGCTTCTGTTCTAATGGGCCTTGAGGTCAGGTGTTTTGTATCAGATAGTGTAGGGATCTTGGTCCTAGGGGAGGGGACTCCGGTTTTTGAGGCCATATGTGAACATGATCCCAAGACCCTGTAGGGGGGACCGTGAAGCTGGGCAGTAGGGGTTTCAGTGGGCCCAGGAGGGCTGTTTGTGTTGACGGTGTGGGGAGTCCAAAGAGGGGTTTTTAATGGTCTGTGGGCTATTCCTAGGTTAGAAAGGATTTCGCTCAAGGAGATTACGTCTATCTGGCTTTCAAGAGCCGCGAGACGCTGTGACACAGAATCAGGGGAGGAGTTGGGGGCATCTAGGGTAACGCCAAGCGTGTTGTGCATCAGGTTGAGGGATTGAGGTCTCTTGATGGTGGAGCAAGTCAGGTTATCCTTTTTCGGGATCGAGGGAGAGGTCAGAGGAAGGGAAAGGGTAGGGACAGGGAAAGGCTTTGAGTATCTGAGAGCGGGGATGAGGCTCGTGGGGAAAGGGGTCCCTGTCGGCATGTCGCATCTGTGAATTTGCTCAGGAGGGATCCCGTTGGAGGGCAAATTAGTGTTTTCTGTAAGGAGCTGTGGGATAGGGTAGGTGGGGGAAGTGTGGTGGTTGGAAGGAGAATTGAGGGTTGGGTTAGAGTTTCCTATTGTGGCTGGTTGGCCGTAAGTGTGCGTTGGGATGCAGCGGGGAGAAGAGGAGCATCGCGGGCCGTAGCGAGATGAGGTAGGGTTGGGAGGGCTGATACTAATGCTGGAAATAGGGAGTTGTAAGCTTCAATGTTCTCATTATTTGCCTGAATGAGGACCGTGCCATTCGTGTAGATGGTCACAGATGTGTACCCTCTTCCGACCGAGCCATTAGGGAGTATAGAAGTTAGTTTGCAACTGTGAGAAGTGGATGTGGTTTTGGCGATATACAGTTGCGATCTGATCATGGAGATCCAGTCTTCCGGTCTCTCAGTGTGGAATATAAGGTCCATCTTAGTCGGACCATTGAAGGCCGAGTGGTAGATGTCTGTGATTAGGGTTTCTTTGTGTTGGCGGATAAGTTTCTGTTTAAAAATGCGTCTAATTTTTGTAGAGAGGAGGGGGGGAAGGTGATGGTGAAAGTGTTTCGGCTGTGGGGTTTTTAAGTGGGTAGGTAGGACTTGTGCAGGAGGGGAAGGCGAGTCACGAGCCATCGTGACGGTAAAGTGAGCGGAAGGGTGCCTGTGCAGGGGGGGTGACAGGGTGGGTCGGGCCAGATGGATGAGGGGAAGGAGAGTGTGTAAATATTGCCCATAGGGGGCTGATCGTTTGAGTTGATATGTGTAGCTAGGGGTGCCGGGTTTGCTTACGAGGTGCTAACAAAAGCTGTTTATTTATACACAGATCCCCTATGCGCACCCAGGGGTGACCGTGTTCCGGTATTCAAGTTGGGGGCGTTGGAAATCGACACGGTTCAAATGGAGGGGAGATCGCGCGTGTCAGCAGGAGGGGGAGCGATTCAATCGGGTCTGGACTCCAGAGAGAGTGTGGCCGGGGACTACTGGGCAAGGATGTCTCCCATGGAGAGATGAAGCCCAGGACTATCTATGTTCAGGCCGACCCTGCTCAGCTGCCATTTGTAGGTCAGGCAGGGGTTTGGGGGTTTAGCTTCAGTGTTTTGCTTTGGTGGCGAGAGAGGGCAGAAGTCAGGTCGCCTGGGCTTCACACCGGCGTGACTCACCTAAGCCTGTGCCACGGAGTCCTTTAGGTCATTGTATCTGGTGTCTATTTGGCCGGAGAGTCCTTGTGGTCTGCCATTTTGAGGATAGGCACAGGGGTTTGAGGCTTTACTTCGAGGAGGGGACTGCTTGGTGGGGGGAGAAGGCAGGAGTCAGGTCGCCTAGCACCAGTTCCTAATACATATTACCCATATGCACTTAATGAAAATCCACTTACAGTCTGGGAGCACCAGAATTGGTTTGATGGCTCCCTACCCCATATGCTTGGCACTGTCCGGATGGGCCCCTTGAGTCTTGAAGGGGACACCTGTCTGGCACTAGCGGTCTATACCTTATACCCAGACTTAGTTAATATTAATTTAGTACAAACCAGAGCTTTATACACAGGTCTTGTCCTCTCATATCATTGCAAGGCCTATTTTATTGCATGAGACTTCCTGGCTTTACCAGCTAGGGTTGCCCTACAGGACAACCACAGATGGCTGCAGGTCATGTTATTAGTCCTGTAATTGGTCATTCAGTTACGGGCTAACAACCCACAAATACTGAAGAAATACCTTTGTCGTTTGCCCAAACATTAGATCAACTCAAAGCTGTGTTCCCCTTACGGGACCACAAGACAAGCACAGAATTCTTACTGTGTGCTTACCCAATGGCCTGGTTCCCCCTCTGGTCAAGTACAACACCTGGGGGACTATTAGTCTTCACTCTTTGTCACAGCACTCTCTTGTGGGCCATTCTACTGAACATCCTCAAACAGATACAGAATGAGCATGGGGAAGGTTCTGCCCCCTATTTTGAGATGAAACTTTAGGGAAATGTTCTAGTCGTCACCAAAATGATTCTTTTAAATGTTAAAGGTGAAGCAGCATCTTTGGTAATACTCCAGTGACTTGCCGAGGTGGCAGTAGCTGACCGCTAACGTTAGTTGCCAGTCATTCTTGATAATGTATATATGTCTTTGGGATGTAATAGTTTGGGAACCAAACCTTCTGTACCACAGCTTGAAAAGCCTATTTCCTACAAGGATGCAGACCTGCTGTGAGTTTCCTAAGAAACCATTGGATAAATCTAAGCAACAACAAAAACTTAGACAACACAGAGACACTCCTCCCACAGAATCCTTTAAGAGGCAATATGATTTTTGTGAGTGCCCAAAAATTAGAACTATGGAAAGGTATCAGATTCCTAATCCCCCTTCTCCCTGTTCCTTTCAGGGTTCATCTGGCCAACAGTATGACAGAAGAAGGTGATCTGATCCCAGACATGGTGAGTATGTGCAACCGAAACTGGAAACAACGCTCCTCTGATGTAAAGATGAAGAAGGAGGAAAGCCTCCTCCATACAAACCTCCTTTCAGAAAAAGAATGTTGCAGCTTTGACTGCTAAATATGCCACAGATGGTGAGAACCCTACTCCTGAACAGGAGTTGGGCAGTGACTCGACTCTACATTGTGGCTGAAGTCATCATAGTATGCCAGAATCTCCACCTGTTTCTGGTAGTGAAATCAACGGAAAGATTTATCAGAGTTGAAACCGTGGATACCCGCATAGCCCCACCAGACAGACTACATCTTTTGGACATTCAAATTTAAGGTGACAGTAAACGCACCATTAAAGCAAACTTCTGGGACAATTTAACTATATTGTATGATATTCTCTTGGAGGACGTCTATTGGCCCCACCTTTTGTTCTTGCATGCTCCCACGGAGAGGATGTGATTCTCCCTTGTTTTTCACACCCTGTGCCTGATAAAGTTAAATATGCTTATGCTTCCAAATGGGCCCTTGCTTTGTCCCCTGCACTTTATCGTAACATACAGGTTGGGATCAGGATTCGCCTTACCATGTTATTCCTACATAGTCTACACCTCGGGTACAACCACAATATCCTATCAAACGGGGGCTAAAGCACCCGTTAAGGAAATTTGTTCCCAACTGGAGTACCAGGGAGTAATTGCGCTCTGTGTCTCTGAAATTAATTATCCTCTTATTCAGGTTTTGAAGCCTGATCATTTCTATTGCATTGTCTTAGATTATAAACATTTGAACCGTCATACAAACACATTTGCAGTGCAAAATACACAGTACTGCATTGATAAATAATATAATTTGCGAAACTTATAAAACCATTTTAGATATTTCTAATGATTTTTTCAGTCACAATTTGGCTCCAGAGATCTGCGACTAGTCCACATTTAGCACCCTCAGTTTTCAGAGGTGCTACACCCGACTTCCTATTGGCTATGAAAACAGCCCAGGTGTCTTTGCAGCATGTGATTGTGTCAGTTCTTCATGAGCTTGACTGTGATGAACTTTCTTACGTTGATGATATCTAACTGATGAAGAATTAGACCCCCCATTTGGCAAGAGTAGATCACATTATTGAGCTTGGTTACAATTTTAACTTCAAAAGGTCTTACATAGCTTTATTCAGTGACCTTTTCTTAGGATATGAACCAAACATTTGAAATTTTAATTTGTACAGAACGTACATGCCTGATTATGCACAACATATTACGCTTCATGCTTTAATACAGCCTGATTTTTCCACTTCCTGCTGGGCTTCGGAGCATACTGAAAAGCTCAGTTCTTTACAGTCTGATTTACTAGAAACACACCATTTATATACACGTGTCAATACTATGAACTTGGTTATCCTGGTTTTGCTGGTGCGATTGGGCTTGCTTATGCCACCTTTAATGAAGGTGACAGAGTACCCATTGCATATAAATCACATTTATATTCTTGTGCAGAACTTAATTGTGCTTCTACTAAAACATTCGCACTGCTGTCCAAAGAGAAATCCTGAAGGAAAGTCCACTTACTCAAGGTACACACATTATTGTAGTTACTCCATTGCATGCCCTGGAGGCATTCTTGAAAGCCAGTGTTCCTAATGTAAAAGACCTACACATGTTTATCCTTTGCCTACTTCAATTCTACCTCTCACCCATTATAAATTAATCATTTCTATGGATGGATCTGCACAACCGACTATAGGTTCTAAGCAGCATTATTCTGCTACATGTGCCATCATCCTATTTCCAAAAGCAGAACAGAGCAGTGGGCAGATAACCCTCATGACAACGGTGTAGCCCTTTGCCCCACGCACAGAAAGGACAGCTGGAACTGTCAAAGATCCGCCTATGATCTATGTGTTAAATAGTTAAATATAGACTGGTTGTTTGTACGACACTTGTAGGATATTTATAATTGTATTGACGTGTATGTTTTTTTAACATGTTTATCATTTATATGTTTTCATTATAATGTTGAATTTTGTTAGGTTTTCATAAGCATGGCATACTGAATGATGTGTTATCCATCTTACAACATTAATAAATGTTTTAATCTACATTTGCATGAAATAAGTCACAAGTGATGTGACATGAATCACATGAACTTAAAATTGTTAGTCTAAGCTCATATCTGAGGAACCAGTAATAACCTATCCGGTCAATGTTTTGTTGCGCGATATCTAGAACATGGCATCTGTGAATGCACGTAGTCTGCCAGTAATCCCAGTGATCTTTGATATATAATCATTTAGCTTCATTAGCGAGGGAGGGGGTTTAAGGTTACTCTGTCCTATCAAATGACAGGGCTTTTAACGATATATTATCATGACCTTATAATTAGGTAGGAAAAACTATACCACACTCCACGAAGTTCTACAAGCAGAAGAGTGAGGTAAGTCATGCTGCTTGCACTGATTTTTAGTGCCAGGAGTTTTTCCCGGCCTGTAAGATCAGCGCTAACTGCAACACACACAGCACAAGAGGGCTCTGCTTTTTCTGCCACTTGAGTAGATGTTCTACTCGAGCAGCAGCTTCCTCAATGAGAGCGGCAGGTTTCTCAAATGGAGCTGTAGCAACCTGCTGTGATTGCCCACATTGAGAAATCTCACCGGGAGGTGGTCTACTGTATGATTTTCCTTGCTTGCCAACTTAACGGTGAGCCGCAAGAGAGGAAAAACTCAACTATGCAGAGTTTTTCGGAACGCCCTGCTCTATGTTGAGTGCAGAGTGGGAAACCCAGGCCTACATAATATGTGAGTGTTCTCTATAAGTCAGTTCATTGTTTCACATTCATTGTTGTGGGTTGGGCTTGTGTGTGAGGAGCAACACAAGACTGCAGTTGAAATATAATATACAGTATATAGGGTCAGATAAAGATGTTGAATTGGAGTAGACAAGGATGAAAAAATCACTGGAAGTGGCACAGAATACTTAATTTCCTAAAAGTCAGAGGATGTGTATTGGTACTTTAGACAGGTAAGACATTTGCCATCTTAATATTTATGCCTCCACTGTACCAAGCACATCTACTGCAGGAAGTGGTCACCCCATATCTTGATAAACAAATGATACTGGCAGATATGGGATGTTAATTGTGTGATCTTGGGTGAGCTTTATAGGTCTCCTTAGAGATCAGGCCCTGTTCCACATGCCACTACTTTGTCATCAGCAATTATTATTTTGATTAGCAAATTGTATCTTTGGCAGAAACATTATCCATGGGATGTGTACTCTTTTTGTTCAGCTGTTATTGTGTAATGATCACATTATCTCTAAGTAGGATTTGATCCAATCACTCTTCTCATAGTTTATGGGGTACTTGGTTTGGTTTCTATTCAAATGTCCCATCATGGAAGCTCAGAGTGGAGTGGAATAACAGCAAGATAAGAACTTCAGAAGCAATATTGGTGACACCTTGTAAGATGTTTTTACTTACAGTTGCAGTGACAACAAATGATGGATGGAATGGTGAAAAATTCAAACATTCAATCTCAGCCAAGAGATCCAGGTTAAATCCATTGTTATTTTGCTCACTACGCCACCCTAATTTATATCCAGCAACATAGAAATCGATCTTGACCCTGCTCCTGGTGGGAAAAGTCCAGCCAGAACTGCCAAGCCGGGTTCTCCCTAGACTCGAGATAAGCATCCTGGGACAGGTTTCGGTATATCACCCCTTATCAGTCAGGTTAGCTTGAATTCAGTGGACCGGCAAGCAAGGGACCAATGTCTGGGCATACCCATCCCACTTAGGGCAAAAAATGCTGTGGCCACAAATGATGGATGGAATGCTGAATAAATCAAACATTCACCTAAAGTCAAGCGATCTGAGTTAAATCTGTTGCTCTCTTGTTCAATACGCCACCCTTGTTTAAATCTAGCCATAAGCAAATCAGTCTTGACCCTGCTCCTCTTGGGAACAGTCCAGCCCAAAATGCCAAGCCTGGTTTTCCCAGGACCGCCAACAAGCATCCTGGGACCGGTTCTGAGGTATTACCCATCTTCGGCCAGGCTAGCTATAATACAGTGGCACAGCAAGCAAGAAACCCATTGCTGGCCATACCTATCCCACTTAGGGCAAAAAATACTGTGTCATCAAATGATGGACAGAATGCTGAATGAATCAAACATTCACCTCAGAAAAGAGATCTGGGTTAAATTCATGTTTCATTTGCTCATTATGCCACCCAGCCTTTTGCAAATCAGGCTTGACCCTGCTCCTCATGGGAACAGTCCAGCCCGAACTGCTATACCTGGTCCTCCCTGGACTGGAAACCAGCATCCTGGGATCGGTTTATGGGTATCACTGCTCATCAGCTAGGTTAGCTTGAATCCAGACGAACAGTAAGCAAGGGACCCACATTTGGGCATACCCATCCCAATTAAGGCAAAAAATGAGGCAGCAACAAAAGTTGGAAAGAATGCTGAATAAATTAAACATTCATCCCCAATCAAGAGATCTGGGTTAAGTGCACCGTTCTTTTGCTCACTACGCCATCTCAGTTTGGAGTCAGCCATATGAAAATTAGTCTTGACCCTGCTCCTCATGGGAACAGTCCAGCCTGAACTTCCAAGCTGTGTTCTCTCTGCACTGAAAGAAACATCCTGGGACCAGTTTTGGAGTATCAAACATCATCTGCCCGGCTAGTTTAAATCCAGTGGTACAGCAAGCAATGGACCCATGCCTGGGCTTACACATCCCACTTAGGATGATAAATGCTGATGCAACACATGATGGTCATGATGGTCATGATGGTCAGAAGGCTGAATAAATCAAACATTCACCCCCACTCTGGAGTTCTGGGTAAAATCCATTGTTATTTTGCTCACTACGTGATCAAGGTTTGGACCCAACCACATGCAAATCAGTCTTTACCCTGCTGTTTAATGGGAACAGTCCAGACCGAACTGCCAAACCAGGTCCTCACTGGACCAGAAACAACCATCCTAGAACTGGTTTCAGGATTTCTCACACTCCTCAACCAGGCTAGCTTGAATCTAGTGCAACAGCAAGCAAGGGACCTATGCTCGGGCATACCCATTCCACTTAGGGCAATACATGAATCATCAAGAATCATCAACAAATGATGGGCAGAATGTTGAATAAAACAAACATTCACCTCTAGTCTCGAGATCTGGGTAAAATCCATCATTCTTTTGATCACTACCCCACCCAAGATTGTATCCAGTCCCGGCCGAACTGCCAAGCTGGGTTCTCCCTGGACTGGAAAGAAGCATCCAGTGACTGATTTCGGGTTATCACTGCTCATCAGCCAGGATTTAAGCTAGCATGGGAGCCATTTCTGGGCATACACATCTCACTTAGGGGAAAAAATGCTGCAGTAAGAAATGACAGATGGATTGCTAAATAAATCAAACATTCATTGCTGTCAAGAGATCTAGGTTAAATCCATTTGTTCTTTTGCTCACAACGACACTCCAATTTGGACCAAGCCATATGCAAATTGGTCTTGAACCTTCTCCTCATGGAAACACTCCAGCCTGAACTGCAAAACAAGGTCCTCCCTGCACTGGAAACAATCATCCTGGGTCTGGATTTGGGGTAGCACACCCTCATCAACCAGGCTAACTTGAACCCAGTGGCACAGCTAGCCAGGGGCCCATGTCTGGGCATATCATCCCACTTAGGGTGAAAAAGGCTGCAGCAACAAGTGATGGATGGAATGTTGAATAAAACATTCACCCCCAGTCCAGATATCTGGGTTAAATGTCGCATATTTTTGCTCACTACGCCACCCAAGTTTGGGTCCAGCCATATCAAATCAGTCTTGGCCCTGCTCCTCATGGGAGCAATACAGCCCAAACTAATAAGCCGGGTCCTCCTGGATTGGAAACAAGCATACTGGGACCAGTTTCAGGGAATCACCCCTCACCAGCCATGCTAGCTTGAACCCAGTGGCACAGAAAGCAAAGGACACATGCCTAGGCATACCCATCCCACTTATGGAAATGATGGATGGAATGCAAAATAAATCTTACATTTCACCCCAGTCAAAAGATCTGGGTTGAATTCATCGTTCTTTTGCTCACTACGCCACCCCAGTTTGGATCTACCCTTTTATAGAAATTATAGATTGAACCCAGATATCTTGACTGGGGTGTGTTTGAAAAGTCGCAGCACTCTTTCCATCATCTTGCTGTATTTGCTATGTTTGTCCTAAGTGCCTAAGGGTATGCCAAGACGTGGGTCCCAGTGGCGTAGCTGGGTGGGTGTTCTGCTGCTGTCAGCACTGTTTTGGGGGCAGCATGAGTTGTGTCTGTCAGCTACCACCATCCACGGCCCCAATAGGAAGTTTTCCATCAGCCACCATCCTCCCTGCTGTTACCTGAACATGGGGGGATCAAACTTAGGGCCCAGCCCTGGTAGCAGAATGTCTGGCTACACCACTGGTGGGTCCCTTGCTCACATTGATGAGCTAGCCTGGCTGATGAGGGGTGATACCCCCATACCGGTCCCAAGATGCTTGCATTTTTTCAGAGGAGGACCTGGCCTGGCTGTTCAGGCTGGACTGTTTCCATGAGGGGCAGGGTCAAGACTTATTTGCCTACGGCTGGGTCCAAACTGGGAAGGCATTATCAGCAAAAAATGATAGACTCAACCCAGATCTCTTGACTAGGGGTGAGTGTTTGAAAAGTTTCAGCAGGCCGCCCATCATCTTGTTGTGTTTGATTTACTTACCGCTGGAATGGGAGAGGGTATGTCCAGAAGTGTGTCCCGTACACACTGTGTCACCGGAACTAGGTATTCACCAGCTGATGAGCCCATAGCTGGGGAAGAATGGGTCCTGGGTTGCTTGTGTTCCAGTTCTTAGAGGACCTGGCTTGGCAGTTTGGGCTGGACTGTTCCTATTGGATCAGGGTCGGGACTGATTTGCATATAGTTAGGTCCAAACTGAGGTGGCATGGCGTGCAAAATAACTATGGATTTTGATGCGGCCCAAAAGATTACCACTGGCTGAGATTAATTTAAGCATTCCATCCATCATTGGTTTGTATATTTATTGTGTTGCCCTAAATGGATTTTGTATCTCCAGGCATGGGTTTTGTGCACACTGTGCCACTGGTACCAAGATGTACCTGGCTGCCGAGCCTATAACTAGGGTAAAGCCTGTCCTGGGATGCTTGTGTTCCAGTTCAAGGAGGACCAGGCTTGGCAGGTCAGTCTGGACTGTTAATTTTAAAGCAAGGTCGAGTCTGATTTGCATATAACTGGGTACAAACTGTGGTGGCATGCTGTGCAATATAACGATAAATTGGGATGCTGCCCGACTGATTACCAGTGGCTGAGATTAATTCAAGCATTTCGTCCATCACTGTTTTGTAAACTTATTGTGTTGCCTTAAGTGGTACAGGTATGTCCCGATGTTGGTCCTGTGCACACTGTATCACTGAAAGCAAGCTGTACCTGGCTGGTGAGCCCATAACTAGGGTGAAACTGGTCTTGAAATGCTTATGTTCTGGTTTAGGGATGGCTTGGACTCGCAGTTTCGGCTATACTGTTCCTATTGGAGCAGGGTCGATGATTTACATATATCTGGGTCCAAACTGAGGTGGCATGGTGTGCAAAATAGCGATGGATTGGAATGCAGCCTAAATAATTACCAGTGGCTTAGATTAATGCAAGCATTCTGTCCATCACTGTTTGGTATATTTATTGTGTTGCCCTAAGTGGGACGGGTATGCCCAGAAGTGGGTCCTATGAACACTGTGTCACTGGAGGTAAGCTGTACACAGCTAATGAGCCCATAACTAGGGCAGAATGGGCCTTGGGTTGCTTGTGTTCCAGTTCAGGGATAACCTGGCTTGGTAGTTTGGGCTGGACTGCTCCTATTAGAACAGGGTAAAGACTGATTTGCATATAAAACTGGGAGAACTGCAATCCGATGCATCCCTCCCAATCTGGCTTTCAAGCCAATCACAGCACTAAGACAGCACTGAGCGCTACCCCCGCTGACATCTAAACCCTCCTCGAAAGCGAAGAAGCAGCAGCCTCGATCCTCCTTGATCTCTCAGCACCTTTCAAAGATGTATCCCACTACACCCTCATCAGGAGACTTCATCACATCAGAATCCAGGGAGACGCCCTAAAATGGATCACTCTTTTCTCACAGAAAGAACCCAGATAATCCATCTACCACCAGTCACCTCTAAACCCAAGAACATCATCTGCAGCCTCCCTCAAGGTTCAGCCTCGCTATGTTCAACTCCTACATGACATCCCTGGCCAACATCGCCAGAACCTAGGGCCTCAATATCATATCCTAAGCAGATGACACCCAGCTCATTTTCTCGCTCTCAAAAGACCCCTCCACCACCAGGACTAACTTCCACAACTGCATGAAGAGCGTAACAGACTGGATGAAGACTAATTGTTTAAACCTCAACATGGACTAAACGGAAATGCTTATTTCTGGAAACAACTTATCTCCCAGAATGGCTCATGTGGCACTCCAAATTCAGAACCACACCGACCAACCATGCCAGCAACCTGGTCATCATCCTGGACAGCAAACTCACCATGAACAGCCAGATCAATACCATCTACTCCACCTCCTTCCACACTCTTCCCCTGCTCCGCAAGATCTTCAAATAGCTCCTCATCAACACCATGAAAATTGTCACTCAAGCCTGAATCAGCAACCGGCTGAACTATGACAATGCCCTCTACACAGGAATCACCACGCAGTTCCTAAAGGGACTCCAGACTATACAGAATGCTGCTTCTAGACTCATTCTGGACCTCCCCAAATGGACAGACATCGATCCACACCTCAAGAAACTCCACTGGCTCCCCATCCAGAAAAATGCCTACTCAAGATGCTGAGACATGCATACAGAGACCTCTATGACCAAGGACCTCCCTACATCCATCCCCACCCAAACTTCCACCAATGCACCAGACACCTCTGGTCCACCTGAATCATGCATATTCCAAATATCAACTGTAGCAACAGTTGAGGACTCTCCTTCTTCTACCATGCCGCCAAGTCCTAGAACCACCTTCTCCTGCACCTACGAACCTCTTCCTCCCTCTCGCAATTCAGAAAGGGACTCTAGACTCAGCTGTTCAACTGATCCCACCTTCAGCAGCAGGAGTTTAGTGCCAGGATACCCTCATTGATGGTTAGCTGTGCTATTCAAATCAGCATTGATTGATTGATTGATCTTCCTGGGTCCAAACTGAGGTGATATGGTGTGCAAAATAACAATGGATTGGAATGCGCCCTGATTGATTACCAGTGATTGAGATTAATTCAAGCGTTCTATCCATCACTGCTTTGTATACCCCAAGAAAACAGTGCAATATTGATTGACCTCTATGAAAAGTACAGAATTATAAACAAAGAGATTATATTAACTTAGGAAAATATAAAGATAAAATGAATCTCAATGGTTTTGGTAAGTTAATACTTTTATTAGAAAAGGCCAATATTACTAATTATGACTTCATATTTAGAAAAGAAAATCCACCCTCACTTGTGTCACCCAAGGAGCCTGAGAACCCGTCACATCACATTCTCTGTTGTCTCGTAAAGATCCATATGGCCACCACAGTTAATATACACTCTGGTGGGGAAGCTAAGTCAATCAATCACACACCCAGTGGTGTTAGAGAGAACCTTATTTGTCTCTTTCTCTATAGTAAATGTTGAATGTAATGTACCCTTGCAATGAGTATGAACATAAATCTTTCAAAAATAAACAGACAAGTTAATGCTTTAAACACAGATTTTTAAAAAAGACAGATGAGCAAATACAAAAATGGTAGTACATTTATTTCTGTAATCTATAGCAATATACATTTTAAAATCTAACACTGTTAATGCTTTTCAGATTATATATAGATACTGACACTTATGTTTTAATTTAACAACATTCTGTGAAAGAGTTTCCCTTTTTTAATAAAAGTTAAAGTTTAAAATCTGCTGGTTGGTACTTTCATGTGTTCTTACAATCTACTGATTTGGAACACAATTTCTTAATTAAAAGTTATGATGCATTCTGGTGTCACTGGACTGCCTGAAATTGATAGAGAGCATAATAGACTGTGGGTCAACTTCGAAATTTTTGAAATAGGAGTTTCCTTCGGTATTGACATGGTTACACCAGATCTAAAGTAATTAAACAGAACAAGGCTGAATTATGTGCATTAAAATGGTGACGTAGCAATATTGCTACACTGACCAGACAGTTTTGCAATAGTATTTCCGGTGATCAATCAGTCCAAAATTACATTTGCACCTAACATTTAGTGCAAGAACGATATTTGCACCGAGAGAAAAATACATTTTGCATTGGTCAGTCAGTGCAAAGGCGAGTTGAAAACTGGCTTGTCACCAAAGCGAAACTGGTCACTCACTAGTGCAAGGTATATAATCCATCTCTAGATGTCTCGGGAGAGCTGCCTACCTCCAAGACATGCTTTAGCATTTTATGAGTTCTTCCTATAGGTCACTGGTTCACCATTTGATTAATTCACAAACGAAGGCAAGTGTAATAATATCATACAAAATAAAATATACAAAACTACAAATATGGCACATTGTTAAAAGTATGCTGGCGTATTTCCACAGAAGAAATCCAACCTACATCTCCTTAGTCAGAGCCCAGTATTTAAAAAAACATGTAGACAGTTTTCAACATCATAAGACCAGTGAACGCCAAGACATGATCCAAAGCTAATCATTGTTATTAGTATTTCTGCAACGCATACATTAAGAAGTATGCGAATATTTTCTTAAAGCTGCAGTTTCATCTTTTATCTCGAATAATGCGTTTGTATATTGTACCTTCTTAACAATTTCATGCCCACAAATGTCGTCTTCGGAGTTCTCCCAGTATTAATTTGCAAAACCTACTTCTTTAGACTCATAAGGACGAATCTCTTTATCACAGGAACTCTCAAAAGCAAATGCAAGAGATGGACTAGCAAACAGAATAACATATTTGAAGCTTTCATTTTTCAAACCTTTAGCTTTGTTGGTTTTGTTGTGTTTTTTAGCTGTGTTGTCTGTTATTTGTTTTCCAGGTAATTTGATTAAATAATAATTCCCCTGGCACTGACATCCTATTATTATTCTAAACATTTATCCTATTCTAGAAGATTTTTTGTATTAATGTGGCCAAAGTCTCATTGCTCTGATTGACACATTTGCAGTTAAATGCTGTAGCACAGGGTAGAGACTGCTTTGTTTATTTCCTGCTCAGTGCAGGAGCGAGCATGGCTGCTTTCAGAGTTTGAGGGTGTCCCAGAATGCTGTCAGAGAAACCTTTTACCAATTAGGGTTACTTAGCATGGTCTGATTGTTTTTCATGATGCATTGTTAGTGAAGACATGCTAATGCAACCAGATGTTTACCTAATACCTATCTCTGTCAAACAACGTTTGTGATCGACCTAAATAAATCCTGTACATCCACAAAGTAATAAAAAGGCACTGTAGAAACAACTCTTCTGACGTTAACATATGTTGATATGAATGAATGCTGTTTTATTCTATTAGGAAAGTATACACTGGGTATTGACTGAAAATGGCGGATTTCACAAGAATATGGCACACCCCTGTGTTTTCCCTTGTGCCGGCGCTAAAAAAGCTGCCTAGCGCCAATGCAGACAACATTGCGCCATGGTGCAAGGATGCCTGCATTGCAGAGATGATTGTTTATGAGCAGGAGGGGACACCTTCCGGCACATAAAACACCATAAAAGGCGAATTGCTCCTTCTACGTGTGCTGCAGAATGCAGCACACATAGAAGGAGCACGAAACGAGGAGAAATAGACGTATTTCTCCTCATAGCGCAACTCTAATGCCTGCTTTTCAATGGCATTAGTTTTTGGCGCTGCCTCAGATTTACAAACCCATGCAAATCTGAGGCAGCACCCAAAAGCAATAGGGGTTGCGCTGGAATGTCCACAGCAACATCCATTGCACGCCTCTTTGACGCAGAAAACTGCGTGAAATGGTACGATATTTACAATGCAGCATTAAGCCGCACAAAGTGGCTTACTGCTACATTGTAAATATGGAGCAGGTCATTTGGGCCACCGGAGCATCGTAAAAAGTGGCCCTACAGTGGTGCAATATCCTTGTAAAAATGCTCCCAAGTTAGCTAGTTGGATCGGTAAATGAAACTAATAATTAATATGGGAACAGAATAATTGTCTTGCAAAGCAGTTCTGCAAATGTGTAATGTCAATCCTGTGGATTACAATGGCACATAAAGTTGCTAACACAAGAAAAACACAGCGAGGTGAGTGCAGTTTTGACGGCCAAAGCAGATTGAGAAAAAACACAAGTAAGCCTATACCAAACAAGCATAGGAAGAGAAATCTGCCACCTTTTGGGAGTCATCTATACATGCTACATGTAAAAAATATATATTTTGAAATATGGGCTTAATAGTAGCAGGTGCGCTTACTACAAAATGTCTTGCAATTTGATGAACATATCCATTTCGACCCAACCCACAGTTTAACTGGAAATTATATTTTCAACAAACACTTTTGTTTTTAAGTGTCATATACATGCCTAATCCTTGAGTATTTCAATTTTGTAAAGATAAAAAAATCTTCTAAATGAAAAGCTTCTTTTTGATTAAAAGTTGAGTATTGCGAAACAAGACAATAACATAGTAATAGAGGAAAATATACGTACCATCACTACATCTTCAAAACTAGGCCTTCTCAAGAAACACTAGTCTCCAGAATTAAATTCTCCGGAAAAACTGTATGTTGTTTTCTTATATGGCCTACCATTGCCATCCAAATTTCTTTTTAAAACGGCTGAATGTAGCGCTGTAGTTTAACACAATTGAAGAATTGCTGTGTTTAACTTTTTAAATAAGGAACAAAATCCCTTTAATATTTTTGGGTATTACTTAATAGGTAGTACATTAATAATAACTTCTAAGAATTGTTTTTGAGATTTTGAATGTCTGCATATTTAGCATGTCTGCTAATAGTTTTTCTTACTGGGGCTTCAGAGTGGCTAATGGTGGAACATTAGAACTTTATGACTTGAGATATGAATGTCTGATGAAGATATATGCATGTAACCTCTTATTGAATATTGGAAACATCAGATACAGTATGTAAACTGATTTTGAATAGAAAAATTGATTTTTGTGTTGACCTGAATCATAGTAGCATTAAGGCATACCAGAGTTTTCCAAAGTCAGACCTGGAGGGCCGGATACATGCCAAATTGTTAGCATATTCCCATTGAGATTAATGTTGGTATCATATAATCTGGCATAGATCCAGCCCTCCAGGACTGACTTTGGAAAACCCTGCTGTATACCAAATGAAATGAAATGAAAGCAAATTTCTAACGCGCAGACTCAGCCCATAGGGCATCAAGGCGCCTAACCCAAAATTACTTTCATGTCCATAGAGTTAGATTACTGATAGGCTTTCTTGAAACACCATGTTTTAAGAGCCTTTTTAAAAAGGGGCAAAGAGGATAGGGACATAAGTTCCAATGGAAGTGCATTCCAAAGACGCGGAGCCACTATGGAGAAGGCTCTTCCTCCCCATCTGGACTTCTTAGTCCGAGGGATCACCAAAAGATTATGTTGTGATGAGCGGAAACATCTGCTAGGGACATAGCTAGAGGGAAGAGATCCCAGCCCATCAGATGTTCCAGCTTTCAGAGCCCTGTGTACCAGAGAGATGATTTTAAAGGAGATACGGTGCTCTATGGGAAGCCAATGGAGGCTCTTTCTGGCTAGTGTTGCAGAGCTGGGAATGTCTAATACAAATCTTGCGGCCGCGTTCTGTACTATCTAGAGGTGCTGGATCAGTCCCTTATTGATCTCTGCATATAGTGAGTTGCAGTAATCCAATCTTGAACCGACCAGCGCAACTACTGTCTGTTTCCTAGCTTGGGGAGAAAGGTAGTGAACTATTCGTCGGAGAATTTTGATAATTCCCCAGCAAGTTGCGACCGTTCTGTTGACCTGAAGGGTCATTGCCAGCGAGGTATCAAAAATAACCCCTAGGTTTCTGGCTGAATGAGAGGGGACCGGCATAATCCCAGGGATGGCGGCCACCATTCATTCGACCATACATCCTGGTCCCTTCCGAAGATCAGCACCTCAGTCTTATCGCCATTCAGCCTCAAGGAGTTGAGTATCATCCAGTCAGAGACTGACTGCATACAACTCCTGAAGCTGGACGCAGAGGTGCTGACCGGTTGGGCCAGTGACACCATGATCTGAGTGTCGTCTGCATATGACACTACTTCCATACCCTGCGCTTTCACTAGTCTCGCTAGTGGGGCCACGTAAATGTTAAATAGGGTCGGGCTTAAAGCCGACCCCTGTGGGACCCCACATTGCAATGATGTAGCAGGGGAGAAGTATTCTCCAAGTTTGACCCTCTGTTCTCTAAGATCTAAAAAAGAGGACAGAAGGCTCAAAGCGGGTCCCTCCACTCCTATCTCCCTCAAACGAGATGTTAAAATTGAGGGAGATAGGTGTCAAATGCTGCGGTCAGATCGAGTAAAACCAGCAGCGTTGTTTCTCCCTGATCCACTTTCATTCTGATGTTATTTGTCACCATAGTGAGTGCAGACTCTGTACTATGTAGTTTCCTGAACCCATGCTGGGTCTGATCTAAGAACCCATTTGAGTCAAGGAAAGCAGACAAGTGCGAATTCAGGTGGGTCTCCAGCATTTTGGCCGGGGCAGGAAGTAGGGATATGGGTCGAAATTTTTTTAAGATGGTGGGGTCAAGGGAGGGTTTTTTTTAGTAGTGGCTTAACAATCGCTTTCTTCCAGGCTGAAGGAAAAACCCCGTGCAATAGGGCACTATTCAATAACCTCCAGCAGAGGAGGAAGTAGTGTGTCCCTACGCTCCTTCATCACTCTAAGAGGACAGGGGTCCAAAGGGGAGGAAGATTTGGTCCTATTTAGCAGTGAATTAAGGTTGTCAAGTGTGATCAACGGGAAGTTAGATATAGTCTTGGTGGGATCTTTAGACCAGACTTCTAAGTTGGTGAGAGCCTGAATAGTGTGATTCCCTAAAGATTGTTTCTGCTTTTCCAAGTGAGAAGCAATCTCATCTATTTTAGTGTAGAAAAAGGTTGAAATCTTGTCGCAGAGCTCCTGAGATCCCATCACTGGGTCTGGAACCTGTAATGAACAGAGGGAGTCCACTACTTTGAACAGCTACTTCGATGAGGTGAGAGAGGTAGTAAGGTCAGAGAAGTATTGTTGTTTTGTCTTAATGACCGTGGACTTATATTCACCTAACAGTCGTTTGTGAGTCTCTCTGTCCATAGTGTCCCATGATTTCCTCCATTTTCTCTCCTGTCTCCTGCACCCCTGTCTCATCAATCTAAGAGGCTCAGTGAACCAGGGGGCAGAGGGCCTACGCCTCGCTGAATATCGGCGTGTAACTGGAGCTAGAGTATCTATAGCCCCAGCGATAGAATTGGCAAGATTTTGTGCTGCCTCCTCTGGGTCTGACGGCATGGGGACTGAACTAATGAGAGGGGCCAAAGAGTCATTGGTGATGTTTTTATAGTTCCTTTTGCCCTCTCCCTGAGTCTGACCTTTCATGGATGGATCTAAATGAGGAAATCTCAGTACTAAAGGTACTGCCAGATGGTCTGTCCAGACCAGCGGTTCTGGAGTGCCTGTCTTAACCCTGGGATCGATGGAGAAAACTCCATCAAGCATGTGGCCTGCCCGGTGAGTTGGGCCTTTTACCAATTGGGAAAAGCCACAGGCTTCAAGGGGGTCGACCAAGGAGGAGGTCTCTTTAGAGGTGGGGTCATCTAAGTGGAAATTTAAATCACCTAGAATAGTGAAGTTGGGTTTGCCAACATATGGCTCCAGGATTCTAAACAGGTCACTGCTAAATTTGGATCTAGAGCCTGGAGGCCAATACACAAGAAAGCCAACAAAGGATGCTGAAGGAGATGAAGAGATAAAGAAATGTAGAACCTGGAAGGGGTCGGATGGTACCGACAGAGCATTAATGCGGCAGATAAGATGCGACTGGTAGAGGATTGCTAATCCTCCGCCCCTTCGCTTAACTCTGTCAAATCTGTGCAGTGCATAACCCTCTGGAATTGCCATTAAGAGGTCGTGTCCTGAGGTCTCTGAGGCCCAGGTTACTGTGACGAAGACCCAGACAGGCCTCTGGCCAACACAAAATCATGGAAAGCTACATTGTTTTTAATTATAGAGCGAGCATTGATGAGGTATCCTTTCTCCGAACGAATATTTTTAGACGAGGAATGTAGATTAAGAGGTGGATGGTTAATCCTGGGGGAGGTGTCAGGGCTCCGGATACATGTGTTATGTGGGGCCATAAGGAATAGTTCCTCAGGGGTATACCTAGGGTAGCACAGGAGGTCAATCGGTTTCCAAGCCAGCATTTCCTCTAAGGTATAGGAGTGTAATACCTGAGGGAGAGAATCGGGGAACCCGGTATGCAGCCCGTCCTGCAGCAAGTCCTCAGCGCGGACGGGCGCAGACGGGCTGAACTCTGGCATAACTCCGGCGCTAATACAGCGCGTCCGCTGCGCGGAGCCATGGCCGTATGTTTTTATGTTGGTGACTCACCCAAGATGGCCGCCGCTATCACTCCGCCCGAGTCCCACAGTATCTCAGCCTAAAATCGGCCGCACACTCTATGGGGAGGCAGCGCTGACTTTAGTGAGTGCCAAAAGTATATTTTAAAGCTACCAGTTAAAAGATGCCTTCACCATAAACTCGGTGAGACAACAGACGACGCCCTAAATCGGCACGCTAGTGCTGGGGGGGAGAGGACACATGGGGCAAGTGCTTAAAAGTAAAAGAATTCAATGAGGACAAGGAAAATACCGCCCGGGTCAAGCCTCAGGCGTTTACAGGCAGTCTTCACTCCGTTGGAGATAACATCACCATACTGTGTGTCTTGCTTTACAACTTCTTCACATTCATTATATGTTTGATTTTACAGTTAATGAGTTTAATGTTGATTTAACACAAGATTTTCCTTGACAATATTTTCCCATATTAAGAGCTTTTCAAATTTCAAAGCAGATAGGTATAATTCCATTAAAGGACCCAATTTGTTTTAAAATCTTACCAGATGTTTAAGGTTCAAAGTGAGACACTTAGACATGATCGCTAATTATAGTAATTCAAATACATGTGTTACTCAAGAATCATCTTTAGTGACATTTAAATAAGCAAGTGAAGTAAAAATCCGTATGGTGCTAAATTTGTTTGCTAAATGTAACAGTTTTGAAGATGGGGGAAATTGTAGGGAAGCCCAAATCATAGATTGTTGCCATGCCAATATTTTGATGGCACTCATAAGTGAGTGCTACATATTGTTATACATATTTATGTTACCTAAGAACATGTTAAAATAGTGGTCATGTTCAATCAATTAATTGCTTGACAGGTGCATAAACTAAAGCTGTTGTGATATGTAGAAAAGTGTTCACAAATGATACACCCTCAGTATTGTCAAATTAGTGTTCAAATGGTGTTAGTCAATGATTTGCTTAAGCATACGTCTGTAAGATGCTAACAACTCTTAAGAAGTGACCAATTTGTGGCCTACATTATAGGAAAATAAAATTGAAAAAAACACCATTAATTTTCTGCAGTTTGACTCTCTCCCATAACTTGCTGGTAACTTTCATAGTTTGGCAAAAAGTAATATCTGGGAATATTCCACATGGTATGTGCCTCTCAGCTTGCAGTACCCTCTTATGAGCTTACTGAGTGCAAGAAATGAACAGTGAATGTACAGTTATATTTTTGCCTATGCTCTTTTAGCGTCTATTGTAATGAAAAGGCACTTAAGCGACCACGGCTATTGGTTCTACAAATTACTTGCAAAACAAGATCTTTAATCACTGAATGTATAACGTAGACAGTAGTCACAACATGTACCCATTGTCTTTTAAACATGGTGATTAGCCAGTCTTTGCGTACAGGAAGAAACCTGGAATATTGACAGACTCGCTGATGTTGCCATGTCCTTTGTTCACTTTGTTTTGCGACTATAAAAAAGTTCTGCAGTTTGCATTTTTTTTGTTTATACAATTGTTTGATTTTCTGAAATCCTGCATTTTTCAACACTTTTCTATAGCAAAGCAAATCATATATTTCATTAGTGTTTTTTATCTGTAGAGTCACAGTTCATACTATAACAAAAAATAATAGACGCACTCCTAACATTACTCATTTAGTACTCAAAAAGCTTAGCTTAGACAAGACACTTTTCATTTTAAAAACATTCTTTACCAGCTGCCTTTAGAACACATCTCACAATAGCTAACCCTACACGAATATATACAGTAGATAATCACAATATCTTTAGTACAGTTATTTTAGTTATTACAAAAAGAAACAAAACATAAGTATTTGACCAAAATAATGGTTAAGTAACCAAAATGGCTCAACAACACATTGCACAATACATCTTCTAATGATATGTACTTTTTTACCCCAAAACATTTTCACACTTGGAAAACATTGGCAAGAGGAATAACTATTTACAAAACCTAATATTTACAGACTTCATAGACATTCTCTCTGTTGATCCCTTCTGGTTCTCGGATGCTGGTAACTAAACTTGGCAATTAAATATTTTCCAGTGCTTCATCAAGTTACATTTTCAATACATTCAATATGCAGGAAACAACAGTATACCTCATGTCTTGGCACTAGTCTATGTATAGACATCATTTGTTTTGACATACTTCTGTTAAGGATCTTTCAAGTAAATATCAGGTATTTCCAACCATTGGTATCTTGTTGTTTTGTAAGAAACAGAAACAATTTGAATAATCAAAGTCATTATGCATTGCATAACGGCTTATCAATATCCATTGACATCATTGTATTAGAGAACATGCAGCCATAGCTCTGACTGTGAGCAAAAAATGTCTAGCCTAAAAGAAAAATTAGATCAATGAGATTTATTTACTTTCATATAAAGAAAATCAGTACAGCTATTGCAAGCTAATCTGTACTCAAGTGAATCTCCTGTAAAAACTCTAAGGTGATTTATTTCTCAGACTGTTTGTTTGGCATTCTTGGGACATATTGTTAATTTCAGAAATTTTCAATGACATTGTGCATAACTTATGATGCAAAATATCTCTTTCCTTCATGCTTTTTAGTGGGCAGAACAGTGGGACAGCATGCCAACTGACCACTAACTGCAATCCCTCAAATACATCCACAGCAGCCTAAATTGGTGCAGCAGGGTTGCACATAAAAATGTTTGTTTTCTGATTTCCCCATGAAATGAAAGTAGTTTTCCCTGGAAATGCTGGCCTGGTGTACTTGTAGTAAAGCACCAGTAAACAACAAATGTTGTCTTGAAGGTGAATTATTCTTTGTTACTCCATCTATATATGTGACACTATAGTCCAAGAACATATTTCATAGTTTTCTAACTGATGTTAGTACCAGAGACAAAACTAACAATATGTCCCTTTAACTCTTTTGATGAGCAGCGGCTAAATGGCTCTAAAGAAAAAAGCTCAAGAAACTCTGGTATACGTAGACAAACACTCTGAATGAGATTCTATATGAGGTGTGTACATTGGAAATTAACAAATACACCCATTCGTACATAGATGACTGCCTTGTAACCAGTTCTGAACTTCACAGCCAACACTGGTATTGATTTTGCTACCTGTGAATTGCTGGAATGTGTATATTTATCCACCCTCCTCACAAATGAAATAGATCTCATAAGAGAGGTGTATGTACAAATATTCTTTCTGTTAAAAACCAAAACTTTTTTTCCTTTCTTCAAAACATCTAGTGATGATTTGCAGCATGCATATACACACCTACTCATTTCCCTCAAAAAATTAAAGAAAACATGATTTCTAAACATGCTGGTGGGGTTAGGTGTTCAAGTTGCTAGGTTCTCCGCATTTATGCTTGACATCCGGATCTGAGAGCTGCTCTTGCTCAGAATGGACAGCTGTGTCCCCCCGTTCACTCCGCTGCTCGCCAGAGATGGATGGCGATGTTTGAAATCCACAGCAAAATACCGGTTGACTTTCCAACTCCGCCATTTTCTCTTTATTTCTGATTGCACCTTTAGGGAGAAACTTTAAAAGGTCATTATATTTGTACTTAGCTGTTAGAGCACATGCTGACAGATACAAAATCCATGAAAACAAATTAATTCAGCATTATTCCATCAATAAACAGAAGGTGAATTCAACACTTTCACAAATCTCTGTGAGCCAAAATAATGCTTCTCTGACATTTAATTAGGATCTATATCAGGTCATACAGAGTAAATTCAGATGCACCAGCACACTGAGAAAGGGCTTTCCAGTGAAGGACCAGGAAGACCGGATGTATGTCAGCTCTTGATGACAGCTAAGGAAGATATTTTATGCACACTGAATATAAATGGAATGTATCTACTTTGTCGGTGGGTGTCAAGAAAGTATGGCATGGATTTTCCCCTCCTGGCCAACAGTAGATGACTTTCTTCTTTAACCCCTTCCCTGCTCATGACGAGCTCAGCTCGTCATGAGGCACAGTGGAGCTGTGCTGATGACGAGCTGAGCTCGTCATGAATAATGTAAAATATCAATGTCCAGCACAGGCTGGAAATTGCCTTAGCAGCCAAGGTGTTAAAGTGGAAAGTTAAAAAGTGAGAACAAATGTAGTAGTTCTGAAAATTAATATATTTGCAAAGAAAGGAAAGTACTATGAAATACAATCCCACTTATGAAGCTGATATTGGGATTCCTGGCAGCAGGTACTAAATGGTGGGAAACAATAATATAAATTGGGGGCTAATTGGGGTAACATCAAATAGTGGTGGTAAGTGCATTAAGGTTTGTCAGAATTAACCTGATATGGTGTCAGCCTAGGCAGGAAAAAGAGTTGTTGTTGCAACTTAGAAAAATAATTGAATTGAAACAGACATTTGTAAAAGGTGTGATGAGGTCATTCAAAAATGATATCAGTGTTGTTTGGGCTGCTATATACCCAACACAACACAGAATTAGTTTTTAAAGAGAACATTTTAGTAGAAACTGGTGAAATAAATTTCCCAGGTCATGTGCGTTCTATATGTGCAAACATGAACTTTCGTGCATTGATCCTTCAGAATATTTGCACACAAATGATGTTGCGATCATGGGACATATATGAACTGAAATTTAAATCCAAAAGGAGACACTGTAGCTCTAACAGGCTAATATAGCAATAAGGAAAGTGATGTGACAAACTCAAAAAGCAAAACATTTAAGATTTTATAAAAATATAACCTGTTCTAGAGCATTGGGTGGAGTGACCTACAGTTAACTTATGTATAATTTTTATGTATGGTTCTCATAGAAAGGTAGCTCTGCAAATACTGGATACTGAATTTGGTTATTCACTGCTACTATGCTATAATACAGGGATACAAGACATGTATCCCATTGCTGTTTACATATTAAGGGGAATCACTTATTTCCTCTGTGTTCCCCTGGCTCACCCAGGTCTCTTAAGTCCCAGGCGAGGCAGCAGATTGTCCATCCACAGGGTCAAGGGAGGTTGGAGAATGTGGGTGGTGGGCCTATGCCAACCTCAAATTCTTCTGTCAGCACTAGACTCTGCAGACCTACTGTGTTAGAGGAATTTCTAAGCAATGCTGGTACAGCTGTTAGATAGAAGGATGGTTGGCAGGAGGCCAGGTATGTTAGGTTTGTTTGGAGGCGTGGATTGATGCAACCAATGAGATTATCCTGATTCTGCCCGAGACCAGGCTAGATTAAGATAGCTAACAGTTGCTGGAGAAGCTGTTTTGTGTTCTTTTATTCTCATGCTTGTGGGATACCAAATATGACGTAGTGCTTAAGTCTGGCTATACAAAGGTTGTGGGCCCTTTATTCAGCTGTTCACTGAAAGGGTAGCCCAGGACCTCAAAAACCATCCTTGCACTTAGCACCAAGGTACAGATTTGTTTGAATTAATTATTAATTACAACACGTGTGTGGCTCAGAGTGGATGAGTTGCTTTTCAGAAAACATGAACATACAGGCAGGAAGTGTGGGCCCATAACCCCAATAGTTGTATCACAGGCTATAATGTTGTTTTTAAGCATTTAATAATGGTATTTAATATGTTAATTTTAGTTTTTCATGATTAATTTTTTAGTTTAATTGATTTAGTACTCTTTTTCAAGAGTGTATTTTAATTTGTTTTGCAGTACTGGCGGACTGTTAGGTGTTTGCAGTTTGTAAATTTAATTGGTTAATGAAAATTATGTGACTTATTTAACTGTTACTGTTTTTTTATATAATTACAATTTTTTTAAATAATGTTATAATTAGATGATTGTAATATTAATTTAAAATAGTAATTTATTAACTATTTACATTTTTCGATTGCTACTTTTTTATTTATTATTATTTTTTTTAAATTTGTTTTTATTGTTGCATCACATATCGATAAACACAGACATATATTTTTGTTGGTTGCAGCGTCAACATTCTGCTGCAGTCAACCATTAGCGCATATACAACTCTTAACTTGAGGGAAACGGCGGTGCTGTTCACCTACCCACTTGTCTCCTCTGGGTCTCCTGGCCGGAGGAAAGCGCCGGGAGACTTCCTCGCCATCGGGCAGCCGTGAGGGCAACGGCACTACAATACCCAGAAGCCTCGGGGCGGCGGCGCTCCGTGACAGGTGCAGAGCACCAGGAGGCGGTACAAAGCACACCGCGCCCTCTCGCCCCGCGAGTAGCGCCCGCGGGAGAGCCCGTGGCGAAGCCCGGGCAAAGGGCGGGCCCTCTGAGGCCCTCAGAGGTCAACAGTGGTCGGGCGGGCCAACGTCTATTAACAAGGTGAGCTTTTGCTGTAACAATGGGCAAATGTAATGCTATAAGCAATACCACAGACATAGTCACTCAGGACATTGTAACTCCAGCATCTCTTTTAACGTCATTTGAGACATTAATAGACACTGCCTTCAATGAGATTGCTGAAACTGAGAGGAGGCTTTCTATGGGCTCACTTACTATTAATCAACCTAGTACAACAGGTAGCCCAAATGATAATATGCATTTATTTCCTGAAGTCACCGTGGTAAAATCAAATCCTGTTGTCAGTCTGCCCGACGTACCAGAAGATGGAAACACTACTAATACAGCCCCAGTTGTGGTTCTGGATCCCGTTTCGCAATTATCATCACCAATAACCACTGAGTGTACTGAAACCATCGAGAACACTGGAGCTAAGCGAAAAAGGGGCCCAGTAAAGTCTACAATAAATAAAAGGAAGCAGCCCCCTAGGAGTAATAACCAGCCAACCCCACAGAGTATGTGGACTAGGGGGAAGAAACAACAACAACAAACAGTATCTTTGCCAGCTCAACCTCACTTGGGTGACACCATTGTTATAAATGACGGTATAAATTTTAATACAATCTCTACGCAGACAGAATCCCCTAATGAAAATAGTTTTCATTCTAAACCAAAGGGGAATCTTATTGAGACCATTGCGGACACAATTTTTAAACAATTAGACGGTCAAATGATCAAACAATTTAATAGTATTTTTAAGAGACTTGACAGACTGGAAACCCTAATCAAAAAATGATGACGCCAAGAGAAAGGGTACGGTATGCCTAGATAAGATAAGAGGTGATTGTTTGTTAAAAGACCTGGAGTCTATTACCCGTGCCCTCCCTAGTGGTGACTGTACAAAAAACTGTAATTTGTCCACAACAAATGGGGTTAAAGAACTACAGATAGTCACTAGTCCGCCCACGACCACAACATCTACGGCGGATGCAAACACAAGGAAAGGTAATTCTTCTGCTTCCCCAAGTATATCATCCATCCCTCAATCGTCCTCTACCGCTTCTAGTGCCCCTAAGAACAATCAGAAATGTAATTCTGTCACAGGCACAAACAAGCAGAAGGTTCCTCCCAACCCCAGCCAGAATAAGACTCTGCATGAGGACAACAGGCCTTTCAAACATCAAGGCCCTGCTCTACACCTTCCACCTGAGGCATGTCTCTATGTCTTGGTTCTGGCTGGCATTTCACCTCTCAGGGAAGGGCAAGGAGAATCGTGGGTTCAGTTGCACAATAAATGCATCGACTGGTTAACTAAGCATAAGGGGGTTGGCTACGATATATCCAAAGAAATCTTATCTACACGCCGAGTAACCTGGGTCGGTCCTCTTTTTAAAAACATCAACGGGGACTGTATTATAGTCAACTTCAGGAACCCTGGCACCGTAAAATTTCTGTTGAATAAGAACTTTGTCCAACCCGGTCCATCTACCGTGGTGACCCCTTTACCGCTAAGTTACTTCTACCGACCCCCACACAGAATGATGCAGCCACCTCCTGTATTTCCGCTGCAAAACAGGTTCTCAATTCTTCGTGACTTGGGTACCTTGGATTGACTGTCAGTTATTGCTGAGGATCCAGTTGTTGTGGCCCCTGGGTTTGACTCCACAGTGGAAGCACCATCTGAGGCACCCCTGACATTATCTGACACTTCCTTGCTTGTAACCCCACAATGTGATCAATGGGTGAACCAAATAACAGTATCTACCCAAGTAACTAATCAGGATGTCTGTCTAAGGCCCGATAAAAACTTGTTAATCCTTAGCTGGAACATTGCCGGCCTGAAGGCAAAGATGGAAATCAAAACCTGGAAGGACTGGGTGATTTGTCACGATGTGTTAATGTTCTAAGAAACCTGGTGCAAAGCCGACCTGTTATTTGAAGTGTACATTTGCCATAATAGGACTGTTTTGGCCCCCTCTCTAGGTCGACCGAGTGGGGGCCTTTCGATTTGGGTTAAAATATCTGCAGAAACCAAAGTTGAAGTACTTCAAACTAACTGTCTAAGCTTCATGGCATTGATATATACTAAGAGGACAAGGCTATGTTTGATTAATTTCTACAATAATGATTTTTTGTCCCAACCTAATCGTAATTTTATACTCTTGTTTGATTTTATTGATGAAATAGTGGAGGGACGGAAATGCGGGAAATTTGACGGTATTTGCTTAGGAGGGGACTTCAATGCACATATACATTCCAGAAATTCCCCCTGTAGAAGAGGTGCGGAATTATTAAATCTCCTCGCAACTAGAGAACTTGTAAATTGCATGGAGCACGCTGGCACTGAAATAAACACTGCCCCGTTTCCCACTTTTATCGGTCATGGGAGTGCCACCACGATTGACTATATATTTCCATTGCCAATGTTTTAATTAAAGCCGAGGTAGTGTGCAAAGTATATAGCGACCACTATCCCATTGTAATCCACCTACAACTTCCTGGGGGTAAGTGTCCACAAAACGAAATAGGAGCAAGAAACCTGGAAGTTTCAACGGACAAACTAAGGGTTGTTTGGAGGGGTGTGGATAACAGGGGAGTCCTGGCAAAGGTTATTAAAAAACATCCAGCATTGATTGATAATTGTCTTACTATTGATGGACGTGGGGGTGATGTAATTAAATCATTTAGTGAACTCTGCTCTGCAATAAAAAGTGAGATTTCTAAACCGGCACCCAGGAAACTTGATGAAACCCCTAGATGGTTCGATGCCTCTTGCTCTAGAGCAAACAAGAATTTAAGGGCCGCACTCAAATGTGAATTGGTTGGTTCAGTAAAATACTGAATCGGTAATTTTACAGATTCTGTAAATTTGCTATGTAGGGGGGAGTCTTCTGAGTCTCAAATGACTTAACGAATCGGTATTTTAGCATGAAATCAAACTTCATGGTAAAATACCGATTCCGGTGTGCATGCACATTTGTGCATGCACACGTATGTCATGTGAAAGGCAGACCTGCCCTTACATGAATGTAGGTGTATAATTGTTTTACATAAAAGGTTTTAAAACTTTGTTTGAAATCAAATGCATGCACACTTAGGGCCCGATGTAGGTGGTCGTTTAGGCCATTTACCGACCGGTTACGGCCGATTTCGGTCGTTTCCGACCTGTAAATGGCGAAAAGGTATGTAGGCGCCTAAATCCAGGATCACATGTAGGTAAATTTACATTTACAGAATCGGAGAAATTGTTTTTGATGGTAAAATGATGTGACTCCTGCAACGCGTCGCTTTTGCGGAACAGATATATGATGTAATTGTGTTGTTAATGTTACGGTGTACATGTAAAAAATGATGCATAAGTGTTGCACGGGCATTGTAGATACTCTCCTATGTGTGCTTAGCAATTTCAAGTCACTTCCCCCGGGTTCAAGGGCCTTGTAAATACGTCCCCATGTGTGTCTGGTCATTTGAAGTCATTTTCCTTGTAGTGTAAGGCCCTTGTAAGTACGCCCCCATGTGTGCCTGGCAAATTTTAATTTTCATTGTTTGAGTTACATAGCCATGTTAAAAGTTATTGAAAAAAAGGTGCAAGTTCCTTAAAAAAACGTTTTCATGTGTATTAGGGCATTTTAAGTCTGTTCCCCATGAATGTAGGGGCCAGATGTAGGTGGCTGAAAATAGCCATTTACCGATCGGTAACGGCCGAATTTGGCTGTTACCGACCGGTAAATGGGCATTGACATGTAGGGGCCCTTAAATATTGCGTTTTCGGTAATTTTACCGAATCGGTAATTTTACCGATTCGGTAATTTTACCGAATCGGTAATTTTACAGATTCGGTAATTTTACCGAAAATGCAAGATTGAAATGTGGGTAGCCAATTTTCCATTGGCACATGGCTTTCAGAATCGGTATTTTACCATGGAATACAAATCCATGGTAAAATACCGATTCCTGTGTACATGCACATCTGTGCATGTACACATATGCCATGTGACAGACAGACGTGTCCTTAGGGCATGTCTGTGTGCCACATTGCACACATGCCCGTTTTGGGGGTGCTAGATGGTGTCAAAGTGATACCCTCTGCACCCTTGACAAATTCGGTATTTACCGATTCGGTAAATACTGAATCGGTATTTGAATTGAATCCTATGGGCTTCAAGGCCCATAGGATTCAATAGCAAATACAGATTCGGTATTTACCGAATCGGTAAATACCGAACTTTTAAGGAATCGGTAATAAATCAGATGTTGGTACCTACATCCCATTTACCGATTTTGAAATACCGAATTGGTAAAATTTGGTAATATTCGGTATTTCAAAATCGGTAAATGTGATTTACCTACATCTGGCCCTAGGTGTATTATTGTTTTACATAAAATGTTTTAAAACTTTGTTTGAAATCAAATGCATGCACACTTAGGGCCAGATGTAGGTGGTCGTTTCAGGCCATTTACCGACCGGTTACGGCTGTTTTCGGCCGTTTCCGATCGTTAAATGGCAAATCGGTATGTAGGGGCTTAAATCCAAGGCCACATGTAGGTAAATCTACATTTACAGAATCGGAAAAATTATTTGTTCGGTAAAATACCGAATCGGTAATTTTACCGATTCTGTTAATTTGTTATGTAGGGGGGAGTCTTCTGAGTCCCAAAGGCCTTAACGAATCGGTATTTTAGCATGAAATCAAACTTCATGGTAAAATACCGATTCCGGTGTGCATGTACATGTGTGCTCGCACACCTATGTCATGTGAAAGGCAGACCTGCCCTTAGGGCTGGTTTGCTTGCCACATGGCACCTGTGCCCGTTTTGAGGGTGTCAGAGGGTGTCAAAGTGATACCCCCTGCACCCTTTTATAGCATTGTCGAATCTAGTTCTTACTGTTATTGATTTACTATTTGGTAATAGTGGTTAATAACATTTTTTATTATATTTCACCACAGATTCAACTGCAGATTATTTGGGAATTAGACAATGCCGTCTAAGGATAGAATTCGAAAGGCTACAAAACGTCAAAGACAGCAGTTACCTAATATTTTGCAGCAGTCCTCTACATTAATATTACCTCAACGGACGAAGAGAACACCGGGTAAGAGAATGAAATCATTCCTTAAAAACATTTGTAGAAACAAAAGTATAACTACAGAACAAGTTTTAGTCCAGAAAAAGAGAGCCAATTTAAATGGAAAGGAAAAGGCCCGTGAAAAAGGTTTGTGCTAGAGCAGGAGATAACTCTGTGCATGGCAGTAGAAGGGCAAATATTTTCAGGGACATTCGTAAGCGAATGTTCCGTAACAGGGTAATTGTCAATTTGGTAAAACAATTTAAAAAAGGTCAACAGAAAGTGTCATTTTATAAGAAAAATAAAAATGTAGAGAAAATTATTGATCAGGCTTTCGAAATCAAGCGAAAGTTATTTATTTTGGTAATTAATAGAATTAGGAAACTAAACAAGGTAATCTATGTTTTCAAATCTAATAGTAGATGGAAGAGAGACGTTAATCGGAGTAATTTTTGTGAAGTTTTCTTAGGAGAATGGATGCATAGTTCAAATAGTGAAAATTGCAAAAAACACAGTTGATGGACAGAATGTAGAACAATGTCATACATTCACCCCAGTACAAGGATCTGGGCATAAATCCATCGTTTTTTTGCACTCCACACCACCCTGGGTTAGACACTGGCTATATTCAAATCAGCTCTGACCCTGTGCCTCATGGGAACAGTCCAGTCCGAACTACCAAGCCATGTCTTTCCCAGACCGGAATCAAGCATCCAAGGACCGGTTTCTGGCTATCAGCCTTCATCAGCCTGGATAGCTTGACTCCAGTGGTGTGGAGAGCCTGGGACTCACGTCTGAGTATACCCAGCACACTCGGGGTGAAAATTGCAAAAAACACAGTTGATGGACAGAATGTAGAACAATGTCATACATTCACCCCAGTACAAGGATCTGGGCCTAAATCCATCATTTTTTTGCACTCCACACCACCCTGGGTTAGACACTGGCTATATGCAAATCAGCTCTGACCCTGTGCCTCATGGGAACAGTCCAGTCCGAACTACCAAGCCATGTCTTTCCCAGACCGGAATCAAGCATCCAAGGACCGGTTTCTGGCTATCAGCCTTCATCAGCCTGGATAGCTTGACTCCAGTGGTGTGGAGAGCCTGGGACTCACGTCTGAGTATACCCAGCACACTCGGGGTGAAAATTGCAAAAAACACAGTTGATGGACAGAATGTAGAACAATGTCATACATTCACCCCAGTACAAGGATCTGGGCCTAAATCCATCGTTTTTTTGCACTCCACACCACCCTGGGTTAGACACTGGCTATATGCAAATCAGCTCTGACCCTGTGCCTCATGGGAACAGTCCAGTCCGAACTACCAAGCCATGTCTTTCCCAGACCGGAATCAAGCATCCAAGGACCGGTTTCTGGCTACCCGCCTTCATCAGCCTGGATAGCTTGACTCCAGTGGTGTGGAGAGCCTGGGACTCACGTCTGAGTATACCCAGCACACTCGGGGTGAAAATTGCAAAAAACACAGTTGATGGACAGAATGTAGAACAATGTCATACATTCACCCCAGTACAAGGATCTGGGCCTAAATCCATCGTTTTTTTGCACTCCACACCACCCTGGGTTAGACACTGGCTATATGCAAATCAGCTCTGACCCTGTCCCTCATGGGAACAGTCCAGTCCGAAATGTCAGAAACCGGTTCCCGGTAGCTTGTTTCCTTCCCAGTGAAAGAATTGGCTTGGTAGTTTGGTTTGCCCTGTTCCCATGATACACTGGGCCAGGGACAGACTAATTTGCATATAGCCAGGTTCTTAGCTGGGATGGTGCAGTGAGCTAAAAAACGGTGTTGGATTAAGCCCTGATCTCTTGACTGGGTGAGAGTATTCTGCTTAGCTCAGAAACTCTGTCCATCACCACCCCCTGTTGTTTAAATATTTTGTCCACCACAAGCGTGGAAGGGTATACTCAGACGTGAGTCCCTAGCTCATTGCACCATCAGGATTCAAGCAAGCCGGGCCGAAGACGGCTGAAATGCCAGAAACCGGTCCCCGGTAGCTTGTTTCCTTCCCAGTGAAAGAATTGGCTTGGTAGTTTGGTTTGCCCTGTTCCCATGATGCACTGGGCCAGGGACAGACTAATTTGCATAAAGCCAGGTTCTTAGCTGGGATGGTGCAGTGAGCTAAAAAACAGTGTTGGATTAAGCCCTGATCTCTTGACTGGGTGAGAGTATTCTGCTTAGCTCAGAAACTCTGTCCATCACCACCCCCTGTTGTTTAGTTCAAATAGTGAGGCATTTTTTAATGAGGAGAGTTATTTTCAGGACAATGTTTTGGTGCATGCAGTTGACAGCAGTGGTCGAGCATATGAGGTAAAAGATGGTCATCTGGTTGAAAAAGAAATACTTGTGTCTGCAGATGCAGAAGAGGCGCTAAGTGATGAGGTTTTAGGTAAACGTCCTAAGGGACCAGTGTACACCTGGAAGTGTAGTTCTATTTGCAGTATGCGACAGGATTCTATCAATTTGCTTTGTGATTTTATACGGACATTTCATAAGAAAAGTGTAAAGCAAAAAATAAAGTTGTTGCAAGAATTAGATCCTTGCAGAGTGAGACAAGTGACAGGTTTGCAAGGTCATTCACTGGCTTGTCTTTCTAGGAGAGTATGCCAGAGTGTATTTCATCATTTCAGGATGCTTGCAGTGCATCATAATAAAGTGAGGAAATTAGTTAGAATGTTGTATTATGCTGAGAGTCCAGCAATTATGCTTAAAAAATTAAGCAAAGCTCTTTTGCATGGTTCTGAAGTAGATGTGAAGAATATTTGTCAAGAAATTGAGTTCTGTTATTTTGCTGGTAAAGAGAAAAATTTTGATATTGAACCACTAGAAGATGGTAATGTGGAAGACAGTGAACAGATTTTCAGTACAGATAAGTTTCACAAGGAAATTTCCACATTTATGGTGAAATCAAGTGAGAGGCCTAATTTCACTTGTGTGTGTTATCGACGGACTTATTATAAGAATCAGACTAAGTTAGTGGATATATATGCAAAGAGTGATATGGAAAACAATAGTGAATGGAAGGATTTTGCCACATACTTGATGGTAGAAAATTGTTTTGATTTGGGAGCAGACCAACGTATGTGTACTTATTGCTATAACAAATTAAACCAAAACCAGATGCCTGCTAGAGCGGTTTATAATAATCTGGATTTAGATGACATTCCTTATGAATTGAAGGATTTAAATACTTATGAATCTATTTTGATTCAAAGTGTCCATCCCTTCCAGGCTATTATACGAACGGAGCCAAAGACAGGGAAGTTGCCTCCATCAGATTTACAGAGAGGATTAAAGGGAAGGGTTGTTTATTTGCCTTTGGATTTGAAGAAAAACATTAATACAATTGGAGTAGAGAAAGTGGAAGAGGAACCTCTGGTTATCATAGTTAATGGTGTTCCGACAAAGTGTAAGAAAATCTGGCAAGATTTAGTGGATGTTAGGAAAGTTAAAAAGGCAACATTGTATTTGATAAAAAATAATAAGTACTACAAGAATGTATGTGTTGCAGAAGAGGAAGTAAGTGAAGAAGAGGACCGCGATTTGTGTCCTGGTCAAATTGAGAAAATAGAAGCCTCTAAAAAGGAAGAAATATGTGAACATTATAGTGTTCATCCTTTGCATTCCAAGGAAGTCATGGGGAATGCTATTGAGTTGTTTCAAATGAAACAAGCCAAAGGGAGTCCTATTAGTGTTTGGGAGGAAAGTTTGGAAGCTCGGTGTTTCCCACAGTTATTTCCCACAGGTTGAGGAGGACGTTATGATGAGCGACCTGTTCAAATTCCTGCTTCAGAATACCGGACTTTACGATTGTATACAGAAGATCCTAGGTTTCGACAATGCATTCCCTATTTATTTCATCTATTGTTTGAAAGTGATCTCTCTGGATTGTCTTATGCAGTGAACCACATCTTGAAAAGTGGTATACAACTGTGAAATATCTCGGCAAGGGACTTTATGAATAAAGTCAATGTGCAAGACAGTATTTTGGATTCTCACCTGATTAATCTCATGGCTTGTCAGCGTGGTACTAATGAGTATTGGTACCGCCGTCATGGTGACTTAAAATGTATGCTGAGGAACTTAGGAACTCCCACATGGTTCCTCACTCTCAGCTGTGCTGAGTATGGCTGGGAAGACTTACTTGAATTTCTACGAGAGGTAAATGGAAACATTGAAAATATTGAATTTAAGACACCCGGAGAACTGTGCTCTTTGGATCCTGTGAATGTTTGCAGGTACTTCAATCATAGATTTGAAGCTATGATGTCTTTCATCACAAACAAGAAAAATCCACCTCTTGGAGAGGTATTGGATTTCTTTTGGAGAAAGGAGTATCAAGCAAGAGGTGCTCCTCATATACATATGCTACTATGGATCAAAGATGCACCCAAATTTGGAACAGATCCGGATGACTTAGTGATGAGTTTCATAGAACAGTATGCTACATGTGCTGTTCCAAAGACAAATGAAGACAAAAGTCTAAGAGAACAAGTTTTACGGTTTCAAAGCCATCGTTGTGGAAAGTACTGTCGTCGAAAATTCAGAAACATGTACAAATACTACACCAAATGTCGTTTTGCATTTCCACGGTCGGTGTTATCAAAAGGAAGAGTTAACAATTTGATGTCATCGCTGCGACATAATGTGACGAGGAAATCACCCAAAAACACATACAATTTGAAAAGAAACGAAGAGTCCAAGTACATCAATGACTACAACCCAGTGATTTTGTCCATGTGGAATGCTAACATGGATATACAGTTTGTGGCTGACAACTGTATGGCTGTTGCTCGGTATGTGACGTCTTACATCACTAAAAAAGAAAAGACAGAACTGAAGGATATTTCCCATGAAAAGAGCCTCAGTAAGAAGTTGTACAGTTTCAGTCTGAAGATGTTGTCGCATCGAGAAATTGGAGCTTATGAATGTTCTGACCGGTTATCTTCAACAAGTCTCTATGCCAAATCTAGGAATATCATTTGGGCGAGTCTTGGTCTTGCTGCAACGCGTAATCGAGTTCTGAAACCTGTACGGGAAATTGAGTATTTGGCGGAGAAGGAGCCAAACAGTACAGATATTTTGAAGAGCAACATGTTGGATACATATTATCCAAATAGAAGCAGTCACCTGGAGAATGCTTGTCTGTATGAAGTTCTTCAAAATTACGTTTTCAAGAGGAACATCAAAGAAGATATTGATAAAGGTGTGTATGCTGTCATTAGAAGTGAGGGATGTCTGGTCAAGCAAAAAAAATGTCAATTGATAAATCATCGAAAATTGGATTGCGAATCTCCCGAAAGAAAAGAGTTTTTCTATTTAGCTCTTTTGCAACTTTTCAAGCCTTGGCGTGCAGAAGAGGAACTGCTTGGAGATTTCCTCTGTTACGAAGACTTTTTCAATGCAGCCAAGGAGTCCATAGAATGTCCTGTTTTTCCAAAATATCTACAAATGTTGAATGCAGAAATTGAGCAGGAAGCAACAATTGCAGCCAAGATTGCTAGAGACAGTTCTCAGGACAGTCAGAGTTCTGTTTCATTGAGTCAGGATCCACTAGGAGAACCAGTTATTGAAAATGAAGCTGCTACTGCCATGATTGAAGTGGAAAGAGCCATGGCACATGCTCAGAAGGATGCGGTTAACTTAGAAGAATTGGAAAGACAACTTAACGTTGAGCAGAGGAAAATATATGTCGAAGTTACCAACCAAATTGAGCATGGATTAAGTCATGAGAAGAAAGAGTGCTCATGTACGTCGTTGAAGGCTGTCCGACTGTACGTGAGTGGAGAAGTAGGAACTGGAAAAAGTTTCCTTATTAAAGCAATTTCATGTTATATGCAGAAAAGGACTGATTCATCACTGTCTTGTGTTGTGACCGCTCCAACTGGACTGGCAGCTCATAACATTAAAGGGATTACTTTGCATCGGTTACTGATGCTGCCAGTGGAGCATGATAACAAATTACAATACCACAAGTTATCTGGAGATGCTTGTTGTGAAGTATCTCGAGTTTTGAAGAAGATGAAACTTCTTATCATTGACGAAGTAAGCATGGTTTCCAATCTCATGCTTGCTTTTGTGCATTTAAGAATGCAGGAAGTTCTGAAAACAGAGTATGATGTGTTATTCGGTGGCAAACACATCATTGTTTTTGGTGATCTTCTGCAGCTGACACCAGTGAAAGGACAACCAGTGTTTAAACTGCTTACACATGAAGATACCAAGAAGTGCCTAGGGAGCATTGGCAACGTTAACATATGGTTAAACTTCAGCTATGCTGAGCTGCGTGAAAATATGCGTCAGGCGAAGGACGAAGATTACAAGAATATTCTACAAGATATTAGAATCAGGAGAGTGACTGAGCGTGGTAAACAAGCTTTACATGCACGCTTACTGTCAAATTTATATCCAGAAGAAGACGTTTTGCCAGAGGATATTTTTCAGAAAATTACTGTGACGAAATCTGGAATATGTTTGATGCCAACTCTTGCAGAATGTTCCATCTTCAACAACAAAATGTTGAATTTAGAAAAACAAGAGATTGTAAAACTTGAAGCTATTGACAAAATAGAGCATATGGGAGCAACAAATATTTTGTCAGAGAATTTGAAATCTAAATTGGATTCATTAGAGAAGACTATATCTAAAACTGCGGGTTTTGAAAAGACTTTGAATGTGTGTTTAAATTGCCGAATCATTTTGAGAAGGAATTTACATGTTGAAAGAGGTCTGGTAAATGGATCAATGGGTAATGTTGTTGATTTTGAGAAATACAGAAATAGAGATGGAATTGAATTTTTAAAAATTAAATTTGATGGCATTGAGGAAGTACAGCTAATTGGTCGTTGCTCTGCTAGGTTTTTGCTTGTTAAAGACTTATATGTTCGCCGTAAGCAGTTTCCTGTTTGCTTGGCATATGCGGTGACAATTCATAAATCGCAAGGTTTAAGTGTAGACACTGCTTTAGTGAATATTGGCAGTTCTGTATTCAAAGAGGGTATGGCTTATGTAGCATTGTCACAAGTCAAAACTTTATCGGGTTTGTACTTGATTGACTGTGATGTCACAAACATTTGTGCAGATCTAGATTGTGTTAAGGAATACAATAGGTTAAGAAGAGAGTATGCGCCACATTTGCCTCAATATCCTTTGATTGAGAAACGTGTGGTAGGCCGGAAACGAATAAATATCAGTAATAGTAGGGAGGTTGTAGCAAAAAGAGCAAAAGTCGATGAACCCAAAAGTGGAAGCAGGAATAAAATGAATTCTGTTGAAAATGTTGTTGGTTTTAAATTTGAAAATAGTTCTGGTGTCAACTGCTACGCTAATGTAGTTGTTAATGCTCTCTTTTCACTAGAGACTTTCGAAGAACAGATTGTGATCAATTCGGAACAAAGTTTATGCTGTTTGTTGAATTCTGTGTTAGAGAAATGTAGTGCTGATAAAACGAGAGTAGAAAGTGTGTCTGAAATTCGTTTTCTGTTAGACGAATGTTCAGGTCAAACAGAATTCTCTGAAAATATTCAGCAGGATTGTCAGGAGTTTTTAATGTATATGCTTGATGTATTGCAAGATGAGGGTGTAGATGTAGATTATCTATTTGGCCTTTCTTATCAATGGCAGCATGACTGCGAGAACTGTAGGCTATCAAGTACTACTAGTGTAGACTCAGAAAGATTTATATATTTAACTTTGCCTGACAGTAAATCAGTATCCTTCAATAAGCTAGTAAATGCAGCCGATCAAAACATGGAGTGCAGCCAATGTAAGTCTGGAATGCTGTTCACGTTAATTTTACGAAGTAATGGGCAGTATGTCATTTTAATGTTCCAACGATGTAGGCCTGATGGAACTAAATTGACAACTTTAATTAATAATTTTGTGGCTTCGCAGTTGTCAATATCAGGAAGGACTTTTAAAACTACTGCAATTATATATCATAATGGTCCTTCAACTAATTCAGGACATTACACAGCTTATTTGAAATCTGGAAACGGATGGTCATTCTGCAATGATTCTGTTTTAACTTTTAAAAAAAGATTGCCTTTTCACCTTCAAAATTCTTACCTGGTGTTCTTACAACCAAAATTTTAGGAAAGGAAGCTTGGGATTTGTTTAGAGGAATTTACAGAGGTTCTAATGGCTCCTACTATATATGGCCTGGTGGATAATTGTAGTACAGAGCGAAAACTATTTGTTTTTATAAGCAAAGTCAAGCAGCAGATCAAAAAAAGGAGTAGAGGAAATGTAAGTCTGCAATGCTGTCCACATTATTTTTGAAAACTTATGGATGAAACGTCATTTTACAATTTCAACTACATAAACAAGAAGAAAATAAGTTGTCCAGTCTAATTAAAAATGTTTTTGCTACACAGTCATCGATTTCAGGAAGAACATTTGCAACTGCAGTTATTACATAATATGCTGGTCCTTTTGAGGTAATTGAAATTTTTATGGTCAAGTATGTCCCCTGACATGTACCCCAACGTCTCCATGTTCGTGCTTCAAGTACATGTAATTTCCCTCCATGGCCGAATATGACGACGCAAATACATTTGCGTCCAACGTTAACATGTCCTCTTTCAGATCCACCATGAATGGATCGATAATTCAGTTCCTAACCATGCCATGCCAACGTCTTTACATGGTACGCTTTTACGTTTTTCCTGGCTCTGCCGAGCTAGGCCCTGATTTCTGTCTCCGAGCCCTTTCTGCTTTCTGCCTCCTGCCTCTGAAAGCTGCAGCATGGACACGTATCCCTGACCCCTGCCTTACTTCCTGCCAAGCGAAGCGGTGCCTGGCTCAACCTGGCCTGCCTGCCAAAACAGTATTTTGCCTTCAAGATTATCAGTTCAGCCTCCTCGAAAATACATTCCTGTCTAGTGATTTAGGTAAACATCTCCCCGGCTGCAGAGCAAAGAGCAAGCCTTCCTGTCTCCATGCAAGTAATTTACAGATCCCGTTGCCATAGTAGGCCCATGGCCCTGCACGTAGACACGTAGACACATATGCACGCACTAGCATTCAGTATAGAATAGCCTCTGCCCGAGAGACCTTTTACTACAGATAATACATCCTCCAAACATAAGATACCAGATATGTTATAGGTCCAGGTCGATCTGACATCCCAGACTTCTGTCTCCCTTACTCGTGTTAAAGTTCTCCCCAGTTACATGTCTATGTCACGTCATGCTAGCTGCGCGCGCATCCGCATTTCCTGCTGACTCTGCAGATTACCTCTGTGCACACACCCACCTATGACACTCTCTGTGACGTCTACATTACGTTCACATTATACGCCTCCGTGTACGCCTATTACACGCCTTTTTTCACGCCCCCTGTTACGCACATGTGTTCTTATCTTCTTCTTTTCACCTGTTACGCCTACTGTATTGAATTCAATGATGTTACTTTACTATATATAATGTGTAATGTTAATAAATCGTTGACTGTCCCTTCCCGAACCCTAGTGGTGACGGAACATGATCTCCAACCTCGAGGTTCCTTTTCCATTAAAACACGTATGACTCAGATACCATGGACTCTGCCTCTCATTTGAATGAGCTGTCTTGTAATGATAATTATACGGAAAAATAGACCAGGTAATTTATTTACCACATAATTTGGCGCCCGAACAGGGACCCCTCCCCCACCCCACGCGCCGGCGATGCATCGCAGGCCTTGCCCCCTGCCACAGCCGTGACGGACTCCTATGCGCATCTGCAGGTTTTCCTGTATCTCCCTCAGGCCTACGGAGGTGACGGAGACTGCGGTCGACATCCAGACGAGGCGGTGAGGAGTGCGGAGGATCCCGACCAGAGCCCAGCCGAGAGTAGCAGTGTCCGAGGTATCCAGAGACCCACCTGTTCCGATGTGTCGAGGCGCATGCGTAGTAACCAGTCCAGTCTGAGGCCTTCAAGTTCAAGTTCAAGTATTGCTCCCGGTGAGTACCGTTGCTAGGGACGCATCTAGACGGGTGCATTAGTTTGTGTCCGGTAAAGACAGGTCTGGGTACACAGTCCTGGTCCGTACGTGTTCACTTAGGTGAGCACGGTATGACGTGTCTCTTTATGGGACCGGTCTGTACTGTTTAGCAGTGCATCTAGTGATCCAGATATTCAGTGATTATTATTCTCACGTGATTCTAAGTATTGTGTTCTATGTTCTAGACAGTATCTATTCGAAATGTTTTAATGTGTTTTATGTCGTGGTATGAATGACTGTTTGCTTTTCATTACTGTGTTTTTTGTGTTCGAAGTCAGAGTAAAATGCCGTTATTTTCAAAGTTACGCCAGATAGGAACTAGGAAAGAGATACTCGAAGAAGCAGTGCCTGTCCCGCCTAGGGACACTCCAGGATATTTTATGTACCATAAGCATGGCTTAGACGCTGTATTGTATTTAGATTTGTGGGTGGACTACACCAAGCACTTAGAAGAGAAGTTTAGATGGCCTGTCTCAGGGACATGGGATGCCGAGTGCATCATGAGAGTAGAAGAAACATTATGGAAAAAGAAAGCCAGACAATCTCAGAAAGATGCCATAGAATTGTGGCGTAAAGAATCGCACAGAAGAACAGAAAAAGAATTCAGAAAAGCAGAGAAAAGTAGAGAGGAATCCGAACAAGCCAAAAAGAAAGAGTTACTTGAACAAGGAGAACAGGTCAGATCAGAACAATTAGACCGTCAGAGAAACGCACTTATTACAGGCATGTATCCAGTTCTTGCCGAGGGCCTGCCTAAGGCCAACCTGGAAGGATCCAGTAACTTGGCACCACCTTTGATTCCGACTAAAGTATGTCACCATAAGACCGCAGCAGATATTTTCCTTTCTTCCTATTTAGACGATGTAGCTCCCGCATATACCAATGTACCCGTACAACCTGCTAATAATAATCTGCCACAGCTTATTCCTGTTGATCAACCCACAACCCCCCCACGTCAGCATTTTCCCGCACCTGTTGTCACTTCCCCTACTGTTCTCCCTGTCCCTGGTCCGCATAATCCGTTTGGCACAGCTACATCACAGTCAGGTTATGCTCATGCCTCCGCCTCAGGAGGTGCCACAGGAGGTCCCCATCACACCCCGCCACAAGTACAGCGACTGACAATGAGAGAATTAGCTACACAGCGTACCCCGAAAGCGACCCCTTCTGAAAAGCTTAAACAATACCTTACAGATTGTAGATATGATCCAGTACCAGGCAAGACTGGGACTATGGTGTTAGCCTCGTTACGTTTAAGACATGTTGCAGATTATTTGAGTATACTACCAGGAATGCCCGAATATTTAGACAGGATATATCATTTTATTCAAACAGGAGAAGGCCCTGAATGTGTTCGTGAAGCCATGGCATATCAGAAAGTTGATACACAAGCGTTGCTATTGCGATTTTTGATTAATTGTTTGATAAGAGAACGAGACCGACCAGGTTTTGCTCAAGAAGAGATGGATGTATTGACTAAATGGAGTCAGAATATTGCAGATTGTAAGCATGACAGAGAGAAATGTATAGAGGCCATGTCTAGAAAAATCCGTAAAGAAATAGTAGCCATACATACCCGACAGAATGCCGAAAGGACAGCCGAGTCAGACAATAAAGATTCCTCAGAGGAGGAAGAACCGGAGAATGCTACAGCAAATCAAGATACGATAGCGTATGTAGGTAGAGTGAAACCTCCTAAACAGTACCCTTTAGGTAATCCTTTTGACAGACCCATTCGTCTAGAAAGCAAGAGACGATACCTTTCCCCGATACCAGAGCAATGTTCTCTTGAACATATATTCCAAGTTACCGATAAAATCCTGAAAGAAAGAGTAGGATATCATGAACTCACTACCTTACGTGATCAGGAACTAGCCCGGTCAGCAGTTCAATGGGCCGGGGATGACAATATATATACAGATGACCTAGTTGTGCAAACGTTTTTAAGTCTTACTCCAGAAGAACAGCGACTAGCTGGTATATACATGACCCAACATCTCATTACCCAGTATGAAAATCAGCAGTCTGACCCCGGTCCGCTGTATAATCTATTACAAGACTTACTCCTGAGAAGATGGAGAGGCTTAGGTACCGATTTAATTGATATCATTTTAGAACAACGTCACAAATATAGTACGTTCCTGACTCCACGTCTTGTTTCAGTTCCACCCCCAGTTAGACAGTCTTACCACCTAGACAGACAGAATCCTTTACGAGAAGTACATCCAATCCGGAAGCCAGATGATACGCTTGAACGTGTATTTGTATACACTCCTTTGACTAAAATGGAATTATTGGAAATGAAGAAAATTGTACCTTGTCACGATAAAGATCCTGCAGGGTTCCACCGTGAATTAAAAGATATGTTACTTATGGGCGATTACACATATTCAGACATTCTTAAAATGTTAAAGGTATTATTGCCAGCAGGGATTTACGAAAAACTGAAAGAAAAAGATTGGGAGGTGGGAGATAAAAAGATTAATTGGACCGAATTAGAAGATGAAGATAAAGGACGTACCCCAGGCTTAGGTCTTGGGGACAAAACTAAAGCATTACCAGGATTGTTAGTACAGGTTTTGCCTCGATTATTGACAGTCAAAAAGGAAGATTGGGATGCAATTTCAGCCTGTAAACAGAAACCAGACGAAGACACTAGTGATTTTTATTCCAGATTCGAGAAATGTTTTATTATTAATAGTGGCCTGAAAACAAGTAGCGAGTCCTTCCCACATCTTTTCGTAACCAAATTAGTTGAGAATTCCTTACCCCAGGTTAAGAACAGAGTATTGAAAGTCGAAAGTACATGGCAAGCAAATACGCCTTCCCAAATGTTACAAATGTTACAGTACCATCAGAATAGAATCAGAGAGGAACACGATCACGAACAGAGACGCATGAAAGACACTAAAATGAAAGTATTAGTTGCCCAGTCTGTTCTATCAGATGGTCAGAAGAGGGGTAACACGCAGAACACCCAGTCCAGTCATCCGGCAGCTCCTGTTAAAGGGAATTGCAACTATTGTAAACAGCCAGGTCATTTTATTAGTGATTGTGCCGTTCTGAAACATAATATTGCTACAGGCAAAACGAAAGAAAGACCACGTCAACCTAGGCCAGAATATGTTCAACAGAATACTCAACAGAATCCGCAACCTGCTCCACAACATGTTCAGCAACAGACCGTAGCGGTACCACAGCCCCAGCCCATTGCCGCAACACAACACGTTACACAGCAGATGTATCAGTACGCACAGTCAGAGTATCCAGATTACCAACAGTATTCATGAAACAGCCTAGAGAGGGAAGTGGGTTTGCCTCTCATCGAGATTCCTGTAGATCAAGAGGGTCCTTATGTACATAGTCAGGTATTAGGAAAAGACAGAAAATTTTTGATTGACACAGGGGCAAGCAGAACTACCATTAGTCATGACGAGGTTCCAGGGGCACCCCTCTCAGGCTCACAGAATGTTTCCCTTGGATTTTCAGGAAAACCTATTGTTAATGAAGTGTCGAAACCAGTTCCCCTTGCAGTTGGTCCATTGTCCCGTACTACAGATTTATTGCTTACGAAGTCATGTCCAGAAAACTTGCTAGGTATTAAAACGCTGAAGGCTCTAGGAGCTGTAATATGTTGTTCTCCGGAAGGAGTGAGATTGTTTTTACGTGACTTCAAGGGTCACTATGTGTTGAGAGATTTTGATCCCCGATTACAGAATGTACCACAGCATTTATGGGCACATGGTCCGACTGATGTAGGTTGTATGCATATCACACCATATCGTGTTACACTCAAACAAGGTGTTGTTCTGCCCAGAATCCGACAATACAAATTGCCACCTGAGGCTGTAGCAGCCTTATTGAAAATCATTGACGAGCTTATTGCTCAAGGAGTAGTTGTAGAAACCGACTCCAATATTTGTAATTCTCCAATCATCCCGATTCTTAAACGTACTGATCCAAATGCACCTCCTGTATATCGTCTAGTGATTGACCTTAGAGAGCTTAACAAATGTATCATACCCCAGTTCCCAGTGGTCCCAGATATTTCATCCCTATTGACTGCCATTGATTCTGAAGCGGTGTTCTTCACTGTAATCGATCTCAAGAATGCCTTCTTTAGTGTTCCTATTGATCCGGAGAGCCAGTACCTTTTCGGATTCAGTTTAAATGGCCGAAGCTTTAAATTTGCACGTGCACCTCAAGGGTTCACGGAAAGTCCGAGTATCTATAGTCAAGCATTGAAAAGACAACTTGACAGTATCCACATGCCTGCTAACACTGCCCTACTTCAGTACGTCGATGATCTATTGATCACCGCCCGAAGCGAACAAGAATGTGAACATGCATCTCTGACAGTCCTATATTTTCTGGCCGACAAGGGACACAAGGTGTCTCCTTCGAAGCTGCAATTCTGTGTTCAGCAAGATGTTTACCTTGGTCACTTACTGTCCAAGAGGGGGAGACAGCTAACACCTGATCGCATCCAGTTAATTGTACACATGCCACAGCCCAAGACACAAAAGGAGGTACGGGCCTTTATAGGCCTCACTTCTTACTGTAGACAATGGATCCCTCAGTACGCATATCTAGCCAAGCCCCTTATACAGTTGACAACCCAGGAGGCAGCGTCATCGACTGTCCTCCCTTGGACTCAGGAACATACACAAGCTTTTGACGATTTGAAGAAAGCCCTATGTCAAGCACCTGTTCTAGCAACACCATGTTACAGCAAGCCTTTTACACTTTTTGTCACAGAGCGCGAAGGTACTGCATTATCAGTTCTCACCCAAGATCAAGCTGGTTCACACAAACCATGTGCTTATTTTTCCAGTACATTAGATCCAGTAGCTCAGGCCCTGCCTGCGTGCTTGAAATCCGTAGCAGCAACAGCTCTAGCAATCAGACAAAGTGATTCCATAGTATTAGGACACCAATTGACAGTACAGGTTCCACATTCCGTGGAAGTTCTTTTAAACAGAACACAGACTCAGCACTTGACAATAGCACGACTGACAGGTTATGAATTGACGTTATTCCAGCCACACATAGAAATCAGACGCTGCAATACACTAAATCCTGCTACACTTTTACCGTTAACTACAACAGACCCTTTGTCACATGACTGTGTAGAAGTCATTAACACTATGACGAAACCCAGACAAGACTTGACAGACATCGCATTACCAGATCCAGACCTGACACTTTATGTGGATGGTTCATGTATGAGAACAAGTACAGGAGAGTTAGTGGCCGCATATGCAGTGACCACTGAAACTGAAGTCATAGAAACACATCGTATTGACACACTGTCTGCTCAAGCAGCAGAGCTCATCGCTCTGACCCAAGCCTGTATTCGAGCCAAGAATAAGAAAGTTAACATATACACAGATTCCCGTTATGCATTCGGAGTTGTACACGACTTCGGAGTCCTTTGGCAAGAGAGAGGTTTTTTAACATCCCACGGTGCCAAGATACAGCACGGTCCCCTCATTCAAGCTCTGTTAGAAGCAATACATTTGCCTACAGCCATAGCCATCATGAAGTGTAAAGCACATACGAAAGTCACAGATACAGTTTCCCAGGGTAACGACCTGGCAGATCGAACAGCCAAACATACAGCTCAGACTCATACTCATACGACTGATATGACGAAGACAGTAGTTCCAACACATTGCATGACAGTTAGGGATCCCGCACTAGATGTGATTGATATACAGACACATGCTACCCTAGACGAAATCAAGAAATGAACAGAACTAGGAGGGATCCAGACAGAACAAGGATGGATGACGAAGGGAAAAGCCACTTGGTTTCTCCTTGACTCTATGGTTCAAGTTATCATTAACACAGCACATAGTCCTGCACATTTAGGAGAAAAAGCTATGTTAGACAGTATTCAAAACCTTTGGTTCAATAAGCATTTACGAGCAGCAGCAAAACAGAAAGTGCGTACTTGCATGATCTGTTGTCAGTTCAACCCAGGTAAAGGCATTCCCGTAAAACAAGGTGGATTTCATCCTCCTGATCACCCTTTTGAAGTCCTCCAGATGGATTATATCCAGATGGACCGTTGTCGAGGATTTAAGTATGTCCTCGTAGTTGTATGTGCACTTTCCCGATGGACAGAAGCATATCCAGTCCCAGATTACACTGCCGTGACCACTGCCAAGCAGTTGGTTCGCAAATTTTTCCCGAGGTTTGGTTTGCCTCGTGTCGTGTATTCAGATAAAGGACAGCCATTCTCGTCCGAGCTCATGAAGCAAGTTTCCCTTTTGCTAGGTTACCAATGGAAGTTCCACTGTGTTCTGCATCCCGAAGCAGCTGGTTTAGTAGAGAGACACAATCAGACTCTGAAAACTCGTCTTGCCAAGGTCTGTGCAGAAAAAGGAGTAGACTGGATAATAGCCCTTCCAGTTGCCCTCTTCTATATGCGAATGGTAGCCCATTCTAGGACAGGGCTATCCCCGTATGAGGTGGTTTTTGGCCGGCCACCGAATATGTGGGGGACGCCTCTGCCCCGTAAATTAACCGATGTTCACAGTAATATGCTGACAGATTACCTTGCTTCCTTGATGTCTGCACTACAATCATGTCGTTCACAGGTCGCAGCAGCCTTTCCAGACAACACAGAGGTGAAGCCACACAAGATCGTCCCTGGTGATTATGTATACAACCGCAATTTCGACCGGTCAAGTCCTCTGGAGCCCCGCTGGAAGGAACCTAAGATCGTTTTGATGACCACAAGGACTGCAGTGAAACTGGAAGGCAGGAAAAATTGGCTCCACTCGAGCCACATCAAGAAGTGTTATGGACTTCCGCCAAAAACTGTTTCCCAGGACTGCCGCATTCCAATCATTGATACTAAACTCCCCCTGGTAGAGAAAACTCCGTCCCAGGAGTACAGATTAAAGTTGAGGTCTAGTAAGTCAGACAGTTTAATTGTTTAAGTCCCCCTGGGTGAAGCGGTTAGACAGGTTCCTGACATGTACAAGCTAGACCCACATAGTGAGAGAGATAGACAGGAGATCAAGAAACAGAAATATTGCAAGAATCTCTGTAGTCGCTGTATTGTTACTTTACTTGTCATGTTTTTTCTGAGTCTTACGATTATATGCCTAAGCTATATGTTACATGTATATTTTCCTATACAAGCACATTCTTCTTTAAATGACACTGCAGACCACACCTTTAGTGATCTGCCCCCGCACAAACTTTCTTACCGACTTGCACTGCGTAACAATTCTTTCATCCGTATGTTACATCATTCACACCAGAACAGCAATGCTACTAATTGCTGGGTATGTGGCCGACTCCCTCCCTACCAGAAAATGACGGGAGCCTTGCCTCTTTTTCCTTACCCGTTTACACATAATGGTTCATGTGGTGCGTGGTTTACATTAATGTCCTCGTTAGATAGCAAGTCCAAAGTTTCCCAAGGTAATTGGATATGGGGAGACCTGAATACAGTTATGAATAAGGCATGCTTCCCTGACAAGGAGGGTCTTCCCCAAATGACAGGTACCGATCTAAAAAACGAAGTATATGGATTAGGTAATTTTACACTTAACCTCATGATTTTGAATGTCCAGTCAGAAACTAGTTCGAACTCACCTTCAATTACAGTCCTGCCAGTGAAAGGTGACCTATGCGTTAGAAAGAATGGTTCAGTACATCTAGGACACAGCGAGTGTAATACGATTATTGAATTCAGTGATAAAGGCAAGTCTACATTCAAAGCTTCCCGACATTCCTATTTCATCTGTGGCCATACAGCTTATATACGTTTACCTCCAGACTGGGATGGTACTTGTTACATTGCATTCCTATTGCCACCTGTTTTCCTAGCCCCACCTGATTACCATAGAAATTCTCATCTCGTTCATGTCAGACCCAAGAGAGAACTCCCGATTGTCGATTACACTGAAACAACATGGGAACAATACACAGATTTCAATAAAGGATTCTTTCCTTATTTAGGAACTGTTTCAAATAGTAAACTTATACGTAAATTGACCAGAACCCTTGAAGCAGTAGTGAATGAAATTACTTTTGCCTTAGGTAACTTAACAGAAGAGCAGTCTGCTATGAGACTTGTCGTTCTTCAAAATCGTCTCGTCCTTGACGTCATCCTGGCAGATAGGGGCGGGGCTTGTAGAGTCATCGGATCCAGTTGTTGTGTTTTCATACCAAATAATGCACCGTCAGTATACAGAGCCATAACTCGGCTCCACAAGATTGCAAGTCAGATACACCAGAATCCAGGCACCTGGACATGGTCCGGTTGGCTCTGGAGCGTGTTATCAGCCTGGGGATGGAAAGTCCTATCCTTCCTTGGAATAATCCTACTCATAGTATTCAGTTGTTGCCTATGTCTACAATGTGGGCCAGCGATTTGCGGCTTGTGCGCCACATCATGTATTCCCCATCCAAGTCCACGTTCTCGTGCCCGAATAAAAAAAGATGAGCAAATGATGCTATATGAACAAATAGATGGACTCATGAAAATAGATATATCCTGAAGGGTCCGTAGGGGACAATGAGGTAATTGAAATTTTTATGGTCAAGTATGTCCCCTGACGTGTACCCCAACGTCTCCATGTACGTGCTTCAAGTACATGTAATTTCCCTCCATGGCCGAATATGACGACGCAAATACATTTGCGTCCAACGTTAACATGTCCTCTTTCAGATCCACCATGAATGGATCGATAATTCAGTTCCTAACCATGCCATGCCAACGTCTTTACATGGTACACTTTTACGTTTTTCCTGGCTCTGCCGAGCTAGGCCCTGATTTCTGTCTCCGAGCCCTTTCTGCTTTCTGCCTCCTGCCTCTGAAAGCTGCAGCATGGACACGTATCCCTGACCCCTGCCTTACTTCCTGCCAAGCAAAGCGGTGCCTGGCTCAACCTGGCCTGCCTGCCAAAACAGTATTTTGCCTTCAAGATTATCAGTTCAGCCTCCTCGAAAATACATTCCTGTCTAGTGATTTAGGTAAACATCTCCCCGGCCGCAGAGCAAAGAGCAAGCCTTCCTGTCTCCATGCAAGTAATTTACAGATCCCGTTGCCATAGTAGGCCCATGGCCCTGCACGTAGACACGTAGACACATATGCACGCACTAGCATTCAGTATAGAATAGCCTCTGCCCGAGAGACCTTTTACTACAGATAATACATCCTCCAAACATAAGATACCAGATATGTTATAGGTCCAGGTCGTTCTGACATCCCAGACTTCTGTCTCCCTTACTCGTGTTAAAGTTCTCCCCAGTTACACGTCTATGTCACGTCATGCTAGCTGCGCGCGCATCCGCATTTCCTGCTGACTCTGCAGATTACCTCTGTGCACACACCCACCTATGACACTCTCTGTGACGTCTACATTACGTTCACATTATACGCCTCTGTGTACGCCTATTACACGCCTTTTTTCACGCCCCCTGTTACGCACATGTGTTCTTATCTTCTTCTTTTCACCTGTTACGCCTACTGTATTGAATTCAATGATGTTACTTTACTATATATAATGTGTAATGTTAATAAATCGTTGACTGTCCCTTCCCGAACCCTAGTGGTGACGGAACATGATCTCCAACCTCGAGGTTCCTTTTTCCTTTTCCATTAAAACCCGTATGACTCAGATACCACGGACTCTGCCTCTCATTTGAATGAGCTGTCTTGTAATGATAATTACACGGAAAAATAGACCAGGTAATTTATTTACCACACTTTGACAACATCTGGATATTACACAGCTTATTTAAAATTTAAAAAATGGCTATTCTTTCAGCAAACATTACTAATTGAGTATGAAGCAATGTTGCCTTTTAACTTGATTTTTGAAGTCAGAATTTAGGGTAGGTAATTGGACTACAATGATTCTAGGTGTTGCTGTAACTTAGTGTGCTGTTTCAAATTGCTTTGTATGTCTCAGTTTTCTTAAAACAATTGAGTTTATCTTTCAGAAAGTGGCGGGCAGAAAATAGTAACAGCACAACTGAGTATAAGCTGTTCATAGGATATCCTTTGACGTCATAGAAAGTAAGTTACTTTGGAGAAGTTCCTATTTCTGCTTATTTATATTATTTGGTTTTTTTAAACACAATTATTTTGATTGTGTTTTTTTTCCCCGCTGTTATATGATGAATACCTTCAACTCACTGTTTTCAGTGAAATTTGATTTTTTCTGATAACAGCAAAAATAAACCATTAAATATGTTTAATTAATTTTCTACTTTGAATTGTGATTTTGTAATATGTATATGGATTGGTGTGGCTCACTGATTAGAGGCGATAGACCCAGAAGCAGAGGTCGGCCTGGGCCTTGGTCAGCGGACTCGATAATTTTTGCTTCGGTGCCTACTCCAACCATGGGTCCCACTCAGCAACTTTGGGTAATAGCTTGCTTAATCTCAACTAACAGCCCCATCAGCGCTGGGGATGCCTGGCATCACCTTGGGGATGCTCAGGAGGGTTTATCTCACATGGAAAGCCAGGATGGGTTCCCCAGCAAAATACAGCGCCGGGACGCTTCTTTGCTGGGTCAGCTGTACGCTTTACTAGTATACCACATTTAACATTTAACATTCATTTTGTCTTATGCTCACTCTTTTTTTACCATCTTGTATTAATTTAAATTTTTTTTGTTCTTTCTTACACAGATAAAAAGTATGAAAATGACAATACAGTACGGTAATGACAATTATAAGGTAAGCGTTTAGTACTTTTTACGTTACATGTCTATCAGATTTAACTTTTATTAGTTCCTCTGCTTCTTTTTTGTAACCCTTAGTTTCCTGTCTTTGCTACTTCCTTCATTTCTTTTTCTATTACTTATTTATACTACTCTTTTCACTTCTTTTATCAGTTCCTCTTTCTACAGTAACTGTGTGTTACTCACTCTATTTTTTTTTTTGTTTTCACATTACTCTCTGTTTATTTATTCGTCTTTTAAAAAAAAATATTTTTTTTACTTCGCTCCCTGTTCGCGTACTCGGACGCTAATCGGGAAGCGTATCAATAGAAATAGAGGATGCTAGAGTGCTAAACATTCTAGCAATTTTTTAGGAAAAGGGAAGGTAGTTCTGAAAAGAACTTTTTTTTATTATTTTTGATGGTTTTTTTTGTTTTGTTTTTTTGAGGAAGGAGAAACAAAAATGATTTACTTCAAAGGGCTCAACAGGAGCAACAAAAAAAAATTACTTTCTAGGACATTTTGGACATTGATGATTTTCAAATGATCTATTTATTAAAGTAATACTCATTTCTCCGCATGAAATTAATTTTCCACACTGTACACAAGTCAATCTCATCTGCCCAAAATTCACCCGCACCCGCAACCCACTGCTGATGATGTCACATATTACATCATTCATGACATGGTCAGTGACATCACTGATGACATCACTGATGACAGTGAGGTTGCGGGTGCGCGATATATAGTTATTGCATCTAACTATATATGTGAATTTCTACGGTTTTGTGCGAGTAAATTAAGGTTTTGTAAATGCTAATCCCTAACTATATATGGGCTAAAACCTATGGTCTTTTCTGTGAATATATATATATATATATATTCACTGAAAAAACCATAGGTTATAGACCATATATAGTTTGGAATTAGCATTTACAAAACCTTGAAAATTCACTGAAAAAACCATAGGTTATAGACCATATATAGTTAGGGATTAGCATTCACAAAACCTTATTTTACTCGCACAAAACCATTGAAATTTGCATATATAGTTAGTTGCACTAACTATATATCGCGCACCCGCAATCCACTGCTGATGATGTCACATATTACATCATTCATGACATGGTCAGTGACATCACTGATGACATCACTGATGACATCTCAAATGACATCACTGATGACATCACTGAAGACATCTCAAATGACATCACTGATGACATCTCAAATGACATCACTGATGACATCACTGATGACATCTCGTTTGACATTACTGATCACAACACTGATGATATCATTCATGTGATAATACGATGAACCTCTTCCGACTCTAATATAACCTTAGATACAATCAGTGTAAACAGACACTCACAGACTGTCACTCATCCATGGAGTTACTCACACACCTAGTCAGTCATGCAAAGAATCAATCACACCTCCATTTCCTCAACTATACAGTTATACACACCTTACTTATTCAAACATATACTAACACATATTTACTCTCTTATACAATCCCTGATACAAGTTCACAATGATCCATACAGCCACTCACACATTCACTGGCTCTTATGCACAGTTATTTATATATGTCAACTCTCACATGTACTGTGTTTTACATATGTACTTACTTTGACATGTAGTACTGAGATATCCATTCACTCACCAATACACTCATGCACACAGTCAACTGCCCATACAGCTGTTTCCACATGCACTTTTGAACCCATACATCTAGTGAATCAACTGCTCACACATCTATGCACAGAGTCATACCCCTCCCAGCCACCCACACACACACTCAGTCTCCCATACAAATACTTGTGCAACCAATCAATAACCCATATAGTTACTCATATAGCTACTGATCAACACATGCAGCAGTTTACAGAACAACAGACATAATGATGCACAAATTAAGACAGTTTAGTCACTAACCCATGCACTCAGTGAGACACATTTAATCACTCACTCATACAGTCAGTCATGCACCTACTAAATCCTTCATCCAGACACTTATACATCCACTCATTCTTCAATATGTAAGACATATTTTAACTTTACAGAAACATACAGTCACTGGATGTTGTCATCAGTGATGTCATCAGTGATGTCATTTGAGATGTCATCAGTGATGTCATCAGTGATGTCACTGACCATGTCATGAATGATGTAATATGTGACATCATCAGCAGTGGATTGCGGGTGCGCGATATATAGTTAGTGCAACTAACTATATATGCGAATTTCAATGGTTTTGTGCGAGTAAAATAAGGTTTTGTGAATGCTAATCCCTAACTATATGGGGTCTATAACCTATGGTTTTTTCAGTGAATTTTCAAGGTTTTGTAAATGCTAATTCCTAACTATATATGGTCTATAACCTATGGTTTTTTCAGTGAATTTCATTGGTTTTTTAAAAGCTTATATCTATAGCTGTAAAATATATTCTTTATTACATGACGTATCACGTAGCCACGTGAGACGCCTCATGATGCGTCGCATAACCGTGACGTATCAGAGAAAAAATCCTAACTATATATACCTACTGGCTATCGCCAGTAGGTAATATATATATCATGTCATGTGAACAAGGCTCCGTTGAGCCGAAACGTCTGTGACACTTTCTGCTGAATAAAGAGTTTGCAACACCTCGAGGTCCGTGTCCGGTGTCCTGTTTGCCGACTGAGGAAGCAGCGTGTGCTTGTGCGACACGGAGTTCATGATATATATATATATATATATATATATATATATATATATATATATATATATATATATATATATATATATATATATATATATATATATATATATATATATATATATATATATATTACCTACTGGCGGTCGCCAGTAGGTATATATAGTTAGGATTTTTTTCCTATGGGATTTCTGAAAATTCTATGTCGAATAACTTTGGGGTTTGTGGGCGGAATTGGTTGAAAGTTTCAGGAAAATGGCAGATTCTGTTTCTGAGCAGCCACTAAAAATTTGGGGGCGTTTCGTCAAGGGGGGGCTGAGAAAAAAGGGGGGTCCCAAAACACGTTTTTCCCATTCATTTTTCCATAGGGCGGTTGGAATCACTTTTAGCTCGAACGGCTGAATTGATTTACACGAAACTTGGCAAAATTGTAGATATGGTTTGCCCGACGTGCCTTTGCTATGTCTCAATATATGTGGTCCAGTGGATTTTGAGAAATTAACGTTTTAAAAAACAGATATATCTGTAACAGCGCTCCGGTTAGCGCTCCGGTTCGCGTACCTGACGCGTAACGGAACTTCGCGAAGCTGATTGGCTCTCCGGTGTCTGTCAACATTCTAAACAGTCCGGAACGGCCGCCATCTTGTCTCTCGGTAGGATCGAGAGGCAAGAGGTGGAGAAAAAAGAAGGGGGAAATGAAGGAAAGGGGGCAAGGTAGACCCCTCCTGACCCCCTAGGATCGATGAGGGGGATATTAAAGTGCCCCGCGGGGCAAAAAATAAAAATAAAAAAAATTGCGATTTTTCGCCGTAGAGGCGCGTCCCGGTACGCGAACCGGGTAGCTTACCGGTAGCGTAACGGGAGTTCGCCATTTTGTGTTTTGGACAAAATTAATCACAAGATGGAGGAATAACAATGTGGGAAATGGGTATAAGGAGGCACGGGAGACGTATCCTGACCCCCTAGGTTTTCTGAGGGTAGCTGAGGAGGCTCATATATGTCGGAAAAAAAAAATTTGAATTTTTCGTGCGGTTAGCTGCCGGTACGGGAACCGGGAAGCGAACATAAGTGAAAATTTTTGAAAAAAGGTACATTCGAAATTTTAAAAGAGTAATGATAGTTAAGGTAGCTCTGAAAAGAGCTTTTGGGTTCTGTGTAAGTTCTAGGTACTTATAAGTAGGTACCAATACACAGTCTTACATTTTGTATGAAAACTCTGTTTCCCTCATCTGAGAAGTGCACACCATCTCCTCTGTAGATATCTTGCATGTAGTAACGCAAGTTATTGTTTTAGATGGCGCCCATTCCATGGTCTCTCATATAAGCTGAAACAGACTTATTTACATGCTTCCTCGCTTTCTCAATTTGTGGACAAATTTGATTGGATCACCTCCATTTCTGTCTTTGGCATATATTGGAATATACCAAGGCAGTTTGAGGGAAAAGTGCCATTAATTGCTCAAAGGTGTCCTTTAAGAGCATTTCCAGACCTACCCGAGTCAAAGTGCCCAAATCATTTCCTCCACAGTGCACTATTATGAGGTCAGGGTTTGGCAAATGAAAAAAGGTTTTCACCAATGGTATCACTTGGTGACATCTCAATCCTCTTTGGCCAATCCATTTGATTTCCACATTTTGTAAATTGAGGTTGTGTAAATTTCTGTTATCAGCATACCTTTGAGCCCAGTGGATGTAACTATGTCCAAAAATCCAGATAGAAAACATGGTGAGAGGAGGTTCTGCTGCAGTCAGATGAAGTGTGGGAATGAAATGGCAGTTGAAACAATATGAGTTTGTAAAGAAAAAAAACTGTGGAGTTTCAGTGCTAATGATTCAGTAGCAGTGATTGGTGGATTTCCATTGCTAAAAACAGAAAGTTAGGGTGAATGGATGTGTTCTTTGAAACATGTAATTTGAATGGTTAAGAAAATATGATTTTAAGAAACATTGCAGTGGATTAGCAGGTGTACTGAGAGTTCAGAGTTCATTTGAAACATTGTTGTGTGAACTTGTAAACATGAGAGGTCTGGCAGGAGGTAGTTGCTATGGAAAAAGGCCAGAAAGGGCAGAGGGGGGGAAGGGTGTTGATATGAAAAAAGTGAGGGAAGAGTTTTGATTGGGTCATATGAGAGATATGTGTGATGAATTTCAGCATTTCAGTGCCTTTGTTGGTTGCAGCCTCTGGAGTGCATACCTTTTGCTCTGCTAAAGAAACATTGGTGTGTTTCTGAGACTGTTTTGAAATTCAAAAAGCATTTGCTAAGGTGAGAAAAAATTCATTTAATTTAGATAGAGAGTAGTATAGTTTATGGATAAAATAAGGAAGTCAGCTGTACATTTAAAATGTTGTTTTGTGTCAAGTGTTTTCATTATTTTTTCCAAAAGATAGATAATGTGAAGTATTAGTACTGACAGGGTGTGCTTGTACATAGGAGGTGTGCTGTGTTTTCAAATTATGACCAGAAAATCGTTTTTTAATAAAAAGACATGCTTTTTACATTTATGAGAACGATAACATGGGGTGTGCTTTTTTAAATAAATATTTCACTTCCCAACATGAATATGGGAGAATAATTTGCTTGTTTGTTGGTTTAAAAACTCGTTTCTTGAAGTCATTTAGGTTTCACAATATGTTTTGCAAGAGTTACATAGTCAACATGGGGACATATTTACAAGGCTTATGAGACACATTCACGTCATTTTCCCCATTTTAAAAGTGACTTTAAAGGTGGTGCAAGGTTCTTGTAAATACACCCTCATGAGTGCTTTGCAAATTTAAGTCATTTTCCCCTGGTGCATGTGCCTTGTAAATACGCCCCTATGTGTGCTAGACAATTTTAAGGTACTTCTCCCAGGAATCTGGGAGACTAATTTGCTTACATGATGTGTTTAAAAATCGTGCTAAGGTGAGAAAAGATTCCTTTAATTTAGAAGGAGATTAGTATGCTTTTTGGAGAAAATAAGGAAGCCAGCTAGGGTGTGCTTGTACATAGGAGCTGTGCTGTGTTTTGAAATTATGACCAGAAAATCGTTTTTTAAAAAAAAGAAATACTTTTCACATTTATGAGAAGGACAACAAGGGGTCTGCTTTTTTAAATAAATATTTCATTTCTCAACATGAATATGGGAGAATAATTTGCTTGTTTGATGGTTTAAAAACTTGTTTCTTGAAGTCATTTAGGTTTCACAATATGTACTGGTAGAGTTTCATAGTCACTATGATAATTACGATATACATTTAGGACTGTTTAGGGGGCATGGATATGCTGAGGCTTCTGTAATTGTCATTGGAGGAGAATTATGTACATTGCACTGCTGCATACAGTCCTCACCTTCTGCGTACTCTTGGATATGCTAGACTATATCTGCTCAATGAGATACCTAAGCTGAGGAAACACAGGTGATGTAATTGTGAAATGAGCAAAAATATTTGCACGTTTTTCAATTACATCACCTGTGTTTCCTAACATTACTAATCACATTGTGCAGATGAGGTTTAGGCCTGTCCAGGGAGACAGAGGAGGTCTGGCCTTTGTTGAAGTGTGCAGTGGACATGACTCACTTCATCTGTTGGCCTGCACATGTATTATGTCCTCTGTACTCTTCAACAAGCCAAAATTTCATCTGCAACCCTGAGTAGGCCTCACCTCAAACAAACTTTTGTGACGGCAAGACCTGCCTTTTTGCTCCTAAATATTTCTTGGTTTTACCATGGCAGACAGACAATCCAGCATACCTCTGAATAGGCCACACCTTATGGTGGTGCAAGGGCCTTGTAAATACGCCCTCATGTGTGCTTGGTAATTTTAAGTCACTTCCTCCTAATGCAAGGGTCTTGTAAATACACCCTCATGTGTGCTTGGCCATTTCAAGTCACTTCCTCCTGGTGCAAGGGCCTTGTAAATACGCCCTCATGTGTGCTTGGCAATTTTAACTCACTTCCCCCTGGTACATGGGTGTGGTAAATACGCCCTCATGTCTGCTTGGCAATTTTAAGTCACTTCTCCCTGGTGCATGGGTGTGGTAAATACGCCGTCATGTCTGCTTGGCAATTTTAAGTCACTTCCTGCTGGTGCAAGGGCCTTGTAAATACGCCCTCATGTGTGCTTGGCAATTTTAACTCACTTCCCCCTGGTGCATGGGTGTGGTAAATATGCCCTCATGTCTGCTTGGTAATTTTAAGTCACTTTCCCCTGGTGCAAGGGTGTTGTAAATACACCTGCATGTGTGCTTGGCCATTTCAAGTCACTTCTTCCTGGTGCAATGGCCTTGTAAATACGCTCTCATGTGTGCTTGGCAATTTTAATTCACTTCCCTCTGGTGCATGGGTGTGGTAAATACGCCCTCATGTCTGCTTGGCAATTTTAAGTCACTTTCCCCTGGTGCAAGGTCCTTGTAAATACGACCCTATGTGTTCTTGGAATTGTAACTCATTTCCCCCATGGTGCAAGTGCCTTGTAAATATGCCCCCTTTGTCTATGTTGTTAAATTACTGTAGATAGAATTGACAACTAGTGTGTTAATTGTTTGCCTACTGTTATTGGTTTACTGTTTGGTAATAGTGATTAATATCAATTTTTTTAAAAAAATTCCACAGATTTAACTGAAGATCTTTAGAAAACTTTAAAAATGCCCTCAAGGCAGAGAAAACAAAAAGAAGCAAAGCGACTTACACTCCATCTTGGTAAAGATTTGCAACAGTCCTGTAATATTAAATCGTATCAAGTTGCCAAAAAAGCTCCGGGTAAGAAAATAAAATCATTTTTAAAAACAATTTGCAGACAAAAAAATACCAGTATTGAACATGTTTTAGTGCATGAGAAGAGAGACAATTTAAAGGAAAAGGAAAGGCCCATCAAAAAAGTTTCTGCTAGAGCAGGAGATAAGTCTGTGCATGGCAGTAGAAGGGAAAATCAATTCAGGGACATTCGTAGGCGAATGTTCCGCAACAGGATAATTGTCAATTTGTTAAAATTTTTTAAGAAAGGCCAACAGAAAGTGACATTTTATAAGAAAAAGAAAAATGTAGGGAAAATTATTGAGCAGGCTTTCGAAATTAAGCAAAAGTTATTTATTTTGGTAATCAATAGAATTAGGAAACTAAACAAGGTAATTTCTGATTTCAAATCAAATAGGTGATGGAAGTATTCTCAGGAGAATGGATGCATAGTTCAAGTTGTGAGGCATTTTTCAATGAGGAGAGTTACTTTCAGGACAATGATTTGGTGCATGCAGTTGACACCAGTGGTCGAGCATATGAGGTAAAAGATGGTTGTCCGGTTGAAAAAGAAAAACTTGTGTCTACAGATGCAGAAGAGGTGTTAGGTGATGAGATTTTAGGAAGACCTCCTAAGGGACCAGTCTACACCTGGAAATGTAGTAGCATTTGTAGTGTTTGACAGGATTCCATCAATTTGTTTTGTGATTTTGTACTTACATTTAATAAGAAAAGTTTAAAACAGAAAATGAAGTTGTTGCAAGAATTAGATTCTTGCAGAGTGAGAGAAGTAACAGGTTTGCATGGGCATTCACTGGCTTGTCTTTCCAGAAGAGTATGCCAGAGTGTTTTTCATCATTTCAGGATGCTAGCAGTGCATCATAATAAAGTGAGGAAATTAGTGAGAATGTTGTATTATGCTAAGAGTCCAGCAATTATGCTTAAACAATTGAGCAGTGCTCTTTTGCATGGTTCAGAACAACATGTGAAAAATATTTGTGAAGAAATTGAGTTCAGTTACTTTGCTAGTAAAGAGAACAATGTTGAAATGGACCCAGTAGAAGAAGGTAATGTGGAAGATAGTGTACAGATTTCTAATATAGATAAGTTTCACAAGGAAATTTCCATCTTTCAGGTAAAATCAAGTGAGAGGCCTAATTTCACTTGTGTGTGTTATTGACGGATTTATTATAAGAATCAGACTAAGTTAGTGGATTTATATGCAAAAAGTGAAATGGAAAACAATAGTGAATGGAAGGATTTTGCTACATACTTGATGGTAGAAAATTGTTTTGATTTGGGATCGGAACAACGTATGTGTTCTTATTGTTTTAACAAATTAAACCAAAACCGGATGCCTGCTAGAGCGGTTCATAATAATCTGGAATTGGTTGACATTCCTTCTGAATTGAAGGATTTAAATACTTATGAATCTATTTTGATTCAAAGTGTGCATCCCTTTCAGGCTATTGTAGGAATGGAGCCAAAGACAGGGAAATTGCCTCCATCAGATTTACAGAGAGGATTAAAGGGAAGAGTTGTTAATTTGCCTTTAGATTTGAAGAAAAATATTAATACAATTGGAGTAGAGAAAGTGGAAGAGGAACCTCTGGTTATCCTAGTTAATGGTGTTCCGACAAAGAGTAAGAAAATCGGGCAAGATTTAGTGGATGTTAGGAAAGTCAAAAAGGCAACATTGTATTTGATAAAAAACAATGAGTACTACAAGAATGTATGTGTTGCAGAAGAGGAAGTAAGTGAAGAAGAAGACAGCGAATTGTGTGCTGGACAAATTGAGAAAGTAGAAGCCTCTAAAAATGAAGAAATATATGAACAATATAGTGTTCATCCTTTGCATTCCAAGGAAGTCATGGGGAATGCTATTGAGTTGTTTCAAATGAAACAAGCCAAAGGGAGTCCCATTAGTGTTTGGGAGGAAAGTTTGGAAGCTCGGTGTTTTCCACAGTTATTTCCCACAGGTCGAGGAGGACGATATGATGAGCAACCTGATCAAATTCCTGCTTCTGAATACCGGACTTTACGATTGTATGCAGAAGATCCTAGGTTTTGTCAATGCATTCCCTATTTGTTTCATCTACTGTTTGAAAGTGATCTGTCTGGACTGTCTTATGCAGTGAACTACATCCTGAAAAGCGGTTTACAACTGCGAAATATCTCAGCAAGGGACTTTATGGATAAAGTCAATGTGCAAGACAGTATTTTGGATTCTCACCTGATTAATCTGATGGCATGTCAGCGTGGTACTAATGAGTATTGGTACCATCGTCATGGTGACTTAAAATGTATGCTGAGGAACTTAGGAACTCCCACATGGTTCCTCACTCTCAGCTGTGCTGAGTATGGCTGGGAAGACTTACTTGAATTTCTACGAGAGGCAAATGGAAACATTGAAAATATTGAATTCAAGACACCCGGAGAACTGTGCTCTTTGGATCCAGTGAATGTATGCGGGTACTTCAATCATAGATTTGAAGCTATGATGTCTTTCATCACGAACAAGAAAAATCCACCTCTTGGAGAGGTGTTGGATTTCTTCTGGAGAAAGGAGTATCAAGCACGAGGTGCTCCTCATATACATATGCTGCTATGGATCAAAGATGCACCCAAATTTGGAACAGATCCGGATGACTTAGTGATGAATTTCATAGAACAGTATTCTACATGTGCTGTTCCAAAGACAAAGGAAGACAAAAGTCTAAGAGAACAAGTTTTACGGTTTCAAAGCCATCGTTGTGGAAAGTACTGTCGTCGTAAATTCAGAAACAAGAACAAGTACAATACAAAATGTCGTTTTGGATTTCCACGATTGTTGATATCTAAAGGAAGAGTGAACAAGTTGATGTCTTTGCTGCGACATAATGTGACGAGGAAATCACCCAAAAATACATACAATTTGAAGAGAAACGAAGAGTCCAAGAACATCAATGACTACAACCCAGTGATTTTGTCCATGTGGAATGCTAACATGGATATACAGTTTGTGGCTGACAACTGTATGGCTGTGGCTCGGTATGTGACGTCTTACATCACAATAAAAGAATAGACAGAACTCAAGGATATGTGGGAGGACATTTCCCATGAAAAGAGCCTCAGTAAGAAGTTGTACAGTTTCAGTCTGAAGATGTTGTCTCATCGAGAAATCGGAGCTTATGAATGTTCTGACCGGTTATCTTCAGCAAGTCTCTATGCCAAATCTAGGAGTATCATTTGGACAAGTCTAGGTCTTGCTGCAACGCGTAATCGAGTTCTCAAACCTGTACGGGAAATTGAGTATTTGGCGGAGAAGGAGCCAAGCAGTACAGATATTTTGAAGACCAACATGTTGGATACATATTATCCAAATAGAAGCAGTCACCTGGAGAATGTTTGTCTGTATGAGGTTCTACAAAATTACATTTTCAAGAGGAACATCACAGAAGATATTGTTAAAGGAGTGTATGCTGTAATTGGAAGTGAGGGATGTCTGGTCAAGCAAAAAAAATGTCTATTGGTAAATCATCGAAAATGGGATGGCGAATCTCCAGAAAGAAAAGAGTTTTTCTTTTTAGCTCTTTTGCAACTTTTCAAGCCTTGGCGTGCAGAAGAGGAACTGCTTGGAGATTTCCTCTGTTACGAAGACTTTTTCAATGCAGCCAAGGAGTCCATAGAATGTCCTGTTTTCCCAAAATATCTAGAAATGTTGAATGCAGAAATCGAGCAGGAAGCAACAATAGCAGCCGAGATTGCTAGAGACAGTTCTCAGGACAGTCAGAGTTCTGTTTCATTGAGTCAGGATCCACTAGGAGGACCAGTTATCGAAAATTAAGCTGCCACTGCCATGATTGAAGTGGAAAGAGCCATGGCACATGCTCAGGAGGATGTGGTTAACTTAGAAGATTTGGAAAGACAACTCAACGTTGAGCAGAGGAAAATATATGACGAAGTTACCAGCCAAATTGATCATGGATTAAGTCATGAGAAGAAAGAGTGCTCATGTACGTCGTTGAAGCCTGTCCGACTGTACGTGAGTGGAGAAGCAGGAACTGGAAAAAGTTTCCTCATTAAAGCAATATCATGTTATCTGCAGAAAAGAACTGAGTCATCACTGTCTTGTGTTGTCACCGCTCCAACTGGACTGGCAGCACATAATATTAAAGGTATTACTTTACATCGGCTACTGATGCTGCCAGTGGAGCATGATAACAAATTACAATACCACAAGTTATCGGGAGATGCTTGTTGTGAAGAATCTAGAGTCCTGAAGAAGATGAAACTTCTTATCATTGACGAAGTAAGCATGGTTTCCAATGTCATGCTTGCCTTTGTGCATTTGAGAATGCAGGAAGTTCTTAAAACAGAGTGTGATGTGTTATTTGGTGGCAAACACATCATTGTTTTCGGTGATCTTCTGAAGCTGACACCAGTGAAAGGACAACCAGTGTTTAAACTGCTTACGCATGAAGATACCAGGAAGTGCCTAGGGAGCATTGGCAACGTTAACATATGGTTAAACTTCAGTTATGCTGAGCTGCGTGAAAATATGCGTCAGGCGAAGGATGAAGATTGCAAGAATATTCTACAAGATGTTAGAATCGGGAAAGTGACTGAGCGTGGGAAAGAAGCTTTACATGCACGATTACTGTCAAATTTGTTTCCAGAAGAAGACGTTCTGCCAGAGAATATTTTTCATAAAATTACTGAGAAGAAATTGGGAATATGTTTGATGCCAACTCTTGCAGAATGTTCCATCTTCAACAACAAAATGCTGAATTTAGAAAACCAAGAGATTGTGAAACTGGGACTATTTACAGAATAGAGCATATGGGTGCAACAATTGTTTTGTCTGAGAATTTGAAATCTAAATTGGATTCATTAGAGAAGACTATATCTAAAACTGCTGGTTTTGAAAAGACTCTGAATGTGTGCTTAAATTGCCGTATCATTTAGAGAAGGAATTTACATGTTGAAAGAGGTCTGGTAAATGGATCAATGGGTAATGTTGTTGATTTTGAGAAATACAGAAATAGGGATGGAATTGAATTTTTAAAAATTAAATTTGATGGCATTGAGGAAGTACAGCTAATTGGTCGTTGCACAGCTAGGTTTTTGCTTGTAAAAGACTTATATGTTTGCCGTAAGCGATTTCCTGTTTGCTTGGCATATGCGGTGACAATAAATAAATCACAAGGTTTAAGTGTAGACAGTGCTTTGGTGAATATTGGCAGTTCTGTGTGCAAGGAGGGTATGGCTTATGTAGCATTGTCACGAGTCAGAACTTTATCGGGTTTGTACTTGATTGAGTGTGATGTCACAAACATTTGTGCGTATCTAGATTGTGTTATGGAATACAATAGGTTAAGAAGAGAGTATGCGCCACATTTGCCTCAATATCCTCTGTTTGAGAAACGTGTGGTAGGCCGGAAACGTAGAAATGTCACTAATAGTAGGGAGGTTGTAGCAAAAAGACCAAAAGTCGATGAACTCAAAATTGTAAGCAGAAAGAAAATGAATTCTGTTGAACATGTTGTTGGTTTTCAATTTGAAAATAGTTCCGGTTTGAACTGCTGTGCTAATGTAGTGGTTAATGTTGTCTTTTCTCTAGAATCTTTAGAAGAACAGATTTTGATCAATTCGGATCAAAGTTTTTGCTGTTTGTTGAATTCTGTGTTAGAGAAATGTAGCGCTGATAGAACAAGAGTAGAAAGTGTGTCTGAAATTTGAAATCTGTTAGACAAATGTTCAGGTCAAACACAATTCTCTCAAAATATTCAGCAAGATTGTCAGGAGCTTTTAATGTATATGCTTAATGTATTGCAAGATGAAGGTGTAGATGTAGATCATCTGTTTGGCCTTTCCTATCAATGGCAGCATGACTGCGAGAATTGTACGTTATCAAGTATTGCTAGTGTAGACTCAGAAAGATTTATATATTTAACTTTGCCAGACACTAAATCAGTATCCTTTAATAAGCTAGTAAAAGCAGCCGATCAAAACATGGAGTGTAGCCAATGCAAGTCTGCAATGCTGTCCACATTATTTATACGAAGATATGGCCAGTATGTCATTTTAATGTTCCAACGATGTAGGCCTGATGGAACAAAATTGACAACTTTAATTAAAAATGTTGTGGCTTCTCAGTTGTCAATATCAGGAAGGACTTTTCTAACTGAAGCAATTATATATCATGAAGGTCCTTCAACAACATCAGGACATTACACAACTTATTTGAAGTCTGGAAACGGCTGGTCATTCTGCAATGATTCTGTTTTAACTTTCAAAAAAGGATTGCCTTTTCACCTTCAAAATTCTTACCTGGTGTTCTTACAACCAAAATTTTAGGGAAGGAATCTCGGGATTTGTTCTGAGGAATTTCAAGAGGTTCTAATGGCTCCTACACTATATAGCCTTGTGGATAAGTGTAGTACAGAGCGAAAATTGTTTGTTTTAATAAGCTAATTCAAGCAGCAGATCAAAACAAGGAGTAGAGGTAATGTAAGTCTGCAATGCTGTCCACATTATTTATAGAAACTTATTGGTGAAATGTCATTTTACACTTCCAACTATATAAACCAGATGTAAATAAGTTGTGAAGCCTAATTAAAAATGTTTTGGCTGCACAGTCGTCGATTTCAGGAAGAACTTTGTAACTGCAGCTATTATATGACATGATGGTCCTTTGACAACATCAGGATATTACACAGCTTATTTGAAATGTAAAAAAGGCTGGCCTTTCGGCAATGATTAGTATTTGACTATGAAGCAATGTTGCCTTTTGACTTGTTTTCAGAAGTGAGAATTTAGGGTAGGTAACTGGATTATAATGATTCTAGGTGTTGCTGTAATTTAGTGTGCTGTTTTAAATTGCTTTGTATGTCTCATTTCTCTTAAAACGATGGAGCTTATCTTTCAGAAAGTGGCGGGCAGAAAATAATAACAGCACAACAGAGTATAAGCTGTTCATAGGACATCCTTTGACGTCATGGAAAGTAAGTTACTTTTGAGGAGTTCTGATTTCTGATTGCTTATATCATATGGGTTTTTTAAACGCAATCATTTTCATTGTGTTTTTTTTTCCCGCTGTTATATGATGAATACCTTCAACTCACTGTTTTCAGTGAAATTTGATATATTCTGAGAACAGCAAAAATAAACCATTTAATATGTATAATTAATTCTGTACTTTGATTTGTAATTTTTAATATGTACTCATCTTGTCTCATGCTCACTCATCTTTTACTACTTTCTATCAATTTTAAAATTTTTGTTCTCTCATTCACAGAATGAAAGTATAAAAATAACAAGTGACTAAGTTAACGATAATTATAAGGTAAGTGTTTAGTACTCATTCCGTTACATCTCTTTCACATTTAACTTTTATTAGTTCCACTGCTTCATTTCTTTAACCCTCAGTTTCCTGCCTTTGCTACTTCCCTCATTCCTTTTTCTATTACTTACTTATTCTACTCCTTCCACTCCTTTTCTCAGTCCCTCTGTTCTCACAGTTCCTCACTCCTTTTCACTCAGTCCGTTTCTCTAACACAAACTGTCACTGTCTCTTCACTCTTTTACAAGTTGTTCTTTATGCTTTCTCTCTGTAGTTCATGCACAGTATCTTATGTTCATTTCTTTGCTGTTTCAATTATTCTTTTTCTATCACTTCTTCTTTTCTTCTTTCTGTTTTTCCACATCTTTTTATTTTATTCACTATGATACACCTTGTTTTAATCCTATTTACTAACACTCTCTTTCTTTTAACACTTTCCCTCAGGGTTGTTGTTTTAGTCCGGTTCTATCCCTACTTCTTATTCCACATCCTTTACTCTGTTTCTTTTTAATTTGAAAATTCATTCTCATTCTCCAAGTAACTCTTGTTTATTATTCTTCTACACTCTTTTTTTCTTTCACTTCCTTTTCTATTTTATTTTTCTCAATTTTTCCCGCTTACAACTTTTTTTGTATAATTATCTATTTTACAGTATCTTTGTGTTACTCCCTCTAGCTGTCTTTCTTTTAACATTATTCTCTCTGTCTCCTTCCCTTATATACACTATTTTTTTTTCTTTTTTTTTTTGGTTCGCTTCCGGTTCGCGTACCGGGGCACGAACCAGGAAGCGAATCAAAAAAAAAAGAGAATGCAAGTGCCAAACATTTTAGCAATTTTTTATAAATGGGAGGTAGTTCTGAAAATAACTTTTTTTTAAATTGTTTTTGTTTTAGACTTTTTTTATTATTTTCCTGAACATTTTTTGCTTTTTTTGTATTTTTTGAACTATTTTAAATTTTTTTTGTTTTTTTAAGGGGGGAACAACAAAAAACAGGCATTAGAAACGGCTCAACAGGAGCAAAAAAAAAATTCACTTTTTGGGGCGTTTGGAGCACTTGTGATTTTCAAATGCTCTGTTTATTAAGTTTATGCTCATTTCGCTGTAAGAAAGCAAACCCCCACAATAAATACACACCAGCTTGGTGTGTTGAAAATTTGTTTGGATAGTGGGGACCGTCTCCCTCGCCTCTAGCCCCGAAAGACTTTCATGCGTTGAGGAGGTGGCCACAGGAGTTGGTGGATTTTCACGTAGATTACGCACCTCCGCCACACTGTAATTTATTGGATGCCACCTTTGCATGTGGCGATGCATAGTATAGTTCCCAAAGCTATACTTTTTATCTGTACCTCAGGACAGAACTTCTTTGCATATCAGGCATGTAACATGCCGGGCATTCACTTTTTTTTGGCCTTGAGGAAATGTAAAAAACTGCCAAATGAAATTGTCCTTGCGGTGTGATTTCCGGGGCTCTTCAGGCAAAAATACTATGTCATGTTCATCCTGTTCTACTTCTTCCTCCTCTTCTTCAGGGTTGGGAATAAACTGGGGAGGTGGTCCATCCTTGCTAGGGGGTGGTGGAGGTGGTGGGGGTCCACCAGCTGCAGCTACAATTAAAGCCATCTTCCAATAAGCAAAATAGGTCTTCCTCTCACAAAGTTGAAAGTCAGAGTGAGAAAAATAGGAGGGGGGCTTTCATAATTTGGGAAAAAAAATGTTCTAAACCAATGAAAAGTGTTATTTTTAGGTCACATGACCTAGCCTTACATCATTAGGAAACCAAAAGTGAAATCAACCAATAAAAAGTGTTATTTTCAAATCACATGACTTGTTACGCTTACGTTGCGCATCCCGCTACGCACCCGGAGCACTTCCGGGTAGCTGCGCTTCGCGCCTCGGTTCGCGTTCCAGAAAGCTTTCGGGTGCGCTAACGCGGTGCGTCATAAGACGCATTACGCGGCAATGCGATACGTCGCGCTTACGCGACGCGTCACGATGTTGTTTTCTAACGCGGTAGTTGCGCTAACGGAACGTTTACCGGTTCGCGGACCGGGTCGCGGAACCAAATTGAGCTAACGGGAAGCTACCCGGTGCGGGACCGGTAGCGAAACAAAAAATAAATAATTAAAAAAACATACACATAAAAAAATTATATTAAAAACATATAAAATATATTTTTCCATTAAAATAAGAATACATTTTACAGCTTTTGATATTTGCTATTAAAATACCATTGAAATTCACTGAAAAAACCATAGGTTATAGACCATATATAGTTAGGAATTAGCATTTACAAAACCTTAAAAATTCACTGAAAAAACCATAGATTATAGACCATATATAGTTAGGGATTAGCATTTACAAAACCTTATTTTACTCACACAAAACCATTGAAATTTGCATATATAGTTAGTTGCACTAACTATATATCGCGCACCCGCAATTCACTGCTGATGATGTCACATATTACATCATTCATGACATGGTCAGTGCCTACTTGCCTACCAACTATTGTGTGTTATCAATTCTTATCATATGTCAGAATTGTAAAGCAAACTCTAGTTTGACAATACTTGAGGTCTTATTTATTTTTTCCATTACATTATGGCCGACACACTTACCAAACTGATCACGTGACTCCTTCAAGGGGCGGTTACGGGCGCAATTCCATGACGCTGCTACCTATAAATAGTACACACCACCAAGCTCCTTTACCTATTCGAGCTCGGCGATGATGGGTAGGTGAATTCGCACGGACACGGGAAGTTTGAGGTAAGGCACACCCTTCCAACACAATACTGGATGTCCCTGGAATCTATGTCCAGCTATAACCAACCTTGGCCCTCCTCGAGGGTTTTAATACTTTTGTAGCTTCCTTGTGGATAATAGATATATCTTATCCTTTAGCCACATCCAAAGGTCCAACCCCGATGTACCGACCCGCCGAACACTCATGTGGCATTTAATCCCTGACCATTAGGTGAGTCAGGAGTTAGCCTAGAATGTTAATAATAACACTACTGTTTGGCCTCCCACATTGATATGCATGGTGTTTCCGACAAGACTGCTGATGTTTTTAAACCACTGGTTTTAATTATTCTTTATCACTTTTTTCATGTACACAGTGTGTGTGTGAGTTTTACACTGCACGCTGCAACAACACAGGCATGTTCTAGTTGTGCTAGTTGTAAAACACCACCACTAGCATGTTATACTATGTTCATGCCCTGGCTCAGACCATGTATGCTTTCAGGAGAAATGTAATACTATTAATTCTTTATTCCTTTTTCTCCCTTGTTTAGGCATAGGATTAACCACAGAGGTAAACTATACCCACACAACACACATGACACCAGCATGTTGTTCATTTTATGTAGATTTCACCATTACTAGGTCCTGATGAATCGCGGGTAAACAACCCCACGCGAGAAACATGTCGACCAATCCTTCTTTTAGTCTCCTCTAGGGTCACTCTACCTAACTTGTCGATACCTAGCGAGATAGATTCACGCTTTTAATTGCAGTAGGGGGACCCCCAGAATAAAGTGGTTTCCGGCACCCCCTGCTACATTTTAAATCACTCCTCCAGGCAACTTGCTACCCCACCGACACACCCCCACTTCACCATAAGGCAGTTGGATACAAAAGATCTCCGCCAAAGAGCCCCTCTCCGAGGTGAGCCTGTCGGGGATTGCACCGCCTCCCCGAGGAGGAGCAACGCCTATGATGAAGCATGACACCCTTTTGGGTGTGTGAGGCAAATACATCCAACAAAATGGATGCCCAAAGGTGTTACATGTACACCTCCGGTCACGCCAGTCATACCTAATTCCTCCCTTTCCATAGGAACAGTTCAGCAACCCTCTTTTTGCTTTACCTGTACTTGTGACACGGGCACAAGATGATACTGGACCTTCCACTCCCTTGAGTGGTAAATGGTGTCCGATTGATCAATTGATCACCCTCCCTGCTTCTTGACGATTATTCCCAAGGTTGCACTCACAGAAGCCCAATTCAACTGAATTATTTATTTAAGAGAAATCAGCAACTTGTATTCCTGATCGATTAACGCTGGACGTGTTTCGGAGCCCCCAGATTCTTATTCATAGGTGAAACAGCAACTGCGCAGAGTAACTACAAATTCTTATTTAGTCACATGCTGAAAACATCATTGCCCTCGGGTGGATTTTAAGGTGAGTACCTTTGTTGCAATGCATGACAGAGTTTGTAGTGTTTTGCCAAACATTCTTGCCCTTTGGTGGGTTTCTGCATGGCTGTTTGATTTTTCCATAAAATTCTTCAAGCCCTCCAATGGACCCCAGGAAGGCAATGTGTCCAGTTTCAATCACAGAACTGCTGTGCCACTTGAGGGTTGAAGTGCATTTCCAAGCCCAGGCCCCATGTTCCTATTCATATGATGGTGCAGTCGTCCACAGCAAGAGCAGCAGTGATGAATGTCTCCATTTTACTCTGTTACCAAGGATGCACTCACAGCAGCCCAATTCAAATAAATTCTTTATTTAAGAGGAACCAGCAACTTGCATTCCTGATCGATTAACATCTGACGCGTTTTGGAGCCCCTAGCTCCTTATTCATTGGTGAAACAGCAACTGCACAGAGAAACTACACACTCTTATTTAGTCACATGCTGAAAAGATCATTGCCCTCTAGAGGGTTTCAGGTGAGTACCTTTGTAGCAATGCATGACAGAGTTTGTATTGTTTTGTCAAATATTACTGCCCTTCGGTGGGATTCCGTATGGCGCTTGATTTTTCAATAAAATTATTCAAGCCCTCCAGTGGGCCTCAGGAAGGCAATTTGTCTGTTTTAAATCACAGAACTGCAGTGGGCTCGAGGGCTGAAGTGCATTTCCAACCCAGGGCCCCAACATTCCTTTTCGTATGATGGTACAGTCCTCCACGGCCAGAGAAGCGGAGGTTAATGTCTCCATTTACTCTGTTCCCAAGAACACACTCACAGAATCCCAATTCAACTGAATTCTTTATTTATGAGGAACCGGTACTTGCATTCCTGATCGATTAACACTTGATGTGTTTCGGGTCCCCAGATCCTTATTGAGAGGTGAAACAGCAACTGTGCAGAGAAACTACAAACTCTTACTAAGTCACATGCTGAAATCATCATTGCCCTCTAGTGGGTTTCAGGTGAGCACCTCTGTTCTAATGCATGATGGAGTTTGTACTGTTTTGCCAAACATTCTTGCCCTTCGCAGTATTTATTACAATGGTATTTATTTCAATATTTTTGTACATACCATTATAAGTATAGGATGACAATATTTTTAGCATCACTATTTTGGCAATGATATTTTGGTATGGCGATATTTTGAGGGTCGATATTTTGTCAGTGAACCCTAAACAACAAGACAACTGATAGTGCTTTGACCTCTTCCATTTGTCTGACCAGATTGGCATACTACCTCAACTTTATCTCCTACATCAAGAAATAATCTTCATGTTTTTCTTCTTAGGTACCTACAATTGCATTTTGTGTTTTCATTTAATTGAGTGCACATTTCTCATTTATAAATGCATGCTGCATTTATTGTTTGCACATATACAACATATCACATTGGCTTTACTTTAGTTTGGTAGTGCATCAATTACTCATAAAATGTTTAAGGCTTTAAAGAATCAAGTAAGGTGCAACAAGATGAGTATGTTAATTCTTACATTAGGCATCTTATATTATGATGCTTACTCTTTTCAAAATAATCACAAGAGTGTATTTAAACTAAGCATGGGCGGAAAATCCGTTCCGCTCGCGGATTTCGCTGATTTTCGGTAAATTCGCAATCCGTGAGATTCATGAATTTCGCGCATAATCCGCTAGCGGAACGGATTGGGTCAAAAGTTCAAACTGACTTTTGTAACTCTTTTAGAATGGCGCCAGCAAGCTGCCAGAGCCATTCTAAAATAGTTACAAAAGTCAGCTTCAACAGGAAGCTCTAATAGATAAAGTAAAGCAGGTGCTGCTCAAATTCAGTTACACAATCATTAATCACCCCAAACTTTCCGAAAACTTGAGCTAGATTTATTTATTTTTGTAGAATTGTCCCCTGACCAAAGCTAACACAGCCGAAATGCATTGGGAGTGAAATACTTGGACATACATTTCATTAATGAAGATTGATGCATTATGGGATATGAAGTTTTGAATGCCCAAAGAGGAACATGTTATCAATTGGTGTGAATGTAACACTACAATAAAAATAAATGAACAGACATAATCAAACCACAAAGGTGTAATGAACATTTATTGAAGGTTGGCTGGAATGCCAGCATTCATTCAAGCAGTGCCCAGGGAGACAGACCAGGGATTCTTGAGTCTGCAACTCACGCATTGATACAGTTACACTCCCGAGTGGGGAGTGATTCCCGGGAGCCCGGCAAACAATGTAACCTCATCGCTGCGGCGGTAATTTTTGCGCTACGCGGCTTTTTTCAAAAAGCCGCGTTAGATGACGAGCTCAGCTCGTCATCCGCACATGCCCCCCGTGGCTGATGAAGAGCTGAGCTCGTCATCAGCATCGAAGGGGTTAAGAGTTATAGATACCACAGCAGTGCACGACCACAACATATATTCTTCAAATAATTTGAATTGAGTCACATCTAGGTGTTTATAGAGGAACACATTTGGGTTGTAGCCGAAGGCAGTGTGAGTTTCTCTCAGTGGAGCAGTATGGTGTTCAGTGGGGGAGAGGTTGTGGCACTATGGCCAGAGCTGCCAAATTTGGAACGGGGGAACCAAGTTCAGCCTTCATGACCAGTCCACCAATCCACTCTCCTGAGGGAACACATTCCTATGCTAGACCTTAGAAGGCCCCGCTAGACCTTACAAGCCCAGGTGTCTTAGCACCGAGAGGTAGACCCTAGCGATGGCAAGTGTTGGTTAACATTAAGACCTGTCCACCACAATCTTCACTGGCAGGCAGGCCTACGAAGCAGCACACCCTATAGCATCAATGGCCCTGTCACTGAGGTCACAGGACACTAGAGGCCAGTCCGCCTCACTCATAGGTAAGTCTATTGGCCTTGTTACCGCAGTAGTATTGCAACTCACCAGGGATTGGCAATGCTATATTTGCACCCACACCAAAGTAAGTTAGAAAACTTCACGGTCTCTCTGCGCTTTAAACATGCGCTGACTGCTTTGGGAGTACTGGAATTATGCAGCAATAGAGGACACCATTATTTCACAGTGCTGACTAAATTATGCGATTCAGAAAAGGGGGTGGTAAGTTATGCAGCAATAAAGGCTGCAGCATAATGTGAGTACATTTTCTGATACTTTATTATTTTTTCATTGTAACACATACTAACAGTCTCTGCAAAGATTTTGACTCAGCACCAGCGTAATGAGCAAATGCTTCAGTGAGAAAGGTGACCAGTCAACCTTAGCAAAGGGCCCTCCACTTTGCAGCAACACAAGTCATATTTTGTTCTAACTTTTGATCCGTTTGAGCTACACACAATTATTTAGTTAAAATCACCAGATTATGCAACAGATGATGTATTATGTGGAAAAGATGTCAGAGCCATAATTATGTGGAAAATATTTGCAAACTAGGATATTTTGCTGCTCTTGTTTGAACTGCTCTTGTGGGAAAAGTGAGGAGAAGTGCTGATGACAGAAACTGCCTGGGTCGGAGACAAATGGCTTGTGATTCCACTTTTAGGCTTATTTGGGGCATTCTGTGATTGGAAACATATCCCACCTTGTGAATGTATTTTACTGTCAGTGATTCATATTAAACCTTAAATAAACATGTGGATCATTGGTTGAATTAAATACCTTAATATGCTGTAATTAGTCAGTGAAATGCCAAACAAATACTAAAAATTGGGATGTTTTATTCTTTCTGGTCACACCTCTGACTCCGTCCACTGACCCATTCCTCAGGTTATTCCTGCGCTCTGATTCTCCATCCTCAGTTCTCCTACTTTTTTTCCCTACTTCTACCACTGGATAAATCACTTCAGTCAACGCTCATGGACACAAAGCAAATGTGTTTTTTTACAATTGTGTAATGCTATGTACACATATGTATGCACAATCATGTTTGTGTGTCAACTGGTAATACAAACAAAGTATAATATTTCAATATTAATGCTTACCTCCCCATTCAGGAAGCAGTATAAAACAGCAACAACAAAACCCTAGAGAAGCAAGAAATAGATGTCAAAACAATGGCTTCAACAATATGAAATGAAAAATGATGCAACCAATGAACAGAGGAAATAGCATTCACTGCATAATCACCTGAAAAGATCCCAGTCCTAATTCAAACACCAGCCTCTCTCGCTTACTGACATTTTCAGGGGAAAATGCAAACACAGTGTAATGAATTCCAAACAGTGGGATCAGAAGTAGTGTTGAGCGGGCCAGCCTCCTGTCAAAGAAAATTAGAAAAATAAGTTTAACTTACTTTTCCTTTGAGCCTTTTTAGCTCCCCAGCAACGTAACTATCCAGTTTGCAATATTTCTGGAGGTACGTAGGCAATGTTTCAGAACCAATGTACCAGAAATGATAATTAAACCACCCTCTTGTCTTTCAGAAAGAAACAGATTCCCCAAACATGATTTAGAGCTAAATCAAAGCAAGTTAATTAGAGTACCCATGAAATAAAATTAGAGTACCCATGAAATAAAATTGAGATGTATTGTCACGTTTAGTGCACATTTATGGATCAACTCTTCATAGATGTCAACTTTTGTAACTTCACACATTAATTCCTTGACTGTTTTGTAGCTTAGTGCTTCCACTTTTCGTTAGGGGTAGTAAAAGCTGTATAAATGCAATTGCAATTACCGAGCACATCTCTACCATAGGTGTGAGAAAGGACTACTTAAGGTGACAGGTTTTTCAGACAACACATAGGCAGTTGTGAAGTGTGGCATTGCCTACCTACTAAGGGCCTCATTACAATGTTGGGCAGTCCGTAGCAGACAGGAACCACCCTACCTTAGGTCATCGGTTCCGACCTCAGCATTAACCCCTTCGCTGCTGGCCCGTTTCCGCCGCTGTGCGGTAAACAAATGAACAGGGGCGGGCCATGACGAACCCCAGCCGTCATCAGCACACGAGCACCGTAGTGCATGACGGCTGGGGTTCGTCATCAGCATGCAAGGGGGTAAGTGTGTGACCGCCTATAGGGCTGTAGGAAACATCCATTCTACAATGGAACATTGTGCGGTGGGCGGAAAAGGCCTGTAGCACAAGCTTCCATTGCAAAATGGTTGTTTGCAAACATCCCTGCACTGTCTGGCATGCACAATGTGGTGCCGGTCACACAGTGCAGGAATGTCCAGGCACCACAGCGAAGGGGCAGGGAGAAAGGGGACCAGCTAGGGCCCCCAAAGACATTTTCCGACAGCCTTTCCGTGTCAGCAAGGCTGACATGAAAAGGCTGTCGGAAAGTGCTATCATAATGCTGACGGCAGACCCTTTCCTGGCTCCGCCGTCATTATGGGACTATGGTGTTTTCTGACACATTGAGGGGCTCGTTGAGCCCGTCGTAAGCAACACGGATGGTCCCTCCACCCGATGCCTTCGCCTGCCACATCGTAATGTCGCAGGCAGACATCAGGGGCAGATGACCGAAGGACTGCAACCGAAGGTGGGTCGTTGCAGTCCTTCTGACATCATAATTAGCCCCTTTGTGATGAAAAGTGAGCTAGTAAGGCTTGTTACCATATACTTTTTCTTTTAGGTTTGTTCAACTATTTTCTAAAATTTTGTAAGCTTTATTGCTATTATACTGTTTTTAAATCCAAGGGGCAATGTATAAATAGATACCTTTGTTTCACCAAAGTTCATATCCATGTGATATAGAGAAATTGACAGCACAGCATGCTCCTACACCTAATGTTCAAGGTATCACAAAATCTCTTTTTTCTGTTGGATTTCCTTTTTTTAGCACTTTTATTCTCCTCTTGTTTCTTTGAACCTTTTTAAATGTTTGGACTTCTAAGGCTCTCATTAGGAGTGGCCAATATTTCCCCACATCTTCATTTACCGATACTGAGGGCATTCGTAATATTAGGGGTGTAGAAAATCTTGCCCATGATGAGTTGGACCCAGAGGGTAAATTAAGAAATGAAGAATTACCAGAAGCACTCGTAATTCTGGGTCAATTTCCCCATTAATTCCTTAATTTGGTCTGCACTTTAATCAAGAGATTTCGGCTGCCTTTCAATCGCCAAAAATTGATTGGTGACAGTAAACAAGTCCATGGTGTTCCAGACAGTGTCATTCAAATGTGATCGTAACTGCTGTAACTGGTACCATTAGAATTAAATTACCACTTGAATTGAGGGCCTATGTCTCTAAAGTTCCTGCTTGGAGAATAGACCATGCATTTACAATCTCTTTTTAATAGCATAATTAACCCGTATAGCGCGTCGAACATTCCGCCCCAGTGCGGACGTTCAATCGCGCTAACAGGATTCGGACGTCCAACGGTCGTGCGCAGCACCAGCGAGGTAGTGCACGCGACGACCGTTGGACGTTCGCAGCACGGAAAGGGTTAACTCCCACGCCTGTGTTCTTCACAGAATACATGTTTACTATCTTGAAACTTTAGTATAGGATTTGATGCTTGAGCCCTGGTCCATTTTGACAGCTCAATGCAGAAATTTTGTAAATCAAAATTTTTAGCCTTGGCTTAGAAAGAGCGTTAGCAGTTTCACTTGTGGAATAAACAATAACTTAGAAATACATATATTAATAAATACATAGATGGGCTTCAAGGCAGCCCTCTCCGTACACTGTTGTGTTCTGCTGTCTTTCACAATTTGCTTCCTCCCTCAACATGGGTCGAGCCACTATAGCCAATGACTGCCCTGCACTGTATATGATTGTATTTTTCTCAAGTGACTCTGGGTCAAATATTTTATTTTGGGAATCATTTTTTCTGTTCAAAATTGACTTCTTGCATGTTTCAACTATGAGGTAAGGTTACAGTAACTCACAGCCAGTAGTGGTATCTTTTTGCACCAATAAGATTCCTTTCCTCTTGTGATGTGCATTAAAACTAAAAACCGTGGGACTTATTTATGAGAGCATTATTTTTGCACCATGTGAAGTGGCACATGCATGGTGCAGGGCTCTCATAATGATTTATGAAGCCATGGAATGCCACCCTGCATGACATTGAGTGGTCGCATAAATTATAAGTAAGGGTTGAAGTACAAATTGCTGTGTCACCTTACTCTGCGCCTGAGAGATGTTTCAGAGGCATTACAGTAATTTTTCCCATGCAACACCCATGGAATTTGATGCTGTCCCAGATTTAGAAAGTGATGTAAACCTGAGAAAGCATTAGATCTGTATGCCTCCCGAGGTGAGGCGTAAAGAGGAGAAATATATTTATTTCTCCTTATTTTTTCCTTTTCTTTTGTGTGCTGCATTCTGTAGCACACATAGGAAGAGAGAAACACAGCGCCTCAGTAATTTTAGACAGAATAGTTGTGAAAAGCTTGGTACACAATGGAGTAAGGCCTTGGGGATAAATGCTACAATCACAATTATTAGTCAAGCACTAGGTACTGTAGATTGGTCAATTCATTCTGTTAGCCTGAGACTATAACACTTTTTTACAATTTGCATATATTACTACACCCCAGAGAAGATTGCTTCCTGGGCGCAGGCAGCACAGAGGGATCAAGGAGGGGACCAGACAAAATGTCCCAAATGTGGTGTGTATGCTGCAAGTAATGTACATATGTTTGCTGCTTACCCTGAGCTAGAAACTTTTTGGCAGAAAGTCGGCCAGGTAATGAGGCAACAATTAGGGATAGTTTCCCCTCCTACATTCAAGGAAATTTTGTTTGGCTACAAAAAAAGAGAGTCAAGTATCGAGATGGCTTATCACAATAATGCTCGTTGCTGCCCGACTTACTATTGCTAGGGTTTGGGTCTCTCCTAAACCTCCCTCTGTGGGTGAATGGTGGGCTATAGTAAGGGAGACTTGAGAAATGGAGAAAGCACTGGCTAGCGCAAGGGGAACTCGCTCCTTGATGAAATTAGAGACTATATGAGTCCATTCAGCCTGGATACATAAGATTAATAGATTAGATTAGAACAGGGGACGGATACTATTTAATCTGTAGTTGTTTCTTCAGGGATCAGGAACTTACATGTAGTCTTAAGTTTACGTTTATTACTCTCAAACATGTTGGAATAGATATGTTTGTATATCTGTAGTGATGTACCTCTAAAGTTGGTTTTGTCACTTTTCTATTTATCAATATAACGAACAATGAAGCTCCCTAGATGACAATAAAAATATTGTTAAAAAAGAGGAAAACCCATTGTAGCAGTGTTGCTGTGCAAGCAGGTGCCCCTGCCTGCACAAACAATCCTGCCTGCAATGTAGACACCCTTGCACCGGGGTACAAGGATGTCTATGTTGGAGCAAGGCTGCCATAACGGCGTATGTGCACGCAGAAAGGACAGGAATGCATTTTATTGCTTTAATATGGTATATTCCTGCACTTTCACTTTGGCTTACTGCCCTACGCTAAAATGCCATAAATGATGCCCCTTATTAATATCTGTTCTAAGTACACCTGCCTGCTAGGAAGCACCTTTACTATTTTATTAAAATTATATACAAAGGTTAATTTATATTTGGATTAAAACCAATATTACAAGAATGTGGCCCTATTTATCTTATTTTCTAGCACTAAAAAATAAAAAAGTGTAACCATTAATCAATCAATCAATCTGGGGTTTTTAAAGCGTGCTACTCACCTGTGAGGGTCTCAAGGCTTGAGGAGGGAGTGGCTCCGGATCAGTTGACGAGCCAGGTCTTGAGGTCCTTCCTGAACGTGTGTAGGATCGAGGAGCGTCTGATGTTCATTGGGAGCTCTTTCCAGGTTTTGGCCCTGATGTAGAAGAAATCTTTCACTCCTGTTCTATTTCTGCGAATGCGGGGGACCTCTGCCTGGGAGAGATCGGCGGAGCGGAGGTTTCTCTTGGGTGCTTGGAAGGAAAATCTTGTTGAGTTATTTGGGTCCAATGTTGTGATGGATTTTTAGGGGTGGGTGAGGAGTTTGAAGGTGAGCCTCTTCTTGATTGGGAGCCAGTGGATGCCTCGTAGGCGTTGGGTCATGTGCTCCTGGCCCGGTGTCCCGAAGTCAAATCTGGCTGTGGCGTTCTGGATGGTCTGGAGCCTGTGCAGCAGAGACTTGTTGATTCTGGCATATTGGGCTTTGCCGTAGTCCAGTCTGCTGGTGATGAGTGTGAGGGGAATGGTCTTTCTGCAGTCTATGGGTATACACTTGAAAGTCTTATGGAGGGTGCGCAGGCAGCTGAAGCTAGTGGAAGCGACAGCGTTGATCTTGCGGTTCATGGAGAGGGAGGCGTTGGGAATAATGCTGAGGTTTTGTGCGTGGTCCGTGGGGGTGGGTGGGCTCCAAAGGTCAGAAGGCCACCAAGTGTTGTTCCAGGCGGTGGTGCAGGGTCCGAGGATGAGGACCTCTGGCTTCTCTGAGTTTAGCTTCAGGCAGCTGTCCTTCATTCAGCCAACCTGCAACATCCTTCATACCTCCCTGGAAACATAGTCTGGTGTCCTCTGGATTCTTAGTGAGCGAGAGGATGAGCTGGGTGTTGTCGGCATAAGATACGATGCTGAGCCCATGTTGTCTGACGATGGCGGCGAGGGGAGCCATGTGGATGTTGAAGAGTGTGGGGCTGAGTGAAGATCCCTGGGGGACTCCGCATTTGATTTCCGTGGGTTTGGAAAGGAAGGATGGGAGCCAAATCCTCTGTTTGTTAATGCTTGTTTCTTCTTGTGACTTTCAGTGCTAGGTTTTGGCAGTTTTTTGGGAACTGCAACAGCTTAGCAATGTGTCCCAATTATGTATTTTCTAGCTCTTTCAAGATGTTTAATTTGATGAATAATGGCTCCATGCAAATTGAGGTACTCGATTGATACATCAGTGAGTCATTTCCCTTGAGCATTATAATCTACATTTCAGCTAAGTTTGTAATTAATATATGCATTTGGAGTTATTGAAAAAGCATTATGTATATATGAATGCCTTAAGTGTAGATGAAAAACATATTGCAAACAAACTGGAACGAAATATGTTAGTAAAATTTATCAAAACATGAATTGCACACTTCTGGTCTGATTTAGTTTGGCCGACATGTTTTTCCGTGGCAGGTACCCCATCCACATTATTACAAGTGCCATGAGATATAATTCACTTGCATAAAGGCGGGTGGGATATCTGCCACGTATGTGATAGAGTAACCCATCCACCTTTAAAGCTTTACTATTTTGGATGTTTATTTGGTGCCTGTACTATATCGCAATTCTCAAATCGTTTAACTCTGGGAAGGAAAGTTTATGTTGCAATAGAGATGGCTAAATGTGGCTGATCTCATTCATACAGACACAATGCTGTTGTTGCTTATTATTCCTATATTTCAGTAAATGACATTCACGTCAATAGAGATCTGTAGGTGTATCATGATGTCTCTGCATACATACATGTCTTAAAGCTAAACCCTCACATTTTATGAAGTTAAAAATTATTTTGAAGTGGGATCACTAGAGAGGCACCCATCAATTGTTATAATATAACATTTTGAAAAAAAACTCAACTGAAGCAGTGTTTGCTGTTTCATGCCTTGATGGTTTCTGATGACTTAGATAACATCACCATCATTAAATATGTTGTAGTGGCAATCGGTGTTGAGAAATTATAAGAAAGTCACCTAATTTAGGGAAGGGTGAATAGGAGTGTTACCAGAGTCCTCTTTAAAGAACAAACATTTAATTACCATTGGAAGAGGGACAAGTTCATGGCTTTTCATAGGGATAGACTCCAGTAGATGGGTTCTTACTAGCAAAGTTAATATATGGCTTCATAAAGAAATCAAGGCTTTAATTACATGGAGTATACCAGTGGCAGAGCACAGGTCATTCATCAATGTTGGTGTTTTAGCACTTGTCAGGTGAAGTGATTTTTTTTGTCAGACATAAGTGTGATCCAGAAATGACTGAGAACAATTGCACTGTTACCATTGCAATCTATGTAATCTAACCCCTAAAATATAAACAATTCCTGAAAGCTAACCCCAATTATTGTACCATATTTGATTAGAACTAAGACTGAAGACCATAGTCCATGCATTGATTAGATACAACTAAGGATTACACAAATGCTCACGGTAAGCTAAATTGATATCAGGTTGACTATTTAATGAACTTCTGGGAAAAGGCAGTTTCAAAGAAAGGGACGAACTTCTGTAAGTAACTTGCCTCCTGCTCCTTCGTGAATAGTGCAGGGCATGGAAAACACCGTACTAGATTTGGATGGTAGAATACTGGCAGGATGGTATATTGCAGTGTTTCCTAACGTTACAGTGAATCCTTGACTTGTTCTATTGTCTGGAGTGCCTACTGTAGGTCTGGAAATCTGTATCTATGCCAGACGTTCAAGTCAGCTATAGACTAAATAGACTATAGACTATGATTATAGACTATAGACTGTGACTATGGACTATAGACTATGGGCATTCAGATATATATGTATGTACATTATTCCTAGGTGAATATGTGGAAAATCTAGCATGAATGTGGTCACCCTGGACAATCAATAGTCGCTCCTGAGTTAAGTCTTTAACATTTGCATTAGCATTCATTGAAAATGATCAAGTTTGGTTTATTGGAGAATCACAGCTGTTTTAGTGCAAAGGAGCAAGAAAATCCTCTACATCCTGTATAGAAAAGTTCTAAAGAAGACAATGGCAGATCCACTTTGGAATAAGGTAACTTTGGAATTGATTTTCATTAATGAGGACCTGTTATAGTTTTTCAGTTGGGGAACATCAGATGACTAGTAACAAAGATTTGTTTCAAGTTAGAAACATTAGCCGATGCACCATATATTAAAGGAAAAGCCAAATACTTTATCCCACAAATATATTTTGATTGCTTATATTTCTATAAATATCTTTGATAGACAATCATGATTTACCTGTGACCCAACCCATTGCCAAGCAGAGGGATATTTTTAATCATACAACTAGTGACAATTTGATTGACCTTATTTTTGTGTTCCAATTAATAATTGGAGTATATTAACATTTGTGATATCTTTATACATTAACTTGGTGGGAGAATTTTGGCACTGAATTAACATATGTCCACAATCGAATCTCAGGCCTTTTGTAGATGTTTACTTAAAAATATTTAATACCCAGTCCCACAGATTTAATGGGGTACCATACATTTTAACCATTTCCCTTATTCTTTAGCAGTTCCTGAACCACCTTCTGGTTTAACAAAGTGAAACACTAATGACACATGAAGTTGCATTTAAAAGTGACCTGGCATGACAACTGTGATCCATACAGCTCCTTCTAAATTCTAAGCCTGTTTTACACAGGCATTTCTGAACATTTAAAGTAAATGATTAGTGTTAAACTTCCTGTGTTTTTAACATGACTGAGGCTCTGTGTGATCACTTTTTGTGATGTCACTGGGGTTAGATGTCACTTTGTCTTTACTGTGACATCATTGTGTAGTGTGCTATCCCTGGCATTTTGATCAAATAACACCAATGTGAAACCAAGAACAAAGTAGGTGTTTTTGCTGCAGCCACACTGAGCAGGAGAAAAGACTTAGAAGTAATTTATTACATATCATCAAGCATGAAGAAATATAGGGGTACTCATTACTGATTCCCTCTACGTGGGTGAATAATGGCAAAAGCTGACCGCCACTGAGTGTTGGCTGTAGCCAAAAGGAATATATGACGAAGATCTCTCAGCACTAAGGGTGGGCGTAAAATCCGTTTCGCGTGCGAATTTGCGGATTTTGCGCGATTTCGCGATCCGCGAATCTTGCGAAATCGCGGTAAAACCCGCGAATCAGCGGGGACGAATTTTCAGCCAAGCAAGGGTTACAGCAGCAGGTGCAAATTTGAACCTAATTTCTTTGTAACCTTTTACAAAAGGGTTACAAACAAATTAACTTCAACTTGGACACCTGCTGCTAATTGCTTCTTGGGCCCGTTGCCTACTTGCAACTATTCTCTGACCCTGCTCTGACCCTTGAAGCAGGGTCAGAGAATAGTTACAAGTAGGCAACGAGGCACATGTCCAAGGAATTAAACCTCATCAGGAAGCACTTACAGATATAAAAAACAGGAAGAAGGGAGAGGATGGCAAATACACCCATTTTGAGTTGTCAGGAGGGGTTAAACTAAAAGAGACCTTTACAGCACAATTTTCATATGCATTTTGCTAAAAATAAAAAGCTGTATGTTCTGTAGGGGCAACTCAGGAATCTGGCCCTTCAGAGATCCGGCCCCTCTTTCTTTCTCTCGTTCTCTCTCTCCCTCTCTCTTTCCCTCTCTTTCTCTCTCTTTCTATCTATCTATCTATCTATCTCTCTCTCCCTCTCCCATAAACGACTGCATGTGTAACTTCGCTATGCAAGCGGCTTGCGAAGACGCAAAAAGCCCTGCGAACACGCAAAAAACCCTGCGAACACGCAAAAAACCAAAAACCCGCAAATTCGCACAAATTCGCGAATTTTGTGGATCGCGAATTCGCAAATCCGCAAATTCGCGGGTCGCGAATTCGCAAAATTCGCCCATGCTTACTCAGCACAAATTCCCTAGGGCAGATCAAACCAAGGAGCTAGGCTATTCTAAAGTATATTATGCATGCTGCATTACAACACATGCTTTAATGCTTATTAAGGCAGTAAGCATAAACTCTTTTAGCTGTTCAGAGTGCATCATATAGTGACATGAAAGAATCACAACCACCATCCTTAGAAGAGTGGCAATAGCAATTACAATGCGGTGTGAACCACACATGCCTTTACAACAAAAGCTTATCAATGCATGTAAGTTCTTTACCACGAACAGCCTTTACAATGCATCCTATTACCATGCAAGATGTTAGTATAAAGGTAAGTGTATTATATATATATATATATATATATATATATATATATATATATATATATATATATATATATATATATATATATTCACAGAAAAAACCATAGGTTATAGTGGATATATAGTTAGGAGTTTGCATTTACAAAACCTTGAAAATTCAATGAAAAAACCATTGGTTTTAGGCCATATATAGTTAGGGATTTGCATTTACAAAACCTTATTTTACTCGCATAAAACCATTGAAATTCCATATATAGTTATAAGCGCTAACTATATATCGCGCACCCGCAATCCACTGCTGATGATGTCACATATTACATCATTCATGACATGGTTAGTGACATCACTGATGACATCACTGATGACATCTCAAATGACATCACTGATGACATCACTGATGACAACATCCAGTGACTGTATGTTTCTGTAAAGTTAAAATATGTCTTACATATTGAAGAATGAGTGGATGTATAAGTGTCTGGATGAAGGATTTAGTAGGTGCATGACTGATGTATGAGTGAGTGATTAAATGTGTCTCACTGAGTGCATGGGTTAGTGACTAAACTGTCTTAATTTGTGCATCAGTATGTCTGTTGTTGTGTAAGCTGCTGCATGTGTTGATCAGTAGCTATAAGAGTGGCTATATGGGTTATTGATTGGTTGCCCAAGTATTTGAATGGGAGGCTGAGTGTGTGTGTGGGTGGCTGGGAGGTGTGTGACTCTGTGCATAGATGTGTAAGCAGTTGATTCACTAGGTGTATGAGTTTAAGAGTGCATGTGGAAACAGCTATATGGGCGGTTGACTGTGCATGGGTGTGTTGGTGAGTGAATGGATATCTCAGTGCTACATGTGCAAGTAAGTATGTATGTAAAACACAATACATGTGAGAGTTGACATATATAAATAACTGTGGATAAGAGCCAGTGAATGTGTGAGTGGCTGTATGAATCACTGTGAGCTTGTATCAGGGATTGTATAAGAGAGTAAATATGTGTTACTATATGTTTGAATAAGTAAAGTGTGTATAACTATATAGTTGAGGAAATGGAGTTGTGATTGATTCTTTGCATGACTGACTAGGTGTGTGAGTAACTCCATGGATGTGTGACAGTCTGTGAGTGCCTGTTTACACTGAGTGTATCTAAGGTTATATTAGAGTCTGAAGATGTATTATCACATAAATGATATCATCAGTGGTGTAATCAGTAATGTCAAATGAGATGTCAGTGATGTCATCAGTGATGTCATTTGAGATGTCATCAGTGATGTCATCAGTGATGTCACTAACCATGTCATGAATGATGTAATATGTGACATCATCAGCAGTGGATTGCGGGTGCGCGATATATAGTTAGCGCTTATAACTATTTATGGAATTTCAATGGTTTTATGCGAGTAAAATAAGGTTTTGTAAATGCAAATCCCTAACTATATATGGCCTAAAACCAATGGTTTTTTCATTGAATTTTCAAGGTTTTGTAAATGCAAATTCCTAACTATATATCCACTATAACCTATGGTTATTTCTGTGAATTTCATTGGTTTTTTAATAGCAAATATGAAAAGCTTTAAAATGTCAAGTACGTGATAGATAAAAACATTTTCGTATTTATGCACGCTGATGTGCTTTGAACGCTGCACCCCCCCCCCTCCCCTCTTTTGTCTTAGTAGTACTCTCTCTTTGCAGATAGTGAACGGTAGTTAACGCAAGCCTTTGCCCCCGTTGTAATCCGTCGTGCCTGCTTGTCTCTCCATTTGATTGATTGTTGTCCAAGCATTTACTGTTTTAGAATTGGTTCTCTTTGGATCATTCTCTATTTACAAACAAGCACAAAGTCGCAATAGTCTGTTTAGTCTTTGCAGATAGTGAAAAATCGTGTAAAAAAATAAAAGTAATCGAGCAAAATCAGTAGGCCACTAATTGGATCTCTTTTTGACCTCGCTAAAATAGAAATATTAGGAACAACCCTTCATGAGAAATACGAAAATAGTGAGATGAACTGAGCTCCACACCATGAGGGCTGCAAGACAGCTCGGCTCCATCACCCATCCCGCACAAAATAACGACAAACCCTATGCAAATATTAAAAATATAGACAACACACCAGCAAAGAAACAGGGTAAAACATTTTATTAAAAAACTATTTACATAACGTTGGTTTATAAGATGATGTCAGTAGTGGACCGATGTGTGAATAGGTCGAAAGCAGCACAAGGCTCCAAGATCCGGATGGCAAGCTCCTGGATGTTGGGTGCCATAGTTCAGAGTTCTGAGTTTGAGCCTTTTTCAATGCCTGTGCTTTGTTGAATCAAAATGGCGGCTTGACACAAAGCTGACTCAAGCGTTGCAACTGATGCTATGCAGACCAAAACTGGTTTTCAGTTTGTACATTTTTCTAGATTTTTCAATCCAAGTTTGGTTGACTTTGTAGAACGATGGCTTCAAATTTTCAACATACGGTGTGGTGGCGCTGACTGGGAGGGGGCGCTTCGCTCCTGCCCCCTCCCCAAGTAAGATTTTCATACGTGAAAGTACGTTAATGGTTTTGGTCCCTGAGTTGCTTCGATGTCACTGCCATTCTCAAATGGCATAAGTTCTGGATGTTGGGTGCCATAGTTAAGAGTTCTGAGCAGTGCTTGTAACACTGTCTGAAGCTTATTTCCACCTACTGCAGCTTCACTATTCTCAAAGTAAGTGAGTGTCGTTTGTGGACCTGACTGCATTAGAAAACAATGTGATATGTTACCTTCCTAAACAGCTTGACGGAGGCCCCTGAGGGGCGGTGTGATGGCCATGGACTCGGAGAAGACGCTTGGCTCCGACACCCTCCCCAAGTCTTATAGCACTGGTGTAGCCTGAGATCGCCCCCGACATAGGCGGCCGGCTCCCGGGGTCCGGCGGAACTTTTTGCCTTTTGATGAATCTTCAATTCTGAACCTTGTCCCACAATCCGTTTGACCTGAAGACACGCTGTAGTGGGGCGCCCCTTTACTGTTTCAGTTGCCATTCCGCCCGCTTTTGCTACACTGTGCCTCTTCCGCCATTCAGCTGTTTACCGCCCGCTCTTGCGACTACAGCGTCTCGCTCATCATGTAGTTGAGTTGCTCCCGCTCTTGCGGTGCAGCGATAGGCGGCTGCCACAGGACTCTCAAAATGGCGGCCGGCTCTTCGGTTTTGGGCCTGGTCCACTAAAATGGCCCTGGGACACCTTTGAACTCGGACGCTTCCCTGATAGGGCTTGGGTCCCATTCTCGAAAAGCGTCCCCTCAGCCGTGAAGATTCTACAAAAGTCTTGGGGGCCTCCGACTCCCGCAGGCTTCTGGTGGGGAGCGGCTGCCATGATTGCTCGTGGAATGGCCACGACGGAGCTACGAGATGGTAGTGGTCTCATGCTGACGCCAGCTTTAGTCTGAAACATCCAGAAACACTGTAGACTACCAATTCGATCAGTTCCGGTAGTGCCCCAACATGACCCGGAAGAGAAGAACTTGCCCTCCCCTCTTTGACTGATGGTTCTTGTTGCCTGTCCCCTCTATTGTCATTTAACAGAACTTTTTGGACTGCTGAAAGGGGTTGTGTTCCGAACGCTGGTTGGTGGAGACATTTTGACTATATTCTTGACCTACGTGTTCGCGTAATGCGTTATATGACACGCCGCGTTAGCGCACCCGGAAGTGATCCGAGGCGCGGCGCGCAGCGCGTAACGTAAGCATAACAGGTCATGTGACTTGTTAATAAAACTTTTCATTGGTTCATTTTACTTTTGTTAATTTAATGATGAAAAGCTTGGTCATATGACCTAAAAATTACGCTTTTTATTGTTTTCGAACAATATTTTTTTTTCAAACATATGTTATAATATTCCAGGCTAATGTACTTTCCCGGAAAATTTACAACTGTCTTGCAAGTAAAATATATTCCTTTTTCGAGAAAAAGGGCGTTTCTTCCTTCCATGACGGAGCCGTTGAGTAAAAGAGATTCCGCCTGCTGTCTTAGTCGCCGATACGCCTGATTATCAGATTCTTATCGATCACTTTATGTTGCAGACATGAAAAACACAACTGCCCTTGACCATTTATCTTTACTGCGTTCCTACATATTATACCTTTTATCCGTCATGTAATTGGACTGCTTTATTTCACTTGCCTTTTACTGATTCGAAAACAGTGACTAAAAGTAAAAACTTTACCAATATAAATACTACTACCGTGTTTTGTTTTAAAAACCTTTATTGTGAAAATGTCAGTATACAAATACGGGCCTATAACCACGTGGGCCGGCCATGGAGCAAACTGAAATCGTATATGATGAGGAGACATTTACACTGTAGAAGAACGTAACGAGCGGGCCATTAGGTTGCAAGAACAAAGGTGTCTAACAGTTGCGGAATCGGTGGACGTACATTTTGTAATTAAAATAAGACAGGGCCACTTACAATAACATTTTCTAGATATACATTTGCGGGCAAGGAGTTACGAGTCCCATTTATACCGGCGCCATTTTGGGCGAGGCCGGGCAGGTCCAAGATATAGTCAAAATGTCTCCACCAACCATCGGCCAGACCAGAACCCCTTTCGGCCCTTTATGCTACAAGATGGTGTCTTTCATTCAGAAAATATTGTTGGCAGCATTTTGAAAGGAAACAGAAACAGCCGTTCTCCTAGTGAGTTTCACATTGTTACATTTAGGAAGAATGTTGAAGAGTAGTATGTGGAAAATCTGAAGCCATTTTTCTACAAACTCTCAATCAGACTTGGATGAAAAAAAAAAACCTGAAGAATGTACAAACTGAAAACCAATTTTTGTCTGTATAGCATCAACAGTAACGCTTGAGTCAGCTTTGTGTCAAGCTGCCATTTTCATTCAATCAATAGCGTCCCCCTGCACACATTCAGGGACCTGGTCGTGTCTTCAGATGAAACGGATTGTAGGAAAAGAAGCAGAAAGGAAAAGGAAAAAAGTTCCGCCGGACCTCGGGAGCCGACCGCCTATGTCATGTGCGACCTTTGGCCACACCAGGGCAATAGTGAAGCTGCAGCAGGTGCAAATAAGCTTCAGACAGTCTTACAAGCACTGCTCAGAACTCTCAACTGAGGCACTTAACATCCAGGACTTGCCATTCGGATCTTGGCGCCTTGTGCTGGTTCCGACCTATTCACACATCGGTCCACTACTGACATCACCTCATAAGCCAACGGGGCACCCCACGCCGACTTTCGGCGCAGCATTGTAGGATGGCCACACCAGTGCGGCAACTTGCTGGACACAACATCGGGGCCATCCAGATCTCGGCGCGTTCGACTCACTGTACCGCAAGAGTGACCGCAACTCAGCTGGACACGCCGTCTTTCGGCGCAGCATTGTAGGATGGCCACACCAGTGCGGCAATTTGCTGGACACCACCTCGGTGCCATCCGGATCTCGGCGCGTTCGAGTCACTGTACCGCAACAGTGACCGCAACTCAGCTGGACACGCCGTCTTTCGGCGCAGCATTGTAGGATGGCCACACCAGTGCGGCAAATTGCTGGACACCACCTCGGTGCCATCCGGATCTCGGCGCGTTCGAGTCACTGTACCGCAACAGTGACCGCAACTCAGCTGGACACGCCGTCTTTCGGCGCAGCATTGTAGGATGGCCACAACAGTACGGCAATTTGCTGGACACCACCTCAGTGCCATCCGGATCTCGGCGCGTTGTGCTGCCTTCGGCCTATTCGCACATCGGTCCGCTACTGACGCCGCCTCACGTGCCAACGGATTTTCTACGCTTTTTGTAGCCCTATGCCGCATAACAGGTCATGTGACTTGTTTATAAAACTTTTCATTGGTTCATTTTACTTTTGGTTTCCTAAAGATGGAAGGCTTGGTCATATGACCTAAAAATAACACTTTTCATTGGTTTAGAACATTTTTTTTTCCCAAACGATGAAAGCCCCACCTTGTTTCTGGATCATTCAGACTGAAGCTGGCGTCAGCATGAGACCACCACCATCTCGTGGCTCCGTTTTGGTCATTCCGCGAGCAATCATGGCAGCCGCTCCCCACCGGAAGCCTGCGGGAGTCGGGGGCCCCCAAGACTTTTGTAGAATCTTCACGGCTGAGGGGACGCTTTTCGAGAATGGAGCCCAAGCCCTAGCAGGCAAGCGTCCGAGTTCCAAGGTGTCCCAGGGCCATTTCAGTGGACCAGGCCCAAAACCGAGGAGCCGTTCGCCATTTTAAGAGTCATGTGGCAGCCGCCTATCGCTGCACTGCAAGAGTGGGAGCAACTCAACAACATGGTGAGCGAGACGCTGTAGCCGCAAGAGCGGGCGCAACTCAGCTGGATGGCCGCCACCTGGGGAAGCCCGTTCACGCCGCCTCCCCCACGCCCCCCCCCCCCCGGGCCGCCGCACGCCAATTTTCGGAGCAGCATTGTAGGATACCAAAACCAGTGCGGCAGTTTACTGGACATCACCTGGGTGCCTGTCTACATGTTGTGTCAGCCATGGGACACTGGACACAGTGCCATCAACATCTCAACGCGTTCTGCTGCCTTGGGACTATTCGCACAACAGACCGCTACTGACGAGGCCTCCCCCCGCACCACCCGGGACGCCCCACGCTGTTTTTCTGTGCTGCATTGTAGGATCCCAAAACCAGTGCGGCACCCAGGCGACATCACCTGGGTGCCGTCCAGAACTCTGCACGTTGTGCTGCCTTGGGACTATTCGCACAAAAGACAGCTTCTAACCATTGTTGCTTTTTGGGTTGAAAAATGTTTAAATGTTTTTAGTTTTTGTTCCGTTCATTATAGTTAAAAGTTAATAAAGTTTTATAATCTTACTTTGTTGGAGTGTTATCTATTTTTTTAAAAACGGGTGAATGGGGCCTTGAATCGGGTTATTGTCATGTGTGGGCTTTGGAAGTGTGCTGCTGCAGGATCGGAGATTTCAAACTCAAATGCACGTTCTTTTTCTTACCTTTCCGAAGCATGGAGCGCAATAGCAGGCAGAGAAAGGGTGATGCACGTGTTGAACACTACCTGACCTGGCAAGTTGCTGGCAGTGCCCCCCCGCCCGCTCCTGAAAGAGGGCACACACACACCGCCGCCCCGAGTACTTCACAAATCTTTAAAAGACCATGCACTTGTTCATGAGACTTAAATGGTTTATCACCTCTTCTAGAACCCCTGCATCGACCCTCTGACGTTTCCTGGAAAAATTACCATGTAACACAATACCAAGCCCTGTCAGCTGAAACCCCCAAGGAATCGTGGGGCATATTATCAAGGGGGTTTATCTCCGCTTTTTTGGCTTTAAAAGCCATGAAAGCGGAGATAAAATTATCTCCCTATTACCAAGCTGTCGCTAACACCAGTTAGTGACAGCTAAAAGGAGATAGCGACCATCTTGGGCCCCGCTTTGCATGTCAGTGATACTTATCACTAATGACATGCAAAATGGCGTGCCAAGATGTTAGCGACTGGAAACAGTCCCTAACATCGCTATCTCCTATTACCAACTTTTGGAGATATTCGCGCTAAGCGCGAATATCTCCAAAATCTAACACCTGCCCTGAGCAGTTCTTAGCCATGTTATCCAATGGGAGGTGGATAACATGGCTAAGAGCATTTGCTCGATAATACATGAATATCGCTGACTTTTCTGCGATAATAGCAAGGTTTATCTGCGATAAAAATCGCCGATGTGCGGCGATAATTTTTGTCTCTAAACAAGTTAGAGACAAAAATTATCGCTAGTTGTTCGTAATATGCCCCCGGGTTTTTGCTTGCAGAAATCGGGAGGCGGGAGACTAGCACTGAAATCAGTAGTCTCACGCCTGAATCGGGAGGGTTGGCATGTCTGAATTCTCTACAGCTGGGGCCATAAACTACATCCGCAGGGGTAGGTGATAGCCTGGCATCTAAAATGGCTGCCGTGCACGACAAAATTGTGGCATTGGAAAAAAGGCAAGATGGCGCAGCCGCTGGAAGAGATGTATCAACATATATCAGCCTCCTCAGCCACCCTCAGGAAACATAGGGGATTAGGATACGTCTCCCGCACCCCCTTATACCTAGTAATTTAATTAACGAAGCACAAAATGGCGAATTCCCGTTTCGCTACCAGTTTGCGGCCCAGTTCGCGGCCCGTGAAGCGCTTCTACCGTGAAAAATCATTTTTTTTTTCTTTTCCCCACGGGACCCTTTAATAACCCCAACAACATTCCTAGGGGGTCAAGAGGGGGATACCTTGCCCCCTTTCATTAAATTCCCCCTTCGTTTTTCACCTCTTCTTCTCTCTCGATCCTACCGAGAGACAAGATGGCGGCCGCTCAGGACTGTTTAGAATGTTGACAGACACCGGAGAGCCAATCAGCTTTCTGCGCGCAAAGTTCCGAAACGCGAAAAGTAAGCGGACCGGATTGCTGCCCGGAGCGCTGTTACAGATATATATCTTGATTTAAACGTTAATTTCTCAAAATCCACTGAAGCACATATATTGAGACCTAGCAAAAGCACATCGGGCTAACAGTCCCTACAATTTTGCCAAGTTTCGTGCAAATCCATTCAGCCGTTCGAGCTAAAAGTGAGTCCAACCGCCCTATGGAAAACTCAATGTTAAAAACGCGTTTTGGTACCCCCCTTTTTTCTCAGCCCCCCCTTGACGAAACCCCACCAAATTTTCAGGAGCTGCTCAGAAACAAAATGTGCCATTTTCCGGAAAATTTCAGCCGATTCCGTCCACAAACGCCAAAGTTATTAGACATAGAATTTTCAAAAATCCCATAGGGAATTAATCCTAACTATATATACCTACTGGCGATAGCCAGTAGGTAATATATATATATATATATATATATATATATATATATATATATATATATATATATATATATATATATATATATATATATATATATATATATATATATATATATATATATATATATATATATATAGATATAGATATATATATATATATATATATATATATATATATATAGATATATATATATATTACCTACTGGCTATCGCCAGTAGGTATATATAGTTAGGATTTTTTCCCTATGGGATTTCTGAAAATTCTATGCCTAATAACTTTGGCGTTTGTGGACGGAATCGGCTGAAATTTTCAGGAAAATGGCACATTTTGTTTCTGAGCAGCCCCTAAAAATTTGGGGGGGTTTCGTCAAGGGGGGCCTGAGAAAAAAGGGGGGTCCCAAAACGCGTTTTTCCCATTCATTTTTCCATAGGGCGGTTGGACTCACTTTTAGCTCGAACGGCTGAATGGATTTGCACGAAACTTGGCAAAATTGTAGGGACTGTTAGCCCGATGTGCCTTTGCTAGGTCTCAATATATGTGCTTCAGTGGATTTTGAGAAATTAACGTTTAAATCAAGATATATATCTGTAACAGCGCTCCGGGCAGCGATCCGGTCCGCTTACTTTTCGCTTATCGGAACTTTGCGCGCAGAAAGCTGATTGGCTCTCCGGTGTCTGTCAACATTCTAAACAGTCCGGAGCGGCCGCCATCTTGTCTCTCGGTAGGATCGAGAGAGAAGAAGAGGTGAAAAACGAAAGGGGAATTTAATGAAAGGGGGCAAGGTATCCCCCTCTTGACCCCCTAGGAATGTTGTTGGGGTTATTAAAGGGTCCCGTGGGGAAAATAAAAAAAAAAAGATTTTTCACGGTAGAAGCGCTTCACGGGCCGCGAACTGGGCCGCAAACTGGTAGCGAATCGGGAATTCGCCATTTTGTGCTTCGTTAATTAAATTACTAGGTATAAGGGGGTGCGGGAGACGTATCCTAATCCCCTATGTTTCCTGAGGGTGGCTGAGGAGGCTGATATATGTTGATACATCTCTTCCAGCGGCTGCGCCATCTTGCCTTTTTTCCAATGCCACAATTTTGTCGTGCACGGCAGCCATTTTAGATGCCAGGCTGGTCCCATGCTATCACCTAACCCTGCGGATGTAGTTTATGGCCCCAGCTGTAGAGAATTCAGACATGCCAACCCTCCCGATTCAGGCGTGTGACTACTGATTTCAGTGCTAGTCTCCCGCCTCCCGATTTCTGCAAGCAAAAACCCGGGGGCATATTACGAACAACTAGCGATAATTTTTGTCTCTAACTTGTTTAGAGACAAAAATTATCGCCGTACATCGGCGATTTTTATCGCAGATAAACCTTGCTATTATCGCAGAAAAGTCAGCGATATTCATGTATTATCGAGCAAATGCTCTTAGCCATGTTATCCACCTCCCATTGGATAACATGGCTAAGAACTGCTCAGGGCAGGTGTTAGATTTTGGAGATATCTCCAAAAGTTGGTAATAGAAGGTAGCGATGTTAGGGACTGTTTCCAGTCGCTAACATCTTGGCACGCCACTTTGCATGTCATTAGTGATAAGTATCACTGACATGCAAAGCGGGGCCCAAGATGGTCGCTATCTCCTTTTAGCTGTCACTAACTGGTGTTAGCGACAGCTTGGTAATAGGGAGATAATTTTATCTCCGCTTTCAAGGCTTTTAAAGCCAAAAAAGCGGAGATAAACCCCCTTGATAATATGCCCCACGATTCCTTGGGGGTTTCAGCTGACAGGGCTTGGTATTGTGTTACATGGTAATTTTTCCAGGAAACGTCAGAGGGTCGATGCAGGGGTTCTAGAAGAGGTGATAAACCATTTAAGCCTCATGAACAAGCGCATGGTCTTTTAAAGATTTGTGAAGTACTCGGAGTGGCGGTGTGTGTGTTTCCTCTTTCAGGAGCGGGCGGGGGGGCACTGCCAGCAACTTGCCAGGTCAGGTAGTGTTCAACACGTGCATCACCCTTTCTCTGCTTGCTATTGCGCTCCATGCTTCGGAAAGGTAAGAAAAAGAACGTGCATTTGAGTTTGAAATGTCCGATCCTGCAGCAGCACACTTCCAAAGCCCACACATGACAATAACCCGATTCAAGGCCCCATTCACCCGATTTTTAAAAAAAATATAGTACTCCAAGAAAGTTGGATTATAAAACGTTATTAACTTTTAAATATAACGAACGCAACAAAAACTGTAAATATATTTAAACATTTTTTGATAAAAAAAAAACAACAATGGTCAGAAGCTGTCTTTTGTGTGAATAGTCCCAAGGCAGCACAACGTGCTGAGTTGTGGAAGGCACCCAGGTGAAGAACCATCCCTTCTTTAAACCCCATGGTGACCAACTATAGTTTCAATCAGTGCTATGTCCCAGGTTTTACATAAAGTAGTGTTTACCTAGAGTGGTGCTGTGTAGGACACTCTGAATGGAAATTAACCAGAACTCTAACGATAACAACAACAACAACAATAATATAACTTTTATGCCCAAATTACGCAAACATTTAGCTAATCTGCTAAAGGGGGGAGTCGCCATTTCTTTACAATAATCAATAATGAAAAATCAACATAAATAGGGTTGTCCGTATTCCCGATGCAGCACTATAGTGCAACATACACAGCACCTGGGGTGTCAAGAGTGAACAGGTCCTAGCTGCTTAACCAATGACTGACAAATGCTATATTAAACACTTACTATGTATAATACTTGCGTTCACAATAGTTTTACTTTACAAAACAGAACAAAAGATGTCCCCTGTAAGTAAACCCATATTAGCTGTTTCAGTTATTGAACATCCTAAGGTTTTATGACATGGGGAACAGTGGTGATATCCTGGGCGGGTGATGGAACTGGGATTTTTAATGGAAAAACATCTACAGAGAAAACTATTGGTGAATTATACTTCTCCGGAAACTATAACGATAACAACAACAACAACAATAATATAACTTTTATGCCCAAATTACGCAAAGATTTAGCTAATCTGCTAAAGGGGGGAGTAGCCATTTCTTTTGATAATTTATTTATCCATCCGTAGCCTCTCTAATCTCCATTACAATATGTTTCTTGCTGTCGCTAGCTGATGAAAAAACTAAAGTGATAACTTCCTTATCCTTATTTTGTCTTTCTTTGTTCCTTAAGATGTTATCTGTGTCAACCTCTTCCGACAATGCTGATGCGTTAGGGATTTCCTTGTGTTTCTTAATAGCATTGGTGTCTGCACACTTCTTTGTCAATTCTGTGAACATGATAACTGCTTCATAAACAGATGATATCTTTGTTTAGTCATTAGTGTTAAGTGTGTCTGAAACTACAGTGCCGTTCTGTTTTTCTTTCTTCAGGCTCTACAGAGTTTTGTGTGTTGTTCTTTTGAGCGACAATTATTCCAGAGGTTTCAGGTTCACTTGTTTTGTCCTGCAGTGAGTTAACAGCTTTAGAGACTTCATGTTTATTTGCTATGTCCTGATGTGCGTCAACTGCTTCAGAGACGTCAGCCTGATTTGTTATGTTTGACTAGATCCTGGACCTGCCCGGCCGCGCCCAAAATGGCGCCGGTGTAAATGGGACTCGTAACTGCTTGTTGTATACTGGTTGCCCAACCTTGATATCACGAGATACGTATGCAGTTTTGAAGCACATGGCGGAGGCTCGTCTGCTGTAGTGGGGCGCCCCTTTATCGTTTCAGTCGCCATTCCGCCCGCTTTTGCTACACTGTGCCTTTTCCGCCATTCAGCTGTTTACCGCCCGCTCTTACGGCTACAGCGTCTCGCTCACCATGTAGTTGAGTTGCTCCCACTCTTGCGGTGCAGCGATAGGCGGCTGCCACAGGACTCTTAAAATGGCGGCCGGCTCTTCAGATTTGGGCCTGGTCCAGTAAAATGGCCCTGGGACACCTTGGAACTCGGACGCTTGTCTGCCAGGGCTTGAGTCTCGAAAGCGTCCCCTCAGCCTTGAAGATTGTACAAAAGTCTTGGGGGCCCTCGACTCCCGCAGGCTTCCGGTGGGGAGCGGCTGCCATGATTGCTTGCGGAATGGCCACGACGGAGCTACGAGATGGTGGTGCTCTCATGGTGACGCCAGCTTCAGTCTGAAACATCCAGAAACAAGGTGGGGCTTTCATCGTTTGGGAAAAAAAATGTTTTAATCCAATGAAAAGTGTTATTTTTAGGTCACATGACCTAGTCTTACATCATTAGGAAAACAAAAGTAAAACGAACCAATGAATAGTTTTATTAACAAGTCACATGACCTGTTATGCTTACGTTACGCGCTGCGCGGCGCGCTCTGGATCGTTTCCGGGAAGCTGCGCCTTGCGCACCGGAGCACTTCCGGGTGCGCTAACGCGGCGCGTCATATGACGCATTACGCGACAACGCAGGTCCAGAATATAGTCAAAATGTCTTCACCAACCAGCGGTCGGAATACAACCGCTTTCAGCAGTCCAAAAAGTTCTGTTAAATCTTAAGAGCGGGAGCAACTCAACTACATGGTGAGCGAGATGCTGTAGTCGCAAGAGCGGGCGGTAAACAGCTGAATGGCGGAAGAGGCACAGAGTACCAAAAGCGAGCGGAATGGCAACTAAAACGGTAAAGGGGCGCCCCACTACAGCGTGTCTTCAGGTAAAACGGATTGTGGGACAAGGTCCAGAATGGAAGAGTCATCAAAAGGCAAAAAATTCCGCCGGACCCCGGGAGCCGGCCGCCTATGTTGGGGGCGATCTCAGGCCACACCAGGGCAACACGACTTGGGGAGGGGGCAGGAGCCAAGCGCCCCCTCCCAGTCCGCGCCATCTCACCGCCCCTCGGGGGCCTCCGTCAAGCGGTTTAGGGAGGCACCGTATCACATTGTTTTCCAATGCAGTCAGGTCCACAAACGGACCCCACTTACTTTGAATAGTGAAGCTGCAGCAGGTGCAAATAAGGTTTAGACAGTGTTACAAGCGCTGCTTAGAACTCTGAAGTATGGCACTCAACATCCAGAACTTATGCCATTTGTGTAAGGCAGTGACATCGAAGCAACTCAGGGACCAAAAGCATGAACGAACACTCACGTATGAAAATCTTATTTGGGGAAGGGGCAGGATCCAAACGCCCCCTCCCAGTTCGCGCCACTACACCGTATGTAGAAAATCTGAAGCCATTGTTCTACAAACTCTCAACGCTTGCTATCAGTGCATGAGTTTCATGCTCGATCGATTGAGCTAGCCGGATCGGGCAACAAAAAGTATAAAATAGTTATGTAAATAGTTATTTAATAAAATGTTTTACCCTGTTTCTTTGCTGGTGTGTTGTCTATATTTATAATATTTGCATAGGGTTTGTCGTTATTTTGGGCGGGGTGGGTGACGGAGCCGAGCTGTCTTGCAGCCCTCATGGTGTGGAGCTCAGTTCATTTCACTATTTTCGTATTTCTCATGAAGGGTTGTTCCTAATGTTTGTATTTTAGCGAGGTCAAAAAGAGATCCAATTAGTGGTCTACTGATTTTGCACGATTACTTTTATTTTTTAACACGATTTTTCACTATCTGCAAAGACTAAACAGAGTATTGCGACTTTGTGCTTGTTTGTAAATAGAGAATGATCCAAAGAGAACCAATTCTAAAACAGTAAATGCTTGGATAACAATCAATCAAATGGAGAGACAAGCAGGTACGACGGATTACAACGGGGGTAAAGGTCTGCGTTAACTACCCTTCACTATCTGCAAAGAGAGAGTACTACTAAGAGAAAAGAGGGGAGTGGGGGGGGGAAGCGTTCAAAGCACATGAGCGTGCATAAACACGAAAACGTTTTTACCTATCACGTACTTGACATTTGACAGCTTTTGATATTTGCTATTAAAAAACCATTGAAATTCACAGAAAAAACCATAGGTTATAGTCCATATATAGTTAGGAATTTGCATTTACAAAACCTTGAAAATTCAATGAAAAAACCATTGGTTATAGAACATATATAGTTAGGAATTTGCATTTACAAAACCTTATTTTACTCGCATAAAACCATTGAAATTCCATATATAGTTAGATGCGCTAACTATATATCGCGCACCCGCAATCCACTGCTGATGATGTCACATATTACATCATTCATGACATGGTTAGTGACATCACTGATGACATCACTGATGACATCTCAAATGACATCACTGATAAAATCACTGATAACATCTCATTTGACATGACTGATTACATCACTGATGATATCATTCATGTGATAATACCATGAACCTCTTCAGACTCTAATATAACCTTAGATACAATCAGTGTAAACAGACAGTCACAGACTGTCACTCATCCATGGAGTTACTCACACACCTAGTCAGTTATGCAAAAAATCAATCACACCTCCATTTTCTCAACTATACAGTTATACACACCTTACTTATTCAAACATATACTAACACATATTTACTTTACTCTCTTATACAATCCCTGATACATGTTCACAATGATCCATACAGCCACTCACACATTCACTGGCTCTTATGCACAGTTATTTATAGATGTCAACTCTCACATGTACTGTGTTTTACATATGTACTTACTTTGACATGTAGCACTGAGATATCCATTCACTCACTAATACACTCATGCACAGTCAACCGCCCATACAGCTGTTTCCACATGCACTTTTGAACCCATACATATAGTGAATCAACTACTCACACATCTATGTACAGAGTCACACACCTCCCAGCCACCCATACACACACACTCAGTTTCCCATACAAATACTTGGACAACCAATGAATAACCCATACAGTTACTCATATAGCTACTGATCAACATATGCAGCAGTTTGTAGAACAGATATAATGATGCACAAATTAAAACAGTTTAGTCACTAACCCATGCACTCAGTGGGACACATTTAATCACTCACTCATACAGTCAGTCATGCACCTACTAAATCCTTCATCCAGACACTTATACATCCACTCATTCTTCAATATGTAAGACATATTTTAACTTTACAGAAACAAACAGTCACTGGATGTTGTCATCAGTGATGTCATCAGTGATGTCATTTGAGATGTCATCAGTGATGTCATCAGTGATGTCACTAACCATGTCATGAATGATGTAATATGTGACATCATCAGCAGTGGATTGCGGGTGCGCGATATATAGTTAGCGCATCTAACTATATATGGAATTTCAATGGTTTTATGCGAGTAAAATAAGGTTTTGTAAATGCAAATTCCTAACTATATATGTTCTATAACCAATGTTTTTTTCATTGAATATATATATATATATATATATATATATATATATATATATATATATATATATATATATATATATATATATATATATATATATATATATATATATTCACTGAAAAAACCATAGGTTTCATACCAGTTATAGTTAGCTGGAAATTTTACTGACATAAAACGAATGAAATTCCCACATTATAGTTAGTTGGACTCACTATAATTTGCGCGTGCAATGCACTGCTGATGACGTCACATATTACATCACTCATGACATGGTCAGTGACATCACTCATGACATCACTGATGACACCATCCTTGTGACAGAGTGACAGACCTCCTTTCAGTGTAAGGTAACCCTTGAAACACATATTCAAAAATAGAAACTAACCGTTTAAAAAAAATGGAGATACCCATACCAGTTACAACAACCAATTCAGAAATTACACCATCTATACACACATCCACTCATTCACCAACAGTTCTATATAGTCACTCATACATATACTCACTCATCATATGTAGTGATACACCTATACATCCTGTTACAGACCGACAGTCATCCAAAAGTTACTCACACAAGCAAATAAACTATTGAATATCCATTTTTTTGCATATACAACTATACACAAACTACTACCTTACTTCTAAGGAAACTTACACATACTTACTCACTTAAACAATCACTTATAGAAACACATACTTATTTAAAAAGGAACTCTTACAATCTCTCACTCTCTCATATACTCACTTATATACATCAATACTCACATATACTAGATTAAAACATATCTTGTTACTGATAAAGACACTAGTGAGACAGCCATTCACTCACTAACACACACATACACACACTCATCCACCCATACAGTCCTGCACATATGCTGTCTTCAAAACACATACAAACAGTGAGTCAGTCATTGAGGAATCTATCTGCTAAGTAATACCCCCACCAAACCATACAGACACTCATACTGATACTAAAAAAACATCTAATAACCCATATACACACACATGTAGCTACTCACCAACCCATGCAGCCACTTATACACAAAATGAAACACTGATACATATATTTAAATATTTAAACATTACTCGCTAATATATGTATTCACTAAGATACACTTAATAAGCCAGTTAACCAATGAATTTTTTTTAAAAAATATCTTTTTAGACACTTATTTAAACATTTATTCTTCCATCGACCTTTACCTATACATATATAAAACATATTTATTTTTCAGAAAGACACACATTCACTGGATGGTGTCATCAGTGATGTCATGAGTGATGTCACTGACCACGTCATGAATGATGTAATATGTGACGTCATCAGCAGTGCATTGCACGCGCAAGTTATAGTGAGTCCAACTAACTATAACGTGGAGTTTCAATGGTTTTATGACAGTAAAATTTCCAGTTAACTATAACTGGTGTGAAACCTATGGTTTTTTCAGTGAATATATATATATATATATTTTTTCACTGAAAAACCATAGGCACGTTATAGTTAGGAATTAGCATTTAAACAACATTGCAAATTTACTGAAAAAAACATAGGTTTTAGCCACGTTATAGTTCTGAATTATCATTTAAAATACCTTAGAAATTCACTGAAAAAACATAGGTTTCACACATGTTATAGTTAGCTGGACATTTCACTCATATGTCACATATGACATCACTCCTGACATGGTCAGTGACATCACTCATGACATCTCAAATGACATCACTGATGACATCACTTATGACATCATCCTTGTGAAAGAGTGGCAGACCTCCTCTCATCCTAATATAACCTTTGATAAACAGATTAAAAAATAGAAACAAAAATTTTCGAAACAATGGAAATACCTATACCAGTTAGAAGAACCTATTCAGTAATTCCAAAATCTACATACATATCCACTCATTCACCAACAGTTCTATATAGTCACGCATACATGTAGTCACTTATCAGATGTACTCATACACCTATACATCCTGTTACACACTAACAGTCATCCATAGGGTTACTCACACACATTCTCACACATGCAAAAAAATCAAACATCCATTTACTTGCATATACCGCTACACATACACCACTAAACTTACTTCTACAGAAACCTATACATATTTACTCTCTTAAACAATCATTTATAGAAACACATACTTATTTATACAGCAACTCTTCCAATCTTCCACTTCATATATACTCACTTATATACATCAATGCTCACATATACTAGTTTAAAACATATGTACTTACTCATATAGACACTATTGAGACAGTCAATAACTCACTAACACACCCATACACACACTCATCCATCCATACAGTCATGCACACATGCTGTCTTCAAAACACATACAAACAGTGAGTCACTTATTCATGCATCTGTGCACTAATTAATATCCCACAGCGAACTATACAGACACTCATACTGATACTCAAAAAACCAATGAATAACCCATATACCCACTCATGTAGCTACTCACCAACCCATGAAGCCAGTTATACACAAACTGTGACACTGATAGAGATATTTAAATATTTAAACATTACTCGATAATACATGTATGTGAGACATAGCAAAGGCACATCGGGCTACCAGTCCCTACAATTTTGCCAAGTTTGGTGGAAATCCATTCAGCCGTTCGGGCTAAAAGTGAGGTCGACCACCCTATTGAAATTAACATGGGGAAAACACGTATTGGGACCCCCCTTTTATCTCAGCCCCCGCTTGACAAATCCCCCCCAAACTTTCAGGGAAGGAACGGGGCGCCGCGAGGCAAATTTGAGGACATTTTCAGGCAGATTCCTCAACCGGCCCCAAAGTTATTCACAATAGAATGTTGAGATTTTGCATTGAAAATAATCCTAACTATAACTACCTACTGGCGACCACCAGTAGGATACATATATATATATATATATATATATATATATATATATATATATATATATATATATATATATATATATATATATATAAAACATATATATATATATATTCACAGAAAAAACCATAGGTTATAGTCCATATATAGTTAGGAATTTGCATTTACAAAACCTTGAAAATTCAATGAAAAAACCATTGGTTTTAGGCCATATATAGTTAGGGATTTGCATTTAGAAAACCTTATTTTACTCGCATAAAACCATTGAAATTCCATATATAGTTATAAGCGCTAACTATATATCGCGCACCCGCAATCCACTGCTGATGATGTCACATATTACATCATTCATGACATGGTTAGTGACATCACTGATGACATCACTGATGACATCTCAAATGACATCACTGATGACATCACTGATTACAACATCCAGTGACTGTATGTTTCTGTAAAGTTAAAATATGTTTTACATATTGAAGAATGAGTGGATATATAAGTGTCTGGATGAAGGATTTACTAGGTGCATGACTGACTGATTGAGTGAGTGATTAAATGTGTCTCACTGAGTACATGGGTTAGTGACTAAACTGTTTTAATTTGTGCATCATTATATCTGTTGTTCTACAAACTGCTGCATATGTTGATCAGTAGCTATATGAGTAACTGTATGGGTTATTGATTGGTTGTCCAAGTATTTGTATGGGAAACTGAGTGTGTGTGTATGGGTGGCTGGGAGGTGTGTGACTCTGTACATAGATGTGTGAGTAGTTGATTCACTATATGTATAGATTCAAAAGTGCATGTGGAAACAGCTGTATGGGCGGTTGACTGTGCATGAGTGTATTAGTGAGTGAATGGATATCTCAGTGCTACATGTCAAATTAAGTACATATGTAAAACACAGTACATGTGAGAGTTGACATCTATAAATAACTGTGCATAAGAGCCAGTGAATGTGTGGGTGGCTGTATGGATCATTGTGAACATGTATCAGAGATTGTATAAGAGAGTAAAGTAAATATGTGTTAGTATATGTTTGAATAAGTAAGGTGTGTATAACTGTATAGTTGAGAAAATGGAGGTGTGATTGATTTTTGGCATAACTGACTAGGTGTGTGAGTAACTCCATGGATGAGTGACAGTCTGTGACTGTCTGTTTACACTGATTGTATCTAAGGTTATATTAGAGTCTGAAGAGGTTCATGGTATTATCACATGAATGATATCATCAGTGATGTGATCAGTCATGTCAAATGAGATGTTATCAGTGATGTCATCAGTGATGTCATTTGAGATGTCATCAGTGATGTCATCAGTGATGTCACTAACCATGTCATGAATGATGTAATATGTGACATCATCAGCAGTGGATTGCGGGTGCGCGATATATAGTTAGCGCTTATAACTATATATGGAATTTCAATGGTTTTATGCGAGTAAAATAAGGTTTTCTAAATGCAAATCCCTAACTATATATGGCCTAAAACCAATGGTTTTTTCATTGAATTTTCAAGGTTTTGTAAATGCAAATTCCTAACTATATATGGACTATAACCTATGGTTTTTTCTGTGAATTTCAATGGTTTTTTAATAGCAAATATCAAAAGCTGTCAAATGTCAAGTACGTGATAGGTAAAAACGTTTTCGTGTTTATGCACACTGATGTGCTTTGAACGCTGCCCCCCCCCCCACTCCCCTCTTTTCTCTTAGTAGTACTCTCTCTTTGCAGATAGTGAACGGTAGTTAACGCAGACCTTTACCCCTGTTGTAATCCGTCGTACCTGCTTGTCTCTCCATTTGATTGATTATTATCCAAGCATTTACTGTTTTACAATTGGTTCTCTTTGGATCATTCTCTATTTACAAACAAGCACAAAGTCGCAATACTCTGTTTAGTCTTTGCAGATAGTGAAAAATCGTGTAAAAAAATAAAAGTAATCGAGCAAAATCAGTAGACCACTAATTCGATCTCTTTTTGACCTCGGTAAAATACAAACATTAGGAACAACCCTTCATGAGAAATACGAAAATAATGAAATGAACTAAGCTCCACACCATGAGGGCTGCAAAACAGCTCGACTCCGCCACCCACACCGCCCAAAATAACGACAAACCCTATGCAAATATTATAAATATACACAACACACCAGCAAAGAAACAGAGTAAAACATTCTATTAAATAACTATTTACATAACTATTTTATACTTTTTATTGCCCGATCCGGCTAGCTCAATCGATCGAGCATGAAACTCATGCACTGATAACAAGCGTTGAGAGTTTGTAGAACGATGGCTTCAGATTTTCCACATACGGTGTAGTGGCGCGAACTGGCAGGGGGCGTTTGGATTCTACCCCTTCCCCAAATAAGATTTTCATACGTGAATGTTCGTTCATGCTTTTTGTCCCTGAGTTGCTTCCATGTCACTGCCTTACACAAATGGCATAAGTCCTGGTTGTTGAGTGCCATACTTCAGAGTTCTAAGCAGCTCTTGTAACACTGTTTAAACCTTATTTGCACCTGCTGCAGCTTCACTATTCAAAGTAAGTGGGGTCCATTTGTGGACCTGACTGCATTGGAAAACAATGTGATACGGTGCCTCCCTAAACCGCTTGACGGAGGCCCCCGAGGGGCGGTGAGATGGCGCGGACTGAGAGGGGGCGCTTGGCTCCTGCCCCCTCTCCAAGTCGTGTTGCCCTGGTGAGGCCTGAGATCGCCCCCGGCATAGGAGGCCGGCTCCCGGGGTCCGGCGGAATTTTTTCCCTTTTGAAGAATCTTCCATTCTGGACCTTGTCCCACAATCCGTTTGACCTGAAGACACGCTGTCGTGGGGCGCCCCTTTACCGTTTTAGTTGCCATTCCGCCCGCTTTTGGTACTCTGTGCCTCTTCCGCCATTCAGCTGTTTACCGCCCGCTCTTGCGACTACAACGTCTCGCTCACCATGTAGTTGAGTTGCTCCCGCTCTTAAGATTTAACCGAACTTTTTGGACTGCTGAAAGGGGTTGATTTCCGACCGCTGGTTGGTGGAGACATTTTGACTATATTCTGGACCTGCATTGTCGCGTAATGCGTCATATGACGCGACGCGTTAGCGCACCCGGAAGTGCTCCGGTGCGCAAGGCGCAGCTTCCCAGAAACGATCCAGAGCGCGCTGCGCAGCGCGTAACGTAAGCATAACAGGTCATGTGACTTGTTAATAAAACTTTTCATTGGTTCATTTTACTTTTCTTTTCCTAATTATGTAAGACTAGGTCATGTGACCTAAAAATAACACTTTTCATTGGATTAAAACATTTTTTTTCCCAAACGATGAAAACCCCACCTTGTTTCTGGATGTTTCAGACTGAAGCTGGCGTCATCATGAGAGCACCACCATCTCGTAGCTCCGTCGTGGCCATTCCGCAAGCAATCATGGCAGCCGCTCCCCAACGGAAGCCTGCGGGAGTCGACGGCCCCCAAGACTTTTGTACAATCTTCAAGGCTGAGGGGACGCTTTCGAGAATGGAACCCAAGCCCTGGCAGACAAGCGTCCGAGTTCCAAGGTGTCCCAGGGCCATTTTACTGGACCAGGCCCAAATCCGAAGAGCCGACCGCCATTTTAGGAGTCCTGTGGAAGCCGCCTATCGCTGCACCGCAAGAGTGGGAGCAACTCAACTACATGGTGAGCGAGACGCTGTAGCCGTAAGAGCGGGCGCTAAACAGCTGAATGGCGGAAAAGGCACAGTGTAGCAAAAGCGGGCGGAATGGCGACTGAAACGATAAAGGGGCGCCCCACTACAGCAGACAAGCCTCCGCCATGTGCTTCAAAACTGCATATGTATCTCGTGATATCAAGGTTGGGCAACCAGTACACAACAAGCAGTTACGAGTCCCATTTACACCGGCGCCATTTTGGGCGCGGCCGGGCAGGTCTAGGATCTACTGAAACATAACAAATGAGGCTGACGTCTCTGAAGCAGTTGACGAACAGCAGGACATAGCATATAAACATGAACTCTCTAAAGCTGTTAACTCACTGCAGGACAAAACAAGTGAACCTGAAACCTCTGGAATAATTGTCGCTCAAAAGAACAACACACAAAACTCTGTGGAGCCTGAAGAAAAAAAAACAGAAGGGCACTGTAGTTTCAGACACACTTAACACTAATGACTAAACAAAGATATCGTCTGTTTATGAAGCAGTTATCATCTTGACAGAATTGACAAAGAAGTGTACAGACACCAATGCTATTAAGAAACACAAGGAAATCCTAACGCATCAGCATTCTCGGAAGAGGTTGACACAGATAACATCTTAAGGAACAAAGAAAGACCTGTTCACTCTTGACACCCCAGGTGCTGTGTATATTGCACTATAGTGCTGCATCGAGAAAACGGACAACCCTATTGATGTGGATTTTTCATTATTGATTATTGTAAAGAAATGGCGACTCCCCCCTTTAGCAGATTAGCTAAATGTTTGCGTAATTTAGGCATAAAAGTTATATTATTGTTGTTGTTGTTGTTATCGTTATAGTTCTGGTTAATTTCAAAAAATGGTTAAATATATTTACAGTTTTTGTTGCGTTCGTTATATTTAAATGTTAATAAAGTTTTAAAATCTAACTTTGTTGGAGTGCTATATATGTTTAAAAAATCGGGTGAATGGGGCCTTGAATCGGGTTATTGTCATGTGTGGGCTTTGCAAGTGTACTGCTACAAGATCGGACATTTCAAACTCAAATGCACGTTCTTTTTCTTACCTTTCCGAAGCATGGAGCGCAATAGCAGGCAGAGAAAGGGTGATGCACGTGTTGAACACTGCCTGGCCTGGCAAGTTGCTGGCAGTGCCCCCCCGCCCGCTCCTGAAAGAGGGCACACACACACCGCCGCCCCGAGTACTTCACAAATCTTTAAAAGACCATGCGCTTGTTCATGAGGCTTAAATGGTTTATCACCCCTTCTAGAACCCCTGCATCAACCCTCTGACGTTTCCTGGAAGAATTAGCACGTAACACAATACCAAGCCCTGTCAGCTGAAACCCCCGAGAAATCATGGGGCATATTATCAAGGGGGTTTATTTCCGCTTTTTTGGCTTTAAAAGCCAAAAAAAAAAGAGATAAAATTATCTCCCTATTACCAAGCTGTCGCTAACACCAGTTAGTGACAGCTAAAAGGAGATAGCGACCATCTTGGGCCCCGCTTTGCATATCAGTGATATTTATCACTAATGACATGCAAAGTGGGCGTGACAAGATTTTAGCGACTGGAAACAGTCCCTAACCATCGCTATCTCCTATTACCAACTTTTGGAGATATTCACGCTAAGCGCGAATATCTCCAAAACCTAACACCTGCCCTGAGCAGTTTTAGCCATGTTATCCAATGGGAAGTGGATAACATGGCTAAAAGCATTTGCTGGATAATGCATGAATATCGCTGACTTTTCAACGATATTCATGCATTGCGGCCGTTTTTTAACGCATTTGCGATAAACCTTGCTAATAGCAAGGTTTATGTGCGATAAAATTCGCCGAAGTGCGGCGATAATTTTTGTCTCTAAACAAGTTAGAGACAAAAATTACCGCTAGTTGTTGGTAATATGCCCCCGGGTTTTTCCTTGCAGGAATCGGGAAGCGAAAGACTAGCACTGAAATCAGTAGTCTCACGCCTGAATCGGGAGGGTTGGCATGTCTGGATACTCTACAGCTGGGGCCATAAACTACATCCGCAGGGCTAGGTGATAGCCTAGGTCCGGCCTGGACAATCGGACACAGAGGAAGAGGAGTGTCAGAGGGTGCGGTAGTGAATAGGGTGAAAGGGAGGTGTCGGGCGGGCACAGGGTGTGATTCTCAGAGAAGAGCAGCGCAGATGGGGGGAAGTATATGTCCCATGCATGAGAGAGAGAGCGGGGGTGACCAGTGCGTGGGGAAGATGCTTGCGAGGGTGGGGAGCCATGCTGAGGATCGGCGGCGTGCAGAGAGTGGCCCTGGTCAAGGCATCTAAAATGGCTGCCGTGCACGACAAAATTGTGGCATTGGACAAAAACGCAAGATGGCGCAGACAATGTTTATCAATAAGGATTCATTTATAACACAATATTTACTTATTTACTCGCAGTGACAAAATGGTGGTCAACACTTCATGATTTCCATCGAATCGAACGTTAACAAACGTCACGCAGCAAAAAAAAAAAAAAAAAAAGCTCACGCACAGAGCAGTTTTTAGCCATGTTATCCAATGGAAGGTGGATAACATGGCTAAGAGCATTTGCTGGATAATGCATGAATATCGCTGACTTTTCAGCGATATTCATGCATTGTGGCCGATGTGCGGCGATAATTTTTGTCTCTAAACAATTAAAACGAAGCACAAAATGGCGAATTCCCGTTTCGCTACCAGTTTGCGGCCCAGTTCGCGGCCCGTGAAGCGCTTCTACCGTGAAAAATCATTTTTTTTTATTTTCCCCACGCGACCCTTTAATAACCCCAACAACATTCCTCGGGGGTCAAGAGGGGTATACCTTGCCCCCTTTCAATAAATTCCCCCTTCGTTTTTCACCTCTTCTTCTCTCTCGATCCTACCGAGAGATAAGATGGCGGCCGCTCCGGACTGTTTAGAATGTTAACAGACACCGGAGAGCCAATCAGCTTTCTGCGCGCAAAGTTCCGTTTCGCGAAAAGTAAGCGGACCGGATCGCTGCCCAGAGCGCTGTTACAGATATATATCTTGTTTTGAACGTTAATTTCTCAAAAACTACTGGAGCACATATATTGAGACCTAGCAAAGGCACATCGGGCTAACAGTCCCTACAATTTTGCCAAGTTTCGTGCAAATCCATTCAGCCGTTCGAGCTAAAAGTGAGTCCAACCGCCCTATGGAAAAATGAATGCGAAAAACGCGTTTTGGGACCCCCCTTTTTTCTCAGCCCCCCCTTGACGAAACCCCCCCAAATTTTCAGGGGCTGCTCAGAAACAAAATGTGCCATTTTCCTGAAAATTTCAGCCGATTCCGTCCTCAAACGCCAAAGTTATTAGACATAGAATTTTCAAAAATCCCATAGGGAATTAATCCTGACTATATATACCTACTGGCGATAGCCAGTAGGTAATATATATATATATATATATATATATATATATATATATATATATATATATATATATATATATATATATATATATATATATATATATATATATATATATATATATGCATATAACCTACTGGCAGTCGCCAGTAGGTATATATAGTTAGGACATAGTTTCCATAGGAAATCCCCAACATTTTATTGGAAACAACTTTGGCGCTGGTTGATGAATCTTCGCAAATTTCTCAAAGAAGATGGCTCGCTCCGCTCCTCTCCTTCCCTGAAAGTTTTGGGGGGATTATTCAAGTGGGGGCTGAGAAAAAAGGGGGGTCCCAAAACGTGTTTTCCCCATGTTAATTTCCATAGGACCTTTAGACACAGCTTCAGCTTGAACCGCTGAACGGAATTACACCAAACTTGTCAAAATGGTAGAGTCTGCTACGCAGATCACGTTTTTGGTTAAATAGTGTAAATCCCTCCAGTAGTTCCTGTGAAAATTAAAAGAGAAAACAATTATGTATCTGTAAGCGCGCACCGTGCGCCCACCGCGCGATTTTTCTGAAAAAAAATTTGGGGCGGGGGGGGCCTTGGAGGGCTTCTCTATTTTATTTTAATCTCGAGGGTGCCCACCCCTCGTTTTGCCCCGGAGATCACCGCCGCGGCCCAAGCCACCTCAAGATGGCCGCCGCCTGGTTGAGGGCGGGGCCGGCAGGACGTGGTTTTCGCTTCCCCCTGCCTGGGGAAGCCTTCGATGTCCGGGAACATTAAAAAGGGGGGATTTTGTGGTAGAGCTATTAGCTGGATAATGACCAGGTAGACAGCTAATAGCTCTACCACAAAATCCCACCCCTTTTTAATGTTCCGAGCCAGAGAAGTGAATAAAATACATTTTTCTACTAGCCAGGGAATTTGTTAAAACTTGCACTCGCATATTTAGGTCCCTACACCTCACTGATATCACCTACACTGCACCAACACATAGCCTTCTGTCACAATAATTAGTGCTCCTGCGTAGCCCGTAGGTCGTAGCACACCCTGCCCCGTAGAGGGACGGGAAGACCCCCATGATGAAGCATGACACTAAGGGATTCTTAGTGTGCGAGGGGTATTTTAAAAGCACATAGTGCCCTCGTCCTGTCAAATCTAAGAGAGAGCCTAGTACCACACCTATATTTAGAAAAATATAAAATTTAGTCACCATCACATATTGATAGAATCCTTTTGTTTAGATAGATCTGTTAGATGGGTGATTCTATCATTGCCTCTACACTTCCTCTATTGTTTTGGACATATTAGGTAGCAGCCTACTATTACCATTGTTGATGGAAGGAAAGATACCCTAACCAAAAATGCTTCACCTCTTATGACTATTGGCCTCTTGTCCACACTCTGCAATGTGTATATCCTACTACGCATTGCAAATCTGCATCTATATAATAGAGCCTGTAGCACTTAAAAGGTTGAGCTTCAGTGAATTGTTGGGCCTTCACCTTTAACTACTCAGACGGGCGTTTTTTTTTTTAAACAGAAGGGGGCTGGCTTAAAGAAGTGTGATGCACCCTAAATATAGTGGAAATATGATTATTGAAAAAAATTACATTGAAGAAAACTATTGAATGTAAATATAATAGAACAGTAAGGTACTTTCTAGCAGGTAGACTTAGAAGCCTTGTCTAGTTTTATTAGGGATGTGTGCAATTTGCTTTTGTAAAAATGTGCATAATTCTGCAAAATGCAAGTCTGTTATTTTGGGATATATTTTAGCTTGAAATGCACCCTTGCACCAAATTTTAACACAGGTTGCATTTATACAAGGGCACTGCGCACAACAGACACTTGTGTTCTGTTGCTGCTGTGCGTTTGCATCTAAATCTTTACGGCGGATCGTGCATAACTACATGAAGTGGCATAATTTCATCAAGTATGTGCAACAAGCGTACCACAAAATTGTCCAAAATTACAAGTTACACCAGCTTAACTTAAAATTCGCTGAGGCCTAATTTTGTTGCACATCACAGGAAAATGATCCATATTGATGTTTTAAAGTACTGGACCCCGAAGAGCTATGTTAAAAACTTATAGTGGATTAAAGTCATAAAAGAAAAACACAGAAAGAAAATAGCATTGGAACAGTAAAGTATTGGCCCACCATCTCTTGCATTGAAGCACGCTTATTTTTATGCAGATGTGTATGTGGTCAGGAGAAATACCATTGCTCACAGAAGAGTTGTAGCACTTTTGTAGGCCTGGGCGATATTTCCACATATTTTTACATCTATTTCTCCCTCATTGCAGCCGTAGTGGTCTGTTAATGTGGTCTGTTAATGTGGCTATGTGAAGATTGGTCTGTTTTGGAGTCCTGTTCGATTGTACCACTGATTCACAATGATGTGCAAGAAGAGTCATATCCTGTCAGGAACTTTGTATAACATGGGTCGAAGGATTCTGCAGCTCGGGGACTTTCGCTTTTATCAGCCAAGTATTAGCTAAAAGGCTCCAGAATGCTAAGCACTGTTGGCTAAAAACGTTTAAATAATCTTAATATGGGACCATTTAGAAGTCATTTTTATGGAAGCTGGCAAACGCAACCTAGCTACCAGGTGACTTGACCGAGAGGAGGTCCTGCCAATGCTTTTACAAAACCTATGTATGCTAGGACGTGTAGGCGCAAACTAACAATGGAAACTTTAAACTACAGGTCTCAGAATACAAACTGCTGCTGGATGTTAACCCGTGTCTGGTTTGAAGTGGCAAATAACTGGGGCTACCTGCCACTCATGTGCTGCAATCTACATCAAACCATTGTAAATTGAGACTTCAACTCCCAGATTGCACTGGAATATTCTGTCAGAAACTGTATTCCACTTCATATACATAAAAGAATCTGGTGGGTAGCAAAGCCCCATTGATGAATGCAAAATAGTGTCTGCTAATTGCAAATGGTCTAAAGGTAGGCAGACCACTGACAGATTGCAGTTGAGAAAATCTCATTTTAGAAGCCACAGATATTTAGTACAAGGGGCCACAAAATAGATATATAGATAGATAGATAGATAGAGAGATAGATAGATAGATAGATAGATAGATAGATAGATAGATAGATAGATAGATAGATAGATAGATAGATAGATAGATAGATAGATAGATAGATAGATAGATAGATAGATAGATAGATAGATAGATAGATAGATAGATAGATAGATAGATAGATAGATAGATAGATAGATAGATAGATAGATAGATAGATAGATTACATATCTCAAGTGATACTGTCAGCCCACCCAGGGGCTGACCAATCTAAGCCTTGTCGCTTGGTTTCCCGTTATAAACTGAAACTTAAAGCGGCAGGTTCTGAGTACCTGCACTTCAGTAAGAAGGGTAGGGTACCAGCACTTCTCCCCAGGGGTGAAATATTATTTATAGGAGAGCACCTCACTTAGCAGCAAACAGGTACCCTGGGACAGTGAATACATGCACTTTTATACTTCTGATTATAAGCATCTCTCTTAAGGCCCGCGCCCGCGCCTATGGAACAATCTCCCCCTTTCCCTTAGAGAGTGCCCGAGCCATCTAGCCTTTAGGAAACTCCTAAAGACAACTCTATTCTAGTTGGAGCGCTGTCTGTCCTGTTCTTCACAGCACCGCGCGGAGATACACCTTCGGGTGTGATGCCGGCGCGTTACAAGCCCATAAATAAAATAAATAAATAAAAATAAAGTGCTACCATGCCAAAAAGTACTGTTTACAAAGCTGGGCTGGCCTGAAGGCGTCACAAGGTGACACTGGGGTATGACACAAGAGGGGAATTCCACGTTCAATACAGCAATAAATTCAATGGGGGACTTTGAAGTGGCCAGGTGGCAGACCATGCAGAAGAGAACACAAGTGAGAAACAGAGGGAGACAACTACCCACTGGGATCCGACAGCTTCTGAATCGTAAACAGACGCATCAAGCTTGCATGCAGGAAACGACCGGTAAAACGTAACAGCCAGCGTAAGTTCAAAACTTCCCCAAAGACACTAGAAACCTCAAATAAGGATCACAAAACTATGGACAAAATAGTAGCAGCCTGCCCTAGCAAAAACTGCAAAGTGAACTTTCCTGCAGATTCCAAGAACCCCCTGCTTGGACTGTGCAGATTCAAAGAACCCCCCTGCTTCGCTGTGTAGTAAAGTTTACTTTGCAGTGCTCGCTTTTCACAATCGGCCTTGAAATCTCATCTTGCCACCACCCGCTTAAAGCACGACGATTGTGGGCCATTGTGAAAATATTCCTGTTAATTGCAGCGCATGGCGGGCGCTGTGATTAACAGGAATATTTTCACAATGGCCCACAATCAGCACCCACTAGCGCTGTATTTAGAAAAGAAATTAAGCAAGTCTGAAAGCACAACGTGTGCTTTACATGTCGTGCTTTCAGACTTGCTTAATTTCTTTTCTAAATACAGCACTGCTGGGTGCTGATTGTGAGCCATTGTAAAAATATTTCTGTTAATCACAGCGCATGATGGGTGCTGTGATTACCAGGAACACTTTCCCAAAGGGCTCAGGCAACTGGTAAATTGCAGTTTTTCGCCGCTTGCATTTTAAAAGCGGGCGGCGGCAAGAACATGTGCGCGCTTCACAGGGGACACTGCACGCTTGGTGCATTAAAGGTGCGCGGGAGCACAGGCGCGCATGTTAGGAGGAACACTGGTTACAGGTACATTATAGTTAGGAAATAGACTTTTTTTTAAAGAAATTCATTTTAAAAAACAAAGTTTACAGGGATGTTATGGTTAGGAAACAGAATTAAAACAACATTAGAAAGCCACTGAAAAAAACAAAGGTTACAGGGAAATTATAGTTAGGCTCAGATTTCACACGTAAAAAATTCGAGAAATTCAGTAGTTACAGTTACCTGACCTAACTATAATTTACGCCCCAATGCACTGCTTATTACTTGACATATTACATCACTTACATCTGTGACATCACTGATGACATCACTGAAGACATCTTTAAAGACATCATCCACAGAACCAACCACTCATATCCCCACACACTTCTATGCAACCTCTTGCATGTCCATTTACACACCCACATAACCACTCACATACCATTCACTGACCCATCCAAGTACTTAGACACCCACTCACTCCTCAATAGAGCCATTCACATACCTAATCAATTGCTCATACAGGCATTCACACAACCATTCACTCACCCATACAGCTACTCACATAACCAGTCACTCATCCATACAGCCACATAGTCAGCCATACTTATCAATCAATCAATCAATCAAAGACATTTATAGAGCGCACTACTTACCCGTAGGGTCTCAAGGCGCTGGGGGGAGGGGGGTGCCGTTACTGCTCGAACAGCCAGGTCTTCAGCTTCTTCCTGAAGGAGAGGTGATCTTGGGTCAGGCGCAGGTCGGTCGGGAGGGAGTTCCAGGTCTTGGCGGCCAGGTAGGAGAAGGACCTTCCTCCTGTTGTCGCTCTTCGGATGCGGGGGACGGCGGCGAGGGCGTGGTTGGCTGATCGGAGGTGGCGTTTGGGAGCGTAGAAGTTGATTCGGTTGTTGAGGTAGCTCGGGCCTTGGTCGTGTAGGGCTTTGTGTGCGTGGGTGAGGAGGCGGAAGGTGATTCTTTTGTTGACGGGGAGCCAATGCAGGTCTCTCAGATGTCCGGAGATGTGGCTGGTTCATGGAATGTCGAGGATGAGTCTGGCTGAGGCGTTCTGGATCCGCTGGAGTCTCTTCTGGAGCTTGGCGGTGGTACCGGCGTAGAGGGCATTGCCGTAGTCCAGTCGGCTGGTGACGAGGGCCTGGGTGACGGTCTTCCTGGTCTCGGTGGGGATCCACCAGAAGATCTTTCGTAGCATGCGTAGGATTTTGAGGCATGCCGAGGAGACGTTGTTGACTTGCCTGGTCATGGAGAGGGAGGAGTCCAGGATGAAGCCCAGGTTGCGTGCGTGGTCTGTCGGTTTGGGTGCGGTGCCCAGGGCTGGAGGCCACCAGGAGTCGTCCCAGGCGGAGGGGGAAGAGCCCAGGATGAGGACCTCCGTCTTGTCTGAGTTCAATTTCAGGCGGCTGGTCGTCATCCACTCGGCTACCTCTTTCATCCCTTCGTGCAGGTTGGCTCTGGCGGCGGCGGGGTCGTTGGTCAGGGAGAGGATCAGCTGGGTGTCGTCGGCGTAGGAGATTATGTTCAGGTTGTGTCGTCGTGCGATGGCCGCGAGGGGGCTCATGTAGACGTTGAAGAGGGTGGGGCTCAGCGAGGATCCTTGAGGGACACCGCAGATGACTTCGGTTGCCTCTGACTTGTACGGTGGTAGGCGGACTCTCTGTGTTCGTCCGTCGAGGAAGGAGATGATCCATTCCAGAGCCTTCTCCTGGATTCCGACGCTGCTGAGGCGCTGAACTAGGGTGCGGTGGCAGACAGTGTTGAATGCCGCGGAGAGGTCCAGGAGGATGAGGGCCGCTGTTTCTCCGTTGTCCATCAGGGCTCGGATGTCATCGGTGGCGGCGATGAGGGCGGTCTCGGTGCTGTGGTTGGCTCGGAAGCCAGACTGTGAGGGTTCGAGGGATCCATTCGTCTCAAGGAAGGCGGCCAGCTGCTTGTTGACGGTCTTCTCGATGACTTTGGCTGGAAACGGGAGGAGCGAGATGGGGCGGTAATTCTTGAGTTCGGTGGGGTCCGCTGTGGGTTTCTTGAGTAGAGCGCTGAGTTCGGCGTGCTTCCAGCTCTCAGGGAAGGTGGCGGTGTCGAAGGAAGTGTTGATGATGTCTCGCAGGTGGGGTGCGATGACAGCGTCGGCCTTGTTGAAGACGTGGTGGGGGAAAGGGTCGGTCGGAGATCCGGAGTGGATGGAGTTCATCGTGCGGACGGTGTCTTCAGTGCTGATCGGAGTCCAGGCACGGAGGGTGGTGGTGGGGGGTAGTGGTTCGGTCGTGGTGTGCGTTGGTTGGTTGTTGAAGCTGTTGTGTATGTCCGCGATCTTGTTGTGGAAGTATGAGGCGAGGGAGTCGCAGAGGTCTTGCGATGGGGTGATGTCGTTGTTTCCTGCGCTGGGGTTGGATAGCTCTTTCACGATGTTGAAGAGTTCCTTGCAGTTGTGTGCGTTGTTGTCCAGCCGGTCCTTGAATGCAGTTTTCTTGGCGGCGCGGATCAGCTGGTGGTGCTTCCGGGTGGCAAGCTTGAAGGTGGTCATGTTGTCCAGTGTTGGTTCCATTCTCCAGACTTTCTCGAGGGCTCTGCAGTTCTTCTTGGAGCTCTTGAGTTCGTCGGTGAACCATGGGGCTTTCTTGCTGCCGGGTCTGCTGGGCGGGGTCCTCAGCGGGGCGAGCTCGTCCGCGCAGTTGCTGATCCACTTCGTGAGGTTGTCGGCGGCCTGGCTGGGGTTCGCTGAGCTGGCAGGAGGGTGCTGGCTCAGGGAGGTGGCAAGCTGGTCGGCTGTGATCTTGTTCCAGCTTCTGTGGGCAGGCTGTTGCTGGTGGTGGTGGGTCGTCGCTCTTTTGAAGGTGAAGTGGACGCAGCTGTGGTCCGTCCATTGAAGCTCTGTGGCGTGGCTGAAGGCGATGTCTTTGCTGGATGAGAAGACTGCGTCGAGTGTGTGTCCGGCGAGGTGGGTGGGGGTGGACACCAGCTGCTTGAGTCCAAGATTGGCGAGGTTGTCGAGCAGGGTGCTGGTGTTGCGGTCGTTGTTGTTCTCCAGGTGGAAGTTGAGGTCTCCCAGGAGGATGTAGTCAGCGGAGGGGAGGGCGTGCGGGCTGACATAGTCGGCGATGTCCTCGCTGAATTGGGTGCGTGGTCCCGGAGGTCGGTAGATCAGAGTGCCTCTGAGGGATACTTATACTCACACACCCACTTATTCACCTACAGACACTCACACACCCACTCACTCACCCATACAGTCACAAAACATAGCCACTTCCTCAACTTTACAAGCACTCCCACACTCACTCACACACCCACACACCCACACAATCACTTACATGCCCATACACACATCCATACCAGCACTCACACATCCACTCACTCACCTATACAGTCATTCAACAACGCACACAACAGCAAGGAACTCTTCAACATCATTAAAGAGCTCTCCAACCCCAACGCCGGAAACAACGACATCACCCCATCGCAAGACCTCTGCAACTCCCTTGCCTCCTACTTCCACAACAAGATCGCAGACATACACAACAGCTTCAGCTCACAGCTAATGCACCCCACGACCGCACTGGCACCCCCCACCACCACCCTGCGCGCCTGGACCCCGATCAACACCGAAGAAACCCAACGCACGATGAACTCCATACACTCTGGATCTCCAACCGACCCCTGCCCCCACCACGTCTTCAACAAGGCCTACGCCGTCATCGCACCCTACCTGCGGGACATCATCAACACCTCCTTCGACACCGCTACCTTCCCGGAGAGCTGGAAGCACGCCGAACTCAGCGCTCTACTGAAGAAACCATCAGCAGACCCCACCGACCTCAAAAACTACCGCCCCATCTCACTCCTCCCGTTTCCGGCCAAAGTCATCGAGAAGACCGTCAACAAGCAGCTGGCCGCCTTCCTCGAGACGAACGGATCCCTCGACCTCTCGCAGTCTGGCTTCCGGGCCAACCACAGCACAGAGACCGCCCTCATCGCAGCCACCGATGACATCCGAGCCCTGCTCGACAACGGAGAGACTGCGGCCCTCATCCTCCTGGACCTCTCCGCGGCATTCAACACTGTCTGCCACCGCACCCTAGTGCAGCGCCTCAGCGACGTCAGAATCCAAGAGAAGGCCCTCGATTGGATCAGCTCCTTCCTCGCTGGTAGGACACAGAGAGTCTGCCTCCCCCCGTTCAGATCAGAAGCCACCGAAGTCATCTGCGGCGTTCCTCAAGGCTCCTTGCTCAGCCCCACCCTCTTCAATGTCTACATGAGCCCCCTCGCGGCCATCGCACGCCAGCACAACCTCAACATCATCTCTTACGCCGACGACACCCAGCTGATCCTCTCCCTCACCAACGACCCCGCCACCGCCAGAGCCAACCTACACGAAGGGATGAAAGATGTCACCGAGTGGATGAAGAACAGCCACCTGAAACTGAACTCAGACAAGACGAAAGTCCTGATCCTGGGCTCGTCACCCACCGCCTGGGACGACTCCTAGTGGCCCCCGCCCTGGGCAGCGCTCCCATACCAACAGACCACGCACGCAACCTGGGCTTCATCCTAGACCCCTCCCTCTCCATGACCAGACAAGTCAACGCCGTCTCCTCCTCGTGCTTCAACATCCTGCGCATGCTACGTAAGATCTTCCGGTGAATACCTACCAAGACCAGGAAGACGGTCACCCAGGCCCTCGTCACCAAGCCGTCTGGACTACGGCAACTCCCTCTACGCCAGAATCACGGCCAAACTCCAGAAGAGACTCCAGCGGATCCAGAACGCCTCAGCAAGACTCATCCTCAACATCCCCCAACACAGCCACATATCCGGACACCTAGGAGACCTGCACTGGCTCCCGGTCAACAAAAGAATCACGTTCCGACTCCTTACCCATGCACACAAAGCCCTACACAACCAAGGCCCAAGGTACCTCAACAACCGCCTCAGCTTCTACACTTCCACACGCCAGCTCCGCTCGACCAACCACACCCTCGCCGCCGTCCCCCACATCCGAAGGGCCACTACAGGAGGAAGGTCCTTCTCCTACCTGGCCGCCAAGACGTGGAACTCCCTCCCGACCCACCTCCGCCGGACTCAATATCACCTCGCCTTCAGGAAACAGCTCAAGACCTGGCTGTTTGAGCAGTAGCGGACCCCCCCCCCAGCGCCTTGAGACCCTCCGGGTGAGTAGCGCGCTATAATTATAAATGCTTTGATTGATTGATTGATTGATTGATTCACACAGACACTCACTCTCCAATACACCAAATCCCACACCAAATGACTTAACCAAATACCCACTCCTACAGCCACTCACTCACCCATACAGCCACTTACACATTCAGTCACTCCCTCATACAGCCATTCAGAAACCTACTCACTCACCCATAGAGTCACTACATATCCAGTTAACCACACATAGAGCCACTCATACCGCCACTCACTCATCCATACATCCACTGATACACCCCCACTCACTCACCAATACAGCCACTCCCACAGCATCTTACTCACCCACATAGCTACTTACACATCCTCTTATACACCCATACAGCCACTCACACACGCAACACACAAGGATACATACAGTCACACAACCACTCACCTAATATATGTTAGAATTAGAATCAGTAGTAGTCCACCTAGTAAACTAATTTAACTTTTTTAGTATGTTTGTACATATGTATATATAACACCCATAAACTCTTAAAACCACTTACACTCACTTGATAATGTCATCAGTGATGTCATTTGAAAAGTCATGATACATATTCACTTTAAAAAACAATGGTTACAGGGACCTTATAGTTAGGTTCTGAATTTACCTGCACGCTACAATAGAAATTCAGCTGTTTATAGTTAGAGTTATTTGATGTAACTACAATTTGCGCCCTAAGGTAACTAGTAAAGTGAAATTGTGTTTTTTTAACTAGTAGTCATGTTTGCAGAGAGGGGGTGAAAGGGGGCAGTGCCTCTGACCAGCTCTTATGAATCCTGCTGTGTTGGACTTACCGGAGGTAACAAGAGGGCTTCTGGGCCCCCAAGAACCCTTAGCATCTAAGAGGATTTTCCCCCCAACCAGCAGCTCACCAGGAGTAGCGTTTTCAGAGTTGTGGAGAAAGGGGGCATGGCCTCCGAACACCTCTCACCAATACTGCTGTGTGGGGACTTACCGGAGGTAAAAGGAGCGTGTATTGGCCCTCAAGGACCCTCTGGAGCCAAGGGGACTTCATTCCCCAACTAGCAGTGCACCAGGAAGCGTGTTTGCAGAGTGGTGGGGAAAGACGACGAGGCCTGCAACATCCTCTCAGCAATCCCACTGTTTGGGTCTTACTGGAGGTAACAGAAGGGCTTGTTGGTCCCCAAGGACCTTGTGCAGCCAAGGGGACTTCATCTCCTAACCAATTGTGCACCAAGAGGCAAGTTTGCAGAGTGGTGGTAAAAGGAGGCCTCCGGTCACTTACTGGTCATTTAAAAAAAATATATTTATTAGGTAGGGGTCTGTGTGGTCGTCCCTACGGTGCCTATTTCGGCCCGGGGGAACCCGCCCATACTTTAAAAAAAAACTTGAAGGTTGAAGCGAGGGTGCTGAGTGGCTCCACTTCTGGGCGAATTTTGGCCATGGGGACTCCATACCCCTATGTCCGTAGTTGTTTTTTTCTTTTTTTAATGAATAAGGAGAGGGGCCTGCATGGGCTCCCTCTCATGCTAATTTCATCCCCAGGGACCCCATCCCCTGGGGACCAGCCTTTATTGTTGGTGTCAGGGCACCCATTCACTACTGATGGGGACCGCAGGAGGGGGTCTGAAGGCCCCCACAGCATTGCTTTTATACATTGGGTAAAGACAATGCTGTTAAAGTATAATAAATGTATCTTATATTTTATTCTTTCTTGTTAAACCCTTTAAAACAGTGTGATAATGTTAACACTGGATTAAAATTTACAAACATATGGAATGGCTTTTTTTCTCTTATCTATATTATGATCTTCCATTTTCCTTTCCAAGGTGTAGCTGGTTTTGATTGTTCTTTGTTTTATAAAAAGTTTACTGATGGCATTTTGTTTGTATTTTGTAGCCCCTGTCGCCACAGGAACGTCACTTTTGTAATGTTTCCGTGGCAATAAGAGCTTTGTCTCATTTATAAGGCAGTGTTAAGCCACTTAACATGGCTTACCGCTGCCTTGTAAATAAGGCCCCCTTTCATGCTATGCTTAACGTGAAAGGTGTGGGCAGTGGATTTTGCGGTGGGCGTTCCACCGCATCACCCATTGATTTTGACGCTGCCCACTATTTACAAGGGCAGCGTAAATAGGAGCCAGTGCCAAAATTAACACCAGGGAAAACCTGGTCTCAACTTAGTGAAATTCTTTATTTCTCCTCGTTTTTGGTTTTTCCATGTGTGCTGCATTGTGCAGCACACATGGAAAACGCAAAATGCCTTTGATTGTTTATGTTTAGGAAGGGGACCCTTCCTGCACATAAATAATCCTTTAAAAAAAAGACATTTTGTAACTTCCATGTGTGCTGCATTAAGCTGCAGACATATAAGTGACAAAACTGCATTTAAATATTGTTTATGTGCAAGAAGGGACACCTTCCTACACATAAACAATCTTCCCCTGCATGCATTGGCTCTACACTGCTAAGTGTAGTGCCAGAGCAGGGGAAAAAGCAAGGCTGCACCCTATCCTTCTAAATATGGTGCAGCCTGGCATTTCTGAAGTGGCAGAGTGAGGCGTTCAGCCTTGACAGCTAACGCCTCACTTCTTTGTAAATATCCTCCAAGGTACGTGAAACACATGTTGGCTGTTGATCTATACAACAAGAAAACTAATAAAGAAGAACAAAAAGGAACTATGAAAGAATGTCTATTGATCGACTTTTGGTTAAATCTCAGTTTTTTTATTTTGTATAATCAATCATTATGCATTGTATTGGCATGCATGGTTCCAACATACAACCTTAGAAGAACAATACAAATAACAATAGCAAATGCAAGTGTACTGTAGGTGGTACCATTTGAGGCAACATTTTTAACAATTGTCTCAAAGTAGGAGGGCATTACTATGAACCATATACAGAACCCTAACACTTACCATAAATTGGGATGAGAAGAAATTACTAGAGATCCATATTTTTTCAGGATGCATAAATAATGATAATATGAAGCACCTTAATCTTCTGTAGACAATGCTATGTGCACAACCTTATCAGCGGCACACTGCTTGACAGAAATGTGATGGATTGCCACCCTCAACAATACAATCTATCTATCTATCTATCTATCTATCTATCTATCTATCTATCTATCTATCTATCTATCTATCTATCTATCTATCTATCTATCTATCTATCTATCTATCTATCTATCTATCTATCTATCTATCTATCTATCTATCTATCTATCTATCTATCTATCTATCTATCTATCTATCTATCTATCTATCTATCTAATACATAACAGGTAACTGTGTAATATGTGCCTATATTTCTATCATGGAATACTGGTGACATTTGTAGACCACAAGGCCAAGTGCCTTACACGTGTCACCTGAACCCCAAGATGGCACTACAGTACCCCTTTTCACATGTTACTTGGTGTGTATTTTTATGTTACATGATGTATTAATTGATTTTAGTCCTCTTTAGAAATATTTGGAGCATTTGAGTGCTATCCGTATTCATGGTTTGCCTCAGATTTTTTTACATGCAAATTTGTAATGAAAAGCACATTGTAAAGATATTAAAAATGTATTTTAAAATGTGCTACTGTTTGTAGTACATTGACACTACAGAGTAGCTTTAACAAGAAATATACAGAGAAAGAAAATAAAGTGGAATGTGTGGCATTATAACCTTTTACCAACAGGGTTTCAAGTTTACAATGTTTATTTTTACACATTGAGGAGGATACATTGGGGATGGGCTTTAAGTGTGAGTTTGTCAAGTGCTCTGTTTAATTAGCTGAGAGCTTTTTTAACACCACTGAAAGAAAGAAAACATGTTGTAATAATCCTCAAAATTAACTTTTTTCCTTACGTAGGGATGCTAAATATTCTGCAAATTAGTTCAGCACCATGAAATATGGCGAAAAACTGAAAAAATGATGGACCCTACCTAGAGTAAGCACCTGACTACCTTTCCCCCGTGAGGTATCTTAACCCTTAAGTTTAATCAAGGGGGTTGTGTGCACACTGAATGGCACCCATCATCACCGTGCCAATTCCCTAGGGAATTCTAATTCAGAACAAACAGCAGCAAAGGTGCACCACAAAACATAAAACAGTAAGTGTAAACGACGTTTAAGCAAAATAAGGAGATATTCTTCAGAGTTGTTGGAGTTCTTCTTTGAATCTTTATTTTCAAACGGTAATAAAACTCATACAGATGGGCTTTAAGTGTGAGTTTGTCAAGTGCTCTGTTTAATTAGCTGAGAGCTTTTTTAACACCACTGAAAGAAAGAAAACATGTTGTAATAATCCTCAAAATTAACTTTTTTCCTTACGTAGGGATGCTAAATATTCTGCAAATTAATTCAGCACCATGAAATATGGCATATAACTCACAGCTGAAAGCTCTACCCTGATAAATACAAGCATTGAAACCACTTGCAAACATTCAGATTATGGCTTACCCATATCTATCTATCTATCTATCTATCTATCTATCTATCTATCTATCTATCTATCTATCTATCTATCTATCTATCTATCTATCTATCTATCTATCTATCTATCTATCTATCTATCTATCTATCTATCTATCTATCTATCTATCTATCTATCTATCTATCTATCTATCTATCTATCTATCTATCTATCTATCTATCTGTCTGTCTGTCTGTCTGTCTGTCTGTCTGTCTGTCTGTCTGTCTGTCTGTCTGTCTGTCTATCTATCTATCTATCTATCTAGATTTCTAACTATCGAGATATATATATCTATACTATCTAGATATATATATCTATATATCTGATCAAGGCTACTGTGTAGTCGAAACGCGCTTGGCAGCGGCGAAATAAAGACATTTTGAAATCTCACACGGCGTGGTCGTTTAAATGATGGAGTAGCGAGACTCGATCCAAGGAGTATTATGGAGACGACGCAACTCTCGGTTTGGTGGAGGCAGTGAATGCTTGGATAATTTCTGCATATATATATATATATATATATATATATACATTAACAACTGGCTGTAGCCAGCTACTAGTTTCCATAGGAAAAGCATGTTTTGACTTGCCTATATCTTTTACACCTATTTATGAATCTCCACAACAATGTTCCCCCAAATTTGAATCACATTTCAATTGCTGTCTGGAAAGGTTTCAGGGTTATCCGTCAAGCCGGGGGGGAGAAAAAAAGGGTGTGTCCAAAAATGCCTTTTCCCCATGTTAATTCCCATTGAGATTTTGAACATGACTGTAGCCCGAATCACTGAACACATTTGCACCAAATTTGGCAGAAAGGTAGCTCTTGTTCAATAAAGCGTGGTTCTGTGGTTTAGATTAAACCCATTCAGTAGTTTTAGAGATATTAACTGAAAACCAAATGTGTATATCTAGGGACAAGGACACTCCATGTGTCCACCCACAGTGAATTTGCTGACCTTCCAGCCAAAGCAAGATTCTGATTGCCTGGCTTTTCCTTCATAGAAAAGTTTCAGGGGAGAGCTTTCCTGACACCTTGTATATGTTAACAATGAGTGGCAAGCATTTGTACTGTGGAGGAAAATACTTAAAAAAACAGGTTTGCCACTCACAATATCAACTGACCCATTGCTAGGCTGAGCACGGCCCCAGTGTAAATCTGCAATGGGTCTACTGACCTCGGGTAACTAAAAAATACTGGCACTTTCACTCGCACTTACATACCTATGAAGACACTCACCCACACATTCATATATCCATACAGACACTGTTACATACACACTTACACCTACACAGACACTCCCATACCCATTCACATATGCATAGAGATACTCATACCCACACTTACACCTATACAGATAGTCTCAAACCCATTGTAATACTCGTACAGATGCTCTCAAGCCTAGTCACAAACTCATACAGACACTCATACCCACTCACATACCCATACGACACTCTCATACCCACTTACATACCTATAGAGATACTCTCACACCCACTCACATACCCATATAGACACTGTCACCCCCACTTACATAACCATATAGACACTCACCAACCTACCAATACAGGCACTGTTACAGTCACACCTACTCCCATAAAGACATGGTCACACCCAGTCACATACTCATACTGACACTTACCCACAAACTCACATATCTACACAGACACTGTTACACCCACACTTACACCTATATAGACACTGTCATAGCAACTCACATACCTATACAGGCACTCTAGCACTCACATTTACACCTATACAGACACTCTCATACACATAGAGACACTCTTATACCCACACTTACATCCATACAGATACTCTCACACCCATTGACATACTCATTCAGACACTCTCATACCTACTCATAAACCTATAAATACATGTACACACAGACTCACATACCCATACAGACACTTTCATACCCGCCCTCCCCAAGCCATAAAGACACTCTCATACCCACTCACATACCCATACAGACACTCTCACACCCACTCGCATGCCCATACAGAGACTCACACATCTACTCACACACCCATACAAAGATTAACCCACACACTCACATATCCATTCAGTCACTGTTACAACCAGGACCCTTTATGTGCTGTTTGGTGTTAAATATGTGCTTTTGGTTTGCGGATCTGCGATGGGTCCGCGGATTAGTGAAACATTTATTGAAAGCATTTTGCAAAGAAAATGAACACATGTTCGGGAAATACAGTGGCTATGATAAGCACCTTTGTGTTTGTTGTCTGTATGTCATCACTACACATAAAAGAGGATAAAGCCTTTTGAGTTGTTCAGGAACACCCTGTTGCCTTTTCTGTGAAATGCACTCCATCAGATCTATAAATTCTGTCCATGTTACAGCACAGGATATTTTAGTTAACCCTGGGCGTAGTTCGCGTAGTAGCACAAAGCGTAGCTAAGTGAAGTGCACTTCACACTACATGAGCTACGCGAACTGTGTAGTGCACTGTGCAAAATGCTGTTCGCACTGATTGCACAGTGCCGGATGCTTGTCTGCACTGTGCAATCAGTGCAAACTGCATCTTGCACAGTGCAAGCGGGCGTTTTCTGCCGCTTGAGTAAATTTCTACTCGAGCTGCAGCTTTCTCACTGGTAGTTTCTCATTGCGAGCATTCGCGACCACTCGCAAAGAAAAACCTGACCTCCCTGCATTGAGAATCTCGGCGGGAGGTTTATTTTATACGGTCGCGATCGGCACGCTGATGTTTCTGATCGTGAAGGAGAAAAAAGTCTCGCCAGGATATCATTTTGCTCGCTCGCGGTTGCCAACTTGCCGTTGAGGACAGCGAGTAAGCAAAAAATGACAGCTGCACTACGCTACGCGTGTTTGCACTGTGCTACAAGCAATTCGCGCAGTGCGAAGTAGCGCAAACTTCGCAAACTATGTGAGCGTAGCGTAGTGCTTCACCCAGGGTTAATTTTAGTAGATAGAGATCATGTTATGGTCACTGAGGAATGCAGAAACATTTTTCTTACAAGTTTCATGGCTTTGTCAATCTGTGCACAAAACTCAGTTGGCCACTTCCATTTCAGCCTCTGGCATATGTTGGGACCACAAAGGCAGTGTGAGCTAAATGTTTAATTTATTAACCAAAGTGCTGGAAATGGCCCTTTTTGCAGGGTTATCCCCAAACTTTTTGCTTCTTCCTCCCTTGTTTTTCCTGACCTGTGGTTGTTGGCAATAGTACTCTGGGCACTATACCACTGCTGATCAGTGCTAAAGTGCATATGCTCTCTGTGTAAATTATTATTGTGATTGGTTATCCATGATTGGCATATTTGTGTTACCAGGAAGAACCTAGTAAAGTGCACTGAGTGTGCCAGGGCTGGTGATTCAAATGCTACTAGCGGACCTGCAACACTGATTGTGCCACCCACATGAGTAGCCCTAAAATGGAGTCCCAGGCCTGCCACCGCAGTGCTTATGGGCAGTTGCTAACTGCCATGCTGACCTGGCCAGTGCCAACACTGACCAGGCCTAACCCTTCCCTTTCTATATACATTGGTCACCCCTATGGGAGGCCCAATGTACCCCCCTGGGCAGGGTGCAGTGTATGTGAAAGAAGGAGCATGTACTAGTGTGTGTGACATGCTCTGGTAGTGAATTACAGCCATTTTCGTTTTTCACTATTGAGAGGGCAATCTTGCCCAATGGCTATGATGGGGAATGCTGTGTATAATGCTTAGCTGCATATCTTCCCATAGGAGCAAGATAGAAAATTGAGGTTCGGTATCCCTGAACTCAGAAATTAATAACACATCTTTTAAGAAGGATGTTTTTTAAATCTTATGTTTGAAAGCGGCACTTTTAGAAAGTGCCTGCTTTCTTGTCTGACATTTCTGTGTGCCTTTGGCTGTTTGTGAATCGACTGTCTGGATTGTGAGTGACAGGGGTGGGGGATTCAATGAGACAGAATGAGTCCGCCCAGTGGTGAATAGAGAGATCTGCATCTAGATGGGAGGGAGGAATTGCACCTGGGACCTTAATAGGACTGTGCCTTCCTCCCCACAGTGCTGGCTCCAATCCCTGTGGTGCGTCTGATCCCTGCCCTGCTGCCCTGTGAACTGAGAGACAGAATCATGTCAACAAAGTGCTCCAGGGCTGTGCTTTCCCTCCACAATGCTGGTTCCACCTCCAGTGGGGCATCTGATGTTTCTGCTCTGCACTGTGAAAGGAAAGAATGAGTCATGTAAACAGAGTGCTCCAGAACTGGTTTAGATTGGGCTCAGAGCCCTCCTGCACAAAGGGAACAAATAATTTTTGGGGTATAAGTACAGGACCCCAGACCACTGAATTTTAGGTCATCCTGGAATCAAGAAGGAACCTCTGTCAAGGAGAAAGCTGAAAGACTGAAGAAGGAAGACTGTCCTGATGTTGCTTTGCTGGACTGACCTGCAGTTGCTTTGCTGCTAAGGAGAGGGGCAGGACTTTGCTTTGTGCTGTGTCCCCTTGCTTGAAGGAATCTCCAAGGGCCTGAAGAAGAGCTGGCTTCCTGTTAAGAAGTCCCAGGAACAAAAGGACTTCACCCCCAGCTTCCATGAACTCTTCTGGGAGAGTTCTGTCCTTCCAAGAGTGTTTGGGCCAGTTGTGGTGCCTCTGGAAGTTGTACCTGTGTTGGGAAGATGGAAATCAAGATTTAAAGAACTTTATGCAAAGTTTATCGCATCACTCGCTTGTGGAGCACATCCCCGTCAGTGCGAGAAAATACCCGCTGCTATAAAGGCTGTGATCATCGCAGAGTCTGTTGCCGCTGCCAGAGAGAGGAGAAGATCGCCGCTGAGCCGTGCATCATCGCCGCACCGTGAGATCGTCACCGCCCTGAAGATCATCGCATTATACCTTTTGTGAGCCGCTTCCACCGATACCTGTGCACCGGAATCCACCCAAGGTATCGCATCCCTCCCCATACAGACCGAAGTCACCGCAACATGCCTGCGACGTCCAGCGGGGTTGTCGCTTCCCCAAGGTCTCAGGAGTGACGCATCGCTTACTTTTCACCGCTACAGCTTTCACTTGGAACTTTTGTCGCATCCAAAGGTACTGTTGGCTAAAACGTGACGCAACTGTGAATTCTTTTAACGCAACCTTAAGAACTCATTTGAAACCATATTCCTGAACTGTGTATGTTGCATTTTTTTGTTGTTTTGGTCTTGTGTAGTTTAGATTAAATACCTTTATTTTTCTAAACTGTTGTGGAGTCAGTTTGTGGTGTTTTCACTGTGTTACTGTGAGTGTTGGGACAAACAGTTTGCACATTGCCTTTGATAAGCCTGACTGCTCGTGCCAAGCTACCAAGGGTGTAAGCAGGGGTTATCTAAAGAGTGCATCCTTCCTACCCTGACTAGAAGCAAGTGTCCCTATTTGGACAGTGGTACCTACCTCTGCCAACTAGAGACCCCCAGTTCTAACATTGTTGGTCAGCGGTGGGATCTTGAACTTGTATTTGTACTAGACCCACAGTGACTGGTGTACATCACTAGTGAGTGCAGACCACTACGCCACCGCATACTAAGGTTGAGTTTTTTGTTGGTTCTATTTTTGATTGTAACCCTGAAAGTATCCACGCTTCATGTCTCTAAATGGTAAACCAGCAAGTGAGGTTGCAGAACTGGAGTTTGATATGGAAATGTTAAGTGATTACAAAGTAGGTCAACTCAAGCAGTTCTGCAGGAGCTTTGGATGCCCCATGAAGCGCCGCTCCAAGAAGGAGGAGCTACAGAAGGCCTTAAGGGCCTGGTGGGAGACCAAAGAGGCTGGGGCGACAGATGGTGCAGAAGTGGAGGAGGATTCAGAAAGGGATGGTTTCAGGCCACAGGATCTGCCTGTGTCCAGAGCAGCCTCCAGGGCTGGCAGCAACCATCCAGCTGAAAGTTTTTCCCCAGAGGAGTTGGAGGAAAACCAAAGGGCTAGAGATCAAAAGTTAGAAATGATGAGGCTTGAATTGAAGCTGAAGCAAATGGAGAAAGAGCAGCGGAGTAGAGAGAATGGGTGGTGGAGGAGACCAAAAATGCCCGTGCCCTGGGGGAATTGAAATTGACCTTGAATTGAGAGTGAGGGAGCTTGATTTGGAGCTCGAGAGGCTTGAGGCCATGAGTGTCTCAGCTGAAGAAGAAACATGGGTAGCTCAAGAGGTGAGCATTGCTGAGTTGGAAGTGGAGTCCAGCTCAGATGGTGGCAGCAAGATTGTATTTTTTAGAGCTGAGAGAAAGGTACAAACACCCAGAGATGTGGCGCCTGACTTGAGGGAGGGGGTTCACATATACCAGGGGGTTCAGGTTTATGATGTAGTTCCAGTGGTGTGCGGTGTCCCTGAAGTATATTGGGGGACTGACACAGGGGATCATATTCCTAGTGATGGTTTGCACACTCTACTGACTCTAGATGAGAGGTGCAGGGAGAGGGGTTCCCCATGGTAGAAACCTTGGTGTGTGAGTGTGACGGCCAGCCAGAAGAGTGTGGGTTGTGTGACAGAAACAGTAGTACACTGTCTTGCCAATCTCAGGAGAGTGGTGTGGGGTACTGTGTGAGGCACAGGAGGGTGAGGCAAAGGGTAGCTTGGTTAACACCTGTTGGGGGCTGTGTGATTCATTTGTTGGATATCATATTTTAAGTCCCTGTTTTCCAGAGCTATGCCAACACCCGGTGGAGTGTGAGTTCTCTGATCGCAGAGAGCTTGCTTTGGAGGCAGACCTCTTAGTGGATTCCATAGAGTCTGAGGAGGCATTGGGGAGTGATCCCAAAAGGAGTGGCACAGATATCTTCCAGACCTGTGAGGTGGAAGAGGTTCAGTGTAGCCCTGTTAGGTCCCGGTGTAGTGGGAGGGGTGTAGGGGCTCATGTGCAGTCTCAGTGGAGAAGGAGTGAGTGTGGGACGGTGAGTCTGGTGGGTCAGTGCCCGAAACCCAGTCTCAGGGTCTGGAGGGTTACTTAAGGGAACACCAGGTTGGGGGCCTACAAGGTGCTAGTAGGCCATTTGAGGAGGATCTACTAGTGTCTGTTGAATGGGGAGTGCCTGTAACCAGGCCTCCATCAGCTCTGGTGTCTGGCAGTGCCACTCCAGTTCTGAGGGTGCAGAAGTCCAGACTGAGGGGTGAGAGAGGGAAGGAGTCACCAGTAGGAGAACCAGTGGGTGAGGGGCCAGCCAGAAGACTGAGTCACCGGTGAGTGACCATGGTGACCTCACTTCTGTCCTGGAGGATCTTCCTGCGCTGTCAGATGTACAGGGGGTGGGAGATCTACACCAGGCAAGTGCACAACCGTAGGTATTGGTCCTTGGGTTGGGAGGCCAGGTTCAGGATCTGCCTGACCTGGAAGGAAGGACATCTGTAACCAGTGTCCTGACCAGTTTGGCTTCCAGGGGTCCCCTCCAGTATGGACGGTGCAGCGCTCTGGAAGGGGGTACAGAGGGAGGGAGTCCTCGCCTCTGACCCTGGTGCAACCTGATGGTTTAAACCCTAGGTTGGGAGACCAGTTGCTGGAGGGAGGGCCTGAACTGGTAGGAGAGTTGTGTTCTGAGCGTGACACTCCTGGGAGGAGAGGGCAGCACCCCAGAAGGAGAGGTAGGGGGAGGAGAGCCTCGCCTGTGACTTCTGGTCAGCCTAAGGGACAGACCCGGGGCTGGCGGGCCAGTGTCAGATTGCCCTACCTGACTTGGCAAGGGGGAGAGTGGAGGAAAGGTGCCAGGCACCTGGGGCTACTGCCCCCCACTCTCTGACACTACAATGATTAGAGAGGCCTGACAGGCATGCGGCCTGGCTCTCATTACTGACAGCTGTTAGTGGCCCCTGTGGCTGGTTGTCCTGGTGGACAGGCCTGCCCCTGGAAGGGGGTTAGGAGTCACACCCTGGAGCTGGACCCGGCCACACCATTGTTTTGGCCAGGTCGGTACTGCCTACCAGTGTGGGCATATCTGTGAGTGAAGACCTGGTGCGCCGGGCAAGTGTTCAACCGCAGGGGTTGGCCCCTGGGTTGGCAAGCCAGGTTCAGGTGTTACCTGACCTGGAGGCTTTCGAGCCTAGGTTGGAGGGCCAGGTCCGGGGTATCCTCCCTGACCTGGAATCCAAGTTGCCGAATAGAACCCCTGAACTGGTGGGTGAATGGTGCAGGACGCCTGCCATAGGTGCCCTGACTATTCTAGAAGGGGGTACCGCTCTAGGTGGGAGGGTACAGAGCCCCACGGAAGAGGAGGACCGGGTGTGGGGCAGCCTACTCCAGCCACCTTTCCAGCCGCCAGATACAGGCCTGGGACTGGTGGGTCAATGCCAGGATATCAGACCTGACCTGACAGGAGGGAGAGTGGACAAAGGGTGCCCAGAACCTGGGTCTTCTGCCCCCCACCCTCTGACGCCACAGGGTTTTGAGAGCCCTGAGAGGCATAAGGCCTGGGTCTTATCCCTGACCACTGTTGGTGGCCACTGCAGCTTGCTATCTGTCTGTTCCGAGTAAGTTAAGGTTAGGTACTACACAGGTGGTGTCACAGGTGAGGAGAAGGGTTCCACATGAATTGGCGTGGTGGACCTTGAGAGATTGGATAGAGTGATCCAACTGGGTTCAGGACAGCGTAGAACAGGAATAGTGCCCTGCTGTTTGGGCCAGTTTCCGTCTTCGATTGCCTTAAGCAGGGAATCGCATAGAGGTATCGTTTGGTCTACCCTGGCTTTAGGCTGGAAGGGGGTTGTGTTGGAAATGGCCCTTTTTGCAGGGTTATCCCCAAACTTTTTGCTTCTTCCTCCCTTGTTTTTCCTGACCTGTGATTGTTGGCAATAGGACTCTCGGCACTTTACCACTGCTGATCAGTGCTAAAGTGCATACGCTCTCTGTGTAAATTATTATTGTGATTGGTTATCCATGATTGGCATATTTGTGTTACTAGGAAGTCCCTAGTAAAGTGCACTGAGTGTGCCAGGGCTGGCGATTCAAATGCTACTAGTGGGCCTGCAGCACTGATTGTGCCACCCACATGAGTAGCTCTAAAATGGAGTCTCAGGCCTTCCACCACAGTGCCTGTGGGCAGTTGCTAACTGCCATGCTGACCTGGCCAGTGCCTACACTGACCAGGCCTAACCCTTCCCTTTCTATACACATTGGTCATCTATAAGGGAGGCCCAAGGTACCCCTCTGGGCAGGGTGCAGTGTATGTGAAAGAAAGAGCATGTGAATGTAAATGTGGGTGTACTTGTAAAGCACACTGTGACTCCATGGAGTATGCTGGTGCTGAAGACCGCTGGGGAACCCGTCCTGGTTTTCCTTGTGAGATGGTCCCTTTCTGGGTATCTCCAAGGTGAAACCAGGCATCCCCCGGCGTCTGTGGGTGGCCGTTGTAGAGATGAGGCAAGCCTAATGCCCAGAGTTGCCAAATGCGTTCCCTGGTTAGAGTAGGCACTAAGACAAGAATTATCGAATCCATTTTGACCCTGGTCCACGCACCTGCCGCGTCGGGAATTGAACCCTGGTCCCGGGCCGTTCTCTGCTTACGGGTCTGCCACCGCTAACCAGTGAGCAACAACACTCCACACACATTACATGTAATAGTGTGTGTGACTGGCTCTTGTAGTGAATTACAGACATTTTCGTTTTTCACTATTGCGAGGGCTATCTTGCCCAATGGCTATACTGGGGAATGCTGTGTATAATGTTTACCTGCATATCTTCCCATAGGAGCAAGATAGAAAATTGAAGTCTGGTATCCCTGAACTCAGAATTTAATAACACATCTTTTAGGAAGGATGGTTTTTAAATCCTGTGTTTGAAAGTGACACTTTTAGAAAGTGTCTGCTTTCTTGTCTGACCTTTTTGTGTGCCTTTGTCTGTTTGTGAATTGACTGTCTGGTTTGTGAGTTACAGGGCTGGGGTATTCCAGGAGACAGAATGAGTCCGCCCAGTGGTGAATAGAGAGATTTGCATCTAGATGGGAGGTAGGAGTTGCACCAGGGACCTGAATAGGACTGTGCCTGCCCCCCACAGTGCTGGCTCCAAACCCTGTGGTGCGTCTTATGTCTCTGCCCTGCACTGTGAAAGGAGAGACGGAATCATGTCAACAAAGTGCTCCAGGGCTGTGCTTTCCCTCCACAATGCTGGCTCCACCTCCTCTGGGGCGTCTGATGTTTCTGCTCTGCACTGTGAAAGGAAAGAAGGAGTCATGTAAACAGAGTGCTCCAGAACTGGTTTGGACGGGGCTCAGAGCTCTCCTGCACAAAGGGAACAAAGACGTTTTGGGGTATAAGTAAAGGACCCCATACCACTGACCTTTAGATCATCCTGGAATCAAGAAGGAACCTCTGCCAAGGAGAAAGCTAGAAGACTGAGAAAGGAAGACTGTCCTGCTGTTGCTTTGCTGGACTGACCTGCAGTTGCTTTGCTGCCAAGGAGAGGGGAAGGACTTTGCTTTGTGCTGTCTTCCCTTGCTTGAAGGAATTTCTAAAGGCCTGAAGAAGAGCTGGCTCCATTATAAGAAGTCCCAGGAACAAAAGGACTTCATCCCAGCTTCCCTGAACTCTGCTGAGAGAGTTCTGTCCTTCCTAGAGTGCTTGGGCCAGTTGTGGTGCCTCTGGAAGTTGTACCTGTGTTGGGAAGCTGGAAACCGAGATTTAAAGAACTTTCTGCAAAGTTTATCGCATCGCTCACTTGCGGAGTGCACCCCCGTCAGTGTGTGGAAATTCCCGCTGCTACGAAGGTCGAGATTGTCGCAGCACCTGTTGCCGCTGCCAGAGTCGTTGCATCCTTCGTTTGCAGGACACACCAGTCCGGTGCGGGAAGATTACCATTGCTGCGAGTATCGTCGAAGAGCCTGTCATCACTGGGTGAGATTGTTGCACCGCTTGCTTGCGGACAGCATCACGTCGCTGCGAGAGTCGTCGCAGAGCCATCGCATCGAGGGGCCACGAGAGGAAGAGATCGCCGCTGAGCCGTGCATCATCGTCGCACCGGATATCGTCACCACCCCGAAGATCATCGCATTGTACCTTTTGTGAGCTGCTTCCACCGAAATCTGTGCACCGGAATCCATGCAAGGTATTGCATCCCTCCCCATACAGACTGGAGTCACTGCAACATGCCAGCTACATCCAGCGGGGTTGTCGCAACGCCTCCCCAGGGTCTCAGGATTGATGCATTGCTTGCTTTATTACCACTACAGCTTTCACTTGGAACTTTTGTCACATCTAAAGGTACTGTTGGGTAAAATGTTTCAGAAAAGGGGGTGGTGATGGACAGAGCATCTGAATTAAACAGAATACTCGTACCCAGTCAACAGATCAGGGCTTGATCCATCACCGTTTTTAGCTCACTGCACCAGCCCAGATAAAACGTGACGCAACTGTGGAATATTTTAACGCAACCTTAAGAACTCATTTGAAACTATATTCTTAAACTGTGTTTGTTGGATTTTTTGTCGTTTTGGTCTTGTGTAGTTTAGATCAAATACCTCATTTTTCTAAACTGTTGTGGAGTCAGTTTGTGGTGTTTTCACTGTGTTACTCTGAGTGTTCGTACAAATGCTTTGCACATTGCCTCTGATAAGCCTGACTGCTCTTGCCAATGTACCAAGGGGGTAAGCAAGGGTTATCTAAAGAGTGCATCCTTCTACCCATGACTAGAAGCAAGGGTCCCTATTTGGACAGTGGTACCTACCTCTGCCAACTAGAGACCCCCAGTTCTAACACAAAGGAATCCTTCATTTGGATTTCTGGTGAAACACCAGTCAGTGTGTCCAGGTCAGTGCAACCACAGTGCACAATCATGAGGTCTGGATGTTGGCAGTCCATAATGCTTTCACGCAATGTCAGCACTTGATGTCAATTTACCCTCTCTGGCCAACCCAAGTAATATCCACATTAGGCAAACCCACGTACCTGTCAATGCCACTCTTTCTAGCACATTCTCCAGCCTAAAACACAAAGCTATGACCCACAGTCCACACTCTAACCATTTTGAAGGAAGGAGCACTAGCACACAGGAAAAAGCTGTATATGAATGAGGTAGTTTTCATAATGAAGGCAGTCAAAAAAAGACTCTACCAAGGAAAATTGAAAAGATCACATTTCAGTGAATGGTGTAAATATGCTAATAGTTAACACTGGGCTGTTATATTACGTTAAAGTAAATACATGTGGCTCTGCAGATATTACAAAGAAGTAATGATGTTTGGGATATATTTCTAATTGCATATAGTCAACCACACCTCCTACATTTGGATTAGGAGTTAGCAAACTGCTCTAGAAACTGTTGAAAGGGAAAGGGAAGAAAAAAACCTACAATGTAAATGTGAAGGGAGAGTGTTTTTATAAGTATTGGTGAATATGGAGTGTTTAACTCCAAATTTAGACATTAATACCAAGGGGCCCATTGGGATGGCGGGCGGATTGCCCTCGCCGGGCCGGCAGTAGCTACCGCCGGCCCGGCGGTGGCAATCCACCCGCCATCCTTAACAAAATGACCCCCAGCCACATTAGGATGGCTGGAGGGTCCGCGCTTGATCGAAAGTCCGTCTGCCGCATTTCTGCCGGTCACAAAGTCGACAGGAAGAAAAAGTGCTTTTCTATGGTGGCGGTGTCTGCAAGACACCGCCAACCATATTAGGATGAGGGCCGTCCGATGCTTCTTGCCACCGTGGAGAAGAATGCAGTCTTTACTTTGGGGGCCCGTTGCAGGCCCCCATGGTGAAGGTGAGGTGGGGGTGCACATGGGGGTTACCTGTGGTACCCCCCTGCATTTGCATACACAATGCAGTAGGCACCGCGCGGTGCCTACCGCTTTGTTTATGCAAATGCACAACATGCATTTGTAACATTGCGGCGTGATCTGGTGTAAACACCGCCCGCCGCAATGTTACAAATGCATGATGTGCCCGCCAGTGTGGCGGGCGCATCATAATTTGCATGGCGGGACCGCCGCTCAGGTCGGTGGCGGTCCCGTTTTCCACGAAGATGGCGGGACGACAAAGTCCGCCCACCATCCTAATGTGCCCCCAAGTGATGTGTAAGTGATAGTGTTTAGTAACAGTTTAATAAAAAAGATTTTGGTTTTCCACGTGGGTCCGCTGCAAGGTTACACGGGGGCCACGCTGAGAGCTGTGGTGGATCCGCTGACCCACCCAAAACACCAACCAAATTGGGCTTTCTTTAGAGGAGTGTAAGAAGGGGTTAGCAATTCTGATAATTCAGAAGAGTTGTATTATTAGTAGAATATAAAAGAAGTGTTTCTATTTGTTAACAGCCTCTGCAACTTTGAAAGCAAAGTTTAAAAAATTGGCATGAATGGCTCCCTTGTATGAAAGAAGTTTACCATTCTTGTGCTTGGCTTTTGTGTATTTTTTGACTGAAGATATTGATACTGAGAAACAAATATACAGACCAACAATCACATTTAACAGGTGTGTGAATTAAGATGTAGCCCAAAAATATATTTTATTGAGAAGGAATAAGTTGAATAAATGTGATTAGTATGTTTACAAAACGTAAAAAAGAATATAAAAAGAGAGTAAGGAAAAGTGCAGTGATCAACAATGGACAATAAAAATATGTTAAAAGGAACAGAATGTAGGTATATACTAATGACATGAGCAGTGAAGTACTAATATAAGTAGTGAGATACCCAGGCATTCTATCATACTGATAAACACAGATATACACTGATATATAGATTGAGACAACCTGGATCAGACTGTTGTTTACAGTAACATGGCCAGGTATAGTCTGATATATACTCTAACACACATAAAAATACACCTATGGGTACACAAAGAGAGCCAAGCATACACTAATATATTCATTATCACAGTGAGGTAGAACCTGATGTGTACAGTAACACGTCCAAACAGGCACTGATACATACAAAGAGATAAGTAGGTACACAGTGAAGTGTATCCTGACATAGCCATAGAGAAAATGATGCATATACTAATATATTCAAAGATATATAAACGACCTAGGCAAGCACTTAATCGGGGCAGCAAGCGACGTTCCGCGTGTAGGAGAAGTTAAGATCCCTGCTCTCCTATACGCGGACGACGCTGTACTAATAGCACGCACAGGGGTATGCCTTCAAAAACTGCTAGATGCATTTGGGTCCTTTATGGACCGGTTGGACCGGAGGGTTAATGCCTCCAAATCGCACACTATGGTCGTAGGTAGACAAGGGAAAAGGGCCAAGAGAGGAATAAAAACCTTTTTTTGTAAAGGGGAGATAGTCTCAGGAGTCCCCGTGTTTCCCTATCTAGGAGTCCTTTTTGATAGCAGGGGTACCTGGGGCCCACAGATACGGGCAAAAAGCCTAGCGGTCACTAGAACATCCATGGCCATCTTAAGCTTCGCTAAAAGGCTGGGCCATAGACCTATGAAGGCCATTACCCAGGTTTATAACAGCAAAACCCTTCCCGTGGCCTTGTATGGTGCCTCCTTATGGGGCTACGTACGCCTAGACAAAATCCAGGTAGCTGAGAATAGTTTTCTACGTTCAGTCCTGCCCCTCCCCCAATCCTCCCCGGTTTTTTCCATTCATTCAGAACTTGGTATGGATTATATCCAGGACAAACTGAGACTGGCTCCACTAACATACTGGCTTAAGACCTGGCTAAACCCTGAACTATCATTAAACCACATGATCATGAGGGATGTGATGAGTTTGGAATACAGCCACACGATACCATGGCTGGCGTATTTGCACAAATGTTTTAATGAACTAGGACGCCCAGATTTATTCACCTCTCCCTCGTGTATTACAAAGCAGGATGTGTGTTTCATAAAAAAACAGTTTATGTCTAGGGCATACATGTTGCGAGAAGAAGTCGAATTATTTAAACCCTCCGTCCGAACACACTACTTAACACTCCAGTCACTTGCAATTGAGCCTTATTTATGTTTTGTCACAAACCCCTTCCACAGATTTTTGTTAACAAGATTCAGATTCAATATCATTCATTTTTATTTGGGCAATTTTTTCACAAATGGATGAAACCTGAGTTAGCACCACCTTGCACCTGTGACAATTTTTCTGTTCAAGACAGTTTACATTTTGTTATGTTTTGTGAATTCTTCTCCGCCCAAAGAAAAAAATACCTGCTACCAGTCCTAAGAGAAGCTGGCTTCTCCCAGGTGAGACCAGCAATGCTATATTTACAATCACTGGGCAACATTTGTATTACTTTTGCCATGGCCAATTTCCTGGTGGCAGCAACCAGAGCTAGAAGGAGCATGAACTTGGAAAATTTATGTACATAACTGGTCTTTTAAATATTTTAAATGCATTTTTTCAATCAAATTAACTTGCTGACAAATGAAATTGTTTAATTCTTTTTTTAACTGTAAATAATACTGTTTTTATGTACTTTGTATGATTTTATCAAATCGAATAAAGTTAATTTGACTGACTGACTGACTGACTTCAAAGATAGTGAAACATAGACTGAGACATTAAAGTATAGCATTATGCCCAGAGTGACACACATATGCAGAGAGGCCCATAGTAACAGGGCATAATAAAGCTATGTACATAGGTGTAGATACTGACAAAACCAAACCAGGCACAGCAGTACAGGGAAAAACATACCAAAGTAGAGAGTAAAATATCTATAAACAATGGCAGCTAAAGAATAGTACTGGTATTTGGAGGCCAATATATAGAGTGAGTCACACAATAATAGACTGACTGGAACAGTTATATATGGAGTGATACACACATGCACACAATAATATATACAGCAATATACTCAGTGTATCACCTATGACCAAGAGAGGTAGATGGATATACAGTTACATCTGCCTACTGTAGAAAAGAGAGCAGTGAAGAAAAGGATACAAAATATAGAGTAACAAATACACCAGTTACTGTGTATTAGTAATAAAGTGATTTACTGTAGATGTTAGATTATTGTTTATTTTTCTAGATATACACTTTTAATGAAATAATCCAAATTACCATGCCTAAATAGAGACAAAGAAGAAAGAAACAGAAGAAAGAATGTTACCATCTTCAAACCAGAGAGAAAAAGAAAATATTGTGGAGAATGTCCTGAGGAAACAAAGAGAAGCTAGTAAGAGTATTAAACAGTTTCTGAAAAAAATATGTCATAAAATGCAGAATGAGGGAAAAGTCTTATCTAAAAATGGAATGTTCCCATCAATTGCAAAATAGCAAGGTGTACATGTTTTTGGCAGTAGAAAATGTACTAAGAAAATGAGGAGTTTGTCAAGGAGACAGAAACTCTTGAAGTAGTTGTAAGCAAAAATGTTTCCTACTAGAGTAATATAGAATTTGCTACAAAGAAGGAAGTAATATCAGAGGAGACGTGTTGCATTTAAACAAAAGCAACATATTGAGAGCATTGTTGAGAAAGTGTTTGTTCTGAAGAGGAAACTATTTATCCTAATATTGAATAAATTGAGGACACAAGACAAAACAGTATTGTGCATGAAGAAAAAACCCATAGAAAGAGGCCTGAATGGAATGGAAGCCTACTTCTAGTATAGATCCTTATTTTAATGAGGAAAGCTATTTCGAAGAGAACACACAGCATGCAGTTGATTTGGTCGTTGTTATGAGGTAAACTATGTTACTCCTGTTGCAAAAGAGAAGATGGTTCCTAGGAATGTAGAAGAAGTGATATCTAAAGAGGTACAAAGAAGGTGTAGACAGACCCAGTATAAAAATGGAACTGTAGTAGTATTTGCAGTATTTGTCAGGAATCATTTGATTTATTAAGAACTATCATACGTGACTTTCCATGCAGAAATCTGAAACAGAAAATTGCAATTTTAAAAGGATTATATCCATACAAAGTGAGAAAGTATACTAAATGACACGGACTTTCACTGGCATGTCTCTTGTGGAAGGTTTGCAGAAGAACATTTCATCATTTTAGGATGTTAGCTGTTCACCACTCCAAAATTCAAAATTTGGTCAGGAGAGTTTACTATGTAAAAACTCCAGCCTTATATTTAGGAGAGATGAAACTAAGTCTACTGCATGGTACAATAGCAGTGCTAGATACAGTATGTGAGAAAGTTCAATTTAGTTTCTTTTGTCCTAAATGAAGAGTTGCTTTCGGGAGGTTTAGAAGAACAGGATACAAGGATTAGTACTAAAAAACATTGCACAATAGATTGCAAAGTTTAACACAGATTGATCAGATTAACCAAACCGTGTTTGTGTTTGCTTTTGATGCACTCACTAAAAAAGACAAACTAATAATGTAGTTCTGTACACACAAACTGAACAGGAGAACAAAGATAAGTGGCAAGAGTTTGCTGTATAGAAGAATGATTTTATTTGAGCACACAGTAAATGATATGTAAGTACTGCGATGATAAGTTAAAGGATAATAAAATGCCAGGTAGAGCAGTACATAACAAGTTAAAATTAGTTTCAATTCCACCAGAACTACGAGATTTAAATGTTTATGAATCAATTCTTGTACAATATCTACATCCTTTCCAAGCTATGGTTCGCATGGAACCAACAATTGGGAAATTACCTCCAACAGAGTTACAGAAAGATCTTAAACATGAAGTAGTGTCCTTAGCAAGCACAAGGAAATGATGGACGGAGAGCTGAAACTTTATAGACACTTACCCCAGTCACATATTTAAGTTGAATCCATCATCATTTTTAACTCACTTCACTATCCCAGTTGAGACCCAGCCATATGTGAACCAGTCTTGACCCTGTTCCTCATGGGTACAGTCCAGCCCAAACTGCCAAGCCAGGTCTTCCCTGGATCAGAAACAAGCATCCTGGGACCAGTTTTGGGGTAACACCCCTCATCAGCTAGGCTAGCCTGCATCCTGTGGCAAAGTGAGCAAAAGACTCATATCTGGGCATACCCTGCCAACATAGGGGCCTATTAGGATGGCGGACGGTCCAGAGTAGGAGGGACCGTCCGCCGGAGCCAGCGGCGGTCCCTCAATGCAAATTAGGATGTGACCGCCACCCTGGAGGTCACATCCGGTATATTTAACATTGTGGCAGGTGCTGCTTGAAGCAGCACATGCAGCAATGTTAAAAAAACATGTTTTCCTTTGTGTGCACGAAGCTGCAGGCACCGCGTGGTGCCTGCAGCTTCGTGCACGCAAAGACAGGGGGTGACCATAGGTACCCCCCATGTGCATCCCCACCCCCCACAACAGGCCCCCAAAGTAAAGTCCGTATACCTTTCCACGGTGGAAATGGCGCCGTTTAAAGGCATAGGACCACCGCCATCCTAATATGGCTGGCGGTGTCTGATAGACACCGCCAGCCATGTTAGAGCTTTTCCGCCGCGGTCGGAAGGCGACCGCGGCGGAAAAGCGGCGGACGGAAAAAAGACCCCCCAGCCATCCCAATCTGGTGGGGGGTCTTTTTTCTATCCACAGCGGTTAATCCGCATCCTCCGGGCCGGCGGTGACTTCCGCAGGCCCGGAGGATGCGGATTAACCGCAATCCTAATGAGCCCCTTAGTGTGAACAAAGCAAACAGAAGGAGATGTTCAACAGAGCGCTGGAACTTTTCAGACACTCACCCCTAGTCACAGATCTAAGTTGAATCCAACATCATTCTTTAGCTCAATTTGCCACCCCAGTTCAGACCTAGCATATGCAAATCTGTCTTGACCCACTTCCTCATGGGAAAAGTACAGCCCAAACTGCCAAGGCATGTCTTCATTGGACCAGAAACAAGCATCCTTGGACCAGCTTTGGTGTAACACCCCTCATCAGCCAGGTGAGCTTCAATCCAGTGGCAAAGTGAGCATTGGACCCATGTCTGGGCATACCCTGCCAACTTAGGGTGAACAAAGCAAACACAAGGAGATAATGGACAGAGCGCTGAAACTTTTCAGACACTCACCCCCAGTCACAGTTTTGGGATGAATCCATTATCATTCTTTGGCTTACTTTGCCACCCCCGTTCAGACACTGCCATTTGCAAATCAGTCGACCCTCTTCATTGTGGGAACAGTCCAGCCCGAACTGCCAAGCCAGGTCTTTTCTGGACCGGAAACAAGCATCCTGGGACCAGTTTCGAAGTAACACCTCTCATCAGCCAGGCTAGCTTGAATCCAGTGGCACAGTGAGCAAGGAACCCACATCTGGGCATACCTGTCACTGTAGGGTGAACAAAGCAAACACTGGGTTGAATCAATCATTGTTCTTTAGCTCACTTCGCCACCTTAGTTCAGACCCAACCATATGCAAATCAGTCTGACCCTGTTCCTCATGGGAACAGTCCAGGCTGAACTGCCAAGCCAAATCTTCCCTGGACCAGAAAGAAGCATCCTGGGACTGGTTTTGGGGCAACACCCCTCATCAGTCAGGCTAGCTTAAATCCAGTGGCAAAGTGCGCAAGGGGCCCACATCTGGGCATACCATGCTAACTGAGGGCAAACAAAGAAAACTCAAGTGTAGTGTGCTTGCCATTAGATTTTCAAAATAATATTGAAACTATAGGGATATAGAGAGATTTTGATTATACACATATTACTCTAGAAAATGGTGTCCCTTCTAAGAGCAACACAACATTGCAAGAGTTAGTGGATGTGATAAAGTAAAAAAGGCAATATTATACCTTGTAGAAAATAATATTTGTTATACAAATGCTGATGCTGTTCAAGATATAACACATGTTGAGAAAGAAACATTGCCATCAAGTGGTCAGATTGAAAATGTAGATCAATTGAGATCAGAAGAAATGTATGAACACTATAGCACCAATCCTCAGCATTCTATAGACTTCTTCACTGATGCTATTGATCTCTTTCAAATGAAACAAGCAAAAGGAGCTCCCATGAGTGTCTGGGAAAAAAACTTAGAAGCTCATTGTTTTCCCCAACAGTTTCCCACTGAAGCAGGTAGACGCTATGATGATTGCCCTGTATAGATACAAGCAGCTGAATACCAGTCAACATAATTATATTCAGAGCATCCAAGATTTTGCCAGTGCATTTCATACGTTTTCCATCTTCTGTTTGACAGCGACTTGCCTGGCTTTTCATATGCTGTTAACCACATAGAATTATTCTCCAAAATCTTTCTGGAAAGGATTTTGGTGAGAAAGTTCATGAAAAGGATGAGAAATATTAGTATTTCCGTCATGGAGAACTCAAATGTAAATTGAGAAACCTAGGTGCACCTACTTGGTTTCTGACACTCATGTGTACCAAGTAAACATCGGATGACCTGCTTGAAATTTTTGAGAGAAGCAAAGTTAAACATTAAGGACATCAATGTGAACAGCAGATTAACTTTGCTCCTTGGGTCCTGCTAATGTTTGTAAATATTTTAACCACAGGTTTCAAGCTATGCTGTCTTTCATCTGCAACAAAAGAAATCCTTCTCTTGGCAAAGTAACTTATTTCTTTTGGTGAAAAGTGTACTGAGCAAGAGGTCCTCCTCATTTTCACAATGCCGGTATGGATAAAAGATGCACCAAAATTTGGACCAGACAGTGATTAGTCTGTCTTGTTTTTCATAGAACAGTATGTGATGTGTGCCTTCCCAAAAGACAGTGTTGAAAAGGGCTTGAGACAACTAGTTCTAAGCTTTCAAACTCATAGATATGGGAAGTACTTTCGTCGAAAATACAGATGCAAGATGTCAATTTGGATTCCCATGACCTGTCACTTCTCAGGGAAGAGTGAACAGATTTTTGTCATACACTGACACTGAAATCACCAAAAAACACATACAATCTGAGAAGACTTCCAAGTATGTTAATGACTACTACCCTGTGATTCCGATGAGGTGGAATGCAAATATGGATCTACAATTTGTTGTAGACAACCCCAATGCTGTTTCGCAGTATGCTACTTCATATATTACAAAATCAGAGAAGACAGAGATGAAGTAGATATGGTAGGAGATTTCTGCACAACAAGAAAGAATGTGAATGCTCTTAGTTTAAGCCAATACTACTATACATCAGTGGTCAAGCTAGCACCCAGAAAAGCTTTTTAATTAAAGTGATTACTGCTTATCTACAGAGGACAACAGATTCAAATTTATTGTGTGTAGTAACAGAACCAACTGGATAGGCTGCACACAATAATACAGGAATGACTCTACATCAACTACAAATGCTACCTGTTGAACATGACAATAAACTGCATACCAGAACTTATCCAGTGAAGCCTGTCATGAGGTGTCTTCAGGAATAAAGAAACTGAAGCTTTTAATTATCGCTGAGCTAAGATTGGTCTAAAGCTTAATGCTTGACTTCATTCACTTGAGAATGCAAAACATTTAACGGACAGACTACGACATGTTGTTTGCAGGAAAACCTAGGGCCTCATTACGATGAAGGGCAGACGCCATTGTGGAAAGGAACCGACCGACCATAGGTCCGCAATTCCATCCAAAGAATTTGGATGCGACAGCCCATAGGGCGGTCGTAAACATCTATTCTACAACAGCTGCTTGTGCAGTGGGTGGAAAAACCTGCAGCACAAGCTGCCATTTTGAAATGGATGTTTGGAAACATCCCTGCACCGTGTGGTAGGCACCATGTGGTGTATTCCACGTTGTGCAGGGATGTGTAGGGGGCAACATAGACTATAGGTGCCCCCCAGGCCCCATAGCAGAGGGCCAGGGGGAAGGGGGCCCCAGGACTTACTCAGGACTTACTCATCATATACTGACACACCCAAGTAAATACAATGCTGCCTTCACTGACTTACTCAGACAGTCACTCTTACATTTACTGGGCCCAAATCAGAAAGGGAAACTTAAATGTCTGGTCAAAGCTTAGACCAAATGTCTAAGTTTATGACTTTTTGAATCCACAAAGAGGATTTACAACTTCTATCTTTAGTTTATGTGCACACTCTGGAGGAAAATCCGGTCACACATTACACACAGAAAACAGCAGACATTCTAATCAATGTGTTGCTTTCTCCCTCCTCTAATAGATTTAACAGGCATTGGGTGGGGTATAATTTAAAAAAAGGTGTGGTCTCCATGTGGCCAATTAAATAAGGAGGTTTTGCTAAGCAAGTATGGAAATCTGCAGTGCCCGTCGGCAGATTCGCAAGACCGCAAAATGCGCAACTCAAGTGAGTTATTGTAAAATAAAATATATACTCTGAAATTGTCCTCTCGGATATGTCGACTCTCATTTCAAAAACCTAAATAGTACTGTTTGTATAAATAATTTCATTTTTAGAGAATCTGCGGTTCAGAAACTGTGGATACATTGCAATCACGTGGTCGGAGTAGAAAGCCATACTGTTCTTGCTGACTAGAGTGTATTTTGGTACCGTGGAGGTACCAGGCACCTTAAAAAATGAGTAAAAAATAAAAATAAAAAAATCATCTTGTAAACGTACCAACATATTTTTACTTAAAAAAAATCCCAATTGTATTAAAAAACTGTTTAAAATTAAATTTATAAATAAAAAATACAGTTTTTTAATGAAAATACTGCAAATGGAAAAATATATAAAATAAATTAACCCAGAAAAAGTAACCAGAAATTACAAAAAATGAGAACTATTTAAACATACTATTATATATTCTTAAAAATAAGTCATTAACATTACAAGTATCCAAAAATAAATCATTCAAAAAATAAACTAAGAAAGCGTTGATTTATTCTCCAAAAACTTAAAGTGAAATGGTAACTAAAATTAAAAGAATACATATTAAAAATCCTTTGAAATTCTCTGAGACAAGCACATGTAAGAGGGACATAATAGTGAGAAAATGTAATTTAAATATAAATCATCCCAAAAAGAAACTTAGAAAGCGTTGATTTATTCTCCAAAAACTTAAAGTGAAATGGTACGAGGGACATAATAGTGAGAAAATGTAATTTAAAAAACATAAAAATTCACCCAAAAAAATAAATGTTACAGTGATGTTATCGTTAGGAAATAGAAAAAAACCCTTAGAAATTCATTGAAAAAACAAGGGTTACTTTGACATTATTGTTAGGCTCAGTTCTCCCGTACAGAACCATAGAAATTTAGCAGCTCTACTTGTCTCAGCTAACTATAACTTATGACCGTGCACTGCACTGCTTATGACCTCACATAATACATCACTCATGACATGGTCAGTGACATCCCTCATGACATCACCGATCACATCTCAAATGATATCACTGATAATATCATCCACAGACCCACTCACACCCCCATATGACCTCTCATATACCCGCCCACTCACACACTCACGCAACCACTCACAAACCCAGTCACAGACCTATAAAATACTGGAACACACCCACTCACTCATTCTTGCAGCCATTCGCAAAATCCCTCAGTCACCCATACGGCCACTCAAACAGCCACTTACAGACCCATACAGCTACCCAATCATCCGCTGACAAACCCATACACCTACTAATAGAGCTGCTCACTGACTAATACAGTCACTTAAGAAAATCGAGAATGGACTTTCACAGCTAAGTAAATCCAAAGTTCAATCACTGTAATGGTCTGTGGCGTGCTGCCTGGGATGAACGCTGTCTGTTCCAAACAGCGTGGTCAGTGAAAACTAATGCAAGGCTCCCCCCATTGGAGGAAGACACCCTGGTGCACAGCGCAAAGGAGACAATGAAGTCTTAAGGATAGTTCATCCAGTTAAATCCACAACTCAAAGAGGTTCCTTAGGTATTTAATTCATGATTTCAAAACAGTTCATCAATGCTTGAAGAAGCGTATACATCATCCAACATATAAAGTCATCCAATTATAAATCCTCCCAATGCATTTCGGGCAGATGACTAGCCCTTCCTCAGGGGACAGCTCTACAAACATAAAAGAAAAATGCCATAATGTCACTGAGATTCACCTACATCTTACAATACATACACCAACTAGAAATGGTGCATTAAACGACATGCGTGCAAAGATAAAGGAAAAATACAACCATACACCAATTGAAAATGGTGCATTTGAGATGTGATCGGTGATGTCATGAGGGATGTCACTGACCATGTCATGAGTGATGTATTATGTGAGGTCAGAAGCAGTGCAGTGCACGGTCATAAGTTATAGTTAGCTGAGACAAGTAGAGCTGCTAAATTTCTATGGTTCTGTACGAGAGAACTGAGCCTAACAATAATTTCAAAGTAACCCTTGTTTTTTCAATGAATTTCTAAGGGTTTTTTTCTATTTCCTAACGATAACATCCCTGTAACATTTATTTTTTTGGGTGAATTTTTATGTTTTTTAAATTACATTTTCTCACTATTATGTCCCTCGTACCATTTCTCTTCAGCCACTCACCTACTCATACACCCACTGACACATCAAGAGCAATTCACGCAGCCAGTCAGCCATCTATCCAGCCACAGTTACACACACTCACCCACCCATAGAGTCACTCACACAGTCACTCACTCAGCGAAGCAGCCACTCACACACACACCCACAAACCCTTACAGCCATTCCCACAACCACTCACCCACCTATAAAGCCACTCACACACCCATGCACACCGCAACACAGCCACTCACTCACCCATACTACCACTCAGACACCCACTCCCACCCTGATACAGATAGCGACGGAACCACTCGGGTGACATATGTTAGAAACAGCATCACTCGTTAGTAGTGCAAAAAGAATAGTAACCCAACTTATGCAGTACCTTAGTATATACCTTTAAAGAGTGGTGCGGGAACGTCCCCTGGAACTCATTGTGGTGTGAGACATCAAGGTGCTGGAATGCTCCCGGGAGACCGCAAACTGAATCACATAGGTGGCTGTGAGTGGGGCCCGGTAGCAGTTGTGTGGTGCAAAAGTCAGGAAGACACGGACAGTCCAAGCAGGCCCCATTTTGTGGATTGCTCCATCTTGTGCGGCCGAGCTGAATGGCATCAACGGTGTAGGGAACTGAGGAGTGACGGAAGGTGTGCAAATCTATCGCCTGTGCCCGGTGTGAAGTCGAGGTGCCAGTGGGCAGCAATAGGACAGCAAACGAGGCCCCTACCAGAAGTGAGCACGCAGAGGCGTCCAAGAAATGGGCAGGGCAGGCGGCTACTGTGTCCACACATGTGGCGGCGGCTGCTGAAGCAGCGAGCCGACAGAGGAAACTGCGAGGTGGCCGGACTTGGTGGCGTACAGTGGAGTTGTGGAGCCGGTCAGCGCCTCCTCACCCGAGCCCCTTGCAGTTCTCAATGGGCACCAGTGCCTGCACACAAGGCTATACCTCTGCTGGACGCCCCAGTAGGGGAGGACGCTGCTGCCGGTCTGGATGCACACACAACCACTGGCCTTCAACGCTCCATCACCGCGCAGCGAACTGACTGGGTGAAGGTGGGCATATGTGCAACAAGAGAGATCCTTGCATTGAAATCAGATATTAGTAGGGAAGTGAGCAATTGGCAACTACCACCATCCGGAAGCACCGCCACAAGCGGAGGCCTGGTGCTACGGGTTGCCGCTGGCTGGCACCTGTGGGGGAGCCAGATCATGATGCACGCACGAGACTGATAGCGCATCAACCTCACATGCTGGAACCAAACTTACTGCCCTATAACATGTATCTGATCCATGAAGCACACGCTTAGGAGGCAGTCACCCTCTATCCTGAACCAGAATGCAGTCATATGGTTTCTGCATCAAGCACACTAGGTGCGGCTGCGTATGCCCACGGCGTAACAACTTGTAATGGGCCATATGCGAGCCAAGATGCAGAAAGGGCCATTATGTGCAGGTAACCCGGATACTTCACTTGTGAGAGACGAGGGTGAAGTAGAGCTGACATCTGCAGCACTGGTGGCAAAAGTGGACTCTGTACTTGCCGTGGTGGAGAAAATAGGTGCTACGCTGGATCACACCAGGACGCCTCTGGAGACCAAGATCGACAAGGTCACCTCGGACTTCATGCTCCTCCATACGGACGACCACAAGCTAGCTGACAAAGTTGCTGCTCAAGGTCAAGGGCTCGAGGAGCTCCAACCGATCACTCACAGTCAATCTGCGGCATTGCAAGATGTGATGGATCGTATACACGCTTTGGAGGACAGAGCGGACGACGCAGAAGGAAGGTCTCATCGCAACAATATCCGTGCGGTGGGACTGTGAGAAGGAGTGGAGGGTAGGAACCCAGAACAGTATATTGAAAGCTTGCTGCGAGACCCTATGCCACAGGGTTCACTGTTGAAACAGTTTGCAGTGGAAAGGGCCCATCGGGTGCCAACACAGAGACCTCAGCCGGGAGCCAGACTGCGCCCATTTCTGTTCAAACTCCTTAACTACAGATGCGGTGCTCTGTGAGACCGGAAGTTGGATAGTCTTGCAGTAGGTGGAAACGGCTTCCTGCTTTTCTCGGACTATACTGCTCTCATGCAGCGCCGCATAAACAACTACATGGTGGTGAAATGCCAACTCAGGGAAATATAGTTGCCCTACTCGCTGCTGTTTCCTGCCAGGCTGAGAGTGGTTGCGAAGGGTAAAGCCCACTTCTTTGATTCCCCAGCGGAGACATGGGACTGGCTTGAAGAATCAGGACTGTGGACGGGAACTAGGCTGATGGATCCATAAGATGACAACCTAGTAGGCAATAGACCCAGACGGCGTGGGCAACGAAAGGCATCGTGCGAGGTAGAGCCCAAGCAGCGGCTCCAAGCCAGAAGAGAATGCGACTGGAGCGTCAAAATGTGCAGAAGCGGTCACAAGACATAGCACCCCAAGCGCTAACAACAGGCTGGAATCCTTCTTTCAGCCCATGGTGGTGACAAGCGGCTCGTCGTCAACATCAATTGACATCTCCGAGGACCTTCACTTGCCGGTGTTCAACCCGCAGACTGCAGAAAGTATATTGGGATGAGAAGCTATCATGCTGGACTCTGTGGCAGACTGCTCACGCATGTAGCCAATTGTTTGTTAACATAGCCCCCCCCTTTTTCCCTATAGCACCGGGGGTGGGTCAAAAACGCTGCTGACTGCATATCTATTACCTGTTCCCTAGGTATCATTAACCTTGTGACGGGGTGCCCAGTGGGCCTCTGTGCAGGCAACCAACAGATATGCGAAGATGCTGCACTCTCAACTTGAACACCAATCAGTCCGCAGGTTACAATGGCGGAATTTCTCAGTGGCATACCACACACGTGGGATAGGGTGGGGACAGTTAAAATTGGGTACTACCTACACAGGCACACCATCAGGCTGCACCTTGACCTAGTTTATACCTATGCATAGTCACAGAAGTTTGGACGGACATCCACGCAAAGTTCGCCCTGGACGTTATGTTGTTTACAGTTTGTATATTGTTATTGTTACAGCAGACCGGTGCGCTCACCCTCGACCAAATTTCGTACTTGACAGGCCTTGCCCCGCCTCTGGCCTCCCTGCTGACCTTGCACTCTCCCAGTGACCCGAGTTAACGTGATCACATGGAGCATATGCGGCATGCATACACCCACAAGGCGATACTCCATATTTGCTTATCTCCAGAGGCATTCAGTCGGAATCGCCTTACTACAGGAAATGCACATGACACAGCTGGAACTGGAAAGACTGCGCAAGCGTTGGAGGGGACAAGTGTGTGGCACTGTCTATTCGGCCCATGCTAGAGGCACATTCATCTGGGTAAGAGCAGGCATCCCGTTCGTTAGTACGGACAAGGTAATCGTCCCCGAATGCAGGTACACTCTAGTACATGGTACGCTCAAAAGTCAATCAATATTGCTGGCTTCGATCTATGCTCCGAATACCGATCAGACAACATTTTTAACATAGCAGTCACGGGTGCTGACCCCTTATGCTGGGCTCCCTTAGTTCCTGGGAGGGGATTTTAATTTGGTGCTATACGTGCATCTTCATAGATCCTTCCCCCCTCTCCGTAAAACATCAGCTGTATCCAACGTGCAGGCGCTCACTGACTGGCTATCGCACTGGACGTTGCTAGATATGTGGAAGACTCTCCGACCCACTGAGCGTAGCTACTCCTATTACTCAGTGACACACGACCTACACGTACGCCTGGATAGGGTGGTAGGATCCCAGTCCCTGCTGCCACTGGAAGTGAAATCAGAGTATTTAAGGCAAACACACTCCGATCATAATCCACTGTGGTTCCAGCTCAGTTGGGAAGCAGACCCGCCCACTATACCCATGTGGCGTCTCCAGTCTAATGCGCTGGAGGACTCCAAATTCCGCTCCTCACTAGGAACTGCTATCCTTACCTAATTTTAGCTCAATTAAGGTACGTGAGTAATGCGCTGGTGGAAAGGGATTCACTCAAAACAACAATTAGAGTACTCTGTCTAGGAGCTACATAGAACATACGGAAACAGCTAGCGACGTCCATAGACCATCTTGAGTCGCAGCTGCTGAACTATGAGTGTGAGGGGGAGAGGGGTGGCAGACATTCAGCCCGTCTGGAGACCCTCCGAACACAACAAGTGGAACTTCTGTAGCACCTGCGGTGTCTTAACTATGCAGCTCACACAGCCCGCACACACGCCACAGTGGATAGGGCTGGCCGCATGCTCGCCTGGCTACTAAAGCAAGAGAGCAATCACGCGCTGATGCAGCCATACGCACCTCAGAGGGAGAGTTAGTGTACATACAACAAGAGATTCACAGGGTCATGGTGGACCACTATACACAACTGTACCAGTCCAGAGTCCGCTGCACAGGCCAGGACCTGGAGAGGTTCCTCGTGCAAGCCCAACTGCCCACTGCCTCCAAAGTACATCGGGAGCTACTTAACGGCCCCTTCGATTTGGAGGAGCTTGGTGGGGCGATATCATCCATGGCATCCGGGAAAACATTGAGCCCGGATGGTGTGCCTACCAAATTCTACAAGGCCTACCGGGAGTCTCTGATGCCATACTTACACACGCTTTACACAACAGCTTTAGAGAAACGTACGCTACCCCCCCCCCCCCCCGATGCGCGAGGCATACTTAGTGTCTCTGCTTAAACTGGACCGGGATCCCACATCCTTGGGATCTTATAGGCTGTTAGCGCTCCTCGACGGGGATTATAAGGTACTTGCCAAAGTGCTGGCGGAGCGCTTTGCACCAGTGGTTTCCAACCTAGTGCACAGTGACTAAAATGAATTTGTGCCTAAACGGAGCACATCACTGAACCTGAGGAGGTTTTTAGGAGTAGCCGCATTATTCCAACAATGATATCTGGGGCTGGGATATTTGCAAATGGTGGGCCTCTTATGCAAGAATCCCACAGTTTGGTAAGACTGGGTCCATATATATCAAATGTCATACCAATCTGCATGGGTACCAGGCAGGGATGCCCACTGTCGCTGGATTTGTGCCTAAACGGAGCACATCACTGAACCTTAGGAGGTTTTTAGGAGTAGCCGCAGGCAGTGTCCGGGAACAGCAAAGGGCGGGTTGCCGAATGTTCGACCTTGAAAAAGCATTTGATTGCTTAGAGTGGGGCTACTGCTTTATTGCAACAATGCGATCTGGGGCTGGGATATTTGCAAATGGTGGGCCTCTTATACAAGAATCCCACAATTCGGTAAGACTGGGTCCATATATATCTAATGCCATACCAATCTGCATGGGTACCAGGCAGGGATGCCCACTGTCGCTGCTCCTGTTCGCTCCGCCGATCGAGCCCCTAGAGGCGGCACTGCGCGCAACATTGGGGAATAGAATATCCCTAGGTGATGCAGTACATCAGCTGTCACTATATGCAGACAACCTACTAGTATACATGCGGGACATAGATGATATCCCAACCCAGTTAGCCCACATCCTACAAGACTTTGCCGCCATTTCGGGACTCCGGGTGAACGCCAGCAAATCCTGTCTTTATGCGTTTTGGGACGGTAGGCAGGACCCGGGATACATCTTCAATGGTACGAGAGTACAGTGGAGAGGAGATACCTTCCGATATCTGGGAATCCAGATATACCGTCTGCTGGCGGACCTCCTTGACGGTAACCTGGTAAGGGCCCTCACGGCCATCAAGTCACAAGTACGTTTCTGGAGCACATTACAGCTAACAATCACCGGAAGGGTGACCTTGTCCAAAATGGTGATCCTCCCCCAGCTACTGTATTACTTTACTAATTTGCCTTTATATGTGCCAGCGTCTTTCTTTGCCGCACTCTCTGGGCTGCTCAGAGACCTCATCTGGGGGAGTGGCAGGCACCGGTTGGCACTGGTGAAGCTACACCTTCCAACGGCTCTTGGAGGACTGTCAGCACCTTCCTTTGAGCACTACTATTTGGCTGCGCAACAGCAGTGGGTCGCACGCAGGCTCGGGGATAAGGGTCGGGAAGATACTGCATCCACACTACCCCCACGCTCCCTAGAGCAGATCCTGGTGCTATTCCATCGCACCGCCAGGTCTGTGGTGCCGGCGCTGCTCCTCCTAGCTGTGGCGTACTGATGTTATCGCAGGAGCCTCTTCATTACTAAGGATTTGGCCCCTTATGTGCTAGCGATACCACTAGAGGGCTCTCCCGGTGGGATGGGGACACTTACATCTTCCACGCTCGTGATCTGGCGGGACGCTGACATACGGACTTTGGGAGATCTATACTGTGATGGCACACTCATTCCATATGACTCCCTGTTTGCCGAGGAGGGCTTACCACCTGGGCAATTTCTGATGCACTGCTCACTAATTACGACCCAGACTGCCAAATGGGGAGACATGTCCATGAACACAGCCAACACCTCACCATTCAATATCTCTACGTTATAGGGCGAGGTCATCACCTGATCCGTTGGTTTGTGGCGTCATTGCGCGCTCACGCAGTGATCACCCTGGAGTCCCTTCGCCGTAAATGGGAGCTAGATCCGGGGAGGCCACTAGAGGACAAGGAATTGGAGCGGGTATCGAAGAGCCCTGTGCGCATTCCCAGAAACATGAGGTTCCGACAAATCCAACTGTTCATTGTGCATAGGGCATACCTTACACCTGCGCTGATCAATAGGTACTTTCACTGCACCGATGCAGTGTGCCCGGGATGTGATGAACCCGGGGATGATCTAATTCACATGCTATGGAGTTGCCACACACTGGGCACATATTGCCACACAATCAGCGAGCTGCTGCACGTAAGCACGGGTGCGGCATACCCTTTGACTGGATTGTCTATCTACTGCACCATTTCCGTAGGACCCCAGCCATAAATGTAACATCCCGGTTTCTTGACCTGGGGTTAGTGGTTGCTAAGCGACACCTTACCAGGAAGTGGAAGGCGCAGGCATCTCCTAACATACGAGCTTGGAGACAATCACTCATTTCTTGGGCCAGGGCAGAGGGAATGGCAATCCGACGGGAAGAGACCCTGGGACTGAGGAAGGAGCCCATAGCTACTCAATAGGAGGGACTGCTCCAAACGCTTCAGCAAAGTGCGGAAACAAGCCCAGGTGGACAACATGAGGGGAGGGATGAAGGTGCAGGGTAGGTGACCTGGCCCGGGTTCACCTGCAGTATTTGTCTTTTATGTACAATAGCAAATCCGAATGGTAATTATGAGTGATCACAGAGGACGTTGCTGTAGGAGAGTAGCAGCTAGAATGACATGATGTGGCGAGTTGGGGGGTGGCAAAGAAGTAGGGAAGGGGGGGCATTTGCACTAGCACTGGTCTATGTGGTAGTTGTTGGTTCAGAATGTTTTCATTATATGATATCTGTTCGGAAGTCCATAATGACCCATCTGGAAGACTTTATACACTGGGCTAATGGAACCATGTCAGTGCGGGATTGAATCCAATATTATAGAAGGACTGAGCTAAATACTGGACTTTGTGCATCCGGGTGCACTAGACTCCCCATGTATACTTGCAATGCTCGAATCCATGTACCAGCAGTATGTATTCACTATTGCTTTGTGATCTAATGCATGGACAGTTCTAAGAGTATTTAGCCTATACTATACAAGTAACCCAACAGTAAAAAAACACAGATTTAAACAAAAAAATCAACACATTGTGAGTTTTGTTTATCATGGGACAAGATACACAAACTTTGTCACAGAAAAAATTAAAAACCCTTTCAGTTGTGTCCAAATAAGGAAGATAGAAGGAATGTAATTTAGGTTTCCTTAAATAAGACTGACAGAGATAATATGAGATTTTGTAATGCATCTTTTTTGTCATGTTTCGCTTGCTCAATTTTACTTGTTACTGCTCAATGCGAAAACCATATTTTAAAGTAGTTTTAAAGGTTTTTGTGGCTGTAGTCAAGTGCTCCTTTTGCAGGCTGTACATTGCTGATGAAATGCCATTTCTAATTTCATTACTTCCATCTGTATTGTAAACGAGTCATCTGCAGTGCCTTAATAACAGCATAAGCACACAAATGAAATCTATTAATTTGAAAGAGCAAAATCGAGCCAAACCTAACTAAACAAGATATTGCACTAAACAGTAAAAATATGTTTATGGATGGTCTATCTACCCTCATTTTAAATTTAAGCCAAAGGCTATATCTAAGTTGTGTCAAGAGGGTAATGTCAAATTTGCAATAGGACAATACAGTTTCTTTAATAAATCTGTATTATTATCTTGAAACACTCCTGATTTCAAGCATAACAAAGTTCAATGGTATTTAATCTACAATGTAAGTCAAGGAACCAAATCCATTGAACGTAATATACAAAAGAACCAGTCACACACCCACTCACTTACCCATACACCCACTCAAACAGCCACATACCTACTCATACACCCACTGACACATCAAGAGCAATTCACATAGCCAGTCAGCCATATTTCCAGCCACAGTTACACACACTCACCCACCCATAGAGTCACTCACACAGTCACTCACTCAGCGAAGCAGCCACTCACACACACACTCACAAACCCTTACAGCCATTCCCACAACCACTCACCCACCTATAAAGCCACTCACACACCCATTCACACCGCAACACAGCCACTCACTCACCCATACTACCACTCAGACACCCACTCCCACACTGATACAGATAGTGACGGAACCACTGGGTGACATATGTTAGAAACAGCATCACTCGTTAGTAGTGCAAAAAGAATAGTAAGCCAACTTATGCAGTAGCTTAGTATATATCTTTAAAGTCTCAGAAACCTACAATCACTAGATGATATCATCAGTGATGTCATTTTAGATGTCATCAGTGATGTCACTGACCATGTTATGAGGTATGTAATAAGTGAGGTCATAAGCAGTGTGTAATTTATAGTTAGCTCAGATAACAATAACTGATCAATTTCACTGTGTTTTTTACAAGGGAAATCTGAGCCTATCTATAATGTCCCTGTAACTTTGTCTTTCTCAGTGAGTGTATATATATTTTCTTTTATATGTGCGTGCGTGTGTGTATAAATATATACATACATGAACATATGTGTGTGTATACAAGCACACACTCAATTATTCCTGTGTTTCTTAATTGGTGTGATGTTTGCTCATGGGAGTTAGTCAGTAGAGTTATTCTTTTCAGATTTCTACGGTCTGTATATTCCAAGAGCAAACTATATAAAAAAGGCATCAGACTTATTGGCAGTTAAAATCCTGCAGACTTTTAATGTTTGAGATGAGTAGGAAAATGACTTGCTTCTTGTCAAGAGATTTGAGAGACTCCAATACCTCGCAGCAATATATTTGTTTCCAACAAGAAGTCTACTGCAGTCATTTTTTTGCAATTGTAATCCATGCAGAATGCAAACATTTCTATTCAAATTTTAGAAATTGTAATTGTCACAAACTTGCATTAACATGCAAGACAAAAAACATTATTCTCTTGCTACCAAAATGAACATTCTGGTAATTAATATGCTTTGCTGTATGTTGACTAAATTCATTGTGGTTGGGAAGTCAGTGAGTTAATCTTAAAATAGGAGATGAAACAAATTGTAAGGGGGGCGTGGCTAAGCAGCCAACATGGCGGACGTGAATCTTTAGCACCCTAGACAGTATCCCCTTATTATCCTTCACAAATCCTTAAGGGGTGCCATTCGGGCCAGTAACAAACAGGACTGCTGTGAGAAGGAGGAGAGGAGTCCAAGAAGCCTTTCGATGCATCGATCTGTCAGACGGACCCACAGTTGTGACCAGAAAGAGCGCAGCCCAGGGAGAGTAAGCACGTGAAAAGGTGGAGTGCGCTGCGGAGCTCGGACCGTGGCCGTTGCTAGTAGACATACCTTCAAAGACAAACATTGGCAGAGTGCACCTAGATTGACAAGTAACCCTCAAGAGATGCAGCCTTTGACAAGGTGGGGGCCTCCAGAAGATCGCGGACGGCAGGCAGGCTCCTGTGAGAGGATTGCTCAAAGAAGTACGAGCAAGTGTTCTGCGACCCCTGGTGGAGGTGAGGATAGTAGTCTGTGGAGGCTGCGGGACTGTGGGTGAGACCGGAGTTCGACCTGCTGCTGGTGACGAGGTGCATTGTACAGAGGTGAGGAGTGGGCACCCCCGTAGGGACTGCAAGCAGAGTGGTGCGGGAACATGCCCTGGAACCCATTGTGGTGTGAGAGATCAAGGTGCTGTGATGCTCCCGGGAGACCCCAAACTGAATTTCATAGGCGGCTGTGAGTGGGGCCCGGTAGCAGTTGTGTGGTGCGAAAGTCTGGAAGACACGGACAGTCCAAGCAGGCACCATCTTGTGGATTGCTCCATCTTGTGCGGCCGAGCTGAATGGCATCAACGGTGTGGGGAACTGAGGAGTGACGGAAGGTGTGCAAATCTATCGCCTGTGCCCGGTGCGAAGTCGAGGTGCCAGGGGCAGCAATAGGACACCAAACAAGGCCCCTCCCAGAAGTGAGCATGCAGAGGCGTCCAAGAAATGGGCGGGGCAGGCGGCTACTGAGGTCCACACATGTGGCGGCGGCTTCTGAAGCAGCGAGCCGACAGAGGAAACTGCGAGGTGGCCTGACTTGGTGGCGTACAGTGGAGTTGTGGAGCCGGTCAGCGCCTCCTCCCCTGAGCCCCTTGCAGTTCCCAACGGGCACCAGTGCCTGCACACGCGGCTATACCTTTGCTGGCCGCCCCAGTAGGGGAGGACGCCGCTGCTGGTCTGGATGCACACACAACCCCTGGCCTTCAACGCTCCTTCACCGAACTGACTGGGTGAAGGCGGGCACAGGTGCAACACAAGAGATCCTTGCATTGGAATCAGATATTAGCAGGGAAGTGAGCAATTGGCAACTACCACCATCCGGAAGCGCCGCCACAGGCGGAGGCCTGGTGCTACGGGTTTCCACTGGCTGGCACCTGTGGGGGAGCCAGATCATGAAGCACGCACAAGACTGATATCGCATCACCCTTACATGCTGGAACCAAACTCACTGCCCTAGACCATGTATCTGATCCACGAAGCACACGCTTAGGAGACAGTCGCCCTCTATCCTGCACCAGAATGCACTCATATGGTTTCTGCATCAAGCACACCGGGTGCGGCTGCGAATGCCCACGGCTTAACAACTTGTAATGGGCCATATGCGAGCCAAGATGCAGAAAGGGCCATTATGTGCAGGTAACCCGGATCCTTCACTTGTGAGAGAAGAGGGCGAAGTGGAGCTGACGTCTGCAGCACTGGTGGCAAAAGTGGACTCTGTACTTGCTGTGGTGGAGAAAATATGTGCCGTGCTGGATCACACCAGGATGCCTCTGGAGACCAAGATCCACAAGGTCACCTCGGACTTCACGCTCCTCCATGCGGACCCCCACAAGCTAGCTGACAAAAGTTGCTGCTCAAGGTCAAGGGCTCGAGGAGCTCCAACCGATCACTCACAGTCAATCTGCGGCATTGCAAGATGTGATGGATCGTATACACGCTTTGGAGGACAGAGCAGACGATGCAGAAGGAAGGTCTCGACGCAACAATATCCGTGTGGTGGGACTGCGAGAAGGAGTGGAGGGTAGGAACCCAGAACAGTATATTGAAATCTTGCTGCGAGACCCTATGCCACAGGGTTCACTGTTGAAACAGTTTGCAGTGGAAAGGGCCCATCGGGTGCCAACACAGAGACCTCAGCCGGGAGCCAGACTGCGCCCATTTCTGTTCAAACTCCTTAACTACAGATGCGGTGCTCTGTGAAACCGGAAGTTGGATAGTCTTGCAGTAGGTGGAAACCGCTTCCGCTTTTCTCGGACTATACTGCTCTCATGCAGCGCCGTATAAACAACTACATGGTGGTGAAATGCCAACTCAGGGAACTATAGTTGCCGTACTCGCTGCTGTTTCCCGCCAGGTTGAGAGTGGTTGCGAAGGGTAAAGGCGCTTCTTTGGTTCCCCAGCGGAGACATGGGACTGGCTTGAAGAATCAGGACTGTGGACGGGAACTAGGCCGACGGATCCAAAAGATGACAACCCAGTAGGCAAGAGACCCAGACGGCGTGGGCAACGAAAGGCACCGTGCGAGGTAGAGCCCAAGCAGCGGCTCCAAGCCAGGAGAGAATGCCACTGGAGCGTCAAAATGTGCAGAAGCGGTCACAACACATAGCACCCCTAGCGCTAACAACAGGCTGGAATCCTTCTTTCAGCCCATGGTGGTGATAAGCGGCTCGTCGTCAACATCAACTGACATCTCCAAAGACCTTCAATTGCCGGTGGTCAACCCGCAGACTGCAGAAAGTATCTTGGGATGAGAAGCTATCGTGCTGGACTCTGTGGCAGACTGCTCAAGCATGTAGCCAATTGTTTGTTAACATGGCCCCCCTTTTTCCCTATAGCACCGGGGGTGGGTCAACAACGCTGCTGACTGTGCACATCTATTACCTGTTCCCTAGGTATCATTAACCTTGTGACGGGGTGCCCAGTGGGCCTCTGTGCAGGCAACCAACAGATAAGCGAAGATGCTACACTCTCAACTTGAAAAAAATCAGTCCGGAGGTTACAATGGCGGAATTTCTCAGTGGCATACCACACACGTGGGATAGGGTTGGGACAGTTACAATTGGATACTACCTACACAGGCACTCCATCAGGCTGCACCTTGACCAAGTTTATGCCTATGCATAGTCACAGAAGTTTGGACGGACATCCACGCAAAGTACGCCTTGGACGTTATGTTGTTTACAGTTTGTATATTGTTATTGTTACAGCAGACCGGTGCGCTCACCCTTGACCAAATTTCGTACTTGCCAGGCCTTGCCCCGCCACTGGCCTCCCTGCTGACCTTGCACTCTCCCAGTGACCCGAGTTAACATGATCACATGGAACATACGCAGCATGCATACACCCACATGGCGATACTCCATTTTTGCTTATCTCCAGAGGCATTCTGTCGGAATCTCCTTACTACAGGAAATGCACATGACACAGCTGGAACTGGAAAGACTGTGCAAGCGTTGGAGGGGAGAAGTGTGTGGCAGTGTGTATTCAAACCCATGCTAGAGGCACATTCATCTGGGTAAGGGCAGGCGTCCCGTTAGTTAGTACGGACAACGTAATCGTCCCCGAATGCAGGTACACTCTAGTACATGGTACGCTCAAAAGTCAATCAATATTGCTGGCTTCGATCTATGCTCAGAATACCGATCAGACAACATTTTTAACACAGCTGTCACAGGTGCTGACCCCTTATGCTGGGCTCCCCTAGTTCCTGGGAGGGGATTTTAATTTGGTGCTATACGTGCATCTTCATAGATCCTTCCCCCCTCTCCATAAAACATCAGCTGTATCCAACGCGAAGGCGCTCTCTAATTGGCTATCGCACTGGACGTTGCTAGATATGTGGCAGACCCTCCACCCCACTGAGCGTAGCTACTCCTATTACTCAGTGACACACGACCTACACGTACGCCGGGATAGGGTGGTAGGATCCCAGTCCCTGCTGCCACTGGAAGTGAAATCAGAGTATTTAGGGCAAGCACACTCCGATCATAATCCACTGTGGTTCCAGCTCAGTTAGGAAGCATACCGGCCCACTATACCCATGTGGCGTCTCCAGTCTAATGCGCCGGAGGACTCCAAATTCCGCTCCTCACTAGGAACGGCTATCCTTACCTACTTTTAACTCAATTAAGGTACGCGAGTAATGCGCTGGTTTAATGGGATTCACCCAAAACAACAATTAGGGGACTCTGTCTAGGAGCTACATGGAACATACAGAAACAGCTAGCGACGTCCATAGCCCACCTTGAGTCGCAGCTGCTGAACTATGAGTGTGAGAGGGAGAGGGGTGGCAGACATTCAGCCCGTCTGGAGACCCTTCGGACACAACAAGTGGAACTTCTGGAGCGCCTGCGGTGTCATAACTATCCATCTCACACAGCCCGCACACAAGCCACAGTGGATAGAGCGGGCCGCATGCTCGCCTGACTACTAAAGCAAGAGAGCAATCACGCGCCGGTTGCAGACATGCGCACGTCAGAGGGAGAGTTAGTGTACATACAACGAGAGATTCACAGGGTCATGGTGAACCACTATACACAACTGTACCAGTCCGAAGTCCGCTGAACAGGCCAAGACCTGGAGAGGTTCCTCGTGGAATCCCAACTGCCCACTGCCTCCGACGTACATCGGTAGCTACTTAATGGCCCCCTCAATTTGGAGGAGATTGGCGAGGCGATTTCATCCGTGGCATCCGGGAAAACATCGGGCACGGATGGCCTGCCTACCGAATTCTACAAGGCCTACCGGGAGTCTCTGATGCCATACTTACACACGCTTTACACAACAGCTTTAGAGAAACGTACGCTACCCCCCACCCCCCCCCCCTGATGCGCGAGGCATACTTAGTGTCTCTGCTTAATCTGGACCGGGATCCCACATCCTTGGGATCTTTTAGGCCGTTAGCGCTCCTCGACGGGGATTATAAGGTAATTGCCAAAGTGCTGGCGGAGCGCTTTGCACCAGTGGTTTCCAACCTAGTGCACAGTGACTAAAATGGATTTGTGCCTAAACGGAGCACATCACTGAACCTTAGGAAGTTTTTAGGAGTAGCCGCAGGCAGTGTCCGGGAACAGCAAAGGGCGGGTTGCCGAATGTTTGACCTTGAAAAAGCATTTGATTGCTTAGAGTGGGGCTACTGCTTTATTGCAACAATGCGATCTGGGGCTGGGATATTTGCAAATGGTGGGCCTCTTATACAAGAATCCCACAATTCGGTAAGACTGGGTCCATATATATCTAATGCCATACCAATCTGCATGGGTACCAGGCAGGGATGCCCACTGTCGCTGCTCCTGTTCGCGCTGCTGATCGAGCCCCTAAAGATGGCACTGCGCGCAACATTGGGGAACAGAATATCCCTAGGTGATGCAGTACATCAGGTGTCGCTATATGCAGACGACCTACTAGTATACATGCGGGACATAGACGATATCCCAACCCAGTTAGCCCACATCCTACAAGACTTTGCCGCCACTTCGGGACTCCGGGTGAACTCCAGCAAATCCTGTCTTTATGCATTTTGGGACGGTAGGCAGGACCCGGAATACATCCTCAATGGTACGAGAGTACAGTGGAGAGGAGATACCTTCCGATATCTGGGAATCCAGATATACCGTCAGCCGGTGGACCTCTTTGACGGTAACCTGGTAAGGGCCCTCACGGCCATCAAGTCACAAGTACGTTTCTGGAGCACATTACAGATAACAATCACTCGAAGGGTGACCTTGTCCTAAATGGTGATCCTCCCCCAGCTACTGTATTACTTTACTAATTTGCCTTTATATGTGCCAGCGTCTTTCTTTGCTGCGCTCTCTGGGCTGCTCAGAGACCTCATCTGGGGGAGTGGCAGGCACCGGTTGAAGCTACACCTTCCAACGGCTCGTGGAGGACTGTCAGCGCCTTGCTTTGAGCACTACTATTTGGCTGCGCAACAGCAGTGGGTCACCCGCAGGCTCGAGGATAAGGGTCGGGAAGATACTGCATCCACACTACCCCCACACTCCCTAGAGCAGATCCTGGTGCTATTCCATCACGCCGCCAGGTCTGAGGTGCCGGCGCCGCTCCTCCTAGCTGTGGCGTACAGATGTTATCACAGGAGCCTCTTCATTACTAAGTCTTTGGCCCCTTATGCGCTAGCGATACCACTAGAGGGCTCTCCCCGTGGAAGGGGACACTTACATCTTCCACACTCGTGTTCTGGTGGGACGCTGACATACAAACTTTGGGAGATCTATACTGTGATGGCACACTCATTCCATATTCCATATATCCCTGTTTGCCGAGGAGGGCTTACCACCGGGGCAATTCCTGATGCACTGCTCACTAATTACGACCCAGACTGCCAAATGGGGAGACATGTCCACGAACACAGTCAACACCTCACCATTCAATAACTCTACTTTATAGGGCGAGGTCGTCACCTGATCCGTTGGTTTGTGGCGTCATTGCGCGCTCACCCAGCGATCACCCTGGAGTCCCTTCGACGTAAATGGGAGCTAGATCCGGGGAGGCCACTAGAGGACAAGGAATTGGAGCAGGTATTGAAGAGCCCAGTGCGCATTCCCAGAAACATGAGGTTCCGACAAATCCAACTGTTCATTATGCATAGGGCATACCTTACACCTGCGCTGATCAATAGGTACTTTCACTGCACCAATGTAGTGTGCCCGTGATGTGATGAACCCGGGGATGATCTAATTCACATGCTATGGTGTTGCCACACACCGTGCACATATTGCCACACAATCAGCGAGCTGCTGCACGTAAGCACGGGTGCGGCATACCCTTTGACTGGATGGTCTATCTACTGCACCATTTCCGTAGGATCCCAGCCATAAATGTAACATCCCGGTTTCTTGACCTGGGGTTAGTGGTTGCTAAGCGACTTCTTACCAGGAAGTGGAATGCGCAAGCCTCTCCTAACATACGAGCATGGAGACAATCACTCATTTCTTGGGCCAGGGCAGAGGGGATGGCCATCCGATGGGAAGAGACCCTGGGACTGAGGTAGGAGTCCTTTGCTACTCAATAGGTTGGACTGCTCCAAACGCTTCAGCAAAGTGCGGAAACATGCCCAGGTGGACAACATGAGGGGAGGGATGAAGGTGCAGAGTAGGTGACCTGGGCCGGGTTCACCTGCAGCAATTGTCTTTTATGTACAATAGCAAATCCGAATGGTCATTATGGGTGATCACAGAGGACTTTGCCGTAGGAGAGTAGCAGCCAGAATAACATGCTGTGGCGAGTTGGGGGGTGGCAAAGAGGTAGGGAAGGGGGGGAATTTGCACTAGCAACGGTCTATGTTGTAGTTGTTGGTTCAGAATGTTTTCATTATATGATATCTGTTCGGAAGTCCATAATGACCCATCTGGAAGACTTTATACACTGGGCTAATGGAACCATGTCAGTGCGGGATTGAATCCTATATTATAGAAGGACTGAGCTAAATACTAGACTTTGCGCATCCGGGTGCACTAGACTCCCTATGTATACTTGCAATGCTCAAATCCATGTACCAGCAGTATGTATTCACTATTGCTTTGTGATCTAATGCATGGACAGTTCTAAGAGTATTTAGCCTATACTATACATGTAGCCCAACAGTAAAAAAAAACAGATTTTAACAAAAAAATAAACACATGGTGAGTTTTGTTTATCATGGGACAAGATACACAAACTTCGTCACAGAAAAAAATGAAAACCCCTTTCAGTTGTGTCCAAATTAGGAGGATAGAACTAATGCAATTTAGGTTTCCTTAAATAGGACTGACATAGGTAATATGAGATTTTGTAATTAATATTTTTTGTCTTGTTTCGCTTGCCAAATTTTACTTGTTACTGCTTAATGCAAAAACCATATTTTAAAGTAGTTTTAAAGGTTTTTGTGGCTGTAGTCAAGTGCTCCTTTTGCAGGCTGTACATTGTTGATGAAATGCCATTTCTAATTTCATTACTTCCATTTGTATTGTAAACGAGTCATCTGCAGTGCCTTAATAACAGCATAAGGCACATAACGCTCAGCTCTCCTCAGGGCTTGGTCGCTCCACCCACTGCTGCCGCTCCTGCCTGCCTTGCCTTGCCGCCTCCTGCCTGCAGTTTCCCTCAAGCACCGCCCGCAGCTCCTGGGATCCCGCTGCCCGCAGACCCTTGGATTTCCCGCCGCTGCCTCCCTGCGGCCCGCCCCCCTGCGACTCCATTCGCGGCCCCGCTCCCGCCACCCAGCTGCTCCTCCCTCCCGGCTCCTTACTTAAGGGGACTGCAGGGGACGTCAGCTTGTGACCGCTCAGCTCTCCTCAGGGCTTGGTCGCTCCACCCTCTGCTGCCGCTCCTGCCTGCCTTGCCTTGCCGCCTCCTGCCTGCAGTTTCCCTCGAGCGCCGCCCGCAGCTCCTGGGATCCCCGCTGCCCGCAGACCCTTGGATTTCCCGCAGCTTCCTCCCTGCGTCCCCGCCCCCCTGCGACTCCTTTCGCCGCCCCTCTCCCGCCACCCAGCTGCTCCTCCCTCCCGGCTCCTTACTTAAGGGGACCGCAGGGGACGTCAGCTTGTGACTGCTCAGCTCTCCTCAGGGCTTGGTCGCTCCACCCTCTGCTGCCGCTCCTGCCGGCCTTGCCTTGCCGCCTCCTCCCTGCAGTTTCCCTCGAGCGCCGCCCGCAGCTCCTGGGATCCCCGCTGCCCGCAGACCCTTGGATTTCCTGCTGCTGCCTCCCTGCGGCCCGCCCCCCTGCGACTCCATTCGCTGCCCCCTCCCGCCACCCAGCTGCTCCTCCCTCCCGGCTCCTTCCTTGTGACGCCCCCTGAGCGACCGCGCAGCGGACGCACACAGAGGGAGCACCGATTGAGCGCCGAAGGTGCGCCAAAGGTAAGCCCTTCTGCGCCCGTCCGTGCCTGGACCGCGCCCAGTGCCAGGACCCCTGGCCCCCGCCGCAGCAAGACGACCCGACGGACCTACGACGCCGCAACACTCAACGCACTCAACACTGGCCGGAACCCTGCCTGCTACCAAGCCACCCCGAGACGCACCTATGGACCCTTCGCCTGCCAAGTCTGCCATTTCTCATGCTACCGGACCTGCACAGCCACCACCAAGCCCTGCACAAACAGCAACCACCTGAAGTGCATCCTGCTCAACACCCGCTCCATCCACAGGCACGCCGTGGAACTCTGGGACATACTCGACACGACAGCACGGGATGTCGCCTTCCTCACCGAAACCTGGATGAACGCCTCCTCAGCGCCCGACATCGCCATAGCCATCCCGGACGGATACAAGATCACCCAGAAGGACCGCGTCAACCAGACGGGAGGAGGCATCGCCATCGTACACAAGAACACCATCCGCATCTCAACTAACTCCGACGAAACCTTCACCACCGCCGAACACCTGCACTTCCAGATATACACTGACCCCAAGACCACCCTCCATGGTACCCTCATCTACAGACCACTGGGACCACGCACACAATTCAGCGAAGACATCGCAGACTTCATCAGCCCGCACGCCCTTCCCTCCACCAACTACATCCTCCTAGGAGACCTCAACTTTCACCTGGAGAACAACAACGACAGAAACACCACCGCCCTGCTGGACAACCTCGCCAACCTCGGACTCAAGCAACTAGTGAACACCCCCACCCAATTCGCCGGCCACACGCTTGACCCAGTCTTCTCATCCAGCAAGCACATCTCCTTCAGCCACGCCACCGGACTCCACTGGACCGACCACAGCTGCGTCCACTTCAGCTTCAAAAAAACTATGACCCACCACCACCCGCAACAGGTCCCCCGCCGATGCTGGAGCAAGATCACCGCCGAGCAGCTCACCGCCTCCCTCAGCCAGAACACCCCCACCAGCACAACGGACCCCAACGAAGCAGCCAGCAACCTCACCAAGTGGCTGACCACCTGCGCCGATGACCTCGCACCACTAAAGAACCCTCCCAGCAGACACGGCAGCAAGAAAACCCCCTGGTTCACCGACGAACTCAAGGAATCCAAGAAGAACTGCCGCACCCTCGAGAAAGCCTGGCGGCTCGACCACACCACAGACAACAGGACCGCCCTCAAGCACGCCATCCGCAAACACCATCAGCTGATCCGCGCCACCAAGAAGACGGCACTCAAAGAACGACTGGACAACAACACCCACGACAGCAAGGAACTCTTCTGCATTGTCAAAGAGTTCTCCAACCCCAGCGCCGGAAACAACGGCATCACTCCCTCGCAAGACCTCTGCAACTCACTCGCCTTGTTCTTCCAATGCAAGATCGCCGACATACACAACAGCTTCGACGCACAGACCACGCACCCTACCACCGAACCAATGCCCGCCCCCACCACCCTCTGCAACTGGACCCCGATCAGCACCGAAGACACCACCCGCACGATGAACTCCATCCACTCCAGATCACCAACCGACCCGTACCCACACCACGTCTTCAACAAAGCCGACGCCACCATCGCACCCCATCTCCGAGACACCATCAACTTCTCCTTCCACACAGCCACCTTCCCGGAGAGCTGGAAGCACGCCGAGATGACCGCCCTCCTGAAGAAACCAACGGCGGACCCCACTGACCTCATGAACTACTGTCCCATCTCGCTCCTTCCTTTTCCGGCCAAAGTCATCGAGAAGACCGTCAACAAACAGCTGGCCGCCTTCCTCAAGACGAACGGATCCCTCGACCCCTCGCAGTCTGGGTTTCGGGCCAACCACAGCACCGAGACCGCCCTGATCGCAGCCACCGACGACATCAGAACCCTGATCGACAACGGGGAAACAGCGGCCCTCATCCTCCTGGACCTCTCTGCGGCATTCAACAACATCTGCCACCGAACTCTAGTGAAGCGCCTCAGCAACATCGGAATTCGAGAAAAAGTGCTGGAATGGATCATCTTGTTCCTCACCGGAAGAACCCAGGGCGTCCGTCTCCCTCCGTTCAGATCCGAGGCCACCGAAGTCATCTGCGGCATACCACAAGGATCCTCACTCAGCCCAACCCTCTTCAACGTCTACATGAGCCCCCTCGCAGCCACCGCATGCCAGGACAACCTCAACATCTTCTCCTACACCAACGACACCCAGCTCATCCTCTCCCTCACCAGCGACCCCACCACCGCCAGAGACAACCTACACGAAGGGATGAAAAATGGCACCATCTGGATGAGGAACAGCCGCCTTAAACTGAACTCAGACAAGACGGAAGTCCTCATCCTGGGATCACCACCCTCCGCCTGGGATGACTCCTGGTGGCCCCCGTCCCTGGGTACCGCCCCCAAACCGACGGACCACGCGCGCAACCTGGGCTTCATTCTGGACTCCTCCCTGTCAATGACCAGACAAGTCAATGCCGTCTCATCCTCGTGCTACAACACCCTGCGCATGCTCCGCAAGATCTTCAGATGGATCCCCACGGAAACCAGGAAGACCGTCACCCAGGCACTCGTCACCAGCCGACTGGACTACGGGAACATCCTCTACGCTGGAACCACAGCGAAACTTCAAAAAAGACTCCAACGCATCCAAAACGCCGCCGCCCGACTCATCCTCGACATCCCCTGACACAGCCACATCACCGGACACCTGAGGGACCTGCACTGGCTCCCCATCAGCAAGAGAATCCCGTTCAGACTCCTTACCCACGCACACAAGGCTCTCCACGACCTGGGCCCCAAGTACCTCAACGACCGCATGACCTTCTACACACCCACCCGCCAGCTACGAACGACCGGCCATGCACTCGCCACCGTACCACGCATCCGCAGAGCCACCGCCGGAGGAAGATCCTTCTCCTACCTGGCAGCCAAGACATGGAACTCACTCCCCACCCACCTTCGGCGAACCCAAGACCATCTCGCCTTCAGGAAGCAGCTCAAGACCTGGCTGTTCGAGCAGTAACTTTCCCCTCCCCCAGCGCCTTGAGACCCTCCCGGGTGAGTAGTGCGCTATACAAGTGACGTGATTGATTGATTGATTGAAATGAAATCTATTAATGTGATAGCGCAAAATCGAGCCAAACCTAACTAAACAAGATATTGCACTAAACTGTAAAAATATGTTTATGGATGGTCTATCTACCCTCATTTTAAATTTAAGCCAAGGGCTATCTCTAAGTCGTGTCAAGAGGGTAATGTCATATTTGCAACAGGACAATACAGTTTCTTTAATAAATCTGTATTATTTTATTGAAACACTCCTGATTTCAAGTATAACAACATTCAATGGTATTTAATCTGCAATGTAAGTCAAGGAACCAAGGGGCATATTACCAAGCAATAGCGATAATTATCACTATTGCTTGGTTAGAAACAACAATTTACCACTTAGCTGCGGCGATTTTTATCGCAGATAAACCTTGGTATATGCAATGAAAATCGGCCGCAATGCATGAATATCGGTGAAAAGTCAGCGATATTCATGCATTACCGAGCTAATGCTCTCAGCCATGTTATCCACCTCCCATTGGATAACATGGCTAAGAACTGCTCAGGGCAGGTGTTAGCTTTTAGAGATATTCGCGCTTAGCGCGAATATCTCCAAAAGTTGGTAATAGAAGATAGCGATGTTAGCGACTGTTCCAGTCGCTAACATCTTGGCACGCCCATTTTGCATGTCATTAGTGATAAATATCACTGACATGCAAAGTGGGGCCCAAGATGGTCGCTATCTCCTACTAGCTGTCGCTAACTGGTGTTAGCGACAGCTAGGTAATAGGGAGATAATTTTATCTCCGCTTTCTTGGCTTTTAAAGCCAAAAAAGCGGAGATAAACCCCCTTGATAATATGCCCCCAAATCCATTGAACATAATTATAGATCCCAAAGTGTACACCCCGAAATTATTGCTTTTGGCCACGAATTAAACCACAGTGCAAATCATCTGAAATAACACACCTAAATCCTGTTTTTCAGATTTACTGATGTTAGAGTATTAGATTTGCATTGAAATTTTGGGTTTGATTTGCCACTGTTTTTATGGACCTACTTAGCATGTTTTAGTGCTTCCTGTGTCATTTCCATTTTTATCCGTTTGGTGATTTAATCTGTGAATTAAAGTTTTCAGTGTAGCTGATGTTATAGCCTTTATAATATTTAAAAAGACACATTACTGAGAGACTTCTGAGAGACTGAGAGACTGAATTTACAGGGAACATAATACCAATTCAGTTCCAATTGGGTATGCATGTCTCTTCAGGCCATCAAAAATGTGTAATAGTGATTAAGGACCAGTTTTAGGATTGCGTTGCCCTGGTGTCATGCAGGGTAATACAAGGGTAACGCAACCCGTATGTCAGATTTACCAAGCAACCAAAGCCACCTTGCATGGTCCTGCATTGCTTGTAAATCCAGAGTAATGCAAGGCAGCACAAGTCACTGCTTTGCGTTTCTCTGAACTATGAAGGTGTTGCATGGGTGGAGCGTGAGTATTCCCTCACATCCACCCATGCTTTTTAACACAGCAGCAAAATTGTACACCTTCCCAACAGAGGCGCAACAAGGAGAAATATCTTTATTCTGGCCAGGAGAATCATTGTTGCTATCCGAATATATAACTATGTTCAGAGGGATACCGGGTTGCCCTATAACATTTTATGTGCACATCGGGCAGCGGAAGACCGAGATGGTCGTATGGGTAACTGCCCAGAACTAGACATCAGTCAGGTTATATAAATGCACCAAGAGGTCTTTGCTCAATCCTTCAGGTATGGTTGATTGTATGACTTTCACTGATCTTTAGGTATGACTGTTCCAGGATTTTTTTGCTGTCTGACTTTTAGACTAATAGAATGTTCAGTTTATCATACAGTGACCTTAAAATAATATTCAAGCAATGGGTATTTTGGAACACCGTTCACCAAGCTGATTGTGTCTGCAACATTACTGTTCTTAAGGCCCATGGATAAGGACCTGCATTACCGTTACAGTGGAAGTAAAAGAGCATGACTCGGGGGATCTGGTTGATCAAGAAGCAATTGCTGCTGTCATTTATTCATAATTGGTTGACAGTATTTTTTGGAAACTTGCAAGTTGGTTACACAAGTGTACTTTAAATGGTATGGCAATCCTAATTGGTAAGCTCTATTCACTGAAATAATATTGAAATATTTGGGCAAATCTCTTTCAATTGAGCCGACATTACTTCTTGGTTTAAGTTGTAGCCCAAACCAGTCTGTCACCTTTAGATATAAAAAATAAATTTGGATACACTTGTTCAGTATATTATTAGAGATGCATATGCAAAGATTCTTAGAGTTAGGAAAATGGGTACAGCGGATTTACACTAAAAGCCCCAAAAAGTAATTTTCATATTGTCAAGAAAAATGGAATAGGATAAAACAATGAACCACATAGGCCTCTGCAATGGCTTATCATCTAATAAAAGGATCCATAGTTTCAGAACAACATTTCAAAATTTCACAATAAAGTTGCGGCCTGATAAAAAAGGATTTTGGTGTAAGTAGTTTTCAATACTGTTGGAGTACTACTGGCTTACTCCTGAATTCAAGGAAGAAGACAGGAGTGCTTCAAGAGTAAGTCACTGCAAATTATTTGTGAATTGGGCCATTGAGACCAGATTTAGATTCAGTCTTCTTCTTTTGTATGTCAAAAGGGCTTCACAGTTTGGCAACTCGTTATTAAATTGTGCTGGTTCATATGTCACAGGAAAAGCTTTTCTTATTTTCCTATGCAACACAATATTCCACAGAAAAACACATCATTGTTCCAGTTTTGAAGGTTTGATTTCAAGCAGTGTCAACTTGAATTTGTATATATTTGTTTAATTGATTCGCTTGGCCTGGGCGGGCAAGCATACAAGCATGCATTGGAATATCCTCACACAGCTTTTTTCGAGGGGAGACTTTGAGGCACCTGACATGGAGCTCTATTTTCTATGTGCCCAAGCTAACTATGCCACATACTGGCACAAGACCGCCCCTTTCGTGCCCCATCTGGCAATCTAACAGGGCTACATGGCACGTATCCCAATATGTGCCTACCTGGAAATTAGTGAAGGGGTTGCTGGTGACGTGAACTCCACAGTTGCATGTACTACAGCAGCATGGGAGAGGATGGCTAGGAAACTTGTCAAGCCACTACTTTACTCACCACTTATGCCACTGCCTTATCATTTTGTCCTACCAGATATGCATGAGGTGGCCTGTAGAACCGTATTCCTTAAGACCGGGTGCTGCACATGAGGCAATATCTACTCAAATGGCATATTTATCAGCCATGAGGACTTCTTTGCTGAGGAAATACCAACTCCATTAGACATATTACACTACGTCAGACACAGACACAATGTTATGGTGATCACCCCTGATTTCCCACAGGAGCCCCTTACACTCAACACACTGCATATACTGTTCGGCTCCTCGGGTCCTAGACAACTAGGGCCTGATTTCAAGTTTGGCGGTGGAGGAGTGAACCACCATGCTGACGGCCTGCTCCTGCACTGCCAAACCCATGGTCGGGCTGCCTACCAGTTTACAAATGTTTTTCATGTCTGGTGGGCTTTTGTTTGGCCATGCCTCTGAAAATGGGCACCCCAATGGAAACGCCCAAAAAAGTTCATACATGACATGGACGGCAAAGTCCATGGCATGCAGGAACTGGGGTGCATGCGCACAGGGGGCACATATTGTGCTCTGTACCTGCACCGTAATTTAGCAACCCCACAGACTAGGCGTGTGCTGGTGTCAGTTTTAAATATTCTCAAGGCTACGGAATGACTCCTGGTGCCGAGCAATAGACATGTGGGTTTTAGCCATCTCTGCCTAGGCTTTACATATGCCGGACACACAAAAAAGACATGGGCAATAGTTTCGATAACACCACTACAGGTAGGGCACTCAGACGAGGTTTGATACGGGGGCTTCCATTTACTGGTGTAATCATGTAAAGGTAAGTTTCCCAGCTTGCAATATGCTTATTGGGATTGCGGCAGTCTTGCCAAGCATATGACTGCCTCTACACCACCATACCACCACCAGAGAAAGATAGCTCCCTGGCGACATCTGCACTGCAATGGTGGTCTGACCGGCCTAGGAGACCACACCTCCTCAAGTCTGGAGGTCCTTGGACGGTCAGACTCGTAATAAGGCCCCTAGTCTCTATTCAATACCACTCATCCCAGCTTGAGACACCAGACATGATGGGGGTGCTTGGGCCAGGTGGGAATCAGAGTTACGGACAGCAATTACAAATAAACAATGGCTTTACTATTGTCAACAGACTGGGCAAATAATCTCCAGTAGTAAGCTGCATGTAATACACTTTAAGTTTTTAGATTATATGTACTACACGCCTGGTAGATTGTGCTGATACCGCTTGTGCCCCGATGACAGGTGTAAGAGAAGTGGGGCAGAGAGAGGATTTTTTACACCTGGCCTGGTCCTGCGGACCAATTCAGGCTTACTGGGGAAAGATACCGGGTGCACTGGCCATCATGATAGGTCAGGGTGAAGACCTCATGCCAGCTGTGGCACTGTTGAGTCACACTGAAGACACAGAGGGGTGTTTTAGGAAGTAAAAGGCGCTTGCAATTTTCCATGGCAAGCATAGAATTGCATACAGTTGGGGAATGGGACGCGCCTGTAAATTCAAGGAGTAGCTACTGGACCTCATTTTCAGTAAAAACCAGTTAACTACATATGCTAAACAGCTACCCCCTAGCTCAAAACCCTGAGATATATGGGACCCTCTAAAAACATTCCCAGTTAGACAGACAACTAGGGAGAATGAGGGTACAACTTCATAAAGTGCTGAAATACCACACTGAGTTGTTCCCGGTCCAGAGAGCGTTGTGCAGCTTACCCTGACGATCAGTGACTGTAACGTAAATATTGTTTGGGTGACATATGCAAGGAAGTTTAGGATGGCTCAGGGGCCTGGGTAGTTCCCCCACACATTTGTGGACACAAATTAAAAGATTAGCACATAGACATCAGACATAAGGATCTTTAGGTGTACTCATTACCTACTGTAAAACATAGGCAAGGGTAGGCTGATACTACTGAGTTGTTGCACAATGTTTTTTTTCAAACATTTGATGTAACATAATGATCTGCATGTATGTAAAAATTAAGCCTGGGCGAAGTACAATGCTATGCTCGCGTAGTTTGCTAAGGTTGCGCTACTTCACACTACGTGAATTGAGGTAGCACAGTGCAAACACGCGTACCGTAGCATCGCAGTCATTCTTTGCTTGCTCGCGGTCCTCAACGTCAAGCTGCCGACCGCGAGCGAGCAAAATGACATCCTGGAGAGACTTTTTCCTCGTTCACGATCAGCAACATCAAGTTGCCGATCGCAAGTGTGGAAAATAAACCTCCCGGCAAAATTCTCAACGCGGGGAGGTTAGGTTTCTTATTGCGAGTGGTTGCGTATGCTCGCGACCGCTTGCAATGAGAAACTACAAGTCCGCGTTGAGAAAGCTGCTGCTCGGGTAAAAATCTACTTGAGCAGCAGAAAACCACAGCTCGCACTGTGCAAGATGCCGTTTTTAATGATTACACAGTGCGAACAAGCATCCGGCACTGTGCAATTATCGCGAACAGCGCACTACACAGTTCGCGTAGTGCTATACGTATCTTGCGTAGTGCGAAGTGCACTTCACGTAGCTAGGCGTAGCGCTACTACGCGAACTGCGCCCAGGGTTAGTGAAAAAATATCAATTAAGAAAGTTAAAACAAAAAACTGCATATTTTTTATTCTGTCTGATATTAAACATGTTATGTACCTTTAAAAAGCAAGGCCAGTATTTTAGTGTGAAAAAAAGAATCATTTGATTTATTGATTACACTTTATGAGTACTTGAGTTGTCAACCCTATTATCTGCCTGTTCTAAAGAAAATATTTCCTCTGTATGGTATTTAACACACTTTTGATTATTTGAAGTTTGGCACTCTTTATTCTAAGTTAATCTTGTATACTTCCAAAATGAAAAATGTTGGTTGGTACATTTGATGCTGGTGGATAGGAAACAACACGTTCAGAATAGAGTAATGACTAGTAAGGAGCTGTTTTGGGCAAACAGGTGTCGAAGTTCAAAGGATTTTTATTAGCATATGTAGATTAAATTATAAAAGAAGCCATACCTAAAAAAGATCCCAGGTTAAAAGGTAGATAGTTGAATAGCTATGTAAAACACCAAATTACAAATGGAATTCTATGCTGTTGATGGATGAACTCTATATAGCTATGTAACAGCCTCCTTAGACTTTAAAGAACAGAATATGAAGTAAGAAACGCAGGTTTCAATTATTCATATCAGAATAAAAAAAGGTTTTCGATATTTACCACCAACATTTAGTGGGTGGTAAATACCGAATCCTTAACTATGCAATTCACTCATTTGAGTGCTCCCTACATTGCAGATTCGGTAATTTACCAATTCGGCATTTTAAGGAATCAGTATTTTACCGATTCCCTAAAATACCGATTTGGTAATTTACCGAATCTGTAAATTGGCCACCTACATCTCAAAAGACTAATACCAGATGGTAACGGCCGAAATTCGGTAATTTCGGCCGTTACCGCCCGGTATTAGGCTACCTACATCTGGCCCTTAATCTTTTGTCCATTGACCTAATAGATAATACATCAACTGAAATGCACAGTCAAAATTCCGTGTGTTTTATATTCCTAATTGGAGGCAAACTACAAATGATTATGAATTGTAATATTATTATTATGTGGGTCATATTGCATGTTAGAGTAATACAGTGTAAATTCATGCATTCTTCCCGGTATAAGTGTTCACAATTATTTAGAAATGAATATTGCACGTAGACACACAGTCATATTCTTTAGTGATATAACAATAACCAAAATACATGTCATTACGACACCACAAAAAAAGAATAACACACAAAGGTTTACTGTTTCTATTTGTTTTTCGCAAAATATGTGTTTGACAAATTCACCATCCCATAATAATAAATTAAATGGCAAATTACAATATTTCATCAAGGGTACAAAACAAATTCAACATGCATGAAAGAATATGTGCAAAAAAGTCCTAGGATTCCCACACCAAGAGAATATTTAAAGAAATATCCATAAATTTGAATCTTTGTATCATGCTTCACAAACACAATAATGCCACAGGATTGCGTACACTTACAGCGTAATGGTGGATAGTTCAGACATCTTGCAAGAGTGCTGGTTAGCCCTCTTTGGCATACAGTAGCATTTCTGAAAGCAGTTGCTAAATATGACAAAATTAGCATTTTTAAGCGTAATCCGTGAGCTGAGGCAGATCAGTGCTACAAAAGGCGTGACACTTTTCAAGATACAAAGCACACAATGGAGTTTGAGCAAAGGAATAGATGACATTCAGCCACCATCTAACGACTGAACCAAAATCAAAAAGACAGGACAAGAATGACAATGACGATGATGATGTGGTTTGTAATGACATGTTAGGAAGTGGATCTTATGATAACTTTGCATATTGCCATATTGTATTACTGTTCTAAATAGTAATTGAATATTTCTCAGCACCACAAAGAAATACCAATTTGCCAGGCGCACTAGCTTTTTACCTTGTCTCCAGCATGTGGAATTCATCCCATTTTGTGCCAAAAGAATTGCACTAAAAGTCTTTTTATATTTTTGACCATCTAGATAGCTGATTTAGTGCACTTGCTTTAGTATTTCTTTGTTTAAATGTTTTCTTTCAGTTTATTGGCCTAACCAACATTTGGCAAATATTCAATGAGTTTCCTTTTATGTTTTAACAGTGGTGCATAATAATTCCACTGGCTGTGTTTACAGTTTCACAAAGTATTATGTATGATTTCTTCAAAAACATCAGACTGTGCAAATATCTCTTGAACGTGCTTGATAAGTAAAGTTAAAGTTTAGATTACATTATCCACAGCTAAAAATACTTAATGATTACTTTTCATCTGGATCCCTACTGGGGTGTATGTCACAATATCAAGATCTCAAGGTCAATCACATTGATCTGCACATATATCAACTTCCCAATATCCACTACAAATTTGTTGTCACAGTAACCAAATATTAGGAAATTTAGATGTACTGTTCTATCTCCACATCTACTTACCTTGATGATATATTGATAGTCACTATTGTGGAGTGGACATAAGTGCAGGTCAATATTCAAAGTTCAATATTGTGGTAGAACACCCCGTCATAATATTTATGTACTCTCTAGTCATGTTGTTATTGATTAATTCTACTGTTATTTAAAGAGAATGAGGAACGAATCTCAATACCTTGAAATACAGCACAAATAAACAAACTTGTTTTGATGTAAGCTAACAATTCTTGACTTTGCACTTATTGAAGGCATTTTGACACACATCTTGGAGTTTGTTTGTTGCATAATCCCATTCGTTTATGTAGGAATGAAGTTGTATTTGTGCTCTATATTTCCATGCTTATATTTTCAGATAGATTTTGTTCTGCAGATCATACTGCATATTATAATTATTGATGATATTGTGGCTAATTTGTGCCTGACGGTATGTGTTCAACAATGTTATGAGTACCAACAAAACAGTAGAGCCAGGTGACGAGGATTATAGCTTTTTAGTGTGATCAATTGGGGAGAAGTGCGAAGTGTTTTGAGGATCAGAAACTAGGACACTGCTGCCCTATCCTTACCTAACTTAACCATTTCCTTAGTGCTACCTGTGTACTGAAATCTTACAGGTGACAGAAGGATAATGGAGATTATGTTCAATGCCTTTAATTGGTGGATCTTAGGCAGCCAAGTGTGGTTTAGTCTTGAAATAGGAGACTGTGATAATTTTAGCATGTGTTATTGCAACGGTGTGACATTTCATTTAAGATCCTACATTAATAATGGCCTCATTTTGGAAGATTGTGGCAGCCTTAAATGTCATCTTTTATAACACCAGCAGAACACAACCGTCACTATAAGCATACCGGATGAGGAAAACAGCAATTAGTTTTATTGGAGTAAAAAATAAATGGGTTTACCTTATTCTTTGAGTGAACTGTGAACCTTCCACTTCCATTATCTTATCAGATTTCAATTAAGTTGAACAGTTTTTATTGGTGTCTATGGTGGCAGGGGATATGCTGAATACTAAATACTCTAACTAGTTGCTTTTCTGCTTTTAATTTCAATTCTGTCAACTCTCAAGTATGTGTAGACAACTGGGTGCAAAGGGCACAGCTGTGTGCAGTAAGGTGGTGCTCATTGTATTGTATATATATGGTCTACATAAATGTGCCTGAGAATTGTATGTCACAGCTGTTTTGGTGTCTCCTTGGTACATGAATTAATGTTGATTCACTCACATGTATGGTCTTAACAAGACAGTAAAATAGTGTTTCAGCTTAAGATGTTCCAAAGGCCAAGGTGGGTATTAGGAAAAGGCATGAATGAATATGGCAAGCAAGTGCTTCCAGCAAGGAGAATAAAGGAGAACATTGCCAATATAAACTGACAACAAAACAAGTTTCAGATGTGCCCACGATATACAGGGTTATAGAGGAATGCAGAGAAGTAGAAGGGATAATTTACAACCAAGTGTGTGTGCAAACAGAAGCGCAAATATTTTTGATTTTGAAGCATCAACTTTGATGAGCTGAGCACAGTTGATACTTGCTTACGATATGAACAGCTACTAACCAGCTTGAAACTGGTTGAAACATCCCACATATAGAATTAAAACATGGGATATTAGCTCAGGGAAATGGGAAACAACAAGAGAAACTTTTATTTTTGCTAAAAATGTAGGTGCTAATTAAAGGCAGTGTACTCCATATGCTGAGTTCAAATCCTATTTGCAGAGTGGAACTTTTGCGCCTGCAATTAACATCAGTGTATAAGTGAGCATGACCGAGGTGAAAGGAAACACATTTGAAGGAGGGATCATGACGAAAGATGAACTACAAATTATTTGTCTTCTACAATGAAATGTATGATGTGATGACTATCCACAAGGGAAATCAAAATCAAATATGAGGCTGGCATCCAATTAACATAAACAAATCATAATATAAATAAAAATGGTGTTTGAATGGGAATGTGGATAGACTGGAACCATATCTAGCACTCTGTAGTTGAGCAAGCGAAGAATGAAGTTGGTGCATGATCAAACCTGAACTAGGTATGCAGACCAGGGCAATGCATTCTATTAACATAAAATGCTGTCTTCAGCACACGCTCCAAAAGTGCATATGTCTCACAGTGTAATTGCGAGTAGTGGGTCAACCTGCAGCCCATATTTGTCTGTAGGTTAACGTCTCCAGGCCTAAGAAAGAACAGAAAGTCCAACAGGGGACTGGGTTCACTTAAATACAGGTGACACTGACATTGTGGTATAGACCGCACTGTCTGAATTTGCTCTGGTCTGACCCTCAGAGCCCCCTTATGAGGGACTGTTTAAAAGAGACACCAGGGAGGGGCTTTGGCAATCATCCCTTTTACATGGAAACCCTGAACGGATGTGCTTTAAGCCCATGAACGCATGCATGTGTACGTATGTATACATGCATATGTATAATCACATAAAAATACACAGTGAAAGTACAGTTAAGGTTACGAATTGAAACTGAGAAACTTCAGAAATTTGCAAATTATGGTTAGCTCCATAATTTCATAACTGCCATGATAGTCATGCAAACCATAACTTGAATACCAAATGACAAATAACCATCATTTCACTTTAAACTTTGTTCCTGTTATTTAACCAGGCCCAGCTCACTAGACTTTTGGCAATTCGCTGCGGAGGTTGCACCCAAACCACCATGAACAGCCAACCCCTGCGGCCCTTCAGCATTACAGACAGGAACACAGATGTGTGCGTGACCTCTTCTGTAATATTGATTATGAAGGTGGGTATTAGGGATTACTCTGTACTTTATAGAATTCTAAAATCTGATACAGACAATGTATGTGGTTGTAATCTCTAAATTTTTCCAGGCCATGTGGCTGAAACGAAGGTACCTCTTGGAAATTGATACTTAGTTCAGTGTGACTGTTTTAACTAGTTGTATTTACTCTGGAGCATCTTAAAGAATCATATGATATGTTTAATAATCTTCTTAAAGTTTTTATCTTAAATTATATTTTTAAAATTAATTCCAATCTAAAACTGTCCCTGTTTTTAAACAATCAGGGAAGTTTATGCATCCTTACATCTGTAAATGACACCACCAGATTTTATTGTACACTCTTATGGGAAATGTACTGTTGATTGTTATTATTTGATGTGCATTTATGACTGTAATAGTTGCAATAAAGTTAATATGATGATGATTATGAAGGTGCTACATAAAAACCAACATAAGCTCAAGTGGGCATTCTCTCATTTGTCTAAGGATGGGGCTCTTGTAACCCTTTGCCATTGAACTTGTGCCCTATTACAGATGACGGTGCAAGTGCAAGGAAGCTGTCGGGAAAAGCAGAGATTGTGCACCACACAACAGTCTAACACAGTTGATGCACTCTCTGAGGACTGCCTTTGTCAAGGATCACAGGGATCACACAGATCCCTAGACGCCTCACAGCAAGCCGATGTGGTCAGGGTATTAGACCTGTCTGCAAGGGGATCCCTACTCCCCTTTCAAAGGGAGTCTGATTTCTGCCTGTATTGAAAGGCAGACTGGCTAGGGGCTTCAAACTGCAGGTCCGCTGCTTTATTCTCTGTGCAGGCCCAAGTCTGCACCTGCACTCCCAACAGCACATTTAATGTATGAGGGTGCACTGTCTTGGTCTGCACAGACTGCACCCAGTGAAGGGTGAACCACAGGGCAAGCAGGGACAGATTGACTGTTCTGTGGTACTGTCCCTTGTGTCTTTAGAATAAAACCCACCCTGCTCTCACTCCTTTTAGTGTTCCAATGCCTAATCCCTTCTTTAAGCTATAGAAGGCAAAAATGAAAAATAGGTAGATAGTGAAAAGGAAAGAAAGTAAGAATACAAACACAGTTTAAGGTTTGTAGAAGCCTTACATGACATTAATCACAGCCAAATGTAACCAAACCAATTGGAATGTAAATTTTAGTTGCCATTTTTTTTAAAGTCTTTGTCTGAGGCACAATCTGTGATCATGAGAAGTGGAGGGATTCAACACTAGTCCAGGATAGCAAAATCCATGCCAGATTTTCAGACTAATCATTGATTGCGTAATTGATTTAGATATAGCCTTAATGCATGTACATGTGTTATGTGTATAAGCTGAAAATATGTCAAGCCATCGCAGTAGTGCTATAGCCAGATATATTAACTTCAGGAGCAATTGATGTGGTGAAGCAACAGATACCATTAATTATATGAAATAATCATTTATTATTTGCCCTTTTCTTTTCTCTACAGTTGTTAGACCTGACAGCCCTTAGGATGGTCTTCACCTAAACATTTTGCCTATTCACCTCCTGTTAAAACTGAGCTACACCTGATTGGAACCTTTATGTACTTTTTTTTTCTTTTCAAAAGCCTTTATTAGTCAGTTCTGCATAAACAGTGCACAAAGCCTACAACCCAGGGGCCGGCAGACATAAATCCAGATCAGATCCACATCAGATCAACACAGCCCTTCAGCCGACAACCCTGGGGTCCAGCGGCGTAGCAAGGTAAAGCGCACATAGAACTGTCAGTATCCACCAGGATGTAATGACGGACTGGTTTTTGTTTTTTTTAAACTGAAACGAAGAAAGCAGAGTAAAAAAATAGTTGCGGGCACTGCATTGCATGTTGATTCATACACAAACCAAATAAAGTCACATGGTTACAGTACAGGTCTTCCCTCAGGGCCATCTTGGGACATGGCCAGCTCCGCCGTAGGAGAATCACATAGCTCCCCCCGATAGGCATTCCAATGTCCCCATTTCTTGTCTCACATTTTTGGGGCATCCCCGAACCTTGTACACTGTCTTTTCAGCTATCATACAGAGATCCATTTCAGCCACCCAGGTCACCACCAATAATCTGTCCGGCGAGCCCCATTTCATCGCTATAGAGCGCTTGATCAACAGATAGTCTAGCGCCGCCCATTGCAGCTCAGGGCCAGACAGGTCGTTGGCCCCCCTGATGTTAAGGACACATTCCTTGGGTGTCGGCAAGAGCGGTTTACCCAGGGAGCTGGGAGCTGGCCATTTTTTTAATCGCTCCATTCCAGAACCGCTGTACCACTGGGCAATCCCACGAAACAAGGTAGAAGGTGCCGGGGAGGCCACATCCCCGCAGACACAGATTGTCAGGGCGCCGTCCAATTCTGGCCAAAGTGAGGGCAGACATATATGCTCTGTGTAATACCCTCAATTGGATCAGTCTAAATCTGTGGCATATAGCCGATTCCTTTGGGGCCATTAAGGCCAAGCGCCAATGCTCCTCGTCTAAGGGGCCCACGTCAGTCTCCCATTTGGACCGCAGAGATTGAAAGGGATCGGGGAGATTATTACATAGCTTACGGTACGTGAGAGAGATGGCCTTCTCATGGAGTGGCTCCGATAGCAACCTATCCTCTAGGGGAGAACTCGCAGGAAGGTTAGCCAGATCTGGGACCGCCGCTAGAACAGCATGTTTTATTTCCAGATATCGGAAAAATTCGGTAGGCGCAAGGGCATACTTAGTCTGCAGATCGTTAAAGGTCAACAATTTACCCTTATGGACAAGGTCTCCTAGCTCCGAAATCCCAAGCATGTCCCATCTATTAAAGCCACTACAGAAGCAGAGGGATCCCAGGCCCTGCGCAGACCACAAAGGTGTTGCTTTTGTGAATCTGTTTGCCCACCCCAATGATTTGGTAGCCTTATGCCAAATAGTTACTGTGTGTGCCATTGGTCCAACGTACTTAGCACTAGAGGGCTTACCATACAGGGCCCCCAGGTAACCCTCACAACCAGTTTGACTTCTATCTAGGAGGAAGGCCGGATTCAGGGGTGAACCGTGTATCCATTGGTTCACAGCAACCAGTTGCGAGGCCCAGTAATAGAGGCGGAGGTTAGGGAGTGCGATGCCCCTGTCATACCAACCCTGAAAGAGCTTACAGAGGGCAATCCTAGCGGCTCCCCCATCCCATAGCAAAAGTCGAAGCTCGCTCTCAACTGTACGAAAATAGGAGTCTGGAACCAAGAAAGGGCAGTTCTGTAGGACGTAGAGGAAGCGCGGGAGTGCGAGCATTTTAAGCAGCGCAGCTCTGCCCTGAAGCGATAATGGGAGGGAGCGCCAGTGAGCAACATCACTGTGAAGCCTGTGCAGAGGGGCCATCAAGTTGCGATCATAGAACTCCCTAGAGTCTGGCGTAATGAAGATGCCAAGATACATGAAGCCCTCTGTGGCCTCCGTGAAGGCAAATCCCCTGGGCAGTCGGGGCGGGGGGCCACGTAGCATATAGTGGTACAAAAGGGGGTGGTGATGGACGGAGCATCTGAATCAATCAAACACTCACACCCAGTCAAAAGATCTGGGTTTAATCCATCACCGTTCTTTAGCCCACTCTGCCACCCCAGTTCAGACATGGCTATATGCAAATCAGTCTGACCCTGTGCCTCATGGGAACAGTCCAGCCCGAACTGCCAAGCCATGTCTTCCCTGGACCGGAAACAAGCTTCTGAGGACCGGTTTCTGGCATTCAAGCCGTCTTCAGCCCGGCTTGCTTGAATCCAGTGGCAAAGTGAGCAAGGGACTCACGTCTGAGCATACCCTGCCACACTTAAGGTGGCTAAAAGTGGTACAAAAGGGGGTGGTGATGGACGGAGCATTTGAATCAATCAAACACTCACACCCAGTCAAAGATCTGGGTTTAATCCATCACCGTTCTTTAGCCCACTCTGCCACCCCAGTTCAGACATGGCTATATGCAAATCAGTCTGACCCTGTGCCTCATGGGAACAGTCCAGCCCGAACTGCCAAGCCATGTCTTCCCTGGACCGGAAGCAGGCTTCCGAGGACCGGTTTCTGGCATTCCAGCCGTCTTCAGCCCGGCTTGCTTGAATCCAGTGGCAAAGTGAGCAAGGGACTCACGTCTGAGCATACCCTGCCACACTTATGGCGGCCAAAAGTTTTACAAAAGGGGGTGGTGATGGACGGAGCATCGGAATCAATCAAACACTCACACCCAGTCAAAAGATCTGGGTTTACTCCATCACCGTTCTTTAGCCCACGCTTACAGAGGGCAATCCTAGTGGCTCCCCCATCCCATAGCAAAAGTCGAAGCTCGCTCTCAACTGTACGAAAATAGGAGTCTGCAACCAAGAAAGGGCAGTTCTGTAGGACATAGAGGAATGGCGGGAGTGCCAGCATTTTAAACAGCGCAGCTCTGATCGGAAGCGATAATGGGAGGGAGCGCCAGTGAGCACAGAGGGGCCATCAAGTTGCGATCATAGAACTCCCTAGAGTCTGGCGTAACGAAGATGCCAAGATACATAAAGCCCTCTGTGGCCTCCGTGATGGCAAATCCCCTGGGCAGTCGGGGCGGGGGGCCACGTAGCATATAGAGTACAGATTTAGTCAAGTTTATGGAATATCCTGAGTATTTCCCAAAATTAATGAGCACATGAAACAGGCTGTTAATAGAGGATCGAGGGGACGACACATATATTAATATATCGTCCGCATATAGGGAAATTTTATCTGTGGCGTCTCTATTCCATTGCAGGCCTCTGAAAGAGGCGTCCATGCGGATCCAGTGGGCCAGAAGCTCAAAGGTGAGGGCGAATAGGAGTGGGGAGAGGGGGCAGCCCTGTCTGGTGCCCCGATGGAGTGGAAACCTCCTGGATGTGTGAGTATTAACACAGACTTGGCTCCAGAGGTCCGTATATAGAAGTCCCACCCAGCTAATGAACTGGAGCCCAAAGCCAAAATGGAGGAGGACCTCAAATAGGTACGGCCATTCGATCGAATCAAACGCCATTGTGGCGTCGAGGGACAAAATGGCCACATCCTGCTGTAAAATGGGTCGCCGACTCATTACGTTGTACACCCTGCAGAGGTTTAATGCTGTATTGCGACCCGGGAGAAAACTGGATTGATCATCATGAATCAGGGAAGGGAGTACCACGAGAAGGCGAGTTGCCAGCAGTTTAGCCAGGACCTTTGCCTCCACACTGATCAAGGAGATAGGCCGGTAGGAGCCGCAGTCAGTGGGTGGTTTAGTTGGTTTGAGAATGACCACTATGGAGGCAATTCTTTAAGCGAGCGGTAGGATCCCGTTCTCCGTACATTTTAGAAACATATTTCGAAGATGAGGGATAGCGTCCGGGACCATGCCCTTCAGAAACTCAACAGGCACTCCATCTGGGCCCATCGCATTGCCAGAATTAACGGCAAACAGTGCTGTGGTTAGCTCCTCTGCCGTGATGTCGGCATCTAGGGCCAGTCTATCCTCCTCAGACACAGTTGGGAGACGCATCTCGTCCAGAAGTTGTCTGGACTCCTCAGCCTTGTAGCCCTCACCAGCCTTATAAACCTGCTCTAGATGGTCAGCAAAGGCCTCCGCAATGTCCTGAGGGTCCGTCACTGTGGAGCCATCTGGCTTAACTATAGATGATACCCATCTGGACCCCTGATCACGACGCTCCAGCCAAGCAAGCATTTTACCCGTGCTGTCCCCAAACTCGTAAACCCGATGGCGCATGTGGAGCAGTCGCGCCTGCACCGTTTCCTAGGACAGGGCCCTATAGACCAGTTGTTGGGTGCGGAGTCTAGCTGCTGTAGCATCTGACGGGGCGGCGTTGTGGGCCGTCTTGAGGTTAATGAGTTCTGATTCAGCCAGATGTATCTGTTCGTTATGTTTCCGCATGTAGCCCTTCTTTAGGGCCAGTGCCTCTCCCTTCATCACCGCCAGGTACGCCTCCCAGAGCGTGACCGTTGAATCTACGGATCCAACGTTTTCAGCAAAGTAGAATTCAGTGCGTTTCTGCAATGCTTCCCTAATGTCAGGGCTTTGCATGAGCCAGGGGCTAATGACAATGGGGCCCCGTGTGAATTGGCGATGATAAGTGAGGTCTACACTGAGCGGTGAGTGGTCGGATATGCCACGGGGGAGGCCTTTTGGGCGGACGAAGCAACCGACATCTGCAGCGGGGCAAAATAAATAATCAATCCTAGACATACTATTATGCGTGTTGGAATAGTGAGTGAAATACGGCGTGTCTGGATGGTGAAGGCGCCAGATATCAGCCAGCCCCATGGCGTGCGCAAAGTCTGCCAAGTCTGAGCCATGTCGATGGGAACGTCGTTGGGGTTTACGGTCAATGTCATCACACATCGTCGCATTAAAATCGCCGCCTAACAGGAGAGTACCTGGGGAAAGGCCTAACAATTGAGCGCCGAGCTCCTTAAGGGAGTCTCGGATCATCGTCGGTGGAAGATAGGCTGAGACAATATTTAGGGGGCGCCCCTCCCAGGCTGCCTCAGCTAGCGCAAAGCGGCCCAGTGGGTTCGCCCAGGTCCGTGTGTGAGTAAGTGCAAGAGTCTTACAGATTAGAATCCCGGTGCCTCGGGATCCCGAAGAGAACCCCGCTTGAACCAACAGTTTATGTCCCCCTCGTTGGAGTGCCTGACATGTGTTTCGAACTAAGTGTGTCTCCTGGAGCAGGGCGATGTCAGGGGAGTGGCGCCGGAGAAATTGGAGGACTACACTCCTCTTTATTTTGTTACCCAGTCCATTGACATTCCAGGACAGGATTGAAAGGTTCTTAGAGAGAGTTTGAGTCATAATGGCAGGAGTGAATGAGTTGATATGAGTGAGGGCTGGAGGGGAACCGCTCGTACTAGCGACACCCCTGATACTCTCGGAGTTTGGGATCAAACACAACTCCGGTCCCAGGGGGGCCGGAGGCCAACCGAGGTGGCCAATCTGTCAGGAAGGAACCATGTGCATGCAGAAAATCATGACCAAAGAGGACTCCGCTGAAAACATAGAAAAGCATCAAAACGAGAACAATACAACCCCTAATCTCTTCCCCCCACCCCCATACCCCCCTCCCTGCTTCCCTTCCAGCGGACGCAGAACTATCCACACCCCAACTAGGCAGAGTGCCTATCGCCCTCCCCACCAGAATCGGGGTACTTGGTTGGCCGTTAAAGCCACTCGCCCGATTCTAAAAGCGTTATAATCAATATACATGTGTAAGACTACATTATTACCCCGTAAAACATTCACAAAGTAGATAAGTTACTTGGTAGTCAGCCGGTGCAGCCCGATCGGGGCCAAATAGGGCAGTATTCAAGTGCATATACCTAATGAACTACAGAGGGCCATCGCCCCCGGTTATAATAAAAACAAAAGGGAGATGGCAGGGGACCAGTCCACAGGTTTCCAAGTGGCTCCTGCAGGAGCAGAGATCAGCCCTGTCCATTGTCAGTAGTTCCAGTAAATAAGTCTTGGCTCTCTGGCAGCTGGTCCTCTCTCGGAGGGTCTTCCAACCCATCAGTAGCTCATGGAGACCTGCCCGCTCTGCGCCAGCCCTCCAGCCAATCCCACACTTCCTCTGGCGATAGGAAGAACCAAGCTTTGCCATCCATCTCCAGGTGGAGTTTAGCAGGGAAAAGCATGGAGTATTTAATTCCTTGAGTTCGCAGGGCCTTCTTGACCTCAAGAAAACTACGTCTTCTCGCCTGCACATTCAGAGTGAAGTCCGGGAATATCGAGATGCAAGCATTTTCGAGGAGAAGAGGCGGGCCAGAGCGGGCAGTTTGGAGGATTGCGTCCCGGTCTCTAAAATTGAAGACCCTCGCGATGATGGGGCGAGGTGAGGCCCCCGGCCTCGGTCTTCCCCCCGGAACCTGTGCACCCACTCAATGGAAAAATAGCTCGAGAGTTGTTTGGGTCGGAGATGTTTCGTGAACAACTCATCAACGAACAGGTCCGCCGACGGCTCCTCCAGCTTCTCCGGAACTCCCAAGATTCGGACGTTATTCCGTCATGCCCTCCCTTCATAGTCATCCAGCAAGTCAGAAATCTGTTTCTGTTGTTTCCGGAGCTGGGCGACCTGTTGTTGGAGCGTAGAGGTGTCATCAATAAGGGCCGCAGTCTTGACCTCCACATCTTTGACCTTAGTGTCCATCTTTCGCAGGTCCGCTTGCAAGAGGGTTACCTCAATATTAACAGAGTCAATTTGGGTTTCTAGGGAGGACCGGACTCCAGCAATCGCCTCCATGACGTCTTCCAGTGTAAGCGACTTCCCTCCCTGCGACGGGGACGAAGTTTTGGAGTTGGTGGGGGGGGGGGGGGGCGTGTCTTTGTTCTCCGCCCTGGAGCCCCAGGAATTTTTGTTTATTTGCCTCTGGGTCGAGGACCTACCTCCTTTGTTAGACGCCATCACCCTCCAGAGAGCGGGGCACCAGAGCAGTCAGAGCCAGTTAATGACGTGAGCAATACACTGTCCAAACCTCTTCCACCTTCTCCGACAACCCAGGTGTGGTCAAATCCGGGGGGGCTCAGGATAGAGGACCCAGCACAACCTGCGACTCAGGGAGAAGGTACCCGGCAACTCACTCACTGCTATCAGGACAGGCCCCTCTCCGCTGCCTGCAAAGGATTTACTTCTGGGTCTTCACCGGGTCCACGTTCCGAGTGCCGCAGTACGTGGTGAAATCGGCGCTGAGAAACCCGGTGACCAGTGTCTCAACTAGGCAACTTGGTAGGTGTCAGCCTCCAGCAGTGGAGCCCTGCGGGGGTCGCCTACAGAAAGTTCGCCATTCCCCGTGGCCCGGGGACCCACCCCGGCCCACAGCGGTGACAGGCCCCAAGGCCTGGGCGTCTCGTGTATTGCGTCTATGGCGCCTCTGCAGGACGATGTTGTAGTCCCGATCGGTCCACTATCCCCCCACAGGCTATAGGACATCAGGGGGGGACACCCAGCCGACAAACGGAGTCTTAGCGCAGGCTCAGTGCAGGGCGGCAAGGCTATGCAGGTTGCAGAAGGCCCAAGTCGTTGGTCCACTCGGCGGCCCGACAAAGAAGCAGGACTTGGTCCCCAGGGAGTCAGCGTCTCATGGGCAGCAGGTGACAGGTGCACCACGCTCCGTTGGCCAACAGCAGTCCCCTACCGGAGCTCTGGCGGCAATAGGCCTCAAAGCCGGGGCTTCGCGTGATTGGCGCCCCAGCAGTCTGGTGATGCACCCCCGGTCTCTCCGCAGGTCCTCCACAGGCTCCCAGCCCACCGACGGGGAGTCCCAGCGGCCGCGGAAGGCTCTGACACAGGGTCGATGGCAGGTAGCAGAGTAGTCACGGCTTCAGCAGGCTCCGTCTCACCCCCAGAGGCCGAGGGAACATCCCGGCCGGAGCCCGAGTACAGCGGCCATCTTGCAAACTCCGGGGGGACCTCCGCGTAAGCACTTCTATCTCCGGCCCAGCACCGCGATCAATTGGGCTATGGTGGTCGAGAACGGGGGGCTCCCAGTTGCAAGGGAGTCCCAAGCCTAAAAACTGAACGTTTTTTCGGATATCCGGGCGAGGGCCGGGAGCCGATCTAACTAGCGACCATTCCCTCCAGCTGCTAGCCACGCCTCCCTATCCTTTATGTACTTTTAACTACCTAGTAAAGTGGCACAACATGTACCCTGGGCCTGTAAATTAAATACTACTAGTGGCCAAGAAGAATTTATTGTGTAACTCACGTCAGTGGCCCTTCAAAACATGTCTCAGGCCTGCCACTGCCAATTTGACCTGGAAAAATAAACCTTTTGGCAGGCTTAATCTTCCCTTTTTAATACATATAAGTCACCCCTAAGGTAGGCCATAAACAGCCCATATGGCAGTGTGCAGTGAATTTAAAATGTTGGACATGTACTTTTAGGTTTACTTATCCAGGTAGTGAAACACTCCTACATTCGTTTTTCACTACTGAGAGGATTACCTCTCCCATAGGATAACATTGGGGTATCTTACTACATTTAATAAGTGATAATGTTTGATTGGGGCAGATGGGAATGCCATGTTTACAATCAAAAGAATAGTAATTTAAAATCCTCTTTAGTGGTAAAGTTGGATTTTAAACAACAATTCTGAGAATGCCACTTTTGGAAAGTTTCTGTTTGGTTATCCTAACCATTTGATGCCAGCAGTCTGTGTCCTGCGTCACATGAATAGGTGTAGGTGGAAGTTGGCCTATGTGTATTCTTCCCAGACAGTAAGACAAAGGGGGACTATATGTTGGCAGAATGGCCATCCTGCTGCAATGGTAGGGGCGGACCACTTCCCTGCCCAATTACATTTAAAAGGAACTTCCTCGAGCATACTCATAAAGAATCTAAGACCAGCCTATTGCCACACAAGGGCCCTTGGAGCCTGGGCAAGGGAGGGAAGGAAATTCCAGAACCAGTTGTGGGGGGAATCTAGACTGATCTCCCACTTTAGGGATGACACCAGGTATAAATAGTGGACCCTCAGATAAACTCTTCGGTACACTCTTGGACCTGTGGTCATTATAGAATAAAGACTGCCCTGTGGCCACAGGAATGCCCTCCTTTTTGAGGCCTGCCCTGCTCTCTGAGAAGGAAGGCTTGACCTGCTCTCTTAATCCCTGGCTAACCTGAGTGACTCCAAGTGCCAGTTGGCTGACCTCTTGTTTTGAGTTATAAGGACACAACAAGCACCAGAAGCCTCCTTAAATCTGCCCAGCTGATGTTCTGAAACCGGACCTGCCTGGATGTACATCTGGACCTGCATGAGCCCTTCTGACCTCTGCTAGAGTGAGTTCCTGATCTCCAATAGGTGCCTCCCCAGGTTCTGGAATCTTGGCTGGCTTCAGAGTGCACTCCTCTGAAGAAAAGAAAGAAATCTTGAGGATTGTGACTGTGAACTGGCCCATTCGCACCGAGATGCTGCCACCTGTGATGATCGGCAACAGAAAGCTCCAGAAAACCACAACCTTTGCACTACTGCGACCAACAGCGATGACCGGCAATGAGAAATCTGCACTTCGTCCTACAGCAGATACAGCCACAGTGACAGGCAATGCATAGCTACAACAACGTCTTCATGCTGCAGTGACAAACATCTGAAACGCTCTCCTTGCAGCCAAACTGCCTCTGCAAACTGGACGTTTCGCACCAGACTTTTAACAGGTAACTGTTTCAGCAGGACTACCCTGGTCCCCATATCCAGCCCACGCTCCTTCGTGTTCGGCCTGAACTTGTGACTTTCTCCTGGTCTAGCATGACCAGATAACATGAGTGGCACTTTGTGCTTTGCCGAAAGTGGTGTTGGCACGCTGGTTGCTCCTTGTTGATTTATTCCTCATAGTGGCCTTAAATAACTTTCGATAAACGAGTCATTGACTTTGTCACAAATACTTTTCATTATAAGCTGCATTACCTGATTGATTCACAGTCAATTCACTTAAGATAACCTCAGCAATTCATATTACTAAAGAAGGTCCACATGTACTTTACAACTGGATTTGTTTGTCTGTTGGGTTCAACTTTATACTCCTTTAACTTTCACGGTCTTGAGGATGGTATTACGTACTGCTGACATTGAAGGCCATAATGTTGATGCTGATTCCAATTTTTTCTTATAATTTTTGGGTCTTCGCCTTTGAATCAGTTGATACAGACAATAGACTCATTCAAAGTATATAAAGAGTGTACTTTACATACATTCATTTAGAGACTTGAACATTGGTGTTTGTTTACCATATTTGTAAATGATTGATGTATGTAGGATTTTGTTGTATTTGTTACGCGCCCCTAGCTCTATATGATTCCTAATGAAAAGTATACAAATATTTGCAAACAAATCTACCATTATGTACGCATGTTCTCTCTCTCTGATTCATTTATATGGCCATTCATCCAAGACATGCACCTTATGATTAAATCTGCTTGTCATCATTCTTGGGACAAACAATAATTTTCATTTTTTTGTGAGAAAATATACGCCCAAATCATTTTCCATGTTGGCCTATTATCTTAACTTTAGTTTTGTGCTTTTAGGTGCTATGCTTACCTAAATCTTTGAAACTGCATATCTTCTGTTTCAGTGATTGGATTTTTGTCATTTTGTTTTCAACTATTTATAAAATGTTACTCTATTTTTCTAAATTGGAGTGGGATTTTTCTTTTGTTGTGTTTTCCCTTTATTGCTGTTTGAGTGTGCATAAATACTTTTTACATTGCCTCTAAGTCAAGCCTGACTGCTTTTGTGCAAAGTTACCAGAGGGTTAAGCACAGGTTAGTTTAGCGACTTGTGTGGTTGACCCTAACAGGGGTGGTGATATTGCTTGAGATGAGTCTTCACCCTTCTCAATAAAGAACCCTTTTTTTACAACATAGTATTCTCTCTTTAGCATTAACTCCATCCTGTGTACCCCCACTACCTTCTCATTCCATATTTCTTGTGACCTTAATTTCATACTTTTCACCTATTGCTCACTCGCATAATTTTCTTAGGAACCCCACTCTACTCAGTGAATTACGTTCAGCTCAGCATAAATCACTGTTTTGTTGCTACAATCCATACCCCATTAACAGTACTTGCTTGCTTAAATGATTGATATTCATTACACCTATGATATACTTGTAAATTTTCCAATTTGTACTTTATATGTTCCACCTCGTAGCGTTACTACTAATGTAAAGAGCTCTAACCCTTTAGGGGCTCATTTATGTTATATAAAAATGCATAAATAAATAAATATCTCTACAACATATAAAGCAAAGCTGGCATTCCATATTGAGAGAGAAACTTTGGAGGAAGTCATTGGGCAAGTTTACCCCTAATTCTCTCTTTTTCCATGCAACGTATATAAAATACATATTTGCTGTAGTAGCAGTAGTAAGGATTGTGTTTGCTTTCCATTCTAACAAATCCCTATATCATTGTTGCAACTGGTTTTTACCCAATATTTCTGACTTTGCATTCTCAGTCTGTAATCTCTCCTTACTATTTACCTGCGGGACGCGAGCGGGACGCCGGGCTAAGCCCGGGCAAAGGGCGGGCCCTCTGTGGCCCTCAGTGGCTGAGGTAGGCTGGGCTGGGCCCGGTTATTTACATTCTGTTTTTGCCACGATAAACATGTTTTTCTTCCTGCTGGTTTGAGAACGATCCGTGTATTGACATTATCACACCGCTCTTCATACTAACTTGGCCGGTCTGGGATTGACGTTACTCCAGGTTCTCATAAGTTTTATCCTTTTACAAAATAACATTTTACTTACTGTACATTCTCCCCTGGGGATTATCCATTTCGATTAAGTTTATTTCTGTGGAAAACAGTACGGAAAATGTCTAAAACTCTACGCTCAGGAAGGGTAGTGGGAGAAAAACCCGGCAGAAAATTAACTACTACCCGCACAAGAAATAAATCAGTGAATAATCCACCGCTGAAAGGTCAATGCCAACTATCTGAACTTTGGGATCTATCTGTTGTTAAAAAATCTAAAATTGCTACTCCAGAAAGTTCGGATACTAAAGCCCTGGATGTTCATACACCAGCCCCCATAGACCCCCTACTGCCTCTGGTACATCCAGGGGCACTACAATCAATGGTGGGGGGGTCTGCCTCACGGGACTCATCAGAGGAGAAGGCGATGGCCGCAGGTGATCCAGTGCATATACCATCAATGCCTCATTCCCCTTTGAATGACAGGCCGGGGGGCGATTTGTCTGCACTATCTGTTGACCTGGAACTTTGGGGTCGCTACGTAAGCCCTGCTAAAGTGGAGACTTTAGAACAGTTTAAATCTTTAGTGGGTGCCACCCCTTCTGGGTTACTGCTGTATAGTAGCACCCCTTCGTTAAATGGCCAAGAAATATCCGACTTGTTAAATGTTTCAAGAAGCCCCGATCTTCATCTCTTGGATAATCGCTGCTCTGTGGAAGCACGAGAAAAGCCGATCTCAGAGTCTATGATCGCCCTGGAACAACTCCTAGCCTCGATCTTACTTCTTCTGGGGAAATTTGTAGGCAGCTCGGACTGTATTTTGGAATCAGTCACTCAAATTTTAAAGACATTGCTGCAAAAATCGCCTGATATGACGAATGCTTCCCCCCCCAAGGCTGGGCATTACTTGTCTGAGGGGAAAACCAGAGACACCAGAGGGGAACTTGATAGGAAGGTTGAATCTCCTACTCTGGAATCACTCAAGGACATGCCTTTTACTGCAGCTCCCAACTGCATTAAAAACTCAGTTCTGGAGATAGAGGAAGATGAGAAACCTTTGCCTGGCCCTAAAGTGGTCCAGGAGTTATTTCCTATTTTTATGCCTGGGATCGGAAAAGAACCCCTGGACGATAAACCGGAGGTAAAAGAAGACAGGGGAAAATATGGTAAACAAAAAATACATAAAGGGAACAAGAGGAAACCAATGCGAAAATACAGAAAGAAAAAGCAGCGGAGGATTATTTTCCAAAATCTTGCTGCGTCAAGGGAGAATGATGAAATCGATGTGGAGCCCTCTTCTACTTCCCTAAAAGTGGACATTGATCTGAACTTAACTACCTTAACCTCTGTAAAGGGGGAAAATGAACAATGTAGTCCGATGACTCAGGAAGTTATACCTCAAACGGGGGGCTCTCTTCTATGCTCTCCTCCACGGAGCGCATTAGGAGCGCCAATTTCATATCCTCCTGGGGCTCTTAACCCTTTGGCCCCCCCCTTTACTGCAGCATTAGAGTCTGAAAATCGCTGCCCTCCTGCCCGGTCTTTAAATATTACTAAGGCCCCGGTGGATGTGCGTGTGTTAGACTTCTTACCTTTATTTGATACTGACCTTTTGTTAAACAGAGCTTGGCTTCTCAAACGTTTTAGTGAGATGGAAAGTCTCTACCATATTCAATCTAGAGACATAGAATTGGTGTCTCTGTTGGGTGGAAGTAGGGTAGTGAGTATACGGGTGAAATTTTATTCGCCCATTATAGTAAATTTGATATTAGAACAAGCCGAAAACTTTCAGCGCCTAGGTATTGACATACTCCCTATTTTTAACCCAGGCAAGCCAAACCTCTTATGTAACCAGGGGTTTGGGGGTGGTGAGCAAATTGGGGTCACCTCTCCCCTTAGAGACCTAAAAATTTGGGTCTCTAGGGGAAAACGCTCAGTTTCGCACGTGAAGCCACTTCCACTAACTGAGAACTCGTCACTTATAGATGACAATAACCGGTGGAACTGGCTCCATAGTGCGTTATCAACAAAAACAAAGGATAACCCCAAATTGTTTCATCATCTTTAACACCTCATTAAAAAAAAAATCCTGGAATGCGGCCGGATTCCACAGCAGCCCAGAGAAATTTGCCTTTTTATCTTCTCTGGGTGCGGATGTATTGTGTATTCAGGAAACATGGTGCATTGATATGCTAACGCCATCAAAAGATTTTTATGTCCTGGAAGTACCCGCCGCACCCTCTAAGAAAGGGCATGCCAGGGGAGGGATTGCCTGTTTATTGTCAAATAAACTGCAATGGAGATTTTCCCATTATATTGATCCTAGTAGACTTTTCCACACAATAACCCTTGATAATTTGTTCCATAATGGCAAAAAATATTCTTTGGTAATTTGTAATGTGTATATACCCCCTGAGGAGTGTTTTAATGCTAGTCTGCAGCAGGTTTTCCGATATATTGAACAGGTAAAAAACTCCCCATCTTCCCCGGTAATTTTGCTTGTTGGTGATCTGAATTGTAAAATTTCTAACGCCAGTCTGAAACTCTTCAGGAACAAAGTTAAGGAAGAGGTACACTTTGTTCCCCAGACGCTTTTTCCTGAGAACCTGGTGACAAATAAAAGAGGGAAGATCTTGTTAAAAGAATTAACGACTGGGGATGGTATTATTCTAAATGGAAGATTTCCATCCGACGTCCCCGCTAATTATACTCATAAATCCGCCTTTGGGTCGTCTATTTTGGACTATGCTATTGCAGACTATGGTCTGTTTCCCCATATTCAGGACCTTAAGTTTATACCTACGTCACTTAGCGATCATAGTATATTGTTTTTAACAATGTCTCTAAATCCTTTGAATACTGTGTCTTGGTCGCTTAACGGCAACGAGGCTACCTTCCATGCCTCTTCTGGAAGGTGTTTCTGGAACTCTGCCGCTATAAATGGGGTGCAGGTCCTTATGGCCGATACCCTAATGGTAATAAAAGAGTGGAATGGCAGCAAATTAGTTCATTTTGAAGAATTCATGCGAAAGATTTTATTGTACGCAAAAAAAACTATTCCCCCTAGGAAAGGAGAAGTGGTCCCTAATATATTGCGTACTCTGAATAGGGAAATAAATAAACTAGTTCGCGAACAGTATTTAGAAAGAGCCCTGGAACGTGGGAAAGAAATCGCTAGGTTAAAAAGAAAGAGAAGCAGACTCAAGCAAAAAATTAAAAAGGAAAGGGAGGATAAAGTGTGGATTAATCTGAGGGAATCTGCTGTACATGGTAATATTAAAGATTTTTGGGCAATAATTGGGAAGGGGTGTGGTACGCGTCTTAGTCCCACCCCCATTCCTATATCAGAAGAGGTATGGTCCTCTCATATCCGAGAGCTCTACGCAGGGAACGGGACTACAGGTATTGATAACTCTATACATGCTGCACCTGAAGACCATGTATTCCACCCCTCAGATAAAGAAATCGAGATGGCTATAAAAAACATGCGGCCCTCTGGGGCCATGGGGCCGGACGAACTCCCTATGACGGTCCTTAAACAAGATCCCTTAAGATGGAGTAAAATCTTGTACCCCCTGTTTAGGGCGTGCCATCTCACCAAAATTATTCCTGCTTCCTGGAGAGGAAGTATTTTGGTTCCCATCTTTAAGAAGGGTACAAGGGATAGCCCTAGTAATTACCGCCTGATTGCACTCCTCGACTCCATCGGAAAGGTCTTTGCGAAATGCCTTCTTAGTTCCCTTTCCGATTGGGTCGAGGAAGGCAACATTCTGCCGTTTGAACAGACCGGTTTCCGTAGGGATCATGGTACGCTAGATAATCTCACCGCCCTTCAGGTGATCACAGATAAATATGTCCAGGTGAGAGGAGGAGTGGTGTATGCCGCCTTTATTGATTTCTCCACAGCGTTCGATAAAGTAGATCGTGGAACGCTGTGGAGAAAATTGGCGACGCTTGGTGTCCCTACCTGCCTGTTGGAACTGGTTCGGTCTCTGCATACTGAGACCTGGTGCAGGGTCTTAATGGGGGGCGAAAGGGGGCTTTCTGCCAAAATACCAACTCGGAATGGCCTTAAACAAGGCTGCTTATTGGCTCCCCTTTTGTTCTCCTTATATACGGTGGACCTCCCTGCTGCCGTGGCTGTCAGTGAGGGGATTGCCCCGATGGTAGGAGGGACTCCAATATCCTGCCTGATGTATGCCGATGATGTTCTTATTCTTGACTTGACTCCAATCGGTCTTGCTAATCGGCTACAGGCTCTCCATGCTTTCGCTGGTGATCATCACATGAAGATTAACATTACCAAAAGTAAAGTGATGTGTATAGCGGGTAAGAAGAAGTGCCGCTCCATAAATTTCGGTTGGACTATAGGGGGGCATAGATTGGAGGTAGTAACCTCCTATACTTTCTTGGGAAAAATATTTTCGGCCAATATGAGTGAGAAGCTCCATATAGAGCACTGCGATCGCAAAGCTCTTGCCCATGGTAATGGTTTAAAGTCCCTATACCAGGCAACGGGGAAAAGGCATTTTTCCAGCCTTCTAGAAGTTTTTAGAGCAAAAATCCCCGCAACTATCTTGTATGGTATTGAATTAATAGAGGTGAAAAACTGGGACTTTTGCCATAAGATTGAGGGGAAACTCTTAAGATCCCTCTCTACTCTAAACAATGCTTGCCCACTAGCCGCTTGTAGGCTTGACTTTGGACTCAGGAGTTCCTGGGTTCAGGGTCTTTGTGCCCTAATAAGATGGGTGGCCAGTTTGGCTAGAGCGGGAGTAGGTACCCTGCGTGTCCTCCTCAAAAATGAACTACTGGGCAACTTTAAAGAGTTTTCTAAACTCGTAAGTAACTTTAGAAGGGCTGTAACGCTACTTAAACTTGATGAAAGTGTTCTGTTCTCCTACTCTCCCTCACAGTTGAAACATGTCCTTAAGGAGGCTTCGTGGGAGTTTTGTTTCCTTTCTGACAAAAAGTCAGTTGGTGACAAAAGGAACGTGGAACCTCTCATTTCTTCTTATAGGTTGAAGCAGCCACAACCCTATGCCCTATGGAATCTACCGCATGGTATACGTAGATTTTGGTTTTTGTTACGCTATGATTTAATTCCACTAAATCTACTGTTATCCAAATGGCATGGCACTTCTGCTTTGTGCAATTTATGTAAACTGAACACCCAGGACTGTATGCATGTACTATTGATTTGTCCCATGCTACGTAATTTGCGCAATCGATGGCTAAAAGTAATTTGTCTCCGCCTTAGCATTGTCACTTTAAAGGATTTTCTTCATGCACTTTATTGCCCTCCGAACGAAATGTTCTGTTCTTATATTTTTAACTTTTTTAAAGGATTTTTAGCTATTTATTAATATGTAACTGGAGATATCTTGTCTGTCCGGCCTTGTTAGATTAATTTGCCGGTGTATGTCTTTTGCGGATTGAATCTTGTTTCTCAAACCTTTGGATTTTATGTGTACTTGTTGTTGTGTATTGTATATTTTTATGTGGCCCTCTTTGAGAGCCAAAACATAATAAATAAATTTTGAATTTGAATTTTTGAATTTACCTGCATGTCTCTCTCAGTAGGTGTCCCACAAGACTAAGAGCTAGTCTCTCTTTCCCCTGTACATATTCTCCATTACAACATTATCTCTTTCTTTGGTTTCTTCAATCATCTGCAGATGATACTCATATCTTTCTATTATTTCCTACTTTTACCTCTCAATTAGAGGAATAAATATCAAACTGCCTGACAGTCATCTGTCAATGGATGGCCATTCGCTTTGTCATGCTGACTGCATCAAAACTGAAATAATATACTTTCCAGCCACTTCGGAACCTAACTCAATCAATCAATCAATCATTGGTAAAGCGCACTACATACCCACGAGGGTCTCAAGGCCCTGGGGGGGGGGGCCTTACTGACCGACCAGCCAGGTCTTGAGTATCCTCCTGAAGGTGAACAGGTCTTGGGTCTGTCGAAGGCTCTAGTGGGAGGGTGCTTCATGTCTTGGGGGTGAGGTGGGAGAAGGATCTCCCACAGGTGGTCGTTCTTCGGATGCGTGGGACGGTGGCGAGTGAGAGGTCGGCGGAGCGTAGCTGGCGGTTGGGGATGTAGAAGGAGAGCTGTCTGTTGAGGTAGGCTGGGCCGGTCTTTTGGAGTGCCTTGTGTGTGTGGGTGAGGAGCTTGAAGGATATCCTCTTGTTGAAGGGGAGCCAGTGGAGGTTTCTCAGGTGGGGGGTGATGTGGCCGTGGTGTGGTACATCAAGGATCAGTCGTGCCGAGGCGTTTTGGATGCCTTGTAGTCGTTTGATGAGCTTAGTCGGGGCTCCCGCGTAGAGGGCGTTTCCGTACTCGAGTCTGCTGCTGACGAGGGCCTGGGTGACTTTCTTTCTTGTATCTGTAGGGATCCATCTGTAGATCTTGCTGCGCATGCGGAGGGTGTTGAAGCAGGAGGAGGAGACGGCGTTGACTTGTTTGGTCATTGAGAGCCTTGAGTCGAGGATGATTCCCAGGTTGCGTGCGTGATCGGTGGGTGTTGGAGCTGCCCTCAGTACCATCGGCCACCAGGAGTCGTCCCAGGCCCTTTGGCTATTTAAACCGCCTAGATAGATCTGAGCTTTAAGCATACCATAGGAGGCTATTACTGCCCATGCATCAGCTCTTTTAGCCAATACTGCTTTGTCCAGCAGCAAGGTCATTTTTTGCTACACCCATTTATCACTTTGTTAAATGCTACCTGTAAAAGGGCTAAAAGGCGTAATTGTTCAGCCTTGAACATATCTATAGCCAATATGAATGAAACTTATATAGCGCACGACTTACCCTGGGGCATCTCAGCGCTTGCTTAGGGAACCCGTCCTGGTATTCCCCTGTGAGATAACCCTGGCAGGGTATCCACAAGGTGAAAGCCAGGCATCCCACCGCGAGGGGCCGTTGTGGAGATTAAGCAAGCTATTGCCCAGAGTCGCAGAGTGTGAACCCGTGAGTTGAGAAGGCACCAGAGCGAGAATTAACGAGTCCGTGGAATTTTTGAGCCCAAGACCCGCCGAGGCGGGGAATTGAACCCTGGTCCCGGGCCGAACTCAAGCACCAGGTCTGCCGCCTCTAACCCCTGAGCCACACTTCTCCACAGAAGTAACATGAAGTAATCGTTGGCCTGCTTATGTTTATTGTCTCTTATCACCTCCCAGATCACTCTCAACAGCGTTGCATTATTATCCCGTCTCAGTTTGTGGCAACATTTCAAATATGCTCCTAAACGGTTTAACCCCTTCGCTGCTGATGACGAGCTCAGCTCGTCATCAGCCACGGGTGGCGTGTGCTGATGACGAGCTGAGCTCGTCATGTAATGCGGTATTTTTAAAAATGCCGCACAGCGCAAAAATCACCACAGCAGCGATGCGGTTAAGTTCTGTCATCTAAGGCCAAATTCCAGTTGAATTTGCGTAGTGATGTCTGCTGAGGTAGATGAAACAAGCGACAATAGGTACCTGTCACCAGCTTGTCTATAATATTATCAGCACATCCTCTAAAAGTCTCTACACAATATGTCACAAAAGGAATGTGTTTTACTGATATTACCTCTAGTAATGGTTTGAGGGAAAGGCCTTTTAAATTGTTCTTTAGGGTTGCAAATGCTGTAATTAGTGAGATATTTCTTCTCTGTAGTGCAGCCCACTGATTCTTACCCGACGCCCTAGCATCTAGTATGACACCCAGATATCTATACTCTGAAACTGATTCTAATACGGCCCCTTCTATACTCAATCGGGGTTGCGCTGCTAACCCCTTGACACCAGCATTGTTTTTGACTTCTTTAAGTTGACCTCTAACCCGTGAAACGAAGCATATAGAGCTGTTTCGTTTATTAGTCTCTGCAGCCCCACTTTCGGGAAACGTATTATTACAATGTCGTCAGCATACAATAAATGGGAAACCTTAAAACTGGCCACCGACAGGGAATGAGAATTAATATCGTTCAACCTAGGTGGTATATAAGCCCAATACTGCTTAAACAAGGTAGGAGCCAACACACATCCTTGCTTCAGCCCATTCCTTGTTATCAGTTTTTTTTAACACTATTGTACCCTGGCCCAACCTTACTCTCGTCCAGGTATTAGTGTACAGCAGTTGGATCGCTCTCAACAAACTAGGTGCAATTCTATTTTTCGATAACTTGTTCCAAAGAATATTCCTTTGTACTGTGTCAAAGGCCGAACTGAAATCAATAAAACCCAAATACAGTTTCAATAATCGACACTTTGCCATTTCAGTTATAAGAGCTAACATTTGAATGTTAATAATAGTACCCATGCCTTTTATAAACCCTGTTTCATTGGCAGCTGTTTACTGTCTCCCACCCAAGCCGTTAGCTCTTCCAGCAGGCATTTAGCAAAAAACTTCGCTTCATAATCCATTAAGGCTATTAGCCTATAATTCGCAGGGTCCGCGGCCTGGCCAGCTTTAAAGATCAGGGCCAAGATTGAGCCCCTCCATTTATCGGGGATTTCTTCATTCTGCAAGGCGCAATTAAATAGTATTGTCAGATTCTTAGCCCAAAATTGTGAGTTTTCTTTAAATAAGGCTTGAGGGATGCCATTGGGTCCTGGTGCACCACTCCGAAGACTAGAACTTATCATTTTTTCCACTGTTGTGTACTGGATTTTTAACTGCAGGATGTCCCTTGAATGATCACCCGATCCATCTTCTACAGGCTTTAATATGTTGTTTATGGTACCTGATGTAGAACCCAAGTGCTTTTCCCAAATTTCATCAGATATATTTGAAGATATCAGTTGCTGTTTCCTGCCATTTGCTTGATTTACCAATCTCCAAAAATCAAGTGCGTCTTTACGTTTAGCTGCATAATTAATTTTACTCCAATATAGATTGAGCTCCGCTTTTGTTTGTAACCATACCTCATTTTTATAAAGTGAACTTAATTTTGGTCGGGTGTCATTTCTGATTCTGGAGGATGCATCATTTTTTAAAATGTTAAAGGCATGATTCAATTTTTTCTTTGCTTTTTTAAGTTGTGCAGACATCTTATTTGGGAATGACGTAACTGTTGCTGCCCTGACTTTTGACTGAACAGCATGTTCTCCACTAGACAGATTGAAAACTGCACCCACTGCGTCAAATAATTTTTATCTATTTTAGTTGAAGCTTCCCATTGGGCTCTTGCTTGCTGTTCGATAGTTTGTATACTGTTTATTGACCAGTGTAATCTCATAAAATTAAGTCCAATGGTATGACCTAATTCTGGGGCAGTTTGGTCATGTAGAGGAATAGTTAACTTGAGTCTAATCATTTGTGGTTGGTGATCACTTTCCAGCCTATTGCCCAACTTGTAACTTGTTACCATCTGATATAGTGAGAGTGATACTAGTGAGTAATCTATAACAGCTTTCGATTTTTACCGAGTAATGAGTTGCTTGAGCTGGTATATCCGGATACGTCCAGCCATTTAATACTCGGAGACCGTGGTGCTCCAAATTTCTCACCACTTCTTGGCCAAATCTATCAGATTGTTGTGTGGGTACTTCCGTTGCCGGAATATGCCAGATGTGGTCCATAATTTCCAGTATTTGCTCCCTAGGAGTCACCTGGAAGAGATTCATATTAAAATCACTCATCTAGAGAATCCACTGAACTGGTTTCGTTATGCTTTGTGATATCAATAAACTCAGAATCTTGTCGATTGTTTCTTTTTTTCTGCTTCCGAGGGTATATGTATACACATTTATTATCATCAAGGGGATCCTATTAGCAGGACTATACGGCCACGCCTTAATAGCTTGTATGTTCATATGATCAACTTCTACTTCTTCAATTTTCATTCTTAGGTCCACAGTTACATATAAAGCCCGACCTCCTGCTGCTCGCCCTTTCAGTGTTATTTTGATCGCTGACTTATTGTAACATAGATATCCAGGAAGTTTAATTTCCTCTTGAGTGCATTTTTCTTGAAAGAGGACTATCTGGAACCGTTTAATATAAGATAAAAATTCCTCATCGTCTGCCTTTGCTGCCAGGCCCTCTGTATTCCATGAGAAGATGTCTATTTGTTCATAATACGGCCGTCGTTGCTGACGTTTGATTGGGGCAGATGGGAATGCCATGTTTACAATCAAAAGAATAGTAAGTTTGTGTTTGGTTATCCTAACCATTTGATGCCAGCAGTCTGTGTACTGCGTCACAAGAATAGGTGTAGGTGGAAGTTGGCCTATGAGTATTCTTCCCAGACAGTAAGACAAAGGAGGACTATATATTGGCAGAATGGCCATTGTAGGAGAGTAGGGTCTGCTATCCTATGGTCACCCCAATTTTTGCGTTTTTGCTTCACTGGTTTTCGACTTACTGAGGCTGTGGGCCTGCTAATCAGACCCCCAGCCTGCTGTTCTCTCTCTAAATTCACATACATGTACTATAGGTACATAACCCAATTGGAACTGGACTCCTTGTCAGCCCCTGTACCATGCACTATAGGTGCTCAGGGCACAGGTGCCACCAAGGCCTACCAGGGGCTGAAGCATAGCTTTTGCCACCCCTGGCTGGTTCTTAAATTGACACAACTGGCTGATCACTCAGCTGGGACAAGTGGGTGTAATCACCCCTTGCTAAGATATAGTATACCTATATCTAAACCTATATCTGGACACATATAAACCTGTGAGCCACTCCTATGGAAGGCCTTATAAATACTGGAGGCAGAGTGCGTGGTTTAATGTGAGATTGTGCTCTGGCATGAGCTGAGCCTGTCGGGAACAACTCCCTAAGCTGATCCGGGATAATCCATACCATATACTATTAAGTGCATTATAATCCTCGCGGTTATATAACAACTTAAAAGACTTAAAACGTAAAAGAATCCTTTTTAAGATCCTTATAATTACCTTCAGGGCATTCCATCAGCAAGGTCAATCAATCAATCATCAATCATAGGCATTTATAGAGCGCTCTACTTACCCGGAGGGTCTCAAGGCGCTAGGGCGGGGGGTGTGTGCTGCTGCTACCCGAACAGCCAGGTCTTGAGCTTCTTCCTGAAGGCGAGGTGGTCTTGGGTCAGGCGCAGGTCGGTCGGTCGGGAGTTCCAGGTCTTGGCGGCCAGGTAGGAGAAGGACCTTCCTCCTGTTGTCGTTCTTCGGATGCGGGGGACGGCGGCGAGGGCGTGACTGGCTGATCGGAGGTGTCGTTTGGGAGCGTAGAAGTTGATGCGGTTGTTGAGGTAGCTCGGGCCTTGGTCGTGAAGAGCTTTGTGTGCGTGGGTAAGGAGACGGAAGTTGATTCTCTTGTAGACCGGGAGCCAGTGCAGGTCTTTTAGGTGTCCGGAGATGTGGCTGTGTCGTGGGATGTCGAGGATGAGTCTGGCTGAGGCGTTCTGGATCCGTTGGAGTCTCTTCTGGAGCTTGGCGGTGGTTCCGGCGTAGAGGGCGTTGCCGTAGTCCAGACGGCTGGTGACGAGTGCCTGGGTGACAGTCTTCCTGGTCTCGGTGGGGATCCACCGGAAGATCTTCCGTAGCATGCGCAGGGTGTTGAAGCATGACGAGGAGACGGCGTTGACTTGCTTGGTCATGGAGAGGGAGGAGTCCAGGATGAAGCCCAGGTTGCGTGCGTGGTCTGTCGGTTTGGGTGCGGTGCCCAGGGCAGGGGGCCACCAGGAGTCGTCCCAGGCGGGGGGCGAGGATCCCAGGATGAGGACTTCCGTCTTGTCTGAGTTCAGCTTCAGGCGGCTGGTCGACATCCACTCGGCTACCTCTTTCATCCCTTCGTGCAGGTTGGCTCTGGCGGCGGCGGGTCGTTGGTCAGGGAGAGGATCAGCTGGGTGTCGTCGGCGTAGGAGATTATGTTGAGGTTGTGTTGGTGTGCGATGGCCGCGAGGGGGCTCATGCAGACGTTGAAGAGGGTTGGGCTCAGCGAGGATCCTTGAGGGACGCCGCAGATGACTTTGGTGGCCTCTGACTTGTACGGTGGTAGACGGACTCTCTGTGTTCTTCCGTCGAGGAAGGAGATGATCCATTCCAGCGCCTTCTCCTGGATTCCGACGTTGCTGAGGCGCTGCACTAGGGTGCGGTGGCAGACGGTGTCGAAGGCCGCGGAGAGGTCTAGTAGGATGAGGGCCGCTGTTTCTCCGTTGTCCATCAGGGTTCGGATGTCATCGGTGGCAGCGATGAGGGCGGTCTCGGTGCTGTGGTTGGCTCGGAAGCCAGACTGTGAGGGGTCGAGGGATCCGTTCGTCTCGAGGAAGGCGGCCAGCTGCTTGTTGACGGTCTTCTCGATGACTTTGGCTGGGAACGGGAGCAGCGAGATGGGGCGGTAATTCTTGAGTTCGGTGGGGTCCGCTGTTGGTTTCTTGAGTAGAGCGCTGAGTTCGGCATGCTTCCAGCTCTCAGGGAAGGTGGCGGTGGTGAAGGAGGTGTTGATGATGTCCCGCAGGTGGGGTGCGATGACGGCGTCGGCCTTGTTGAAGACGTGGTGAGGGCAGGGGTCGGTCGGAGATCCGGAGTGGATGGAGTTCATCATGCGGACGGTTTCTTCGGTGCAGATCGGAGTCCAGGCGCGGAGGGTGGTGGTGGGGGGCGGTGGTTCGGTCGAGTTCGACGTGGCGTTCGTCGGTTGGGTGTTGAAGCTATTGTGTATGTCCGCGATCTTGTTGTGGAAGTAGGAGGCGAGGGAGTTGCAGAGTTCTTGCGATGGGGTGATGTCGTTGTTTCCGGCGTTGGGGTTGGAGAGCTCTTTCACGATGTTGAAGAGTTCCTTGCTGTTGTGTGCGTTGTTATCCAACCGGTCCTTGAATGCAGTTTTCTTGGTGTCGCGGATCAGTTGGTGATGCTTCCGGGTGGCAAGCTTGAGGGTGGTCATGTTGTCCGGTGTTGGCTCCCTTCTCCAGGCTTTCTCGAGGGCTCGGCAGTTCTTCTTGGAGCTCTTGAGTTCGTCGGTGAACCACTGGGCCTTCTTGCTGCCGGGTCTGCTGGGCGGGGTCCTCAGTGGGGCGAGTTCGTCCGCGCAGTTGCTGATCCACTTCGTGAGGTTGTCGCCGGCCTGGCTGGGGTTCGCTGAGCTGGCGGGAGGGTGCTGGCTCAGGGAAGCGGCGAGCTGGTCGGCTGTGATCTTGCTCCAGCTTCTGCGGGCGACCTGTTGCTGGTGGTGGTGGGTCGTCGTTCTTCTGAAGGTGAAGTGGACGCAGCTGTGGTCCGTCCAGTGGAGTCCTGTGGCATGGCTGAAGGCGATGTCTTTGCTGGATGAGAAGACGGCGTCGAGTGTGTGTCCGGCGAGGTGGGTGGGGGTGGTCACCAGTTGCTTGAGTCCGAGGTTGGCGAGGTTGTCGAGCAGGGTGGTGGTGTTGCGGTCGTTGTTGTTCTCCAGGTGGAAGTTGAGGTCCCCCAGGAGGATGTAGTCAGCGGAGGGGAGGGCATGCGGGCTGACGAAGTCGGCTATGTCCTCGCTGAATTGGGTGCGTGGTCCCCGGGGACGGTAGATCAGGGTGCCTCTGAGGGTGGTCTTCGGGTCGGTGTGGATCTGGAAGTGTAGGTGTTCGGCGGTGGTCAAGATGTCGTCGGTGTAGGTCGTGATGCGGATGGTGTCCCTGTGGATGATGGCGATGCCTCCTCCTATCTGGTTGGCGGTGCGGTCCCTCCGGGTGATCTTGTAGCCCTCTGGGATGGCGATGGCGATGTCGGGTGCTGAGGAGGCGGTCCAAAATACTTGTGCAATGGTTTCAAAAGATATCACCCGACACGCTGTCTGAGGTCTGCCAGTCAGAATCTACTTACAATTCCTCGATTCAAGCTGGTAACAAAAGGTGGTAAATCACTTTTTGTACTAGGTACTAAGGTCTGGAATAAGCTCCCGCCCTTTTTACGATCATTGTCCCAAGAAACCCACTTCAGGAAAGCACTAAAAACTTGGGTCTTCTCTTTATCCGATGCGGCATGTAGGGCGCTGGTGTAATATGTAGTGCAGTGTGCAAGTCATCTCTTTTCCCTCTAACCCCTTCATCTGGGTTGGGTGAGCGCCAAGATACTCCTTGGAGTGAAAGAAGCGCTATAGAAGTGTTCTTTACATTACATTACATTACAACTTTGGTTTGGCTTTATCAAAACATGTTGTGTAAGGTGTCATACGATTTGGAATACTATCCCCTCGACAGTCCTGTCGACGGGGATAGCATTCCACCCTTCTAGAGGGAGAAGACATGTTACTTTACTGAAGCGCGGTTGATTTTTAAAAGAGCCTCAGATCCACAAAATGGATGCTTCTGCCACAGACACAAGTCTGACCTCCTGCTGCTGACCGAAACTCAGCCAAGGAGGCCAGGACAAAGGCTTTCCTGTCACTGTGAGGTGTTACACCATCCCAGACAGGAGATAGTGGAGTGTAGCAGGGAGGTTTGAAAGAAACCAGACACTGCCTGGGGAGCACAAGGCTTCCCCTTGCATAATCCGTCCAAACCGGTTCTGGGACACACCAGCCCCAGTCCCAGCGCGGCCTGGATCAAAGGAAAGGAGTGTATCCACCCCCTTCCTGGGTCCCACCCATAGGAGGGGACCTAGCAGGTTATCCAGCCCCCTAGATTGGTATAAGAATGGGAGCAGTGCCAACGCACTCAGATTATCCTGATGAAACATTTGAAATGAAACTCTGGACCCTTCGACATCCTACTCAACGTAAAAGACTGAAGAATCTCCCTTGTGGTCAAGGAGTGACCACCCTGTGCAAACGGTGTTGGATCTAGCCCTGATCTCTTGACTGGGTGAGAGCTTTCTGCTTAATTCAGAGACTCTGTCCCTCACCACCCCTTGTTGTAAATATTTTTGTCCACCCTAAGCGTGGAAGGGTATTCTCAGATGTGAGACCCTTGCTCATTGCACCGTCAGGATTCAAGCAAACCGGGCCGAAGACGGCTGTAATGCCAGAAACCGGTCCCCGGGAGCTTGTTTCCTTCCCAGTGTAAGAATTGGCTTTTGTAGTTTGGTTTGCCCTGTTCCCATCATGCACTGGGACAGGAACAGACTAATTTGCATACAGCCAGGTTCTGAAACTGGGATGGTGCAGTGAGCTAAAAAACGGTGTTGGATCTAGCCCTGATCTCTTGACTGGGTGAGAGCTTTCTGCTTAATTCAGAGACTCTGTCCCTCACCACCCCTTGTTGTAAATATTTTTGTCCACCCTAAGCGTGGAAGGGTATTCTCAGATGTGAGACCCTTGCTCATTGCACCGTCAGGATTCAAGCAAACCGGGCCGAAGACGGCTGTAATGCCAGAAACCGGTCCCCGGGAGCTTGTTTCCTTCCCAGTGTAAGAATTGGCTTTTGTAGTTTGGTTTGCCCTGTTCCCATCATGCACTGGGACAGGAACAGACTAATTTGCATACAGCCAGGTTCTGAAACTGGGATGGTGCAGTGAGCTAAAAAACGGTGTTGGATCTAGCCCTGATCTCTTGACTGGGTGAGAGCTTTCTGCTTAATTCAGAGACTCTGTCCCTCACCACCCCTTGTTGTAAATATTTTTGTCCACCCTAAGCGTGGAAGGGTATTCTCAGATGTGAGACCCTTGCTCATTGCACCATCAGGATTCAAGCAAACCGGGCCGAAGACGGCTGTAATGCCAGAAACCGGTCCCCGGGAGCTTGTTTCCTTCCCAGTGTAAGAATTGGCTTTTTTAGTTTGGTTTGCCCTGTTCCCATCATGCACTGGGACAGGAACAGACTAATTTGCATACAGCCAGGTTCTGAAACTGGGATGGTGCAGTGAGCTAAAAAACGGTGTTGGATCTAGCCCTGATCTCTTGACTGGGTGAGAGCTTTCTGCTTAATTCAGAGACTCTGTCCCTCACCACCCCTTGTTGTAAATATTTTTGTCCACCCTAAGCGTGGAAGGGTATTCTCAGATGTGAGACCCTTGCTCATTGCACCATCAGGATTCAAGCAAACCGGGCCGAAGACGGCTGTAATGCCAGAAACCGGTCCCCGGGAGCTTGTTTCCTTCCCAGTGTAAGAATTGGCTTTTGTAGTTTGGTTTGCCCTGTTCCCATCATGCACTGGGACAGGAACAGACTAATTTGCATACAGCCAGGTTCTGAAACTGGGATGGTGCAGTGAGCTAAAAAACGGTGTTGGATCTAGCCCTGATCTCTTGACTGGGTGAGAGCTTTCTGCTTAATTCAGAGACTCTGTCCCTCACCACCCCTTGTTGTAAATATTTTTGTCCACCCTAAGCGTGGAAGGGTATTCTCAGATGTGAGACCCTTGCTCATTGCACCATCAGGATTCAAGCAAACCGGGCCGAAGACGGCTGTAATGCCAGAAACCGGTCCCCGGGAGCTTGTTTCCTTCCCAGTGTAAGAATTGGCTTTTGTAGTTTGGTTTGCCCTGTTCCCATCATGCACTGGGACAGGAACAGACTAATTTGCATACAGCCAGGTTCTGAAACTGGGATGGTGCAGTGAGCAAAAAAACGGTGTTGGATCTAGCCCTGATCTCTTGACTGGGTGAGAGCTTTCTGCTTAATTCAGAGACTCTGTCCCTCACCACCCCTTGTTGTAAATATTTTTGTCCACCCTAAGCGTGGAAGGGTATTCTCAGATGTGAGACCCTTGCTCATTGCACCATCAGGATTCAAGCAAACCGGGCCGAAGACGGCTGTAATGCCAGAAACCGGTCCCCGGGAGCTTGTTTCCTTCCCAGTGTAAGAATTGGCTTTTGTAGTTTGGTTTGCCCTGTTCCCATCATGCACTGGGACAGGAACAGACTAATTTGCATACAGCCTGGTTCTGAAACTGGGATGGTGCAGTGAGCTAAAAAACGGTGTTGGATCTAGCCCTGATCTCTTGACTGGGTGAGAGCTTTCTGCTTAATTCAGAGACTCTGTCCCTCACCACCCCTTGTTGTAAATATTTTTGTCCACCCTAAGCGTGGAAGGGTATTCTCAGATGTGAGACCCTTGCTCATTGCACCATCAGGATTCAAGCAAACCGGGCCGAAGACGGCTATAATGCCAGAAACCGGTCCCCGGGAGCTTGTTTCCTTCCCAGTGTAAGAATTGGCTTTTGTAGTTTGGTTTGCCCAGTTCCCATCATGCACTGGGACAGGAACAGACTAATTTGCATACAGCCAGGTTCTGAAACTGGGATGGTGCAGTGAGCTAAAAAACGGTGTTGGATCTAGCCCTGATCTCTTGACTGGGTGAGAGCTTTCTGCTTAATTCAGAGACTCTGTCCCTCACCACCCCTTGTTGTAAACACCCTGTGCAAACCGGCACCATCCAGTACCTCGGTGTCTGCTTTGTTGCAGTTCCCGCTGGAACTCGAGCAACAGAGAACAAGATCAAGCTTGCCTGCTTTCTTACAGCCCGATCCACAGTTCCTGCAGAGCTGAGACCCGTGGAGGTGACCGGAAGCATGGGGCACGCCATCTTGAAAAGACCACGAGACGCTGACCGTGCAGCCCACGAGTGACCCTTGAAGCTGTACACGGGGGTTTGAGAAGCCCCAACCCTGAGCCACTCTTGCACCAAAGCTCATCCCTCTACACTCGACGAGTGCTGCACGGGGCCCTTCTGCTTACTTTGGCTTAATGCGTTGGCCCGGTCATTTGCCAGCTGGCTTGTGGCCCCTGTGCCATCGAAAACCTAAAACCAACTCATGATTCTAGTTGCTCCAGACTTGCACCAGCTCCTCTGAAAAGGAGCCCCCGCTCTGACCCTCCTGGTCTGAGTGAGAAGCAATCTTCTAGTCCTGCGTGGATTGCTCTTGCCAAGTGTTGTTGACTCCGATCTTGAAGCCAACAGCGCTGTCGGTGAGAGCCTGCGTGGGACAGCTCGTGACCTGCTCCAGGACATCGCAGATGCCCCAGAGCCCACGTGGCAGCGGAGAGAAGCTCCTCGACAACCACCTGATTGCGCCCGACATTGCCTGGTTCCGTCCTGGTTCCACCTTGGTCACTGCTAAGTGACCCAGACTCTGTCCCCTCTGCTTTCAGGTACTTTTCTACTCTGATCCACCCTTGGATCACACCAGACACTTCTCCTTCACATCGCCTGCAGCATCTTCAGCTTCAAGCACCAAGAACCTGCGTGATAAAACCCAACGCCACTTCGACCCTATGCACCCGCTTCCTGTGGGTGAGGTAACATTGCAACGCCGGTGTTCCCACACTGGTAAACACCTCTAGGGTCTGTGTCTAAAGTTTTGTCCATCTAGGTGCAGCGGAAGTATCCTTAAACTCTATTTGTGTAACTTTTACGCACCATTGACTTTACATTGGTGCATGCGTGTGCTTTAAGCGCTGCACCCGAATCCCGCGAGTCTGACCTCCTGCTGCTGACCGAAACTCAGCAGAGGAGGCCTGGACAAAGGCTTTCCTGTCGCAGGGCGGTGTTACATCACCCCAGACAGGAGATAGTGGATTGTAGCAGGGAGGTTTGAAAGAAACCAGACACTGCCTGGGGAGCACAAGGCTTCCCCTTGCATAATCCGGCCAAACCGGTTCTGGGGCAGATCAGCCCCAGTCCCAGCGCGGCCTGGATCAAAGGAAAGGGGTGTATCCACCCCCTTCCTGGGTCCCACCCATAGGAGGGGGCCTAGCAGGTAATCCAGCCCCCTAGATTAATATAAGAATGGGAGCAGTGCCAACGCACTCAGATTATCCTGATGAAACATTTGAAATGAAACTCTGGACCCTTCGACATCCTACTCAACGTAGAAGACAGAAGAATCTTCCTTGTGGTCAAGGAGTGACCACCGTGTGCAAACAGGCACCATCCAGCACCTCGACGTCTGCTTTGTTGCAGTTCCCGCCGGAACTCGAGCAACAGAAAACGACGAGATCAAAATTTCCTGCCTTTTTACAGCCTGATCCACAGTCCCTGCAGAGCTGTGGAGGCAACCGGAAGCGTGGGGCATGCCATCTTGAAGAGACCACGAGACGCTGACCGTGCAGCCCACGAGTGACCCTCGAAGCTTTACACCGGGGTTTGAGAAGCCCCAACCCTGAGCCACTCTTGCACCGAAGCTCACCCCTCTACACTTGACGAGTGCTGCGTGGGGCCCTTCTGCATTCTTTGGCTCGACGCGTTGGCCCGGTCACTTGCCAGCTGGCTTGTGGCCCCTGTGCCGACAAAAACCTAAAACCGACTTGGGATTCTGGTTGCTTCAGACTTGCACCAGATCCTCTGAAAAGGAGCCCCCGCTCTGACCCTCCTGGTCCGAGTGAGAAGCAATCTTCCAGTCCTGCATGGATTGCTCTTGCCAAGTGTTTTTGACTCCGATCTTAAAGCCGACAGCACTGATGCTGAGAGCCTGCGTAGAACAGCTCGTGACCCGCTTCTGGACGTCACAGATGCCCCAGAGCCCATGTGGCAGCGGAGAGAAGCTCCTCGACAACCACCTGATTGCGCCTGACATTGCCTGGTTCCGTCCTGGTTCCACCCTGGTCACTGCTGAGTGACCCAGACTCTGTCCCCTCTGCTTTCAGGTACTTTATGACTCTGATTCACACTTGGATCACACCGGACACTTCCCCTTCACATTGCCTGCAGCATCTTCAGCTTCAAGCACCAACAACCTGCATGACGAAACCCGACGCCAATTCGACCCTATGCACCCGCTTCCTGTGGGAGAGGTAACTCAGCAACGCTGGTGTTCCCACACTGGTACACACCTCTAGGGTCTGTGTCTAAAGTTTTGTCCTTCTAGGTTCAGCGGAAGTATCCTTAAACTCTATTTGTGTAACTTTTACGCACCATTGACTTTGCATTGGTGCATGCGTGTGCTTTAAGCGCTGCACCCGAATCCCGCTGGCTTTTCCCGACTTCAGCATTGCTTGTCCCGACTGCTCCCAGCGATTCCCTAGGCCCTAGGCCTAACCACTGTTCGATTGGTATCTCTTATACCACTTTACTAATATATGGTTTGAGTGGCCACCCGCCCTCATCTGTAATTGTGCAACTTTTATATGTTTAACTGTGCTTTTGATTAACGCTTGTGCCCCTTTGCTCATATAGAGTACTGGGGATTATTCTAGTGAATAAATACATATATTTGTATAATATATACTTCTGTGGTGTCCTTTCATTTGGTATTGAAGTATTGTGATTGGTAAAACAGCTTGCTTAACACGACCTCTTGAGTTTAGCCTGTAAGGCTGCTTAGTCCATGCTACCACTAAGATAGCTTGTCTAATAAGGTTGACTTACAACCAGACACCATAAGGGATTGTTTGGACTGATACAAGGTGGTTCCAGAATTGGAAACATCACATATCAGGCCAACTTCTCACAGCCATCCTGCTGCAATGGTAGGGGTGGAGCTCTTCCCTGCCCAATTACATTTAAAAGGAACTTCCTCGAGCATACTCATAAAGAATCTAAGACCAGCCTATTGCCACACAAGGGCCCTTGGAGCCTGGGCAAGGGAGGAAAGGAAATTCCAGAACCAGTTGTGGGGGAAATCTACTCTCCCACTTTAGGGATGACACCAGGTGTAAATAGTGGACCCTCAGACAATCTCTTCAGTACACTCTTGGACCTGTGGTCATTATAGAATAAAGACTGCCCTGTGGCCACAGGAATGCCCTCCTTTTTGAGGCCTGCCCTGCTCTCTGAGAAGGAAGGCTTGACCTGCTCTCTTAATCCCTGGCTAACCTGAGTGACTCCAAGTGCCAGTTGGCTGACCTCTTGTTTTGAGTTATAAGGACACAACAAGCACCAGAAGCCTCCTTAAATCTGCCCAGCTGATGTTCTGAAACCGGACCTGCCTGGATGTACATCTGGACCTGCCTGAGCCCTTCTGACCTCTGCTAGAGTGAGTTCCTGATCTCCAATAGGTGCCTCCCCAGGTTCTGGAATCTTGGCTGGCTTCAGAGTGCACTCCTCTGAGGAACAGATAGAAATCTTGAGGATTGTGACTGTGAGCTGGCCCATTCACACCGAGATGCTGCCACCTGTGATGATCGGCAACAGAAAGCTCCAGAAAACCTCAATCTTTGCACTACTACGACCAACAGCGATGACTGGCAATGAGAAATCTGCACTTCGTCCTACAGCAGAGACAGCCACAGTGACAGGCAATGCATAGCTACAACAACGTCTTCATGCTGCAGTGACAAACATCTGCAACACTCTCCTTGCAGCCAAACTGCCTCTGCAAACTGGACGTTTGGCACCAGACTTTTCACAGGTAACTTTTTCAGCAGGATTAACCTGGTCCCCATATCCAGCCCACGCTCCATCGTGTTCGGCCTGAACTTGTGACTTTCTCCTGGTCTAGCATGACCAGATAACATGAGTGGCGCTTTGTGCTTTGCCGAAAGTGGTGTTGGCACGCTGGTTGCTCCTTGTTGATTTATTCCTCATAGTGGCCTTAAATAACTTTCGATAAACGAGTCATTGACTTTGTCACAAATACTTTTCATTATAAGCTGCATTACCTGATTGATTCACAGTCAATTCACTTGAGATAACCTCAGCAATTCATATTACTAAAGAAGGTCCACATGTACTTTACAACTGGATTTGTTTGTCTGTTGGGTTCAACTTTATACTCCTTTAACTTTCATGGTCTTGAAGATGGTATTACGTACTGCTGACATTGAAGGCCATAATGTTGATGCTGATTCCAATTTTTTCTTATAATTTTTGGGTCTTCATCTTTGAATCACTTGATTCAGACAATGGACTCATTAAAAGTATATAAAGAGTGTACTTTACATACATTCATTAGGAGACTTGAACATTGGTGTTTGTTTACCATATTTGTAAATGATTGGTGCATGTAGGATTTTGTTGTATTTGTTAAGCGCCCCTAGCTCTATATGATTCCTAATGAAAAGTATACAAATATTTGCAAACAAATCTACCATTGTGTACGCATGTTCTCTCTCTCTGATTGATTTATATGGCCATTCATCCAAGACATGCACCTTATGATTAAATCGGTATGTTACTCCTACAACGCAACTTTTATGTAGCATTCCGTTACAACGGAGATTTTACAACGCGGGATCCATTACATCGGATGTCATTACAATGCATGGCATTACATCGCAGATGCTATTACAACGCATACTATTACATCGTAAGTATTGGTAAGTATTTAATTTTTTTTTATTTTATTTAATATTATTTAATTGATTTTATTATTATTAATAATTAAAAAAAATATTTATTTTTGTTTTTAAATATTATAAATGAAATATATTAATTTAAGTGATTTTTTAAATAAGTATGAGTATAGGAGTATATGTTTTGGGGTACTGAGGTATATGTTTTGGGGTGTTTGGGTATTTATAGGTTTTAGGGCAGGGTTTGGGTTTTGGGGTACAGGGGTGTTTTTAGGTTTTAGGGCAGGGTTTGGGTTTTGGGGTACAGGGGTGTTTTTAGGTTTTAGGGCAGGGTTTGGGTTTTGGGGTACAGGGGTGTTTTTAGGTTTTAGGGCAGGGTTTGGGTTTTGGGGTACAGGGGTGTTTTTAGGTTTTAGGGCAGGGTTTGGGTTTTGGGGTACAGGGGTGTTTTAGGTTTTAGGGCAGGGTTTGGGTTTTGGGGTACAGGGGTGTTTTTAGGTTTTAGGGCAGGGTTTGGGTTTTGGGGTACAGGGGTGTTTTTAGGTTTTAGGGTAGGGTTTGGGTTTTGGGGTACAGGGGTGTTTTTAGGTTTTAGGGTAGGGTTTGGGTTTTGGGGTACAGGGGTGTTTTTAGGTTTTAGGGTAGGGTTTGGGTTTTGGGGTACAGGGGTGTTTTTAGGTTTTAGGGCAGGGTTTGGGTTTAGGGATAATTAAATTATATTTACCATTTTAAAATATATTTAATAAATTAAATTAATTATTTTACATTAATTACATTTTTTAATTAAATTAATCAAATTAAATAAATTAATATTTTTAATTTAATTTATTTTCATTATAAAAAATATGTACATTAAACTAATTACTTTTTTTTAATTAAATTAAATTAATTACAATTTTTAATAAAATTACATTTATTAAATAGATATTATTTTATTAAATTAAATTAATGACAATTTTTAAATGTCTTTTAATTAAATTATTTTAAAAAAATTAATTACAATAAACTAAATAACATTTTTAAAAAAAGGTATACTTACCTATACTTACGATGTAATGCCATGCGTTGTAATAGCATCTGCGATGTAATGCCATGCATTGTATTGACATCCGTTGTAATGGATCCCGCGTTGTAAAATCTGCGTTGTAACGGAATGCGTTGTAACACAACGCGTTGTACTGACACCAATCCGATTAAATCTGCTTGTCATCATTCTTGGGACAAACAATAATTTTCATTTTTTTTGTGAGAAAATATACGCTCAAATGATTTTCCATGTTGGCCTATTATCTTAACTTTAGTTTTGTGCTTTTAGGTGCTATGCTTACCTAAATCTTTGAAACTGCATATCTTCTGTTTCACTGATTGGATTTTTGTCATTTTGTTTTCAACTATTTATAAAATGTTACTCTATTTTTCTAAATTGGAGTGGGATTTTTCTTTTGTTGTGTTTTCCCTTTATTGCTGTTTGAGTGTGCATAAATACTTTTTACATTGCCTCTAAGTCAAGCCTGACTGCTTTTGGGCAAAGTTACCGGAGGGTTATGCACAGGTTAGTTTAGCGACTTTTGTGGTTGACCCTAACAGGGATGGTGATATTGCTTGAGATGAGTCTTCACCCCTCTCAATAAAGAAACCTTTTTTTACAACATGGTATTCTCTCTTTAGCATTAACTCCATCCTGTGTACCCCCACTAGCTTCTCACTCCATATTTCTTGTGACCTTAATTTCATACTTTTCACCTACTGCTCACTCGCATAATTTTCTTAGGAACCCCACTATACTCTGTGAATTACGTTCAGCTCAGCATAAATCACCGTTTTGTTGCTACAATCCATACCCCAATAACAGTACTTGCTTGCTTCAATGATTGATATTCATTACACCTATGATATACTTGTAAATTTTCCAATTTGTACTTTCTATGTTCCACCTCGTAGCGTTACTACTAATGTAAAGAGCTCTAACACTTTAGGGGCTCATTTATGTTATATAAAAACTGCATAAATAAATAAATATCTCTACAACATATAAAGCAAAGCTGGCATTCCATATTGAGAGAGAAACTTCGGAGGAAGTCATTGGGCAAGTTTACCCCTAATTCTCTCTTTTTCCATGCAACGTATATAAAATACATATTTGCTGTAGTAGCAGTAGTAAGGATTGTGTTTGCTTTCCATTCTAACAAATCCCTGTATCATTGTTGCAACTGGTTTTTACCCAATATTTCTGACTTTGCATTCTCAGTCTGTAATCTCTCCTTACTATTTACCTGCATGTCTCTCTCAGTAGGTGTCCCACAAGACTAAGAGCTAGTCTCTCGTTCCCCTGTACATATTCTCCTTTACAACATTATCTCTTTCTTTGGTTTCTTCAATCATCTGCAGATGATACTCATATCTTTCTATTATTTCCTACTTTTACCTCTCAATTAGAGGAATAAATATCAAACTGCCTGACAGTCATCTGTCAATGGATGGCCATTCACTTTGTCATGCTGACTGCATCAAAACTGAAATATTATACTTTCCAGCCACTTCGGAACTAACTCAATCAATCAATCATTGATAAAGCGCACTACATACCCACGAGGGTCTCAAGGCGCTGGGGGGGGGGGGGGGCGTTACTGATCGACCAGCCAGGTCTTGAGTATCCTCCTGAAGGTGAACAGGTCTTTGGTCTGTCGTAGGCTCTAGTGGGAGGGTGTTTCATGTCTTGGGGGTGAGGTGGGAGAAGGATCTCCCACCGGTGGTCGTTCTTCGGATGCGTGGGACGGTGGCGAGTGAGAGGTCGGCGTAGCGTAGCTGGCGGTTGGGGATGTAGGAGAGCCGTCTGTTGAGGTAGGCTGGGCCAGTCTTTTGGAGTGCCTTGTGAGCGTGGGTGAGGAGCTTGAATGATTTCCTCTTGTTGAAGGGGAGCCAGTGGAGGTTTCTCAGCTGGGGGGTGATGTGGCCGTGGCGTGGTACATCGAGGATCAGTCATGCCGAGGCGTTTTGGATGTGTTGTAGTCGTTTGATGAGCTTGGTCGGGGCTCCCGCGTAGAGGGCGTTTCCGTAGTCGAGTCTGCTGCTGACGAGGGCCTGGGTGACTGTCTTTCTTGTATCTGTAGGGATCCATCTGTAGATCTTGCGGCGCATGCGGAGGGTGTTGAAGCAGGAGGAGGAGACGGTGTTGACTTGTTTGGTCATTGAGAGCGTTGAGTCGAGGATGATTCCCAGGTTGCGTGCGTGATCGGTGGGTGTTTGGGCTGCCCCCAGTACCATCGGCCACCAGGAGTCATCCCAGGCCCTTTGGCTATTTAAACCGCCTAGATAGATCTGAGCTTTAAGCATACCATAGGAGGCAATTACTGTCCATGCATCGGCTCTTTTAGCCAATACTGCTTTATCCAGCAGCAAGGTCATTTTTTGCTACACCCATTTATCACTTTGTTAAAAGCTCCCTTTAAGAGGGCTAAAACGCGTAATTGTTCAGCCTTGAACATATCTATAGCAAATTTGAAGTAATCGTTGGCCTGCTTATGTTTATTGTCTCTTATCATCTCCCAGATCACTGTCAACAGCGTTGCAATATTATCCTGTCTCAGTTTGTGGCAACATTTCAAATATGCTCCTAAACGGTTTAAGTTCTGTCATCTAAGGCCAAATTCCAGTTGAATTTGCGCTGGTGATGTCTGCTGAGGTAGATGAAACAAGCGACAATAGGTACCTGTCACCAGCTTGTCTATAATATTATCAGCACGTCCTTTAAAAGTCTCTACACCATATGTCACAGAAGGAATGTGTTTTACTGATATTACCTCTAGTAGTGGTTTGAGGGAAAGGCCTTTTAAATTGTTCTTTAGGGTTGCAAATGCTGTAATTAGTGAGATATTTCTTCTCTGTAGTGCAGCCCACTGATTCTTACCCGACGCCCTAGCATCTAGTATGACATCCAGATATCTATACTCTGAAACTGATTCTAATACAGTCCCTTCTATACTCAATCGGGGTTGCGCTGCTAACCCCCTTGACACCAGCATTGTTTTTTGACTTCTTTAAGTTGAACTCTAAGCCGTGAAACGAAGCATATAGAGCTGTTTTGTTTATTAGTCTCTGCAGCCCCACTTTCGGGAAACTTATTAATACAATGTTGTCAGCATACAATAAATGGAAACCTTAAAACCGGCCACCGACGGGGAATGAGAATTAATATCGTTCAACCTAGGTGGCATATCAGCCTAATACAGCTTAAACAAGGTAGGAGCCAACTCACATCCTTGCTTCAGCCCATTCCTTGTTATCATTTTTTTACACTACTGTACCCTGGCCCAACCTTACTCTCGTCCAGGTATTAGTGTACAGCAGTTGGATCGCTCTCAACAAACTAGGTGCAATTCCATTTTTCGATAACTTGTTCCAAAGAATATTCCTTTGTACTGTGTCAAAGGCCGAACTGAAATCAATAAAACCCAAATACAGTTTCAATGATCAACATTTTGCCATTTCAGTTATAAGAGCTAACATTTGAATGTTAATAATAGTACCCATGCCTTTTATAAACCCTGTTTCATTGGCAGCTGTTTACTGTCTCCCACCCAAGCCGTTAGCTCTTCCAGCAGGCATTTAGCAAAAAACTTCACTTCATAATCCATTAAGGCTATTAGCCTATAATTCGCAGGGTCCGAGGCCTGGCCAGCTTTAAAGATCGGGGCCAAGATTGAGCCCCTCCATTTATCGGGGATTTCTTCATTCTGCAAGGTGCAATTAAATAGTATTGTCAGATTCTTATCCCAAAATTGCGAGTTTTCTTTAAATAAGGCTTGAGGGATGCCATTGGGTCCTGGTGCACCACTCCGAAGACTAGAACTTATCATTTTTTCCACTGTTGTGTACTGGATTTTTAACTGCAGGATGTCCCTTGAATGATCACCCGATCCATCTTCTACAGGCTTTAATATGTTGTTTATGGTACCTGATGTAGAACCCAAGTGCTTTTCCCAAATTTCATCAGATATATTTGAAGATATCAGTTGCTGTTTCCTGCCATTTGCTTGATTTACCAATCTCCAAAAATCAAGTGCGTCTTTACGTTTAGCTGCATAATTAATTTTACACCAATATAGATCGAGCTCCGCTTTTGTTTGTAACCATACCTCTTTTTTATAAAGTGAACTTAATTTTGGTCGGGTGTCATTTCTGATTCTGGAGGATGCATCATTTTTTAAAATGTTTAAGGCATGATTCAATTTTTTCTATGCTTTTTTAAGTTGTGCAGACATCTTATTTGGGATTGACGTAACTGTTGCTGCCCTGACTTTTGACTGAACAGCATGTTCTCCACTAGACAGATTTAAAACTGCTCCCACTGCGTCAAACAATTTTTATCTATTTTATTTGAAGCTTCCCACTGGGCTCTTGCTAGCTGTTCGATAGTTTGTATACTGTTTATTGACCAGTGTAGTCTCATAAAATTAAGTCCAATGGTATGACCTAATTCTGGGGCAGTTTGGTCATGTAGAGGAATAGCTAACTTGAGTCTAATCATTTGTGGTTGGTGATCACTTTCCAGCCTATTGCCCAACTTGTAACTTGTTTCCATCTGATACTAGTGAGTAATCTATAACAGCTTTCGATTTTACCGTGTAATGAGTCGCTTGAGCTGGTATATCCGGATACGTCCGGCCATTCAATACTCGGAGACCGTGGTGCTCCAAATTTCTCACCACTTCTTGGCCAAATCTATCAGATTGTTGTTTGGGTACTTCCGTTGCCGGAATATGCCAGATGTGGTCCATAATTTCCAGTATTTGCTCCCTAGGAGTCTCCTGGAAGAGATTCATATTAAAATCACTCGTCTAGAGAATCCACTGAACTGGTTTTGTTATGCTTTGTTATGTCAATAAACTCAGAATCTTGTCGATTGTTTCTTTTTTTCTGCTTCCGAGGGGATATGTATACACATTTATTATCATCATGGGGATCCTATTAGCAGGACTATGCGGCCACGCCTTAATAGCTTGTATGTTCAAATGATCAATTTCTTCTTCTTCAATTTTCATTCTTAGGTCCACAGTTACATATAAAGGCCGTTCTCCTGCTGCTCGCCCTTTCAGTGTTATTTTGATCGCTGGCTTATTGTAACATAGATATCCAGGAACCTTAATTTCCTCTTGAGTGCATTTTTCTTGAAAGAGGACTATCTGGAACCGTTTAATATAAGATAAAAATTCCTCATTGTCTGCCTTTGCTGCCAGGCCCTCTGTATTCCATGAGAAGATGTCTATTTGTTCATAATACGGCCATCGTTGCCGACTTTGTTCCATCAGGGTCTTCGATCCTTGTCTGAACTGGCACTCAGCATACTCGGGAAACAAGACCATTCAGATTTAGGGTGATGGCCTTCGTTCGTCATATCGTCTATATGGTTACCTGCCTGAATGGCTGTGTTGTCCTTTAAAGGTGTAATTGAACTACTGCTTGCCCCTTCAGGATCGATGTTAAGCCTAATTGCTCCTTACACAATAAAGGACTTTATATTTGCCTTTGACTTCCCCTACCACACTCATTTCCTACCCTTTTTCGACGAGTGCCACAACCATCAGGATCTAAAAACTGTGGGTAGGGTTCTTCCCTTTCCATAGTCATCTCAATGCCCCATTTTTTAAACTCCTCTTTTTCCGCCCAAACTTGGTCCATTAACTCTGGAGTAGCCCATGTAATCATAGTTGGTTCCTCACCTCCCCAAGTTGCAATATTTACGAATGTGACTGAGTATATGTCTGTAGACTCTATATGACATAACTCCGGTATTTCTTTTGTCATTCGAATCATAGACCCTCTATTTATTCTATCAAAATGCTCCCTGGATTTGTATTTAAGAAAAAATGTCAATTTGCAGTGACTACTAGGCGGACTGAGGTGAATCAACCACTCTCTTTGACCTTGCTTTATAGTACAGACTATGTCCTGCTGTATGATCTTTACCTGCTATGCTTCTTCTGGGACCTTATATCCAAGTTGAGAGTCTCCTGACTGACGTTGCATCTGTTCATCTTTTACGGCCTTATCAGTCCTTAATGTTTCTTCGCTTATTCGTGGTCTAATTTCCTTTTTGTCTTTGTCTTCCATGCCTTTCTCTGCTTCCAGAGCTTTTTGTATTCTTTCCCGGTCCCCCACTGACTTTACTATTTTACTTTGACTTGCTAGATCATATTTTCCTCGTCTGATCTGGTCTAACCCCCGCCGAGTCTCGACAGATTGTCATCCATTTCCTCTGTCATCGTTTTTACTTCCACTCAAGCAGATATCCTCTCAATCTCCTTTTCCACTTTATTATCTCCTACCCAGTCTTCATTCTTTTTTTCCTGACAAGCCACTCGATTACCTGTGTTTAAACAGAAAATTGGGTATACCTTCCCTTAATGTGCTGAAGTGCTCTCCACCTCTTTTTTGTTATGGCTTTTCCTGACTCTTTTGCGCTGTCTCTTAGAAAGCTTATTTCAAGTCAAAAGTCAAAAAGGCTTTATTTCGATAAAAAAATTATCATAAAAGCAACACATAAATCACAATACATCAATTATAAAATCAGAAAAGCATATGTAAACATTTTTTCCAATTTACAAAGCAGTTCATTGAGCAATCAGTTTAAAAGAGAATTAAACAGTCAATTTTAGCCTTTTAGTTCGGATGGACCAAGCCCATGATAAAAATTTGGCTAAGGCACAAGCATAGGTGGCACGGCTCAGACATTAATATCCTGATTGCGGCCACGTGGCTCTTTGTACCCAGCTGCCGGCATACATTTTTGAGCCAAACCCTCCTTGGGATTGCATACTCTCTGCACTCGAACATAAGATGTGCCAATATCTCTGGTTTAACTAAGCATGCTGGGCAAAGCTCTGTGGTTTGTGCACGGGATTTCCAGCATGAAGTAAAGGAATAGAGGAGAAGGGTTCCTGCTCTAAATTTGAAGTATAAAGCCCTATCAAAAGGTTTTTCAATAATGTCAAGGTACACTTCCCGTTTAGGTTGATCTTTAAACTTCAAGAAGTCCTCCGTAAGTCTGCCCATAGTAGTACTAGTGTTTCTTTGTATAAAGATCCAGTCCCAATAAAGTTTCTTGAGGGTTAGCTTCGGGGGTGAGGTTCTATTTATCCACGCTTCGTTTAGGCCCAGATTTACTAGCAACAACTTCATATCTCTCAACCATTTGATTTTGTGCCACCCTGGTAGTGGCATGATTTCTGCAAGGCCTTGCGCATATTTACTGAGCTCCTCCACACGCCACAGACGTGCCCATAGCAAAAGTGGACGGAATTTTGCGAGGTCATCAATTGGGTGACAGCCTAAGTCCAATATTAGCGGGACCGTGGGAGTGCCCTGCGGGAGAGACATAATCGCTCTACAAAATTTCTTCTCGGATCTTGGTAGAGCATCGGTAATGGATGACCCCCAAAGTTCGGCCCCATAGTGAGCAGAACTGACACCTTTGGCCGAGTAGATCTCAAGGACTGTAGCTATTGGTCTTATTATACAGGAGCGTTGTTCTTTCAAGAGAGCTCCTGTTATCCTCTTATGAGTTAAGAGCATTTTGTCCAAATGTGGGGTCCATTCCATTTTGTGTGAGAGGCGTATCCCAAGATAGTTGAAGACTTCAACCCTCTCCAAGGGTTCAGCGTTCAGGGTAGGAGAGCGGACTGGTTTTTTGGGAGGATTCAGTACAAGATATTTTGTTTTACTTGTGTTGATTACCAGGCCTCGTTTGGTGCAGAAGGATTGAAAGTTATTTAGGAGCCTTTGGAGGCCTATTGGGGTTTTGGATATTAAAAGCGTGTCGTCCGCGAAGAGGAGGGTTGGTATGCGTTCACCAGCCAGGGATGGTTCATCTGAAGGATGTTTCCGAAGATGCTCAACCACCCCATTGATGTAAAGGGAGAAAAGGGTGGGATCTAACACACATCCCTGGCGGACACCTCTCTCAACCGGGATACTATTTGTTTTTTCCCCCCCTGGGCCCCACCTAATCTCGGCAAAACTATTTTTGTGCAACCTAACAAGTAGTACAAGCAAGTAGTGAGGCAACCCCATATCGGCCAATACGCTCCATAAGGTCTCCCTAGGTACAAGGTCAAAGGCAGTCTTTAAATCGATGAACGCGAGATAAAGACTGCCCTTGCCTATGACCACGACTTTCCAATAGACCATCATTAGTCTAATAGCTTGCTCGATTGTCCCAGTTTCCACTTTAAAGCCCGCCTGGTAGTCAGAAAGGATTTTGTTTTCTTCTACCCAGTTTAGTATTCTTACCAGTAGAACCTTGCCGACTACTTTTTGGCTGATGTCTAACAAGCTAATGGGCCTATAGTTTGACGGATCTTCTCTGGGGCCCTTTTTATAAATAGGGACCACCTCCGCCCCTTTCCACGAAGAGGGGATAGGGGCGCCCCTACAGATGGCGACGAGTAGGGAATGGATCAGTTTCCCCCACTTTAAAGTATCTGATCTCAAGAGGTCGCCAGGAATACCGTCCGGGCCAGCCGCTTTTAGGGGAATGATAGTGCCTATTGCATATTCCACTTCCTTAATAGTAAAGTCGAAGTCACTAGGCTGGGTGTCCCAGATTGGAGGGAGCAATAATGGAGCCACAACCCCCCCTTGAGGATCACTGGAATCAGTAGGAGTGGGATGATCAACTTGACGGGTGTAAAGCTTTGAGAAGTGTTTAACCCACGCCTGGCTTGGGATATTACAAGTTATCAAGTCACTATCAGGCCTATTACGAGCTCTAATGGTATCCCAAAAACTTTTTGAATCTTTCTTAGAGCTAGCTTCTTTAAGGGTAGACCAGTAGGCCTCTTCCCACTCCTTTTTTGCTAGCCCCAGTATTCTCTTGTGTTCTTTCCTGGCTATCTGTATTAGGGGTTGGGATTTGCCCTTTACGGCCTCAATTAGCCGAGTCTTAGCTTTCCTACATGCTACTGTATACCAGTCGTGCATCCCCTTGGTTTTGTTCTGGGACATAATCTTCCCTGCAGTGCCCTTTACCCAAAAAACTTCCGCTATAGTCTTAACAGCAGCTTCAAAAATGGGTGTTGCCCTGTCCGCTACCGTGGCTAAATCAATGGTGTCGATCTCTGCTTGTGAGGCCATAAGTACCTCATCTATACTAGAAAGTTTGTCAGCGTTACTGGCAACTTTGTACCACTTTAGGCGTCTTCCACAAGAGGAGACATTGACCTTGTGTAAGCATTTGAGAGGTGCTGACAATGCTCCAATTGACCAGGGATTCGTGATGGTTAGGGAAAGCGAATTATGGTCGCTCTCCAAAGTCGGTATGACTGTCATATCTTCGACCGCGCTCCAGAGCCCCAAGTCCAACAGGATGTAGTCAATCCTCGAGGTGTGACCAACCCTGTTAAACGTCGGGGCGCCCATCCGGTCAGAAGATGTACGGCCATTGGTGGCTCTTAGCCCAAACTCTAAAGTCAGTGCATTTAACTGCACTGCACTACGGGTCCAGCGCTTAATCGGGGGGATGGAAAGTGGAGGAATACCCCATCTACTGTCTTCTTCACCTAGGTCAGGGATACCATCCAGGCGAAGTGGCTCATAGGTGCAATTAAAATCGCCTGCTACTAGGGTATGATCAGCTTCTTTATAATCCCTAAGTTGCACCTCAAGATCAGATATTACAGATGAGGTGCACCCATTTTTTGTGCCTCTAGCATAGACATTGTAAAGAGCTAGAGTCAAACCTCTACAGGGATTGAACAGTGAAATGCCTAGGATGTCTGAGTTATTTATTTGCTTAGATGTTATTCGGCAGTTAAGGGAGATGCTTACCCAAGTGATAAGGCCCCCCGAGGGGCGCCCCTTCCCATGCATGGGTTTCTCTGCTGGGACAAAATAGGTAACAAACCCAACCCGGTGGAGTGGTTCTGTGCTCTGGGTCTCTTGAAACATGCAGGTCTTATGTGCTTCAACCAAATCACTCCACTCGGGCAGACCCAATTTCCTATGAATGCCCGCGAGGTTCCAACTGAGGATTTTTATTTTATCCTTGGTGGTTTCTCCTCTAGTGCCATTGATGTCTCTTAGGCTATAGGGTTCTATGCGTTCCCTCTCTAGAACAGAAGGTGTTGGCTTGGTCAAGCTAGTGGCTGCCGCAGTTGGGAGATTAGGGCATGTCGGGTAAGATGTGACTGAAGAGCCCTCGTCCTCGCCCCTATTGATAACAAAATGTATGGGGGAAGCTTCATCAGAATTAAGTCAGTCTACCTCTTCCAGCGCGCTGAATCTATTCCAATGGGCAAACTGAGATAAAAAAGGGGTCGAAGGGAGGAGGTGGACCTTGCCATGGTTGCTGTCACTGATGGATAGTATGTTGTGGAGCATGTGTATACCCTCTATTTATTGGAAAGCTAAATCTAGGGGGATGTTGTCTTGGGGGCATGGGTAACAAGTAGGACAAGGGAAGTGGGTGGATTTGAGTAGCCGGCCCACTGCTAGGTGTATTACATATATAATTCACTACACCCTGTATCCCTGAAGTTAACAGTTATAACATCTCCTGCTAAAGTCTTGGTATTTCTACCCACCCAATCTCCTCTTCTAACTGCGAGTATTTCGCCACACATGTTAATGGGTAGTGGTTTGTGTAGGTGGAGCCACTGGGCACATTTATTTTTCAGTTCAACAAGGGTTTCTCTTCTACCCTCCTTCAGTGGTGGCACACCCGTCAGTACAACCACAAAGGGTGAGACTTCCGGCGGCAAGTTAATTGTCTTAAAACGAGCCGGCCTTGTTTTTGGATCTTGAGTCTTATTTGGAGAGGTAGTTGCTGTCAAGTTGGTGGCCAAACTTTTAGAACCCTTTGCAGATTGGTTAGGCACTTTTTTAGAACCGGAAGGTGTTTGAGGCTTTATGATAGGGTCTACACCACTAGGAGTTGGGGGAGGCGCAGCAGCTTTTTCCCCCCTTTGAGACAGATGTTGTATTACTGCTCCTGGTTTGTCAGGTAAAGTTTTAGCCTTTGCGGTAAGATCTTTTAATAGGTTGCTGTTGGTGTTGTTTTCCAGGGGCGCTTCTTTTGTTTTCCCATGCATCTGTGTGGACACATTTCCACTTGCCTCATTAGTCCATTTAGTGTTGATTAATGATGTTAGTCTATCAATTTTGGACATTAAGGGCTTGATTTGAGCCGCTATCATAGCTTCAAGGTCCGATTTTAGATCTACTACCATATTTTCAACCCAACAAGGTATGCCTGATGCTGAATTTGGGGCTGGCGACACAAGGTTGTAATTCCTGGTGTTAGTTTTAGGTTTTTTCTTGGTCTTAAGTGTATTCCCTGGTTCTGGCAATACAGGAATGCCTCCTTCCCCTGGTCCTCGAGAATGTTTATCTATGGTAGACTCTGACCTTTCGAGTGTTTGGCAGGCTTCAAGGTCTGGAGTGGCCTCTAGATCAACAAATGATGAATCGGACTCTAATTGAGATACTGATAAGTCGACTGAGCTTGGTACTGTGAGTGTACCAGCGACAGTCTGAGGTAAAGGAAGGGAACGATTAGTTAACGGTTGCTGGGCAGGTGAGCTTACAGTTGCTAAAGGGCCCAAGGACGAGTGTTTAGCGTTCATAAGATCCAAGGATACTCTTTGTTCCAGTAAAGAAATACTATGATCAATTGTCCCGTTAACCCGGGAAATAAATTGATCTATAGGCCCAGTGATTTGGGCTACGGCCATCGCTGTTTTAGTTTTACTTCTGGTTCTACCAGGCATGATGGACATATATGGAGACTTATACACTAAGTAGTGAATGTATTAACAGAAAAAAACAAGAGAGGTGGCCCGGTCCGGTCTCTACCGGGCACTAACTGGCAACAACGGGCCCGGGCTGCGACCCCCGCGCGTCCCGCGATGCGCGTTACTGAACTTACTTGAGTTCCTATTGGGTGAGAGGGGGCTTGGCACTGGGAGGGGGCGCGGCTCACATGGGAAGAGGAGACAGCTGATGATGTTGAATGCTGGTCCTCGCAGTCCCGGAACCGCGCCTCTCACCTCCTCTGCGGCCTCGCAGGTCGTCAACTCCTCACACTGGCAACAAGAAGGGCAGGAACACTGAAAAGCTACTCCTGTAGCGACGGGCAAAGTTCTCACACTAGAAACCTCAGAGCGAGCGGCACCCGCGAAGCGGGGGCCGGGAGAGGATAAGAGCGCTTTGGTGTGGGCGTGGCACTGGGAGGGGGCGCGGCTCACACGGGAAGAGGAGACAGCTGATGATGTTGAATGCTGGTCCTCGCAGTCCCGGAACCGCGCCTCTCACCTCCTCTGCGGCCTCGCAGGTCGTCAACTCCTCACGCTGGCAACAAGAAGGGCAGGAACACTGAAAAGCTACTCCTGTAGCGACGGGCAAAGTTCTCACACTAGAAACCTCAGAGCGAGGGGCCCCCGCGAAGCGGGGGCCGCGAGAGGTTAAGAGCGCTTTGGTGTGGGCGTGGCACTGGGAGGGGGCGCGGCTCACACGGGAAGAGGAGACAGCTGATGATGTTGAATGCTGGTCCTCGCAGTCCCGGAACCGCGCCTCTCACCTCCTCTGCGGCCTTGCAGGTCGTCAACTCCTCACGCTGGCAACAAGAAGGGCAGGAACACTGAAAAGCTACTCCTGTAGCGACGGGCAAAGTTCTCACACTAGAAACCTCAGAGCGAGCTTATTTATCTTAACCGCTTCCCCTTGTAAGGCTGGATCAGATGCTCCATCCTCCACTGCCCCCTTCCTTCCTGGTGAACTGGATGACTGGTCATTTGTGAGCCTTTTCCATTGGCTACGTTTTTTCCGGTTACTTTGCCGAGTACGATCGACTTTGTTCCTCTGCTGTAACTTCTCTGCACAGGACTTTTCCCCCCAAAGGGACATCTCTTCCTGTTCGCTTATTTGAGCCAATTTGTTTTCGTCTGTCTTCCACCTGTTGGTGTATAAATGACCTATCGCTTGTCGCTACTTTGGCAGATTGCATTTGCGCCTTTATCTCTACAAGAACCTGATCCAGCATTCCAGGGGGAGTGGACAATTTCTCCAGAACTGGGCTACAGGCACAACTGCTAGTGGGCACTATCTCCACCTGTGCCTGCACCTGCACCCTTTGTACCCACTGGTTCAATACTCCAATTTTTGTGTCAATAGCCGTGATGTATAATGCCATTGTATTTAATAGATCCACCTGGATGTCCAACTTGCTTGATTGATATGTCAGGACATTGACGACCGATTGAAATGAATTAAGTAAGATCTCCCAAGTATTACTATTCCGGACTTGTCCCGGTCATGAGCTCCCATTAGTTGACTATTTGGGGATCCGACTTTAGTGCCGATACCCTGGAGGTCCTTTATATGGGAACCATTTGGATGAGACCCCACAGCTTTACACCCTTAGCCTTGTCTTCTATCTTTTTCTATGTGTTTCATGAAATAGGTCATATACATTTTCTACTTGGGATTCTCTTTTTATAGGGGAAGTTTTACCCCCAAGGATGCCCACTAGTTCCATACCCTAACTTAGATTTAGTTTCCTTTTAGGGTCTATTCCTTCTAGCTCATCTTCATCGTCCGTCTTGACCGGGTTTACCATGTTGTTGTCTATTTATTGATGCACCTGAGCTTGATTCTGGATTTTTTTCCCCAAGATAGTTGGCCTCATTGTCGGCAGCGGTGAGTCTGTTGACCTCATTAGCATCCTAATCCTAGTTGGAGATTATGTTTTCCATTGTGGGGAACTATTATCGCCTGGTTCCTTAGCGATTGGCGCCTCCTTTTTCAAGGCTACTGACACACTACTTTCCTTCCCTTTTTGTTCTTCACTATTTAAGGCCCAGGTTTCCCAGTTAAACATGATTTTCTTTGTATTTAGACCCCCAAAGGGGGAATCACATTCCAACTTCATCTTGTTACTCCTAGCTGCCCTGGAGGTCAGATTGGAATACTCAGCAGTCTCAGACAGCTTAAATGTGGATTGTGGTTGTATCAGGCTTTGCAGATTCTTGATATGCATATCCTTGCGATATGTAAGCAGTACATCCACTGGGTTCTTCAAAAGGTCTGTTTTCCTCATCCTTTTATTTAGGTTAATATTTGGGGATCTAACAGGGCCAGTTGCTGATCCATCCCTTTGTACCACCAGGGGAGGGTCCTCCATGTCGGATGCCTCCATACAAGGCCCCTTTGTCACGTTGACTGTCTTATCTTCATTGTCCCCTATGTTAGAAGCAGCCCGGCTTGCTTTTTCTGTACCCACCGGACTACCTCCTGCTCTCTTCTAGTTCTTCCCGAACTTTTTATAGGGGATGAAAACAATAGGTTCTGATAGATAAAAGGCCCCAGAGAACTTATCAGGGCCCCTTTCTTAAGGAGAATAACACTTTCTCAGTATCTTTTAAGGAAAAGGAAATAGACCGAAAGTTACATGTGTTTGTTAGTTCTTTCTCAAAGGGAGGAATACCTCCCAGACTACTGTTTGGGGAAGAGGTAACATTGGGATGACCATATATATTACCCAAATGTTCTTCCCAAGCTTTATGGTTGTACGTGGGTATCTAGTTGTCCATTTCTCTAAATATGCCAAAAAGACCTTGTCTTCCTTTTATAGGGCTTCCTTCCTGTAAGTCCACTGGGAATTCTCCCACTCTCTTTTACTATTCTTGTGGATATAATTCTGAATTATCCTCCTTTTCACCACTTCTTATTTGTTCTTAGTGTTTATTGCCTCTACAGGGATTAGCTTTGCTCAACTGAAGTCCTTGTTATACTGTGGTATATTATATTTTTATTTGGAGATTTTTTTATAACCACTGGTAAAAGAAATCCTTTAACTCACCAATTAATTATAAGAAGAGTGACTGGGATCTCACTAGGCTCTGTGGTTCATGAGGTTCAAAAGCAGTCAAAAAAGACTTATAAATGCATGCTATGATCTTAGAGTCCAATTGCTAACATAGCCCATATTTGATGCTCCTGTCGTTATTGTAGGCCAATAAGGAATGTGTAAAGACATTAACCTCTTTGTGGGCCATACAAAACATGGCTTTCTGCATTTTTAGGACAAGGGCATTACGATCACTAATATTCAGTCTAAAACTGCTATATCTATCACCTATGGCCACTGCCAAAGCTCTAGAAGTTTGTAACCAATGTTGCTGGTATGATTGCCCCTTTCAAAAGTGTATTTCACCCTGTGATCTGACTTTAAGTAGCCATTGTATGCCCGCAGGCCCCTAGTTACAATTGTAATATACAACCTCCTTGCCACTTATGTATGGTTCTTGGTGCTTGCGATATCCAATTGAGGAATCTCTCCCTCCACATCCTCTTGTATTAAAAAAGATGGTGATGCATCAAAAGGCTCAAAAGTTATATTGCAGTTGCCTGCTATTAATATTGGCCATTTAGAATTTAAAGAATCTAGCAGAACATTCAAAAGGTGTACAGTGTTTGATTCACAGCTTTCCCTAACCATCCGAACATATATGTTAATGACAACTACACAATGTTACAACAAGCCCCAGTATAGGTGGTGATTTCTAATCCAGAACCTCGATCTTACATCCAAGTGATGGTCTGAGCCAAATTAACAAACCACCTGAAGCCCTACCAAACTTAGAGGGGCTGCCAGCAGCATAAAATGACAAATAGCCCAGTCTATTTAGATTTTCAATTGCCCTAGCCTCCTGAAATAGCCAAATGTCATATTTAGTCACAAAATCACGCCATCCAGGATCATTCAACTTGCCTTTTATGCCTGCCACATTGCAGTTAACAAATTTAAAATAAAACAGGTATTGACCTTAGCATCACACATCAGTTTGGTTCTGCATTTTACTTACGTTCTTGGCTATTTTCATTGATACTAACTTCATTTTCCCAGTTCTCCAGTTCAGTGATTAGCAACTTCATTATATCACTGAGTCAGCTAGCTAGCTACAAGAAACAGACCTTTCTACCTACTTTAATTAAGAACTGCAAATCCATATTTGGCATAGTCTTAAACTACCATTGGTTGTACCCTAGTGCACAATCTTCAATCAGCTAACCAACAACAGATCCTTGTAACACTAAAACATCCCTGTGCCTTATATGGATTACTTTCTTACTACCTACTGGCACCTCTACACTGGAATTAATTTCCCTATGAGCTGTGCTCAGTCTCAGTGCTAAATTCTTTAAAGACTGCCCTTTAGAAACATAAAAAATGCATAGCATATCAAACATTTGTCAAATGTAAATTTGCTAAATCATGTCCTTTTTTTGTACTATCAGAATCCATACAATCCTTACAGAATCTATATATGTACTTGCTTAAACTGTTTCAGTGGTCCCGCATATTCACTGGTTAGTAGCACGCCTTGCTCCGTAGAGGGGTGCAAAGACCCCCATGATGAAGCATGACACAAAGGGCCCTTTTGGTGTGTGAGGGGTATTTAAACAACACAATGTGCTTCCCACCAAAGTAGGAACCACATCACCTTCTGAGATCGTCCATTGGGTTTTCACTTAATACCTTGTGGGTGGATTCTTTATGTTTATGAAATATAGTAAGGGGAGGTTGAGTCCACTCCCTATGTCCCACTGGACACTCCCTCTCTTGTCTCCCTTTTTTGTTATAGATGATAAACTGTTTCACAACTATGTACTGTTTGATATCGTTGTGGTACTGTGTTTCCTTTTGAATTCCTTATGATAAAACACATAATTTAAATAAACATATTTTCAGAATTCAAACAAGCCATGTGAATAATACATGTTAACATTTCATGATCTTCCAAAACTGTATTTTATGACCATTAAATACATGAAAGAAATTCCAGGTAAAAGATCTCAAGGATGTTTAGAACTTTCAACCTTACATCAGACATTAATTTATACTTTGGTACAAATTCAACTGTCTCCTGCTATTTGTCAAAACAAACTCCTCACTGACATCTTGTCTAGAAAAATTAATGCTTTCAAAATTGAGAGAATTGAAATATATGCTTTCTCAATGTACCATAATGCATAAAAGGAAAGGAGAAAGTGGGCTAAGTCTCCCCTTATGAGATAATTGCTCTCTCAAATTTTATATTTTCTCATTTAGCTGTATCTTATTAAAGGGGATATTAATGTCTTCCTTAGAGTAGAGAAACATGGATATATTTTTCTGATCTTTCTGGAAATCTACTATAAAATCTTAACAAAGGACACCAGAGGCGTGGCCAGCCAAGATGGCTGAGCAGGCCTAACCCGCCAAGGCTCTGTGGCAAAATGACAGAAACGGTCACTTAAGCGAGCTCACTAAGGGGAAAGCGAGCTTTAAGTTTAACGATGAGAGGCTAGTGACATTGGGGAAATAGGGGCCTCACCTGAGAGGGTCGAAATGGATGCCAGCGTCGTCAGATCCGCTGTGCGCCGCTGAAGCCCAAGAATAACGTGATGGCCCTGGTAAAGAAAACAGATCGCGGAATGACACAGCAGCGGATTGTGAACCTCTCCCAGCAGGAGGAGGTGAAGAAAAGCACGAGGTGCTGACTGCGGTGAGCCCTCCCCCCAGGAGAGAACAAGAGAGCGGCGACTGCGGGGGCAGGTGCAACGCCTGATGGGGGAGACGGACTTGCATCGTAGCCGGTCCACTACGCAATGCCACTGCGGGTGGGCCCGTGAGAGGACACGTGAAGGCTGGAGTCTGACCTCAAAATGGTGGCAGCATGAGACTCGGATGGCCCGGTGTGCCATAAAAAGCTGGAGGGTCTAACCGGAGACAGAGGGCTGAGCCTTCTGAGAGAGGAGATGTGAGAGGAATATACCCCTGGCACTACTTGCAACCAAGGGTTTTACTTCGTGGCTCCCCCACAGCTGGACACGTGGCCTTAAGATGGCAGCCATATAAATGAACTGAAGACATAACCAGAAACGATCTTTCTCCCTTGATATTACCCCAGAACAAATTTGTGAGAGCCTTAACTGGATTACCACAAAGCACTCCACTAACTGCTTTGCTATCTGATTTGGGCTGTAATCTGCTGGTGGAGGAAATACGATTTAGACCTGTAGTATTTTGGCGGCGATTATGGTCAACACCGGAGCTTACCCATTACTCAATGGCAGTGAAGGACGTAGTAGAGGCAGATAAATTCTGTAAGGTTGTCTGGCTCCAGAGCGTTAAAATCCTGCTTGTTGATATAGGCATGGGTTATTTGTGGGAAGACCCGGTTGGTAACCAGTTTCCATCCAAAAAAGAATTTAAGGAGGCATATTGGTCGATGGTAAAGGCAGGGCACATACACTCTACAATGACTAATTCATTGACTGGTCTATTTTTGGAGCACAAGACTGCTCCCAAATATGAAAAATTTGGGGATTTTATAGCTATACCCAGCGATAGGAGATTATATTTCCAATTTAGGGTAGGCAGCCTCCCAGTTAACTTTTACACCTGAAAATGGTCAACTACGTGTCACAGCAAATGTTTGTACTGCAAAGAACAGGATGAAACGCTACTTCATATTCTATTTGTCTGCCCAATATATAAAATTCCCCGTAAAGTATGGCTAAAACAAATCTGTTCAAAAATGGGCACACAGTCGAGCGCTATAACCCTGCGCATTCTTATGACCAACACTAATGAGTTATTTGTTATAGCTATTGACAAATGTTTAAGTTGTTCTTGGGGAATTCGCGCACATTTTATACAAAGTCAGACCAAAGGGGTCAGAGAAATTGCCAAGGATGACACATCTCTTGTTAGTGATTTAGTATGATCAAGTCCAGGGAAGACATTCTTGATATATTATGAAGTTTGTGAAAGGACAAAAAGGAATAGTTGATTTTATATTACCTACTGGCGGTCGCCAGTAGGTATATATAGTTAGGATTTTTTCGCTATGGAACTTTTGAAAATTCTATGTCTAATAACTTTGGCGTTTGTGGACGGAATCGGCTGAAATTTTCAGGAAAATGGCACATTCTGTTTCTGAGCAGCCCCTGGAAATTTGGGGGGGGTTTCGTCAAGGGGGGGCCGAGAAAAAAGGGGGGTCCCAAAACACGTTTTTCCCATTCATTTTTCCATAGGGCGTTTGGCCTCACTTTTAGCTCGAACGGCTGAATGGATTTGCACGAAACTTGGCAAAATTGTAGGGACTGTTAGCCCGATGTGCCTTTGCTGGGTCTCAATATATGTGCTCCAGTGGATTTTGAGAAATTAACGTTTTAAAAAACAGATTTATCTGTGACAGCGTCCCGGGTAGCGCTCCGGTTCGCGAACTTTTCGCGTAACGGAGCTTTGTGAAGCGAAGCTGATTGGCTCTCCGGCGTCTGTCAACATTCTAAACAGTCCGGTGCGGCCGCCATCTTGTCTCTCGGTAGGATCGAGAGACAAGAAGAGGAGTAAAACGAAGGGCGAATTTAATGAAAGGGGGCAAGGTAGACCCTTCTTGACCCCCTAGGAATGATGTTGGGGTTATTAAAGGGTCCCGTGGGGCAAATAAAACAAATTTGATTTTTTGCGGAAGAAGCGCTTTCCGGTTCGCGAACTGGGTAGCGAATCGGGACGCGAAACGGGAATTTGCCATTTTGTGTTTCGTTTTAATTACATTACAAGATGGAGGAAAAACAATGTGAGAAATGGGTATAAGGGGGTACGGGAGACGTATCCTGACCCCCTATGTTTTCTGAGGGTGGCTGAGGATGCTCATATATGTTGATACTTGTCTTCCAGCGGATGCGCGTGAGCGTTTTTTTTTGCTGCGTGACGTCTGTTAACGTTCGATTCGAAGGAAATCAGGAAGTGTTGACCGCCATTTTGACACTGCGAGTAAATATATTGTTAAAAATAATTGTTATAAATTAATCCGTATTGATAAACATTGTCTGCGCCATCTTGCTTTTTTTCCAATGCCACACTTTTGTCGTGCACGGCAACAATTTTAGATGCCTTGACCAGACCCACTCTCTGCACGACGCCGATCGTGACGTCTGTTAACGTTCGATTCGAAGGAAATCAGGAAGTGTTGACCGCCATTTTGACACTGCGAGTAAATATATTGTTAAAAATATTTGTTATAAATTAATTCGTATTGATAAACATTGTCTGCGCCATCTTGCTTTTTTTCCAATGCCACACTTTTGTCGTGCATGGCAGCCATTTTAGATGCCTTGACCAGACCCACTCTCTGAACGCCGCCGATCCTCAGCATGGCTCCCCACCCTCGCAAGCATCTCCCCCACGCACTGGTCACCCCTGCTCTCTGTCTTATGCATGGGCCATAAACCTCCCCCAATCTGCGCTGCTCTTCCCTGAGAATCACACCCTGTGCCCGCCCGACACCACCCTTTCACCCTATTCACTACCGCACCCTCTGACACTCCTCTTCCTCTGTGTCCGATTGTCCAGGCTGGTCCCAGGCTATCACCTAGCCCTGCGGATGTAGTTTATGGCCCCAACTGTAAAGAATCACCCCTCTTCAAAGGAGTTACAGTAGATCAAGGCCCCCACCCCATGAGATCCGTCACACCACACGCGTTCCTACTATCTGATAACGATCCTGTATTGTGATTGGGGAGGGGATTCTCACTGTAAGGGTGTGTGGGACCGAGCCTGAAGCGGAAGATTCCAGGGATGCCATTTTGTACATCAAAGTCTTCACAATTATGTGTCACATTAAAAATATATAGCACTCCAACAAAGTAGTAGGATTATAACACTTTAATAACTTATAAATATATACATCGCAACAAAAACAGTAAACACCTTAAATTTTTTTTATTAAAACAGAAGCAACAATGGTCAGTAGCGGTCTGTTGTGCGAATAGTTCCAAGGCAGCACAACGTGCTGAGTTCTGGATGGCACCCAGGTGAAGAACCATCCCTTCTTTAAACCCCATGGTGACCAACTATAGTTTATTCTCTATTTCGTTCCCTTGCCATAACAAAATAAAAGTCTTGGGTTATTATGGTTAAAATAACTTATGATGCAACTTAACAGGAAAGATCACAAACATTCCAATGAGTGCTATGTCCCAGGTTTTACATAAAGTAGTGTTTACCTAGAGTGGTGCTGTGTAGGACACTCTGAATGGAAATTAACCAGAACTATAACCATCTACTTCCAATAATATAACTTTTATGCCCAAATTACGCAAAGATTTAGCTAATCTGCTAAAGGGGGGAGTCGCCATTTCTTTTGATAATTTATTCACCCATCCGTAGCCTCTCTAATCTCCATTACAATGTGTTTGTTGCTGTCGCTAGCTGATGTAAAAACTAAAGTGACAACTTCCTCATCCTTAATTTGTCTTTCTTTGTTCCTTAAGATGTCATCTGTGTCAACCTCTTCCGAGAATGCTGATGCGTTAGGGATTTCCTTGTGTTTCTTAATAGCATTGGTGTCTGCACACTTCTTTGTCAATTCTGTGAAGATGACAGCTGCTTCATAGACAGACGATATCTTTGTTAAGTCATTAGTGTTAAGTGTGTCTGAAACTACAGTGCCCTTCTGTTTTACTTTCCTCAGACACTACAGAGTTTTGTGTGTTGTTCTTCTGAGCGACAATTATTCCAGAGGTTTCAGGTTCACTTGTTTTGTCCTGCAGTGAGTTAACAGCTTCAGAGACTTCATGTTTATTTGCTATGTCCTGCTGTGCGTCAACTGCTTCAGAGACGTCAGCCTCATTTGTTATGTTTGACTATATCCTGGACCTGCCCGGCCGCGCCCAAAATGGCGCCGGTATAAATGGGACTCGTAACTCCTTGTTGTGTACTGGTTGCCCAACCTTGATATCACGAGATACGTATGCACCGTATGCGCCCCTGGGTGCCGCACTGGTTTTGGTATCCTACAATGCTGCTCCAAAAAACGGCGTGGGGCGCCCCGGGAGGGGGGTGGGGGGGCGGCGTGAACGGGCCTCCCCAGGTGGAGGCTCGTCTGTTGTAGTGGGGCGCCCCTTTAGCGTTTCACTTGCCATTCAGCGGTTTTCCGCCCGCTTTTGCTGCACTGTGCCTCGTCAGTAGCGGTCTGTTGTGCGAATAGTCCCAAGGCAGCAGAACGCGCTGAGATCTGGACGGCACCCAGGTGATGTCCAGTAAGTTGCCGCACTGGTTTTGGTATCCTACAATGCTGCTCCGAAAAACGGTGTGTAGCGCCCCGGGGGGGGGGGGGGGAGGCGGCGTGAATGGGCCTCCCCAGGTGGAGGCTCGTCTGCTGTAGTGGGGCGCCCCTTTACCGTTTCAGTTGCCATTCCCCCCGCTTTTGCTACACTGTGCCTCTTCCGCCATTCAGCTGTTTACCGCCCGCTCTTGCGGCTACAGCGTCTCGCTCACCATGTAGTTGAGTTGCTCCCACTCTTGCGGTGCAGCGATAGGCGGCTACCACAGGACTCTTAAACTGGCGGCCGGCTCTTCGGATTTGGGCCTGGTCCACTAAAATGGCCCTGGGACACCTTGGAAATCGGACGCTTGTCTGCTAGGGCTTGGGCTCCATTCTCGAAAGCGTCCCCTCAGCCTTGAAGATTCTACAAAAGTCTTGGGGGCCCCCGACTTCCGCAGGCTTCCGGTGGGGAGCGGCTGCCATGATTGGTTTCGGAATGGCCACGACGGAGCTACGAGATGGTGGTGCTCGCATGCTGACGCCAGCTTTAGTCTGAAACATCCAGAAACACTGTAGACTATCAATTCGATGAGTTCCGGTGGAGCCCCAACGTGACCCGGTAGGGAAGAACTTGCCCTCCCCTTTTTTGAGTGATGGTTCTTGTTGCCTGTCCCTTCTCTTGTCATTTAACAGAACTTTTTGGACTGCTGAAAGGGGTTGTGTTCCAACCGCTGGTTGGTGGAGACATTTTGACTATATTCTGGACCTGCTTGTCCAAAACAATAAATGCTAGGATAACAATCAATCAAATGGAGAGAGAAGCAGGCACGACGGGTTACAATGGGGGCAAAGGCTTACGTTACCTACCCTTCACTATCTGCAAAGAGAGAATACTCCTAAAAGAAAAGAGATGGGGGGGGGGGGCAGCGTTCAAAGCACATCACTGTGCATAAATACGAAAATGTTTTTACCTACCACGTACTTGACATTCTACAGCTTTTGATATCTGCTATTAAAAAACCATTGAAATTCACTGAAAAAACCATAGGTTATAGACCATATATAGTTAGGAATTAGCATTTACAAAACCTTAATTTACTCGCACAAAACCATAGAAATTCGCATATATAGTTAGTTGCAATAACTATATATCGCGCACCCGCAATCCACTGCTGATGACATATTACATCATTCATGACATGGTCAGTGACATCACTGATGACATCGCTGATGACATCATCCAGTGTTTGTATGTTTCTGTAAAGTTAAAATATGTCTTACATATTGAAGAATGAGTGGATGTAGAAGTGTCTGGATGAAGGATTTAGTAGGTGCATGACTGACTGTATGAGAGAGTGATTAAATGTGTTTCACTGAGTGCCTGGGTTAGTGACTAAACTGTCTTAATTTGTGCATCATTATGTCTGTTGTTCTGCATGTGTTAATCAGTAGCTATATGAGTAACTATATGGGTTATTGATAGGTTGCCCAAGTATTTGTATGGGAGACTGAGTATGTGTGTGGGTGGCTGGGAGGTGTATGACTCTGTGCATAGATGTGTGAGCAGTTGATTCACTAGATGTATGGGTTCAAACGTGCATGTGGAAACAGCTGTATGGGCAGTTGACTGTGTGCATGAGTGTATTGGTGAGTGAATGGATATCTCAGTGCTACATGTCAAAGTAAGTACATATGTAAAACACAGTACATGTGAGAGTTGACATATATAAATAACTGAGCATAAGAGCCAGTGAATGTGAGAGTGGCTTTATGAATCATTGTGAACTTGTATCAGAGATTGTATAAGAGAGTAAATATGTGTTAGAATATGTTTGAATTAGTAAGGTGTGTATAACTGTATAGTTGAGGAAATGGAGGAGTGATTGATTCTTTACATGACTGACTAGATGTGTGAGTAACTCCATGGATGAGTGACAATCTGTGAGTGTCTGTTTACACTGATTGTATCTAAGGTTATATTAGAGTCTGAAGAGGTTCATTGTATTATCACATGAATGATATTTTCAGTGATGTGATCAGTAATGGCAAATGAGATGTCATCAGTGATGTCATTTGAGATGTCTTCAGTGATGTCATCAGTGATGTCATTTGAGATGTCATCAGTGATATCATCAGTGATGTCACTGACCATGTCATGAATGATGTAATATGTGACATCATCAGCAGCGATATATAGTTATTGCAACTAACTATATATGCGAATTTCTATGGTTTTGTGCGAGTAAATTAAGGTTTTGTAAATGCTAATTCCTAACTATATATGGTCTATAACCTATGGTTTTTTCAGTGAATATATATATATATATATATATATATATATATATATTCTCACAGTTCAGGTAGCACCAATAACGAGGGAGGCCACAGGAAAATTCTTGAAGTTCAAAGTTTAATGGTCGACATCTTGCCAGCAAACGCCACACCAGTACACAGGCATCAAATCTTAAATATGCCAGACGCGTTTCAGGAATTAATTTCCTTTCATCAGTGGCAGACCAGTGAGTAATGAAAATCGCGCTGCAAATGTGCAGATTTAAAGTCCAATCAACCCGCCCGGTGGGCGTGGCTGCACCTCAGCATCTTGGATGTTGTATGCAAACATGGGAAAATTAAAAAGCACAGTGCACTCTGCTACCACTTCAAAGAAATACTTGCTTGCAAGAAGAGCACGAAGTCCGCCAGAAAGAGGGCAGCCCCTCCTTCGTCTCCCTTTCTCATGACACACACCAAAATATTCGCGAAGTCCTGTGAATGGTGTGGTAAAGAGCGAGTCATGCCCCCTCCATTACTACACACAAATTGCTCCATTTTACCGGGGGCCTCCAACCCTGCAGGGCGGGCTCACAAGCAGGAATGGAGAATCCTGTTAGCAGCACAGACAAAAACAAAACAGAGCCCATAGCTTCGGCATCCTTTGACTTTGACTTTGACGCTCACTAAAGAAGTCCTGGCTAAGCTACCTTCCTTTAAGATGAGGGAGACAATTCTTCAAGCATCAAGATCAAAGGACTAAGTATACTTCCAGGGGTTCAAGTGTTCATTGTTCCAAGATGTGACCCCGGCTACACTGACATGACAGCAAAAACTTTTCCCAGTCACAGCAAAGCTGGGAAGAGATTGCGTAAAGTACCTGTGGACATACCCATTTAGAATTGCTTTTTCCCTCCATAATAAACACCATCACGGTACCTCCCATGCTGAAGTGGCTGAACACCTGGGTCTACCACCCCCCGAAGAAACGGGAAATGAAAGTGCCTGGTTTGACACAAGGGCAAAGTTGAGGGAGGCAGGAGGTGTAGGGCAATGGACAATTGCAACTGCAAAAACTACCAACGGCACAAGAAATGACTTGTTACGGCAGATGGTGGCCCTGTTCATTGGTATTCAGGCCTACCTAACCAAACGCCTTCAGATTATACAGAACGCAGCGGCCAGACTTCTTTTTAACATCTCACAGAAGTCCAGTGTCCGACAACACCTGCGCGACATGCATTGGCTCCCCGTTGCCCAACGGGTTCTGTTTAAATCCCTTACTTTCGTCCATAGAGCCATCCATGATCTGGGACCTTTGTATCTGCGGAAACATTTCTCCCGGTACTCACCTAACCGTCCTCTCAGGTCAGCTTCCCAACACCTGTTGGTTGTCCCCCGCTTCATACGCACACGCCTTGGTGGACACTCCATAGCTGTAAAGGCGGCTGTTGCCTGGAACACCCTCCCTCTGGCGCTTCGTGAAACTCAGAATTTCAACCTTTTTAAGAAAGCACTCAAAACCCACCTCTTTAAAATGACGGTCTAGCTTCTCTCATTCTTCTGATGCTTATCTGCCTCTTACGCGCCAGGATACTCCTCAGTAATTCAGCGCGTTACAAAACCACCAATAACATTTCATACAACCGAATCAGTCCGGGTTCATTCAAGGCAGGCAGACTCGTGACAATCTACCTGGTGGAAAAGGCAAATAAAAAATCAATACCAGATATCCTTCTGGAGATGGATGCCGAGAAGGCCTTTGATCGAGTGGATTGGCCCTTCATATTTCAGGCCTTAAAGAGATATGGATTCTGTGACCGATTTATAGCAATCATAAGAGCGAACTATGCATGTCCAAGCGCTAGAGTCCTAGTCATGGGGGTGAGCTCGGCAGCATTCCATGTAGAAAGGGGGACCTGCCAGGGATGCCCTCCTATTTGCCCTAAGTATAGAACCCCATCGCTGCAAAAAATATGCACGACACCTGCGATACAGGGTATTTCATTTGGGGTGGATGAACGTAAGATTTCTCTTTTTGCAAACAACATGCCTTTATCTGTCTTGGCCCCGAATCCTAATTAGCAGTGGTAATGGAAGATCTGAGGTGCTTTGAACCGGTGGCGGTCTGTGGATTAACCTAACCAAATCGTATCTGTTAAACCTCACACTGTTGCAGAGGGATATGGAATCGTTAGTCACCTCTGCACCCTTCCAGTGGGTCAAAAAAGGTAATTACATACTTAGGAATAAAGATAACACCTAAAATCCAAACTCCAAGATCTTTTTAAGGTAAATTTGCTCCCATTCTTCAACACTTGAAGGCGGACCTGCATAGATGGGCTCCCATGTATCTCTCAAGGATAGGTCGCATCCAGGAGACCAACATGATGGTGTTGCCCGAAATTCTGTACCTTTTTCAGGGCCTCCCGATCGAGATAGAGCAGGGGTTCTTAACCAAATTAAACTTCATTATCATCCGCTTCATATGTCGAGGACAAAGGGCAAGGTTATCATTCTGTCAACTGCGTCTAACCAAAAACAGGGGGGGCCTGGCGTTACCGGACATGAATCTATATTACAAAGCAGCCCAATTACGTGTGATCACAGAATGGTCATCATTGGGAATCTGACAAACACTGACTGCATATGGACAGTGCAGTGGCGGGAAGGAGCATCTGGGATTTATTGTAGGAACCCAAAGCTGAAATCCCGCCCAAAGTATACTTAAGCACGCCCACTAAAACTACTCTTAAGTCATGGACAGCATTCACAGGACTTCTGGCCTGACCACTTTTCCATTCCCCTTCACGCCCAAACACTATAACCCATTGTTTCCGCCCGCACAAACACTGGGCCCCTTCGATGTCTGGAGGGAAGGGGGCTGCGGTACCATCTTTGACTTATTCCACAATTGAGATATTCTCACTTTTGAACATTGCCAGCTGGAGTTTTAACCTGTCAGCTAATTAAAACTATCACTACACTCAACTTAGACACTGAGTCCTCAGCCGTGGAGTTAGAGAAGCAGCAACCAGAGAGCTTAAATCAATATAGAAGCTGGCAAAGTTGGAAGTCGGCACAAAAGGCACAATCTCACACCTTTATAAGATCCTCCAAGCTACATCGTACATTGGCCAACCAAGGCACAAACCTCTCTGGGAGCGCATTCTAGGGGTCAGCATCACAGATAAGCAGTGGGACAAACTGTATATATACACAACTTCAATCAATTAATGGAAAGATGAGAGGCCCTTTATAAAGTACTTTATGATTGGTACCTATACCCAACCAAACTTAAATTGATCTTGCCCAAGACCTCTGATCTACGTTGGAAAGGCTGTGGGCTCCAGGGGGATTTTAGACATATATGTGGGATTGCCCAACGATAAGACCCTTTTGGGCAAAAATTCTAGTGTAGATCAAAAATACATTGGGCTACCCCATACCCTCTGACCTGGGATCGACATTATTAGGTCTTAGGTCTGACACCTTCAAATGCCAAACAGTTAGCGATAGATCTATTTTAGGGCTATGCCTAGGGGTAGCCAAATGGTAGTGGCAGCCGTGTTGAAACGGAAAGCTGCTCCCTCCATGAACCAATGGCACACTCGTCTGTGGCAAGCCATCACCATGGAAAGGATGATGAGTGTGCTAGCAGACACATTTAACATTTTTTAATATACTTTGGGACCTTTGATGGAGTGTCTATTACAGGGCCTTCCGCTGTTTTCGTGCCCTATGCGCACCCAGGTTCTATCACTTCCAATTCTAGAAAACCCAGAGAGGGGCGAGGGGCCAGGATGGCAATATCGAGGCGACACCTCCTGGGGCTATTGGAGCAGACCAGGTAATCCATACACTCAAAAGCACTTCATTGGAAGTACACTACCCCCATTAATATATCGGGGGGAGGTGGGTAGGAGGGACTTTGGAATCAGTTGAACATATTTTAAAGCTGACCAATAGTGCTATTTAGCTGTCAACTCTAAATATGAATGGGTTTGTCTTCTCCGAGAAGAGGCAATTGTATCTCTTTATTGACTAACATTTTATGAATCGAGAGAAGTGGATGGAACAGCACTATGTAACGACACGCTTTTGAAAAAGTTCAATAATAGGAATGTTGGCAAAAAAAACATTTTAACAAAGCTTTTCAGCACAATTGTTGCTAATTCACGAACTTCTATTAAAAAATATTTTCCTCATCCATACTACACTTGAGTTCTATGTAAATCACTCTAAATGAGAAATTACAATAATTACCAATCATAGAGGCCCACTAGGAGTTTAAGGGAAGATATTTGGTATTGTTTTCAATATGTATTTTGGGTCTGAACCAATTTGAGAAAATGTAAAAACTCCCTAGGTTTTTTTCCTGCATAGAATTGTTTAAAGTCTCCGATGAAGATTGGAGCTCTAACTCAGATGGTCCCTAAAAGGATCCTAAGCCGAGATCTGTGAACAAACCTAACTACGTAGACAGTAGATATTCAAGCCTTCCTCTAATGTCACAGTGTGTTATTTTATAATATTGTTATTAAGTGCCAGATCACCGCAGAGGGTATATTTGTGTTGCACCATAAAAATGGTGAGGTGGGTCTTATTGGTTAAATGTAACTGGTAGAAAAAACGAAATGTTCAATATTTCTGAAATGTGAGGACATTTGAGAGGGACAGAAAAAGCCTCCACTAAAGTTAGATCCAGTTCAGAAATAGCTCTTTACCTTATCTTTCCCTATTACATCCAATATCACAAGGAGTGTTATAAGTGTATGTGCAGACTCGCAGGCCCGGGCTATAAGTCACATGTAAATAGTTTAACATAGATTTCAATAGGCCAGGGAAAAGTAGGAAAACCTGTGAAACCCTGTGTGCTAGATGCGTAGAGTGGAAAGGCTATGTAAAACAATTTTTGACCATTGGAAATTCCATCACATTCATAATGCCTTTGTTTTTCCATTTCAGATGCTACATTAATCACACTAATATAAATATAAATAAAATTACGTATATAGCAGGAGGTAGGTTGACAATTAATTGTTGCCAGAAGTTCAAGAAGTGCCAAAATACAAACGTATGCATTTGATGACCCCTGCCACATATATTAATAATTTTACAGGCCGGATCTTGAATGCTCCTTTTAATGCTGAAATCACCCCTGCCATGGCAAAATCCGTTTTTGGGACCTACACAAGATAGGAACCACTGTGCACTGTGAACTAAATTGGGAAACAGCTGAAACAACCATTACTAGTGAGCTACATATTTTATCTTGATAACTGGGCTCCTTGTACCTTCCCTCTTCCCCCATCCCCATCTTCTGTATTTCCTGGTTTATGACAACAGCAGTGTTTTATAGCAGTTGAATTTGCTCTACCCTATGCAGACTACATATTCCCAGGAGGTGATCATCATGGTAGTTATACCCACTGTATTAGAACTGTTAAGTCCCCTTATTTGGAAATTTCTATTGACTCGAATGTGGATATTATAATAGAAGTGAAGCATCCTTTTCTGTTCTGCATGATGTATTAATGCCTCCAATATATATACACGGATGAATTGGTAGTTTACATGCTAGTGCCTTAAATGCAAATACGTGTGTATGCTTTTCTTTTCTTCCCTCTTTTATGTTCCTGTGCTTTTTTTACCTTTGTTATATAAAAAACAATAAAGATTTTCAACTTAAAGAAAGACAAAACAAAAAAGGTATGCATATGATGATGCCAGGGAATAAAATATTAGGAACACCATGAACTGTTAAAGAAAACCAGAAACATTCGGCAGGCAAGCAAAATTAGCCAAATTATCATAAGGCATAACAGATCATCACTGCAGACTAATGGAAATCCCAAGGTCAGATGCATACATGTAGTAATAATTAATGTAAGGCGTTCATGACTGACTGCATATGAGAGTACCTATTAGGTGACTTCAGTAAGACTTGGCAGGGGTTCAATTTTGAGGGCTCTTGCAAAAGGCAAGTTCACTTGAAAATGACTGATAACCACTTTTTTGCGTGTTAAATGTGATAATTGTGGCATAACCCACATGCAGAATTTCTCCAAATTGAATTCTGTTATCCTGTGTTTCTTTGTGAAAGTATGAAGCTTGCTATCAATGCCCTGAAAAGTCATTTGTTTCAACTTGAAAGAAGTGAGTAGATGCTCCACGACTAAATGTAAATATGTTAAATTCACATTCACTTGCTTATGCTTTACCATGCCCAACCATATAGTTGTACCTGTAATATCGGTTAACAAAAAATGCATTCAAAGCTTAAATTGTGTTTTGTCGTCGCCCAGCTCAGCCATATATAGAGCATCCTCAACCCGTACAACCAACCCTAATTTGGCCGCACTATCGTAACAATCCCATTCTTCCTTGATCTGTGTACTTCCACAGGTGCTACTGCAAAATGTTCCTGACTGAAAGGTTGATGCTGTGTCAAATAATCAATACAAATTAATTCATTCATCAACAAAGAATGATGCAAATATTATAACCCAGGTTAAAGCGATATAAAAAAATACCCCAAAGACTAATTCAGGGTTGAAACTACTATCTTTAGTCTCCTACTGTTTCTACTTGAACACTGTTGAGGTTACAGAGGTGATCTGATCTAGTGATAAGCAGTGAATGATATGTAATGATATGTACTGACTCTGGACAATGTCAGAGTAGACCAAAGTGTTTGAACTCTATAGAGAAACGTTATTATCTAAACCCATATTCTTAAAAAATATTTTCGATACCAGTAGATGGTAATGCAAGAAGACTGTATGATGATTACAGTGGAGTACACATTTTGGCAATGAAACGACATTCCTACCACACTAACTCCCACCATACTTCAACTTTCATCCTCCTCCTTTGTTCACATGCCCTTTACCCCCCCTTGTTTTTAAATGGCTTATTTTCATCCTTCTTTCACTGGATGGGGGTTCTCATCCTCCTCACTATTTTCTCAGAAATTACCCTTCACCTCCTGGCCCTTGAAAAGCAACATTGATAAAACATGTGTATGTCAGCAAATGTCTGAAGAAAGCAGTGGCCTTTTACTGCCCAGTAGCTATATCAATATAGGCTCAATAATGCTAATGGGAGTTGGGGTGGGGTGGGGTGGGGATCGTGCCCTGACTTGGGATCTGACCATGTTTCATGTCGCTCTTCTTTATTATATGCAACTCCTGTGAAGTTATTGATGACACCTAAACTCTACAATTACAGCCTCACTATATGGTTGTACTCAAACCCAGGCCAAGGCAATGCGGCTTATTGTGGCTTATTATAGGGAAGGACATTAGGTCAGGGTTGGTCTGCTTTTAACTCCATTTTCTGCGAAGTGTGCTGTGGTGCAAGTCATCTTTCCCAGATTTCAATTTGCATGGCACCCTAACCCAATTGCAATATTAGTTTTTCTTGCTCAGTGAGATTGCCTTTCCTTAGGTCATCTCTGGGTTGCCTTTTAAAAAACAAAGATGCATCTAGGGACCATGCTCGCCCTCTCCTTTCACTACTTCACTGCTGATAGCACGTTGAATGTTAGTTGATGCACTGAACCTCACATCTGACACACTGGGTGAACTGAACAGAATGGAATTACTACTAGTATTTAATTCTGCTTTTTGTGTTACCCAAGACTATGTATCCACTTACTAACTACTAACAAGGGAAAGAGTTTATGGCATAGTGGGAGGTCCTAGGAACTCAATTCAAATAAAGTATCGAATTAAATTTATTATTGAGATTGCATATATTGTAGATAACAAGTCCTACCACCAATAAGGAATGGTTAATCCAGCTCATGTATGAAGGAAACCTTATTTTTACTTTCTCATAAAATGTTTAAAACATTAACCCAAGCCAAGAACACCAAAGAGGCATAAAATAAAGTCTATTAGGCACAGCATTATAAATGAGTGAAAGAGAGGCCCAGTTTTAGAAATAGCAACAACAGAAGGCAAAACCGTAAAGCAGGCATTGGAACTCTTTTCAATGAAGAAGGCTACCACGTTTGAATTATTTTCATTAAATAAGGTTAGGAGATGACTCACTCTCATGTTGTAGTTAAGACGCTTGTGATAAATGCACCTACTTCAACAAACCTATCCTTCCACACTAGCTTTAAACAATGCAGGACATCTTCTTCACTTTTTTCAGTAATCCTTCAAGTACTAACCTTTCCTTAGTTCTCCTATGTTAAACCAAATTGTGCCTCTAGACCAGCAGATTTTGAGAGTTTTAAGTACCAGGAAAAGTTAACTTCAAGGCAAATTTTAAAATGATTGAAAGGAAACCCAACTATACAACTAATGTGTTTCTTCAAACCAAAAAGTCAGACATTTGTATCCCGACATGCTACATTTCAGGGCCTCATTTAGAGGCTGGAGAGACCTGAAAATCCTCCAACGTCCGGTGGAAATTATAAATGTGGAGCCAAATCCACTGGCCAAATGTCCCCCATCAAAGGCATACATATGTGGAGGATGCTGTCTATACACACCAAATAGAGTAGTTGTCCCGCCCGCCCTACTTAATGTGCATAGACATAAACATACTCCAAATAGGGCAAACATAACAACAGGCCCTTTTGGCCAATGTTGTCCATCTGTCAAACTCTGAGGCCACGTCCCTGTAATTTCAATAAACAGGAACACACATATGTCCTAGCAAGTAGGAGGCTATTAACTCTTACTGGGCTGGTCTGTTTGTGCAGCAGTATACTCACAAAAGCGGTCAACTATGAGCATTATACCACCAAAGAGGAAACAAACCATACTGTTCCAGTATGAATCATAAAACACATTTTGTACGTGGATGGGTGCAAAAAGACAAACGCAGGGACACGAGTGGAGCAGACTGGGATGTGGGGAGCCTGGCATAAAGCTACCTTCAGTCACAGTATGTCTGTCTTTGCCATGCTTTTCTACTACACAGTGCTCAATGTGTAGAAAAGTGTAAGAGCTGGAGCTCATGGTATTTCTTATGATCTCACTAAATGCCGGGGATGATGAATCCTAAATTATTTAGTCTTCATTCTATCTCACACCTACTTGTTACACTATTGCACACTTCCTATGTCTTCATCCCACTCCTGCATGTTCTTTAACATCCCTGCTCTCTCCTTTTGTCACTGCCTTCAGATCTTTCTATTCTTCATTCGATGTTATTATTTGTCTTTCCCTCACTTGTTCTGGGTCAGAATAAAGATAACAAATAAGCCCAGTTTCCCAAAAATGTGTGCTGGTGCCAACCGCTTACAGCCAATAGAACAACTTGAATTCTGATACAGCCAGTTTCCAGAACATATGCAAAGTCTGTGTCTGTATTTAAAGGTGGATGTCTAATCAAAGAAGGAGGACTTTAAACACAATCGGTGGACAGAACACTAGGGCCCTCATTATGATGACTGTTGGACCGGAACCGGAACCGACGGCTTGACGGTTGTAGTCCGACCGACATCTAGTGCCGCATTTTGACCACCACATTATGATGCACAGCCTGCGGAGGGATTGACTGATGATTTTGACAGGCTTAAGGAGCCCAGCCGACGGCTGGTTGGTGAGTATTTCCCCTCAATGGGATGGTGCCTGCTCAGAGACTGCCATAGGGATTACGATGTCCCTTCCAGACAGCCTTTCTATGGCGGTCTGACCGCATAGAAAGGCTATCAAAATTTGACGTTGGGAGTCCCTAGCAGGGCCCTCGCCCCCAAGCGCCTCTCTGAGGCCTGGGGGACACCTGTGGTGCCCCCAAACATCCATACGACCATACGACCATACGACCAGGCTCTACACGAACTGGTCACGACAAGAGGGGGATCGCGCTCGTATTGGGATTATCTTGTTGCTTGCGAGTCGGCCGCTGATATTGAATCATCACGTACTAGACTTTAAAAATTGAATGACCGCCGGACTGAAAAAAAAAAAAAGGGACTGCCGATCGGAGCCACTTATATAGGGCTCAGCACGTTTCTTGACTCGCCGCAATCCTTCCACGAATTGACTCCTTTGGATGCTACAAACGCGCATCCAAATTCTTAAATCTACTTATGGATGTTATTCCCACATAATTTGGGTCCCCTTACTTTTTATAACAGAACAACCACCTGTATAAATAGTTGGTCTGTATACCCTTTCGATTCGAGCTAGATACCCTGAGACTGAATATAATCCAGTCATCGTCCGTGCAACTGTTTCATCTTTGATGTACATACCATCTTGACTAAGGAGCCTCCCCGACTAACTTTGCCCTGAAGAAGTCCCCTGAGGGACGAAACGCGTCGGCTGTGTCCTTTGACATTTGGAGTGAATAAAGAAAAGTCTTTTTTGAAAAAAATTGCTTTAAATGTGGTTTTTGATATTTCTTGTGTACAAACTTGAGATCTTAGTTTGCACATTTCTTTATTGTGGTGCACCTTTGCTTAAAATTACAATTTGTACTCTAAGTTCTGTATAGAACTGCCATTGTGATGGTGGGTGGTTTCCAGTGTGCACACTGTTCCCTTCTTCGTACTTAAAGGGAAAATACTAATTTGGCTATTGTGGTCAGGTGCTCCGGTAAAGAAGGTTCCACCATCCAACTTGCTTCTTAGTTGCAGCATAAGTCTCAACAGGAAACATACGCTTTGTGACTGCTGTGAAGGCGGTCGCTTTATAATTTGGGCAGCGGGACTGCGACTCCTTGTCTGGCGATCCCAATTTTTTCGACAAGATGCTGGTCTGACGCTCTTCCGACCAGCATTGTAATCTGGCCCTGTTTCACAACATACACTCCCCTGGCTGGCACCTATATTGAAAAGCCACAGCCACGAGGGGAGCAGTCAAGGTCCCTTGTGAATCTCTGTATTTTGGAGAGGGTTCTTTTTGCACCAGCAACTTCTAGTGAAGGGATATTTGGTGATGGTAAGAAATTGCCTATTGGTAGCTAATAACTATGAATCTTCTCGCTTGACAGAGGGATTTGACAAGCCAAATAAGGATGAGTAAGGCCTACTACTTGATACTAATCATGGTGGCATCATGATATCAAAATTAACACGAATTGGCAAAGCTAAAAAGTCTAGTGTTGGCTAAAAGTTTTTTGGCTTCGTCAATGCATGTTTTGGGTTTTGTAAACTTTTATTGTTGGGGGATCTTTTGAGCCCTGGGCAATATTAAAATTTAATTCCCTAAAAGCAAAAGTCTTTTTAAAAAGCACTAATTTTCATAGTAGCTGCTGGTGCTGAAGGGAAGGGATTGACTTAGGGGTAGGGGTGGGCGTAGTTTGCGAAGTAGCGCTACGCGAAGCTACGTGAAGTGCACTTTGCACTACGCGAGCTACGCGTACCACTACTCGAACTGCGTAGTAGCATGTTCGCTCTGTGCAAGATGTCATTTTCAATGATTGCACAGTGTGGACAAGGATCCGGCAATGTGACATCATTGAAAACGGCATCTTGCACAGTGCCAGCTGTACTTTTCTGCCGCTCGAGTAGATTTTTACTCGAGCTGCAGCTTTCTCAACGCTGACTGGTAGTTTCTCATCGCGAGCGTTCGCGAGCATACGCGACCACTCGCAATGAGAAACCTGACCTCCCCACGTTGAGAATCTCGCCGGGAGGTTTATTTTCCATGCTCGCGATCGGCAACTTGATGTTGCGGATCACGAACAAGGAAAAAGTCTTGTGAGGATGTCATTTTGTTTACTCGCGGTCGTCAACTTGACGTTGAGGACCGTGAGCAAGCAAAAAATGACAGCTGCACTACGCTATGCTACGCATGTTTGCACTGTGCTACGTGCAGTTCGTGTAGTGCGAAGTTGCGCAAACTTCGCAAACTATGCGAGTAGTGCTTTGCCCAGGGTTACTTAGGGGGATAGTCACAAGGAGCTATTGCTGAATTAACAGCACTTTATCGCAGCCAAAGTCGTGATACATTTACCCCACCGTTCACAAGCTGCTGATAACAGCCCACAGCACCAGTATTCCCACTGTAGCAGCCACAAAAAACATTGTCACAGAGAACTCCCGCAACTATCGCTAATGAGATGCAGAGTAGGCGTTCCGGTGCACAAAGCAGCAACAACACCACACCTCAACATTCACAACAGACAGACAGATCAGGGATAGCAACACTAAACACGCGATAAGGCGCATTAGCAGCAGGAAATTTACATCAGCTCTGGCCTGGTGTAAAGTTGGACAACAGCCTGCACCACAATAGGGAACACAGCCCAGGGCTTCATCTGAAGGGCAACAGATGCCATGGAGCAACTGAACATGTAGCCCGGACACCCAAGAGGGCCACAACACCCACCCAGCACACCCCCCACCCCCCGGACTACCACAGAGGCAACGCAGACAAAGGCAGAGCCTCCCAGGAAATGCACCTGCCTCACAGCACAACATCTGACAATGTCACTGTCCACTACAGGCTGAAAGGGACCGTCCTACGCATCCTGGCCGTCAACGCCCAACAGGCCAACAGCACCAACACAGCAGACAACCAACATCCCTCCCCACACCAAGCTGCTGGCCGTGCTGCACCTGTTGGCCCCTGGCACACCCCAACCAACACCCGCCAGAGTCGGCGGAATCTCACATGCAGCCACATCCAAGTCCCCCACATCTATCCTGGACATCACCATCACCCTGGCACCCCAGGTCCTGTACGGCCAACACAATGCGCAGGAACTGCTGGAGACCAAGCAAGGACCATATGCCATAGCTGGATGCACACACGTGTTGGGGGCAATCCACTGTACACATGTCCCACTTGGGCCCCCTGATGACACAGCACACCATCAGTGCAACAAGAAGCACACATCAGACATCTATGTGCAGGCAAAATCAGAACACCTTGGGACCTTCACCAATGTCGCCTCAAAATACACAGCCAGTGTGCATGATCCCTTCACCCTCCGACAGTCCATCAGCAACCAGCCTTTCTAGGATGGCACCAAGGGAAATGCACAGCCCCTTGGCAAGTTACCAATTAACACCCCACTCACCTCAACTCCACAACCATGCAATCCACAACTGTGGCAATGCACACGTCACAAATTCACAACCAACATGCACAACAACATGCCCACCCACCAGACGCGATAGAGCAACATACAATGGTAACATTGGCAAGCCGTGAACATGACCAATCAACAGCATGGCACCTCAGCCACATAATAGACGAATGTGGGAAGAGGTGGCAACCAGGCATGTGTGCAGGATGCAGTAGAACCATTATTGGGAAAGTACACAATAAGTGCTCGACAGACCGCAGTATGCAGAACACACCCATATACACGCCGACATACACCTCTGGTGTATGGAGTGTAGTGGACATGGGCGCAGCCATGTCACCCCAGCCAGTGTGGGTCCTCGTGTAAATGTTGCCTGTTACGCCCCCCGTAAGCGTGAGCAGATTGGGATGGGCCGGCGTACGCCAGGCCAGCGTAGGGGTGTGAATACAAAGCACATAGCCCTGGGCATGGTCCTCTTGCAGAAAGCCCAACATCTCTGCCAGGGCAGTGCCTCCCAGCCCGCCACAAGGCCAAAGCCATCCTCGTTACCGGAGTTGCCTGAGATCCTGTGCGCCTGCATAACCCCAGCCTGCTGGAGCACAAACCTGTCAGAGACGACACTGAACAGCCATCCCACTCTGATCAGCAGCCGACACCGGCATGTGTCAAGGAGGGCCCACCACAAGCCAGTGTAAGCTCCAAGCCCGAGGCCTGCGACCCGGCCAGCCTTTCAGACCCCCGCTGTCCCCCCGACGTTGGCCCACATTACTCCTTCCTCATTGACATATTCTACTGGCGTCCTCTTCGGCCCAGTGGGTCCCATATGTGAAACTTTGTCCTGGCCCATGAATGGCAATGACCTCAATTCCGGACCAACGGCCACAGCACCAGACCCCCCCCCCTTCCCCATCAGTGAGGCATAGTTCCATAAGGGCATCATGCGACAAGTGGTGCCACTAACCCTGTTCAACGCCAGCCAGCGACACGTGCTGCCACAAACCCCATTCAATGCCATCCGGCAACACGTGCTGCCACAAACCCTGTTCAACGCCAGCCAGCGACACCTGCTGCCACAAACCCTGTTCAACGTCAGCCGGCGACACGTGGATGAGGGACCAGGACTACCCTGCTGACCAGTAGGTCTCACATCCAGCACCTAGTCGTGATTCACGAATTCCAGAGTACACACCATCGGTCGCATGGAGAGTAAAAAGAGGAAGATGCGGCTCAATCCAGACGAAAGCTGGGTCACAGTCACGGATGTGACCGAACAAGTGGTGCCACTGAACCTGAACTACGCAAGCCCGGTGGGGCCACCAACCTGTGCCGGTGACACCCAGTAAATGGCCCGCACTGACCCCTGACTCCGGCCTACACTGCTCTCTGCCTAGGCTGCGCTCAAGTAGGTCACAGATTGTGACCTGAATATCACGTATGCAAAGGCAGATTACATATCATTGCACGAAAGGAGAGGCGTAAGAGGTTGACGACTTGCATCTTGGTGGAGAGAAAAGGATCATCCTTACGGAGGTATTTGTACACTACCGACAGCTGCCCTGGTGTCACTAGCTCTGTGCATCACGAGCCAACGACACATGGCTGTGGGCCACTGTTGACCGCTGCCTCCGGCCTACACTGCGGTCCAGTAGGTCACAGAGTCATAATTCAGCAATGGCAGAGTTCATATCAGTGTACCGGCAACATCGCAGACTGCATACCTACTCAGCTCCAATGCCCCTAATTCTGTTCCCCGACATTCATGGACACTCTCTGGTCGAACTTTGGTGGCGTATGAGTCTATGGACTAGGGAGCAGTTTTCATCCTCATGTAGCTGATACCGAATTGGTGGTGGTCAACGAGGCAGTCCCATTCCACTCCTCCATTTGCTGCTTCTGGATTAAATCAAACCTTTCAGCATCTTGCCCTGGAGGACACCTTCCACCTTGAGTTTGAGTTTGAGTTTAAAACATTTGTAGAGTGCGCGTACACCTGGCGGTTTCATGGCGCTATGAAGTACTGAGCCCCGGAGGATAAGGAGAACAGGGAGGAAGGGGAAAAAACGGACAGTTATTGTGAGAAGGCTTGTGAGAAGAGAAAGGTTTTGAGGGCCTTTTGGAAATGCGAATAGTGAGTGGACGATCTAAGGTGGGCGGGGAGAGAGTTCCAAAAGGCTGGGGCAAGTGTGGAAATTTTCGTTCCCCCCCACTTTTTACGCCTGAAGCGGGGAACTGTCAACAGGTGTTGGGAGGATGAACGAAATTCCCTGACGGGGGAGTAGGCTTTGATTTCTGAGGAGATGAAGTCGGGGGCAGCGCCGGCCTGTGCCTGGAAGGTGATACATCCCATCTTGAACTGAGCTCATTCTCGAATAGGGAGCCAGTGCAGGGATTTGAGGAGCGGCGTGACATGGTGGGATTTGGCCAGGTTGTAGACCAGGCGGGCGGCCTGGTTTTGGACCAACTGTAGTCGTCGCATACTGTAGGCGGGCATGCCACAGTATAGGGCATTGCCATAGTCTAGGCCGGAGATTACGTCGCCAGGACAATGAGCTTGAGGGCAGGGAAGGAAAAGAATCGAGAGACTTTATGGATGGTGCGGAGAGAAAGAAAGGAAGAGGACACCACAGAGCTGACCTGGGAGTGTAGAGTAAGTTGGTCATTCAATTTGATCCCCAGAGTTCTCACAGAGGAGGAAGGAGATGGGGGGGACCTAGAGAAGGGGGCCAGATGAGGGGGGTCCAGGGACTGGAGCAACCACCTGTCAGAACCAGCTCTGTTTTATCAGGATTTAACTTCAGGTGGTTGTAATTCATCCAGTCCCGGATAAAGATCATAACAGACTGGAACTTCGTCATGGACTCGGGGGATGGGGACAAGGTAAAAATAAGCTGCAGGTCATGGGCGTAGTTATAGACGGTGACCTCCATTTGCTGGAGGGCGAAAATAAGGGGGGCAATGTACAAATTAAATAAGAGGGGGGAGAGGGAGGAGCCCTGGGGGACCCCGCATGGTACTTTCCGGAAGTCCGCCGAGAAGTCCCCCAGGTGCACAGCCTGGGTGCGGTCCCTCAGGAAGGAGGACAGCCAGACCTAGGCCGAACCTCCAATCCCCGCCGCCCTGACACGAGAGAGTAGAATAGAATAATCAACCGTGTCAAAAGCGGCGGAGAGGTCGAGGAGGACCAATGCCTGGGAGTGGTTGGTGTCCATACCAAACAACTTGTCACTTCCCCCACCCACATTGCAGGGCACACACTCGACCCTATCTTCACCTCCAGCAAATACGTCTCATTCAGCCACACCACAGCTCTTCATTGGACGGACCACAGCTGCGTTCACTTTTTCTACAATAAGCCCACAATCCACTACCACCCTCAACCCACCCTGCGTAGAAATTGGAACAAACTCACCATCGACCAGATCTCCTCATCGCTCCTCCAAATCCCTACTGTCCACTCCTCAAACCCCGACCAAGCAGCCATTAACTTCACCCAATGGCTATCCAAAAGCGCCGACATCCTAGCACCGTTGAAAAAACATCAAAACAAACTAAGCAGCAAGAAGGCCTCCTGGTTCAACGATGATCTTAAGAAATCCAAGAAACTGTCGCTCCCTCGAGAAAGCATGGAAAAAAGACCCAAACTCCAACACCAGAGACGCCTTCAAGAACGCCACCCGCATACACCACCAACTAATCCGGTCTGCCAAGAAAGCCGCCTTCAAAGACCGACTAGATAACAACGCCCACAATAGCAAGGAGTTATTCAACATCGTCAAAGAATTTACCAACCCATCAGCCAACTCCAACGACATCACCCCCTCTCAAGCCCTCTGCGACTCCCTAGCCTCCTTCTTCCACAACAAAATTGCAGACATCCACAACAGCTTCGACAACCGACCCGAAGACCTACCCACCCAACCTTCTGCAGGACCTTCTCCCCCCTTGAACATCCTTAACGACCGGAACCCAATCTCCACTGAGGACACCATCCGCCTGATGAACTCCATCCACTCAGGATCCCCAACTGACCCATGCCCTCACCACATCTTCAACAAAGCAGACTCCATCATAGCACCACGCCTCCGAGACGTCATCAACTGCTGCCTCAACTCCGCCACCTTCCTGGAAAGCTGGAAACACGCAGAACTCAGCGCCCTTCTGAAAAAACCCACAGCTGACCCCACCGAACTAAAAAACTACCGCCCCATCTCGCTCCTTCCTTTCCCGGCCAAAGTCATCGAGAAAGCTGTCAACAACCAGCTTGCAGCCTTTCTCGAAAGCAACAAATCCCTCGACCCCTCACAGTCCGGATTCCGAGCCAAACACAGTACTGAGACCGCACTCATCGCAGCAACAGATGACATTCGAACCCTACTGGACAATGGAGAAACAGTCGCCCTCATCCTCCTTGACCTCTCCGCAGCCTTCGACACAATCTGCCATAGCACCCTATTACAGCGCCTCAGTAACATCGGAATCCAAGGAAAAGCACTGGAATGGATCACCTCGTTCCTCACCGGAAGAACTCAGAGAGTCCGGCTCCCTCCATTCAAATCAGAGGCCTCTGAAGTCATCTGCGGCGTGCCGCAAGGATCGTCACTCAGCCCCACCCTCTTCAACGTGTACATGAGCCCCCTCACAGCCATCGTTCGCCAACACAATCTCAACATCATCTCCTACGCTGACGACACCCAACTGATCCTCTCACTCACCAAGAACCCCAACACCGCCAAAAACAACTTACACGAAGGAATGAAAGAAGTAGCAGAGTGGATGAAGCACAGCCGTCTGAAACTGAATTCAGACAAAACAGAAGTCCTAATCTTAAGTACCTCCCCCTCTGCCTGGGACGACTCTTGGTGGCCAGAGGCCCTTGGAAAAGCACCCATCCCGACGGACCACGCACGGAACCTGGGCGTCATCCTGGACTCCTCACTCTCAATGACCAGACAAGTCAACGCTGTCTCATCATCCTGCTTCAACATTCTTCGCATGCTCAAAAAAACATTTCTCTGGATCCCCACCGAAACTAGAAAAGCGGTCACTCACGCACTGGTCACGAGTCGCCTGGACTATGGAAACACCCTATACGCCGGTTCCACCGCAAAACTCCAGAAAAAACTCCAACGCATCCAGAACGCCTCAGCCAGGCTCATACTTGATATCCCGCGTAAAGAACACATCTCTGGTCACATGAAAAACCTCCACTGGCTCCCCGTAAATAAGAGGATTACCTTCCGCCTCTTAACCCACGCACACAAAGCACTTTACGAACTTGGACCCGAATGCCTCAACGCACGACTGTCCTTCTACACCCCCTCCCGTCAGCTACGATCCTCCAACCAAGCCCTTGCCACTGTTCCACGCATCAACAAAGCCACCATGGGAGGTAGATCCTTCTCCTACCTGGCAGCCAAAACCTGGAACTCTCTTCCCACTCACCTTCGCCTTACTCAGAACCACCTAGCATTCAGAAAGCAACTTAAAACTTGGATATTTGACAAGTAATTTCCCCCCCTTCCTCAAGCGCCTTGAGACCTATGGGTATGTAGCGCGCTATATAAATTTCTGACTTGACTTGACTTGACTCTGAGGTTGTCAAGGACCGATAGCACCACGGACTCCGTGAAGTGTGCGGGGCGGAAGCCGGCCTGACGGGGGCTAATACCCCGTTCTTTTCAACAAAGGTACTGAGCGTTTTGGCGACATGGCGCTCTAGTACCTTCCCCAGAAAGGGCAATAGTGAGATGGGGCGGTAGTTTGCCGGAGCAGAGGGCTCCGCTCCCGTTTTTTTTAGGATTGGGACAATTGTGGCTGTCTTTAGAGGTGGAATAACAATGCCCTGGGACAGGGAACTGTTGAGGAATGTAAGAGGGGGCTGCACGCAGACCGAGTAAATGTTCCTAAGGATGTGGGCAGGGCAGGGGTCCAGAGGTGAGCCTGATTTGACCGTAGGGAGGAGGGATAGAAAAACCTCCTCTGTCAGAGGGGGAGAGAGTCAAGGCGTGCCCCGACTGGTGGACACTGGGGGTCGACGAAGGAAGGGGGGGATGTTAGCTTTGATGTTAGAGATTTTGTCCAGAAAATAGGTGTTGAGAGAGTCGCATAGATCCTGGGAGGGAGAAGGTTTGAGGGTGGATCTGTCAGAGTAGGCAAGATCGTGAACAATGGAGAAAATGTCTCTAGTCTGATTTTCGGCGGCCAGAATTTTAGTGGAGAAGTAGTCAGTTTTTGTAGCCAAGATAGATTTTTTGTATTGGGACAGGAGGACGGTATACTGGGCTTTAAGATTGGGGCAGTAGTCTCGTCTCCAGGCCCGCTCGGCATGGCGCACGGAGAGTTTTGGGGCCTTGAGTTCCTCATTAAACCAGCGGTTTGCGTCGTTCAGACGTCTGGAGGACACTCGTCTGAGGGGGGCGACAGAATCGCAGCCTGACAGGAGCCAGGAGTTGATAGAGTCGGCTTGTGCGGAAGATGGCAGACCGTGAAGGTCTGGACTAGATGCGGAAAGTGTGGAGGAGAGAGCGGCCACATCCACCAGGCTCCAAGAGCACGCCCAGATGTTTTTGGGAAGGGAGGGCTTAATGGCTGGTCTGAGGTGTAGGGAAAAGGAAATCAGGAAGTGATCGGACCAGGTGCAGGGGGAGATGGACACAGGGTTATAGGACAGTTGAGAGACCAGATCTGATCAAGGGTGTGACCCTGAATATGGGTGGGGGAGTGAACGTGGGAGTCAAAGTTGAGGGAGCGAAGGGTCTCCGAGAATTCTTTAGAAGTTGAGCATTCTGCGGGGTCGGATGGCCAGAAGTTAAAATCTCCTAATACCAAAATGGAGGAGTTGTTGACCGCTAAGGTGGCCACTAGGTCTTGGAAACCGGGGAGAAAAAGTTGAGAGGGTTGGGGGGGATGGTACATAAGCAAACCGGTGAGAGGGACTCTGAAGGATGGTGAGCGGACGACTAAAAAGTCAGATGATCCAATAGAGGAAAAGGATAGAGGCTGAAAGGAAAGTTCTCTGCGGGCGATCAAGGCGACGCCGCCTCCTGATTTACCGGAGGGTCGGTCGGTGCGCAGCGCATAGTATGCGGCCGGGAGGGTAGCTAACAGAGAAGGAAGGGAGTTGTCACAGAACCAAGTCTCTGTAAGAAATAGGAGATCTGGTTTGTGTAGGTCCAGTAAGACAAAGAGTTTGTGACAGTGTTTAACTGCTGACCTGGTGTTAAGATAGTAAACGGAATGGGTGGTAGGCACAGGAGGTGCGGGGGGGAACGTGAGATGGGTCAGGGGGGAGAGGGGGAAGGGAAGGCAGGGCCGGGAGAGAGGGGAGAGGGCAAGGGGACGTCAATCCCAATCTGCCGATATGCGACGTCACAGAGTTATGAAAAGGCCATGGTCCTTGAAGATTGTAGAGCTATGCAGGAGAGTATTGAGTGATATCGGCCTGGTGGAGAGTCCCTGGGCCCGGTTTGGTGCAGAGGGGCGCAGACGGGCTTACCTTTGGCGCGCCTTCGGCGCGCAAACGGCGCGCCCGCTGCTCGTCCGAAAGATGCATATGATTTATGGGTATGAAGGGGCGGCGGCGGGGGCGTGGCCTCAGATAAGGGGGCGTCCACTGTCCCCTGAAACCCTCTGCAACATACACCTCTGACATTGATTATGACCTGCTCAGGTCGCATGGCCCATCTAACTGCACCGCAAGTCACCCTCCCGTGGCTGGGTGCCGGTGACGGCCACAGTGCATCCGGGGCCACTAACTCTGTGCTGGTCAAGTCCGGGAACCAATCTCTAGAGAGAGTGGATGGGCCCTGAAGCGTAGGCCTTGGGGTCATCAATGCCATTTCTCTGTGGCCTTGCGATGTATGCAGCTTCAGGGCCTGAAAGCGTCCCACCAGGGCTCACACACCAAAGCGTGTCCAGACGGGCCGGGATGACGCATCACTGCAGGAGGCACACGCCACCACCGCAAGGACACCTCCAACTGCCATCCGCCAGAGTTGAAACGGTGGTCCTGACATACTTACGGAGTTGCTAAGGCCTGTTGTGGATGCCATCATCAGCCTGATGCCCTGCTCAGCACTCCAGGTGCCAGTGACTCAGTGCACCGTAGGCCATTGTCCGTTGATGATTGTGTTTTGTGCTGTGGAGCAGTTGTGCAGGTATGTCACCTCAGACAGTGTGGGGGCCCTGAGACATTGATGGGGAAGATGATGCAGGTCTAACACACCCCACTGCATCTGCATCAGGAATATATTGAAGGGACACAATCGAAGACTTTTTCTTCACATGAGCGCCCTCATCTCTAGTGTCCAAACCCCAGTGCACTGCAACTCACGGACACTACTGTTTGCATGTTGGCTGTTCTCTGGACTTTCTCCGGCTCACTCCATGTTGCTCAGCAGTTGACTCTCTATTGCATGTGTTTTCTGTTTCCGTTTCACTGGTGTCCAATGTTCAAGTGTTTGCCAGCACAAGACATTCTGTGCGGAATGGCTTACACTAACCCCACACACATCCAGCAAAGGCGTCACTGTACATGTGGCCCTGCCAATAACGGGGCCGGGCGCATGTGAAAATAGCCAGTTCAACATGATATCTGCGTGTGTCCCTGTGGTTTTGTAGTATGCATGAGGGCCCTGGGCCCTATGACATTACATTGTTCTGTGTACATCGGATGCAGACATATTACCACAGGCAGCGATTTTGAGCTTGGACATGTAGCTTTGTTGTCAGCCACTCAGTGAGTAAGGGGAGTGGCCAGGGCCATCATACACACAACCAACATGGGTGTGTGACTGCTATTTGAGCACCCCTGGGCGTAGTTCTGTGCTCTGCATGTGCATATGCATGTGTCTCTATGGCAGTGTGGGTCTCCTTAGTAGAGTGTGGGTGGGCCCTGAAGGGTGATAGACCCCTATGTATGTGTCCTTGTTCACATTCCATGGGTGCGGCCCCCACCCACACCTGTTGGGCCACCTCCTTTTGGCATGCTGACACATGGCATTGGGGTGCCATGTGTGGGTTGGTGAAGTGTTGTGAGCCATCTGTGCTTGTGGGTGCTTCATGCTGTGTGGTCTGTTGCAGGCTTGGTGTTCTCCTCTGAGTAGCTTGGCTGGCCGGGTCCTGTTGGGGTTTGCGTGGAATATCCATGGGTTGTTGTAGGGCATCGGTGTCAATGGTGTGGCGGTCCACTCCGACATCACGCATGTGTTGTGTTCTGTGATCTACTGAAGGTGTTGTGTGCCCCTCTGCGATGTGAAGGGGAGGTGCGTGTTGACTTTGTGTTGACATATCTGTTGACGCATTGTGCTGGTTTCCATGCAGGCTGTATGGCAATGTACATTGTGACTGTTTGGGGGTGCTGGATTCTCCTGCGGGTAAGTGTACATTTGGCCTACATGACGGATGTGAGGTCATATGCGTACATTTCCATTTCCCTGTTTCTGGTTCTGTCAGATGTAGTGGGCATATTTCTGTGCATGTGCAGAGCCAGTTGTGTCCTCTGCTCTGCAGTGTCAGATATGTGAGTTGTGCCACATTGTTGTCAATGTCAGTGTGCTGTTGGTGCTGTGTGTGCTGCAGTGGGCCAAGGGGATATGGGACATGATCCAGGGTGTTTGTGGGTGTGCAGTGTGCTACGCCTCGTTGCGCATGTATACCATTGTGCCCATCTCCCCCCATCTCCCCAGTCCCTGTTCATTGCACTCCCTGTTGATGTTGGGTCAGGTCCTTTCGAGCTGTGTCCGTACTCCCTACTCCTTGCACCATCTCCACACTGATGACTGTGGCCTGGGTTTCTTCAAGCTCCTCCGGTGGCGCTGGACTGACACCTCCTGTCGCCGTTGCTCCCATCCTGTTGGCAGAGGGTTGGAGCCTGGTTTAGTTAGTCACGTTATGCTGTCGCCTATTGGCCTCCTGGATTTGCCTCCACAGCACTCCAACTGCAATCCAGGTGGCCTGCTAGTGGGTCAGTTGCTGGTAGTGTTCTGTCACCTCCGTGATGCTGGTATTGTTTTCCTGTGGTCTGCACCCCGTCTTCCTCTCCCTCTTCTCCTTGGCCTTCCCCAACCCCGTTGTTCCTTGCTGGTAGTCTGTGGGGGTTGTGGAGTTTGTGTTGGCCTTGGCGCTGGGTCAGGGTACATCCATGTTGCTACGTGCTTTGTCGTGTTTCTGGTTTATATTTTCTCTTGTTTTTATGGTGCATTGTCCCGCCAGACGCATGGGATTTGCAGGCCTATGGCTGATTTTTGCAACTCTTTGTACCGCGGTTGGCCTCATCGCATGTTTTTTAGCGTTTGCATATTGCATTTTAGCTGAGTGGCGTTGTTTTTCACACTGACATTTGCCGTGTTATCTGGTGTCCATCGCATGCTAACGCCGCAATGTGAATTCCACGTTGACACTGTGTTATTTTCCCACGATAGGCTGCGATGTTAAAAGTTGCGTTACGCTCCTCATGCGGTAGTTATCACACGTTCTTGTAAATATTCTCCTTAGTGTTTTGATGCGCTCCTAGTGAATGCGCAGAGTGCTGATACTCACAGTGAATTAAATCAATGACTGAAGAGGGCAAAAAAATTGTCCCATGCTCTATGCTGTAACAAAGGTGAAAGAATAATGTGCATAACACAACAACAGACCAAGAGGGCGTGGCTAGGGCGCCGATGGTGGAGGTCGCCTGAGCGCTCGGCTCCGCAATCGAGCCGCCATTAATCCTGTTTCCCGGGCACCAAGGGCTCCCCAACCCCCCGATTGTTGAGTGAGGTGGGACGCTGAGCTGGGGGGCGACATTGGAGAGCCGCGGCGAGGCACGTTCTAGGAGAACGAGGACCGATCAAGTGCCTACGGACCGGACGGCGCCGAGCTCAAAATGGCGCCCGCTCCGTCTTGGTGATCCTGAGGCGGCCCACGGACCTGGGAAGCCAGAGAAACCGGCAAAGCCTTCCTTCTCTTTCCCCTTAGTGGTGGAGCGACGCAAGTGCCAGCTGCCTGGGTGGACGACGGCGCTCATGAACTCTTCGAGCGGTGACCGTCGAGAACGCTGCTCGGTTGGACCCTTGGAACGCTGCGTGGCGCGGAGCTGAGGAGAGAGGGGGGAGCTGACCAGAACCCCATCGGACTCTGGGCGCCATTGGCCTCCGCCGCTTTGGATCTAGAGCACGCTGACTCGGGAGCCCATCCTGACCACGCTGAGAGGAAACCGAGCCCAGTGCAGAGAGTTGGAGGCCGAATGTGGAGTAGAGGGTGGTCCGCCTAGCCTTGGGGCCTACGCGGTCCAACGACGGTGACGGTGGAGGCCTGCAGTTTGAGACAGTGGTGGAGGTGGCTCGAGAGGATTGCTGCCTCCGGCCGAATACTACAAACTGGTGGTGGCCCTTCTCCCCCCTCCCCGCCTTTTTCTCCAAGGGAGTGTGCTGCCGTCGCTCGCTTGGCCCCCTGATACCGCACTCCGACAAAGAGACGATTCGAGAGGGGCCGCGCCACGTGGTGACCGCAGTGGGCGCCATTGCTGTCTGGTCCGAGCAACCTCGGTGAATCCACTACAGGCCTACCAACAAGTATCAGTGGACTCTGGAATCCACTACGAGCGGAGCGACTCGAGTGGGCGAGCTCCTGGATCAACGCTCCTGGACCGCGAGCGGTCGGGACCCTCTCCACCGCCACACCAGGAGCTGGCCGTTGGGCCGCGCCGATACACGAGCTGAGGCGGGAGCTGGCTGCGGCTTGGTTGACATTCCTCATCTGGGCGATCGCCCAGTCCACCGCCGGAGACCACAGCCACCATGGGGAAGCCGAAGGGAACTAAGGGTGGTGCTCAGGCCACCACGGACGCAGAGGTGCCGGACAAAAGAGACCAGCTGGACACGGAGACGTCGAGGGACTCGCACCTCCAGCACCAACTGGACAAGATCCTGACGGCGATAACCGATACGAGATCGGCACTCCAACAAGACATTGCCCAGGTTGCGACGAGCCTGTGATTGCTCAGGGCTGACCATGGCAAGCTCTCGGACAGAGTTAAGGAGGTGGAGAGCTCGGTTGGTACCCTGGAGCCGGCGCAAAAAACGTTGGCTACCACCATGAAAGACGCCCTGATTCGGATCGACGCACTGGAGAGGAGGGCAGAGGACGCGGAAGGACGCAATAGAAGGAACAACAACCACATAGTGGGGCTACCGGAAAAAATCGAAGGTGGGGACATGGTGGCCTATCTGGAGGACTGACTCAGGGCGGTGGTGGCGACCGAGGGGCTCTCCTCGTTTTACACCCCGGAACGAGCACACAGGGTTCCATCCAGACCACCGCAACAAGGCCGGCCTCCGCATCCGCTGGTGGCGTGGCTGCTCCACTTCCGAGACAGGGACCTGCTTCTTAATAATGCCAGGGTGAATGGACCCTTCCAGGTGGAGAACAGTAAAGTAAATATCTTCCCGGACTACACCTACGAGACCCAGCGCAAGAGAGCCTCCTTCTTAGCAATTAAGCATGAACTGAGAAGTGAGAGTATTCAGTACTCATTGCTATTTCCAGCGAGGCTCCGAATCATACTGGATGGCACAACTACATTTTTTGATACCCCTGATGACGCATGCAGCTGGCTGGAACTGTATAGAGCTGGCAAGGATGGCCCAGGGTCTTCTTTCTCGGCTATCTCGGAGGTCGGACTACGGCGGAGGTCTAAAAGGATCCGAATTGGCCAGGGCAGGCTTGGTCGACCCTCGACTCTGGAGACAACGGCGGAACGGCGAGGTGTGTTGGAGATGGTGTCCAGTATGTCGGGGTCTCATGGTGGGCCCATAATCGAAGACACGGAAACTGGCAGTGGAGAAGACCGCACAGACACGGAGGACTCCGAAACTGACAGTGTGCCCCTTCCTGTGATCACCCCAGAGACGGCAGAAGGGCTACTTGATGGACAAGGGTGATTCAGGGTGAGCCGATTCCAACAAAGGAGTGGGTGGTAGGAAGGGGGGCGAGCCCTCACGGGGAATGTTAGCTAATTTGATGATGGATGGGTTGGGGATAAGACCTATGCTTGCCCTAGATAATTATGGCTCGATCGCAATTAGGTAGCTCGGGCGTGGGAAGGCCCCCTGTCGGTGCTCGACCCCCATATTGCCCTTAAGGCAAGCCTGTGGTGGCTACCGTTAGGATAGTCTTCGTTTTCCTGGGGACAGTTTGGATGGGAACTAGATTGCGATCTTTGGGACCTGTTCTGGGGAGGGTGGGGGGGGGGTATGGTTTGGGGTTGAACTGTTGTTGTTGGGGGGTGGGTACGCCATTGGTGCAAAGCAACTACTGTGCTTGATCTTTCTGGAGCACGAATGGGGGAGAAGTGGCAGGACGCAATGGGACAATGGCTGAATTATCCACTTTGAAATGCATTACCTGGAACGTGCGCGGGCTGCATACCATGTCCAGGTGCCACAAGATACATGCTTATTTAGTGCGTAGGGGAGTACAGATTGTGCTATTGCAGGAAACGCACCTCACAAAAGCAGAGGGACTGGCCTTACAGCGCAGGTGGAGGGGACTGGTATACAACACCACATACTCGGCCTATGCTAGAGGCGCGTTAATTTGGATAAGAGCAGGGGTCCCCCTACAGGTAACAAAACATACAGTAGATCCGGAAGGGAGGTTTGTTGCCATAGCGGGCAAATTGGGGGGAAAAGACTTAAATATTTGCAGCATTTATACGCCTAACGTAGAACAACTAGCCTTCTTTGCAGCGTTGTCGGGTTCCTTGGCCCACCATCTGGTAGGGCCACTCCTGATCGGAGGGGACTTCAACTCGGTGGTGGACATAGACCTTGATAGATCACACCCTCCCATGGCGGACTCACCAACATGCCGGGTAGTCATGGGTAGACAGGAATGGCAGACTAAATGGGGACTGACGGACATCTGGTGAGCCCAACACCCATATACCCGGGACTACTCTCATTTCTCCGGTATGCATGAACTACGTGTGAGGCTGGATGGGTTCTTGGGATCGGCGGAATTGGTATCCTCGGATGCGAGATCCGAGTACTTGGCGAGGACTATTTCCGACCACAACCCTCTTCTGGCCGACTGGTTCCCGGGAACCCCCTGTGTTCCAACTTGGAGGTTGCGCCCCGAAATGCTAGAGGATTTACTGTTCCGGAGCGAACAGGAAGACAGGATCACTGACTACTTCGCGGAGAATGAGAGCCCGACTGGGGCGAGGGCCACAGAGTGGGACGCCTTTAAGGTAGTAGTGAGAGGCTATTGCATAACTAAGAAAGTGGGGATGCGACGAGTCCTTTTAGAGGACCTCGGAAAGGCAGATCAAAAACTTCGTGAGTTGGAGCTCTTGCGACCCGGCCGCCCGGAGCTGCAACAGCAGACCGCAGCGGCGAAAGAAGCTGTAGCTGTTGAAGTTGAAAGACTGCGCAGTTTTGATTATAAAACTTACCTGACCAGATCGCTAGTAGAGGGTGACAAAATTGGGGGCGCTCCTGGCTTGGCTAGCTAATCCCACGAGGCGAACCTCTCCCACGGTTTCTATGCATGACGCTGAGGGAGTGGAGGTCTATACCTAGCCTGAAATCCTCAGTTGTTTTATGAACTACTTCGAAGACCTGTATCAAAGTAGAATGATAGCGGACACTGCCCCATTGATAACTTCTTACAGGATTTGCCCATCCCTACACTAGAACCCGAACAGGCAAAGGACTTGGGGAAAGACATAGAACTAGGGGAGATACGCAGTGCCATAAAATGTATGGCACGCAACAAAACTCCGGGATTAGACGGGCTTCCAGTAGAGTTCTATGCCACCTATGTCGTCCTGCTGGCCCCACGGTTGTTGGTAGTATATAAGGAGGCGAAAAGCCTGGGGCGCCTCCCGCACTCGATGCGGGAGGCCTTAGTAGTCCCCCTACTTAAGCCCGACAAGGAGAGTGGCGACCCGGCGTCTTTTAGGCCGCTATCGATGCTCACGGTAGATTACAAAATATTAAGCAGCATCCTAGCGTCAAGACTACTAGGACACATGGGCTCTCTGGGGCACAAGGACCAAGCGGGGTTCATTCCCAAGCGAAACACAACAATGAACATACGCCGCCTGCTCCGCCTGTTGGAAGAGGGCCAGGAGGAGGCTCCCCAACCCATGATACTTTCGATTGACCTGGAGAAGGCTTTTGATAGTCTAGAGTGGGAGTACCTCCGTAGGGTTCTTAGTTGTTATGGGGTAGGAGAGGGATTCTTGTGGTGGACAACAGTTCTCTATGCCTCTGTGGTGGCAAGGGTAAGATCAGGACCGCTGATCTCCCAGCAATATCCGGTGGAACGAGGTACGAGGCAGGGCTGCTCGCTATCCCCGCTGCTCTTTGCGCTGGCGGTGGAGACCCTGGCGTTGTCGATCCGCACCGGGGCCCACTACGAGGACTGAGGACCTTATCGGGGCAACAGTTTATTTCCCTTTACGCTGATGACCTGTTGCTTTTCCTGGAGGATGCTGACGGGGCCTTAGCTGGTGCCGACGCCGTGCTCACTTCCTTTGGTGAAATATCGGGCCTCAGGGTAAACTGGTCGAAAACTTGCTTATTCCCAGTTCGTAAAGGAGAACTTCAACCTGACACGCCCAGATCAATCAGATGGGCACCCAGCTGCCTGAAATACTTGGGGGTTTACATTTACCACTGCCCTGCTGACCTACTGGAGGGCAATATATACCGTAGCATTAGGGCGCTAAAGGCGCTAAAGGGTCGCATGTCCTTTTGGGCCACTCTACCGTTGTCAGTAGCAGGACGAATAGCGCTGTTAAAGATGGTGGCGCTTCCCCGGCTACTCGATTATTTCAGGACGTTCCCGATTTGGATCCCACCTGCTGTATTCCGGAACTTCGCTGATTGTAGCTTTCCTCTGGGGACCGGGCCGCCGCAGACTGGCGCTTAAGACCTTGATGAGACCTAAAGCGGAGGGGGGGCTAGCTGTCCCTGATTTTGAAGCATACTATTTGGCAGCCCAGCTGCAGATCTACACTCAAGAGGTGGCACTGGAGTTTCGGGGTCCAGAAGAGGAGCGGGGGCTGGGAATACCCAGGCACGTTCTCTCTTATATCGCAATGCAGCAGAGGCTTGCCATACGGTACCTCACGCAGGACGAACGCACTATCAGATCGTGCTGGAACCGCATCCAGCGCAAGACAGGAATGAACCACCCCTACGCCCCCGAAATCCCATTGGGAATGCTTACAGCGTTACCACATGGTGGGAATTGGTCGCAATTACAAACTTGGGAGGACGCGGGCATACAAGTCATTGGCGACCTGTACGAAGACGGAGCGCTGTTGCCCTTTCAAGCAATCTTGGACCGTTTCGACCTACCCAGGGGCGATCTCCTGTTACACGCGGCGATCACGAGGGCACTTCAGACACACTGGCAGAGTGGTCTTGAAGAACCGCAGACGTCCATGGCATGTCAATAAGTCATGATGGCAGCGGGGACGGTTAAAGCAGTGACGTGTTTATACTCCAGGATGGTTAACAAGAGGCTGCCTCCGCTAGAGGCACTCAAGGCCAAATGGGAGGCATATATAGGGAGAGACATCCCATAGACCACATGGGCCCAGCTGATGCGCCGAGCTCGGAAGAGCACGCGCAACGCTCGGTTCCAATTGGTCCACTTTTATATATTACACCGAGCATATCTGACCCCGGAGAAGATACAAAAATACTTCGCCTCTGACACTGCGGCCTGCCCTAGATAGATGCCGGACGATCGGAGCAGATCTAAGCCATATGCTATGGACCTGCTCTGCTCTGTCCTCCTACTGGAAAATGATAGGGGATACCCTTAACAGGGTCACAGAGCGAACCCTGCAATTTGACATGGCAGTGGGGATCCTACATTGGTTCCCACATACCCCCAAAACGAAAATTACCAGCAAATTCATCGACATGGGATTGCTTTTAGCGAAACGGGAAATTACGCCGCACTGGAAGGCACAAATTGGTCCAACAGGCAATAAATGGCGCAACGAGTTCCTTAAATGGGCTGAGGGTGAGAGTACCTAGAGATACCAGCTAGCGAGGCGTCAGCAGAATGAGAGGGCGTTGGAATCTGCGCAAGCATGGGAAACATTGGTGCAGGCCTTACGCGATCATGATACGCAAAGTGACACGGACAGTGATAACAACGAGCAGCCTACGTCCCCGTAATACGACAGGTATAATGCACTTCGCCCAGACTGCGAAAAGTCTCCTGCCGCATGCTTTCTGATATTCTAACAATGCACTGATGGCGTGGGAGGGGAGGGGGGGGTGGAAAGAGGGAGGAGGGAGTACTTCCAAGCTTCCAAATAAGTTATTGACGATGATGTCCTGCTGCTAGACCTCTGGGAGAGTTTTGTTGGGTTGGGGGGGGTTTATTTATTTTAGAAAAGCAGATGTAAAACTTCTTTCTCCATAACTGGTCATGTCTGGTTGAACATGGGACCCACGTTCATCGTCGGATTGAATATTGCCGCCCGGCCCCCGGGTTGTGGGCTGAATGGCTTTGTAACAGTACTACCTTAATCTCGGTGCTACCATCACCGATTGCACTATTGTTGACCGATGTGTATAACTGTGAATTTCTATCTGCAATAAAAATATATTTTAAAAAAAAAACACAACAACAGACCAATGGATGAAGAGGGCTGGCTGAAAACCATGTACCTGAGTATATTATATATACTTTTGGTAAAATCAAAAGGTCTTGGCTAACACCAGACCTAAAAACTGGACTATGGAGTAGTTCTAGCATAGCTGTTAACAGACATTTTGAAAAACGACTAAACACTGTTGAAGTGCTAGAATACTGTCAGCTTTATTAAAACGTGCAAAACAATTCATACTGAATATTATCATTAAGCTTGATGAATACCCGATATAATTGAGCATCAAACATTAGGACGTTGTATATGAATACGGACCAAGAGAAAAAGAAAATATAAATAAAGTCAAAGCGGTTTTTCTTCATCTCAAAAACTAGACGAGTGTTGCATCAGGCAAACATAAGTAAATTACCTCAGTCCGATGAAAAGGCATATGTAGCAAAATCAGGCTCAGTGGATTCATAGATGGTTCGGAGATCATTAATAGGCCTGGAATTATTTGATTTTAGTGCCAGTGTACACAGTGTACAAATGATCGTACTCATGGACATACTGGAGGTAAAATTCCATAAATATTTATGCATATATTGTGATGATAAAATACTGTAGAATGGGCTCAACACAAGGAGAAGATAAAAAATTTATAAATGTGTAGGGAAATGAGAAAGGTCAGTTTAAAAATGATATGATACTGAATTCAAATATATGTGGAGTCATACATCTGAGATGGAACAATTTGAAAACAAGCAGAAGGCATGGGAGCTACTTAGATAATATGAACGCTGAGAAAAATAGGAAGCATGACGCTAGCAAGAAGAAGAGTGATAAACGTGTTTCGATTAAAAATGCAGATATTAGTTGTATTAAAAGATGCATTTTTGTAGGGAGAGAAACATGCACTTTACATATCAGCACAGCTGTAATTTCTCCTTTCTGCCCTTAATTCACGCAGTTGGACTATTCATGTGGGCAATTTGCCTTGGGAAGATACCTTTTCTGCATAGCATGTTCTCTATAGGAAATCCCCCCGTGACCCCCCCCCCCCTGTATGCGTTTTGCAGGGTGACATGGGCAGTATCATTCAACTGTGGTTTACCCGCAGGTTTCAGAGCCACAGAACTTGGAACCTAGAGGCTTTTCTCTGCACCCATTTTGGCACATATTGCTTGGATAAAATTGCGGTAAGGGAAAAGCATTAGGTCAGTGAAAATGAGTGCTCAACCTGTAATACAGGATAAGTTCATTGCTTAATTTGAGCCGGTGGTTTTCCGGTGCTCCGCAGTCCGCACAGCATTAAATTGTCAGCAATTGTACCTATCACAGTCTGCCACATGGTGGCGCTGTTTTTTAAATTCAGAGAGGAGCACAATAACTGTTGTTTATTAATTCAGTATACATTAAGAATGACTAATACCTGCTGCCAAAGCCATTCTTTTAACTTTGGGGTCCTGAAATTGTCAGAATTGTAACACTTGTAGGAGTGTGACTTAGTTATGCAATTACTGTAATTGACTGCTGCACTGGTCAGTGCAAGCAGAAGTGGCCTGCTGGCTAGAGCCCTGGCACTTATTTTTTTTTACAAATTAAGCACTGGATAAGTTGAACCTATTATTAATCTAAATTGAGTGTGCACATACATAATGAGGGCCTTGGCGGTGGGTTTAGTATTGGTCCCAGCAAAGTTATGTATTACAACGTGTACGAATGGATGTGAGTGTTTTTATAGGTATTTGTAGAGTGCAAACATAGCTAGAAAGCAATGAAATCCTGAACAAGTGCGGGGGTTCCTGAATTGATAGTGAAGGCTTGATATTAAGGACATATTGTTCTAGATCCTGAGGACAAAGATGGAGAGAGATTGCCTTTTGGTTTTCTCGACTTTGCAGTTAGTTTTTTGTTTTCAACCTAGCTATATTTTGACATCTAGTATGGGGGTGTCCGCCTGAGTTAGCTAATTTCTCTGCCACATGCGAAAGGTGCCAATTTTAGTGGCCTAAAATATGAAGTAGTTTATCTTGAAGAATGTGTGGATCTTGAAGATGGTAGGAAGCGATGTGAAATATATTTGATATTGGAGATCTGATATTTAAAATCAATATCTGCAATATCTGTGTTTATTTCAGCATTTGCAGCAGTAGATTTAAGCTCAACGTGCCTTTCATTTTAATGCACAAGTCTTGCGGAGGTCAGAAAAACTTTGAGAGATCACTACGTTTTATATGGTGTATTTAAGTGGGTGTACTGCAGATGTTATCTAACACATTCATTAGGGGCCATGTTATTTTAATATATCTGCCCTGCTCTTTTTCACTATTAAAGGACGTGTTATATTCCAGGGGCTGCTACCCTGATGGCGCTCACCACGGGGCATATTAGCAAGAAGCTCGTTAAAATTATCGCCATTTTAGCGTCAGGAAACTGCTGCTAAAGCGTTGATAATGGGCTTGCTAATTTGCACTACAGAATTCCAATAGAATCCCAGGTTAGATATCCTGCTTGAGGCTAACCCTAGCAAGAGGTACAGGTGACTGTGACTTACCAGGTTCGAGGCTCCCAGGGCCTGAAGACACAGTACCATATTTATAACATAAAAATACATCCATTTGTTTAAATGGGAAGAATTTAAAGTGAAGAAACATGCTTCATAAAACATTAAGAGGTAATTGGCTTAACCCCTTCACTGCGGCAGCTATTCCGCCGCAGTGCTAAGGGGGCGGGGCGGCCGCGCGGCGGCCGCATGCTGGTGACGGAACCGCTCCGTCACCAGCGTCGGTGGCGCTGTGCTTATGACGGAGCGGTTCCGTCATGGCCCGCCCCGCTCAATAGAACGCTCAGCACAGGCGCGGAATTCGCGCCGCACAGGAGCGCCGAGCGGGCCATGACGGAACCGCTCCGTCATCAGCACAGCGCCACCGCAGCTGATGACGGAGCGGTTCCGTCATCAGCAGGGAAGGGGTTAATTGAAAGTGGAAAAAGACATTAAAACTTATTGTTTCATAGACATATTTTTCTTTATTTTAAAAATTACTTTTTTTCAGTTAAAAATATGCCAAACTGTCTTCTGGCCACTGAGTGCAAGACGGCTTCTGTTGTAAATGGGACACTTTGAAATGGGAGAAAATTAAAATGAAGAGTTAACTCAATCATTGAGTTAACTCTTCATTTAAGTTTTCTCAGTAATTACTTACTCATTACGTTAATTCTTCATTTTAATGTTCTCCCATTTAAAAGCATTCAGCAACATCATTTTGATTTCCATGCTCTAATATTGAGTTGACAAGGACTTTTATTTAATAGTTAAATGCTGCAGTGCTTCAGTTTATCAGCTCTGTGCCCCAGCCTGGTTTATAAATCAGACTGAGCAGTGCACATTATTAGGCCCTGCTATCTGCAGCCTGATGATAATAATGGAAAATAAACACAGCCTTCCCTAAACTTTGAAAGGAAAATGTGACCCTGTGCTTATTTAAAAATGAACTCAATGCTGCAACCTACTCTGAAGGTATCTGCAAACTAATGGTAGCTCACTATTGATAAATTGGAGACATCTAATTTAAACCTTTTCACACACTGATTGTGTGCTGTACAGTGCACTACATATGTAATGTGACAAAAGTTAGAAGAATACAAATCTTCGTGTTGGTGCCTGTCTAAAGAAGGTGTTCGTTTTTTGGCACAAAGCCCTGTCTCCAAATTTTATAAGCTAGGGCTTTGAGTCACAGTCCGTGGGTTGTAGCATGCAAAATGCTCACACCACCAAAGGGAGGCCTCTTAGATTCAACCTGGCGTAAAACAGCTCAAAGCAGTGCAAAGAACAATTTGTTTTACTTTAAGGGCAACTTGATGCAAAGTTGCCCATAATGCTATTTGCGTTAGTTTTAGGACTGCTTTCCAAGGCAGAAAAGGGTGTGGAGGAAAGAAAATACTTTAAACCAGACTTTGTGCTGGTTTCTGTCCCTTTGCATGGCTTTGCACCATTGCAAAGTGTTGATACATCTACCTTTCTGACTATAACAGAAGCATAGCTTACGCAACATTCTGACCCAGAAGTAGCAATAGAAATTTCTCAGGTCTTCAACGTAACTCACAAGGGCAGATAAGACCGACCTGGAGGAGGGATTGCTTAAGCCATAAAAACACCATCACAGGCTCTGTTTTTCCACTATAGTCATAAGGTTTGACACTCAAGATTGCACAAGCCCTACATGTCATTTGTCATTTTAAAGCTATCCTTGCTTATAGACTAACCCCAGCCCCCCAGCACAGCCTGTCTCTTTACTTGGCTCCCTTTTGGAAGAGATTTCCTCTATATGGGTACAATCCTCTAATATACAGTTATTGGGGAACTTCAGCATGTTAGCCAATGATCCTATAGTTAAAGAGGCAACACATTTTGTAGAATCCTGTTAAAATTCTTATATCTACCAATGTGCCCACAATGGAGAATACGTGCTAGACCTCGTTTTCTTTCCTTTGAATCCCATCAAAATTCAAAACATTTTAGACCTAAGATGGATAGATCAATATATGGCCAGTTTCTAGATTCTTCTACTGATTCCTCACCCTCACACATCCTAGGAGCCAGAGGTACACAAAGGTGTATCATGGGTCAACTACATTCAAAACACTTCTACAATTGTGCTAGCAAGGCTCACCAGTTTTGAAAACAACCTGGATGACGGTTTCTGTGCTCTACAATTTAATTTATGTATATGTCACACTAGATTTCTCTATTCTGGCAACATTCCTAATCTGTCATAGGACAGCACCCTGGTATGCAGGCTTGCCCTGAGAAACACAGAAGTGGTGTAAACTAAGTGAATTAAAATAGCACAATACCAACTAATGGGCCGATTACAATGTCGGTCGGCAAGGCTCGAAACGGCATTCGTGTCGGCCGAATCCAATTGGGAACATGTCTTTCCGACTGATTCTGAAAGCCTTCCGACCGACCAGTTATGATAGTCGGAAAGCGTTCAGACTTTCTGACTCGGATCCGAACGGCATTCAGAGAAACTGAATTGTTCGGAGCTGACTCGTTCAGGTCTACGGACCAAAGGATGCCTGCCACAGGGTGCATGATTTTCTCCACCCACCCCTTTCTTCAATGGGAGCCTGTGTATTCGGTCGGAACAGAGGCTCCCATTGAAGTCAATGGTAATCCGACCGAATGATGTTCGGAACCATCGTAATCCGTCAGTTGGACTCCCCGAATCCGAATCAGTCGGAAACCATTCCGAGGCCGATTCGGTCAGAATGCTTTCCGACCGACAATGTAATTGGCCCCCAAGCCTTTGAAGATAAGATTATCTGCCTGAGCTTAAAAGCTACAGTAAACACATTTGTAATGCTAGAGCCAATCACTTTTTAAATTGAGACAGACAATTTTTTTTTACTAAAGACACGTTTCTAATTTACAGGAATCGTGCCTCTGGGGAGCTAACAGTAACTACTCATCTATTTCTTCCTTTATTCAGTTGTTCAAAGGATTTATCAGAGTTCTTTCAGTCTGAAACAGAAAAAGCAGAGACTCACTATCCACTAAAAAGGGTACTGTACTTCTGTCTATAATTTTGAAAGTTTCATCAGCTCAAAAAATGCTACTTTTTCCTTGGGTTCTACAGAATCAAGCCCTAAAAAGGATGGCAAAAGAGCTTAGCTTTGTTCTTGTCACTGTTCTAACTAATCTTTGTATCCGTCCTCTGACAATCCTTCTAGTTCTACTCATCTGGAAAATGTCCCTCGATGATCATAACATTCTCAACTCTTACCAGTCTGTCGTTTGAGCTTCTTTCATCAAGGTTTATCAATGACAACAGACGTGGATGGAATGAGCAGGTCTCCTAGATTCGGTCTCACATTGCACACTTCTGGGACAATTTACAGTAGTTAGTATCTTAGTAAACACGTTAAGTACTGGGCTGATCTCGAGCAGTGTCTATGGCACCATATCAATCACCAAATATTCCATTACCATAAGAGGTGCCTGAGGGATAGGGCCTTAGTCCTACTTTTCCAATATCTATCTTGTAACATGGCTTCTTTGATTGATTCTGTTGGTTTCACTCTGTTGCATATTCAGCCGATGACAATACGCAACTAATGAGTATTACTCATTATCTCAATCTTGTAGATACTGTGGTTGGCTCAAAAAAATTTGAACTTACCGGATGTAGACTCTACGGCTTCAAAGTATTTAATGGAAGCATCAGAGGTATCAGATTCATATGCTGTATCAGGTATTGGATGTGCTACATGGTTGTGATTTGTTTTATTGCAGTGCCTGCTCTAAACAAATTCACAAGTCACATATTTATATGAATATTATGATAATTTACTGCAGTGTCTTCTGTATGAACTATAATATTTAGAGTTTCAATGGTATTGTATTTTCAAAAAATTGCTCTTCTTTTGCCAGATACATTTCCTGGAACAATTACACTTGAATTTGAGAGTTTCCTTCAAGGTACATATTAAATAAGACATGCTCAGCCAAACAATTTGGTAGCTTTCTGAGTGCTGATCCTATTTTTGGTGCAAATTCCTGTTTGCATCTACAATAGGAATTCAGGTTGGGCAGAAATCACCCTTGTGCTAATTGCACATGTGCTATTTGCCCCTGTATCCTGTGACATTTAGCCACATGATTTTGGCAAGCAAAACCTGGTGAGGTTATTATTGGGAACATTTTGTGAAATTTTGAACTGTGCACCCTAGAACGTGTTTCAGAGTGTGAATTCCTGATTTTTGCTTCCTTGACTGCAATCTGGAGCAAATCATAATTTTGCAATAGTTATCAATAAGATAAGTGTCAGGTTTTACCTGCAAACACATGTGGGCAAAGAGTGTGTGGTACATAATTTGCTCATGGGCGAGTAGCTCTTTTCAATTAGTGCATGGCAAAATACATCCAATCTTGCAGTAGCAGTGGTTTGTCGATATAGTTGCGGAGCAGGAGGGGACGGCAGGGAGGACAGACGGATAGCGAGACAAATAAAAAAAACACTTACCTTCCACATCGCCTCATTACGCTCCTCTCCACTGCAGGCACACGCTCCCAGGGTCCTCTGCAGCCAATCCTGATGCTGCTTTCATGCTGCTGAAAACAGCATCTGGATTTACGTGAGCGCCTATGATTTTTGGACCCGTTTAGGCTGGGAGCCTGTGCCTGCTTTCTCCAACCCAGCTACACAGCTTGGGTTGGAGAAAGCTTCGGTGGGCATGACGGTTTGGCCGTCCTGACACAGCCGGCCAGACCGTCATGCACAATAAATAGCAGTGCAACCACTCTTCCACCAGTCTATCATCCTCCTGGCCCAGCCCCAAGCCTCGGTTCTGATTGCAAACATAAAATGATAATAAACAAGGGTTTATCATTGCTTCATTTGAAATGTTTGGCTGCTGGCAGATGGAACGGCGATCCTCTCCCAAAGCGGAGGAACTGCCGTTGCAAACTAGGACTCCACTTTTAGGTGCAAACATGATTTTGCAGCCAAAATGAAACTAGCCCAAGGAGATGGAAATCAGCACCTTAGGCTTACTTTTCTTATTCATTGCACCATTAAATGAATGCAATAGAAATCAGTAGAGAAATTATGTATTCTGCACTAACGCACGTACATATGTAGAATGTGCATAACATAATGGGAATAATTTGATAAATAACTCTAAAATTCTAATGGTGTTAAATAATGTAATACCTATAATCATGAATAGCATCTCTATGCCATATTTGCAAATTGTTAACATGCAACAAATTGTTAACATGCTTCTTGCAATTTAGAGTTGCTATTTTCTTTTTATAAATGTCACACCACTTCATAACATGTACATAAATGCTGAATATACTTCATGTGTCCACTTACATTTTGCAAAGAAATACAATAAAATGATGGTGAATGAACATACAATGTGATGCTCTGTCAGTTATACACATAGGAAAAATATTGGTGAGGTCATTCAGTCACCATATTGAGCAGAAGAATGGCAAAATGTTCAGATTGGTTTGTCAAATCATTCAATGTTATGGCATGCTTTGCTTCATAGTGGATGGATTGGCAACAAACACATAGGAGTCACAATCTGCCAGTGAATTGCAAGAAGGATGAGTCAACTGTCAAGTCATTAATATAATTTTAGGATGCACTGCCCATTCTCCTTAATCAAATACACAGCTGTCAGCTTGTAGCCAGCATACACTTGGTTGAGAAAACCATGCAGCTAAAACAGCTACATTATATTGGGAGCTAGGCCAGCAAGGAGTGTTATTTGCAAAATAAATCTCAGAATCTTTTGAATGTGTTTTGTGTTTCCCTACAGAATATTGTCAGAGCAACAGAAATTACTTTCATACCAACATTTCGTTTTCAAACAAATGTCCCACAAAACATAGATTGATTGCTCAAAATTTTGGAATATGCAGATTAATGTGCTGGTCACAGAAATAATGCCCTGGTGGAAATTTCTATCACCCGATTCAGTTGTGGGAAGTGGATTTTTCCATTGCACACTGGCCAAACACCTAGTCTCAGAATAAGAAATATCTTCATTACTAAGATACGGCTGGAATCGAATGAATATTTTCTACATCTGTTTACTAAGACTCACATTCCAAAACTGATCATGGCGGGAATTCCACAGGTTTCTGCTGAAATACCTCTATGCACAATTACAAGATACATGGTGTGGAACAGCACCTAGTAAAACCACCTAGGAAACCATTCTGCTCACGTTTCCCACCAACTATAAAGCAGATAGAAAATGCAAGCAGGCAACGCAGTAAATAACCCAGAAATACTGGGCCCCACGTTATTTCCCATTCTAGGCCTCAAACTTGTAATGGAGGGTAGAAAGGGTTGGTGAAACTGGCTAGAATCAACAGCAATTAAACTGCCATACAACTTCATGTTACTGGACAACTCAGAACGACACTAGTAGTACATTGTTTATGCATAGTTATTAAAAACATTAGCATATTTGTGCAACTGCCACAGCAATTTTAATAAAGCACTACACACTTAAAAGGTCTAAGACTTGATATTGAAAGAGCATAAATAATAAATACTACAATGTTTGTGAAACTTAGTTTAAAAAAGGCATTCAAAATGGCATCCATGAGTTAAAGGCACCATTATTTCACACCCTTTCAGTTTTTTTGCAGCGTGCTTTAAAAAGTGGTGTATAATTATATAATGACTTTTTATTGTTAAAGAATATGATTTTGTAATGTGTAGATTTTTATGTTCAAATGGTCTAAATAAACGTTATTTTTTATTTGATTTGATTTGGTGTAAAATGATCATTTAAGATGTTGTCCATTGTCTTAAAGCACGCAGTCACGGCCTGTCTGCAGGTTCGAATGCCACGTGATTAAGAAGGGGTGTCAGCATTGCCCTCTTTTCGTTCAAAAGACCTTGACAAACGCAAGTTAAATGAACAATATTTTCTTCTCCGTATTCGCACAGTCTGCATCATGCTATTTTTGCGTCTGTGACTCAAGGCGCAGTGTGGGCACGTCCTGGGAGAAGGCTGAAGCGATATCTGAAAAAGTGCTGTTTTAGTTGCAGGGACCATCCGGCCTCCAGGTAGGGCTGAGGTTTGAGGGCTTTATAGTCGTTTAGTACCATCCAGACACAAGATCTATCTGATAGTGCCTCCTTGTCCTTCTTTACACTATTTATCGTTTTTTTTTTTAATGACCCTTTGGGCGAGCACCCAGGTCGTCAATGGCTAGACACCAACGAGAGAGTAAATTTGTGCTTGTTTGGAGCTCACGTCAGAGGGCTTTGCAAACTTGGTTGGCCAACGAGGACTGCACTCTTTTCCATACTTTAATGTATGCCCCTTTTCTAGAGCTTGATTCATTCACTTGTCCAAATTCACGTTTTATCTGGGACAGAGAGGCGTTACCTCCCCGCCAAGACATGGAACTCCCTCCCAACCCACCCCCGCCTGACCCAGGACCACCTCGCCTTCAGGAAGCAACTCAAGACCTGGCTGTTCGAGCAGTAGCGGACCCCCCTCCACTAGCGCCTTGAGACCCTCTGGGTAAGTAGTGCGCTATATAAATGCTTTTGATTGATTGATTGAGATGGAAGACACAAAAGCAATCTGAATATTTTCATGATAATCGAGTGTTATGACTTTATGTCTCTGCCTCATAAGGCATCGCTTCCTAATGGTTAGGCTTGGGGTTAGTTTTGCTGCTATTACCTTTAGAAATGGGATGGAGATTTGGCCACCCAAGGATTACTACAGCGTTCGAAAATGACAGAAGTAGTGCATTACCCTTCCTTTGTAGCTCCTGCCTATGTTGGTGGAAGGAGCCTTTGTCTTCAAATAATACTCTGAGGTATCCATAGGCTTTCACCTATTCTTGTTTTTGTACTTGCAGATACCAATTGTGCATTTTTGGTATCCTGTTACTCACTTCTATGACCTTGGATTTATTTTGATTTATAGACATGCCATTGGTTAATGAGAAATTAGATAGTCTGCCAATTAGGTGTTGTAGAGAGATTTTTGTTTGACTGAGGAGAATCATGTCATCTGCATACAAAAGATGTGAAATGTGCAAATCTTCTATCTTTCGGGTGTGAGTATTTACCTCGTCCGGGTTGGGATCCGGTATACTAAAAAAAGATTGAACGAATATGGCGCCAATACACATCCTTGCTGTAAGCCCTGGGAGGTGTTTCTTTTCCTGGACAAGAAAGAGCCATCCCATATTCTCACTTTTGCCCATGTGTCCATGTATAACAACTGTTTTGCTTTCAAGAGACGTTCAGGAATGCCCACTATGCCAATTCCTACCAGCTGAGATTACACTGCACACAGTAAAAAGCTTCCTTGAAGTCCACAAAAAAGAGATAGGTCGCTTGCTTGTTTAACTTTAATGTGTCCATTATTACAAAGAGAGATAAGATATTAATTGAGGTGCCATCCACTTGTGTAAACCCAGATTGATTAGAAGGGATGATATTTTTTTCTTCTGCCCAAAGCAATGGTTCAGTTATAGAAGGCCTTCAAAATCCTTTGACTCGGTATCTACCAATAAGATGAGGCAGTACATTTCAGGCTGCTGGTGATCACCCCCTTTGAATACTGAGTTAATTATAGAGCCTTTACATGAGCCGGGGATAGTTTTTAACTGCAGAGTACTTTTGAAAACGACCATCAGGTTGGCTGACCAGGAGGTAGGATTGGTTTTATACAATCCTTGTAGCATTTCATACAGGCCAGGCGCTCCATCAGTCTCCACTTCTGAAACTATTTTATACTTGATCTTCAGCAAAGCTGCGAGTACTTTAGTCTAGATTTATGGAGTTTATAGAGTTGGTGCTTTTTGTCACATGGTTAGAGGGTGTTATGTCCTCTGAGAATTGATTGAAGTATTAAGGTTCAAAGGTTGACCTAACATCTTATTGTTAAATCAGAGCTAGTTGCAAGGTTTAGGTCCTGTTTAGTTTGTTCACCATCCTCCAGAAGTCTCTCAAGTTTTTCATTTTACTGAGATACAATTATTTTGCCCAGAGGTTTTGCTTCGTTTTTATTTTTTCCTCCCAAACCATCTTACGCTAAGCTTTATTTATCAACTTCAGGTTAGCTTGTATCAGTCGGATCCCAGGCTGCCTCTGAGCGGTTGAGCCATTCTCAGTTTTCTATTACGATTTCTCTTTACAATATGACATGAAGCAGAAATTGGGATCTTTTTTAAGTCTTGTGAGCACTTTGTAACCTGGTATGCGCTTGGGCGGTTTTTTGATAGTAGTTGTTTATTAGATTTAATTTGTAAAGAGTGCCGATTTGGTGATTTAGGTTAGGTGTTCATTACTAAACAATAACTAAAAAAGTGCTGCTGCAGACTCCTCGATGGTACAAACCACCATAAAATCTCTAATAATTTATCGTTTCCATTTTCCACCAACAGAATACTTGATTGCTGATGGTGAATGCATTTAACAACAGGCTCTATAATTTGTTGTCCATGATCACTTTAATTCATTTTTTTTATCTGGAATGCTGTAATTAAGTGAAGTAGAGGGAGAGATACTGCTGTGAAATCAAGTGTGAGTCAGATGAGTAATAGGTCAAAGCTGGTGGGACATCTTGTTAATATCTGCCATTTAATACTCGTAACCCAAAGAATTCTAGATGTTTACCAGTGGCACTGCCTTGTATCTCTATCGTTCCTGCAGATTGTTTGGTGACAAGCCAGAGATTAGTGTGGTGTATAATATGGTCATCTCTGGTGAAAGGCCACATCAGGTTCATATTAAGGTCTCCTCTAACCAGCATTTCTGGGTGTGTTGGGTCTTGTAAACTGTCTAGTAGGAAGTGTGATGGTTTAAATTACAAGGCTTTCCTGGATTATGGGCCCTGGTGAATATATAAATAATAGGGGTCTACCAACTCTTTCCCTTTGGCAGCTTGATCATTGGGGTATTTTCGTCACCTGATTGCACCAATTTACTTTCTCTCTTTAGTGCAGCTGCCACAAAAGTTGCCAGATTCCCCTTTGGGCAACTAAACCTCCTTATTTTATGTGCTGGGCTGTAGTATACTACAAATCCATCAATGAAAAACGGCTATGTTACCCATGTTTCTTGTAGCAGTATAATTTGACAATCCCTCAGGAGTTTTAACAAGTCCTTACTATGACTTTTATTATGAAAGTCATTTATGTTCCATGAGCATTTTTTATAGATTTGGGTGACTGTGTTGTATTGTGTCTGAGGGCGTCATTGTGCCAGGATTGCCTGGCACCATGCATAGTTGCTGATAACCAATCATGGTCTAGTTGTGTGGATCTGCATGCATCTATTGGGGAATGCATGTTATATTTTATGGGAGAAGATAAAACCGTTTTGCCAATGGGGTTTCTAAGAATTGAGCATACTTACTTGTTGTTTTCTGAGACTCATGCTGGAGTTGGCTCCTTTCTGTAAGCGAGTAGGCTGCTGAACAATGCATGCTGATCCTGATTCCCCATCTGAGAAAATGCTCTTTCTCCATGAATACTTTCCTGGCCATCTAGTTTGAGACAAAGGTCACAGTGGTGGCCTCTTGTGTCTTGCCCTCCATGAGAGCTAGGAATTGGAAAGATTCAATACCTGCCGTAGATGATTTCTCAAGGGTTGGCACGGCCTGTAATAGTTTTAAGATGTCACCACGGTTTAGAACATTATGTCTGCCCCTTGACTGATATTCTATGGTGAAGACCGCTTGATTGCTTTCCATTGAATTTCCTGATGGTTGTGCAGTACACACTTGCCCTTGGTTTGCAGTATCCTTTACTCCTTGATAGTAAACCAGCAAGAGATCATCCATCATGCTATGGGTGCCAGCTGCTTCTTGTGTTTGCCGCTGAACTGCAGATCATTACTGAACATGCGGTTGATGTCTCTTTTTGGGGAGATAAGCTACAATGGAGCCTGTTCTGGGGTGATTGTTGAGACTTTTAAGATTACACGCTTACTTATCGTGGAAATATGATTGAGCCATTCTCCCTTTGCTGGTTTTCCAACAAAATTGGTGCCTATGTGAACCAATACCTGTGGAAGCTGGAATAAGTGTTATCATTGCTTGGTTAAAAAATGATTTCTCGCCTTTGACAGCAGGGCCGGACTGGCTGTATCAGACACCAGTTGGTTGGTGGGGTGGGGGCCGGTTTTGTACCCATATGGGGTGCTTTTCTTACAGAGCCGGTTTTACAACAGTGCTTTTTGCTAGCACCCGCTCCCAGGGCCATTCGAGGAGCAACCTGCCAGGGCTGGTTGCTGTTCCCAGTGCGGCCCTGTTTGACAGTGTCACAGACCTCAGGAATTGGGGTGGCGCAAATTGATGCTGCTTTTCCTGGATTTTTATTGAATATTGGAAAGGACTACATTTTCTTGATGGGTTCCTACTGACTTGAATTCCCAATTGCATTGGTTCTACATCAGACAGAGTTTTATGTACTACGATTTGGTTTGTGCTTATACAGGGTACAATTGCTGAAATGCTTCATTTTATTTCTAGCCTTGCGTTGCTTCTTCATGTCTTGTCATTATATTCTCATATATTATTTGGGGGGACAGTTGAGCCCTGTCGGGGGATTCCCCCCTTGGGTTGACCTTATCTTTGCCAGGTTCACCAGCCTCCTCTGATGGCGTAATTAGTAAGCAGTCTTCCTTTTCCCCTGTTGCTCTGGTGTTCGCTTTACAAGAGTCACACTGAGAGGTTGGCTGTACTGAATGAAATAGGGTTCAGTGCGCAGGTACAGTGTACATATGTTGCTGCTGCATAGTTTTGGGCCCAGGTTATCAGTTTGTTTAAGTTAGCCAACTTATTATCAAGTCTAGATACTGATAAAGCGGGCTGCAGAAAATATTTTATTCTGGCTTGTGGATTCAATTCCCCATAACATTAACTGATTAATTAATGCGCTGTTGCATGATTTATTTTATTAATCCAACCTAGATTAAGTTTGCACCACACATGAACACGCGGGAAACTAATTATATGTGCTTCTGTTGCATTTGCAAGTCTGTTTTTGTAACACATTATTAATATTGTCCTGTTTGTTATGTCAGTCCTATTGTCTTTGTCACTATTAATATGCAGCTGATCATTCATGGCATGTGCTTTTATATGTGCTTATATGTATGTCCTATGTTGTGTTTGTCTGTCTGTGTATCATTTAATCATCTTTTTATTCTTTCAGAAACATTAAGCTGGACTACATGAAGAATGGTGGTTATTTTATGTGCTGTTTTAAATGTTTGCTTTTGCTAAATGTTTTTATTAGTGGGTTAATTAATAATTAATAGGGGACTGGGTGGTACAGAAGGGTTTGCTTTACTTGAATTAATCACTCTTTTTGTGTTTGTTTAAATAATAGCTCAAGAGTGAGCTGAGGCCTAGTCTTTGCTTTGGAGAAAAGTTGATCGGCCTGAACTGAGCAGAAGGAGCCAAGCCGCACGTTGAAAGAAAAAAACTTTCCATGCAAGAGGTTATTGAACTTACTTCTCTGGCTCTGACTTTTTATAAAAAAGAGACTCTTACAATGGAGAATATTTTCATGGACTGCTCTGAATGTTCTTATTCAAGGCCGAGGAAGAGACAAGCGTGAATCTGCCGAGCTTAGATGGAAGTAGATTGGCAACTTTTTGTTGCAATGCCTCGGAAACTGATGTCACTCTAAAGGACAATGGCACGGTGACGCGCATATTCTCTGGACTGGTAGCTGTGGTGGCCTGACAGACATTAACCAATCACAGTGCTGAGCTTTTCAAAATAATAACATTTAGTTCGTTTTGAGAGCGAAAAATGATATAAAATTGGCTCTCTTGAGGGGTTTGGGACTGTCTTTTCCAGAGGGGCGAAGCGCTGTCGGATTGCCTTGGGAGAGTAAGCATGCAACTGTTTATTATTTGTTTCTCTTTCAGGTTAGAAAAATAACTTACAGAAAAAGCTATGATTTCTTAAATTCATCATTTTGATTATTTCTAACTTGACAGCTTACTTTGTGCCAATGATTATGTGATTTGAATTAATAAAACTAAATGATTGATATTAATAAAGTGAGTTATTAAAGATTTTTCAATTATGATTTTTTTTAAAATAAACTTTTCAAAATGACAAGCTGGTCTTGTTTATTGTAGATAGTTTATTGCTAAAATTTATTCAACATATAGTATCCATTCACCTCACTCACTATGTTTATGGGCCTGGTATTGATTGGTAAGTGTTATAGTGAATTGAGTCATCTTTATAAAGAATTTTAGTTTCTGGGCTCTATCAATACAATTCAGCCAGTGTCTTTAACAGGTTTCCTTACACATCCATTTTGTTTAACTGATAGGTCAGAGCACCAATGCCTGCTGTGATGTACTGAACAACAAGTCCCATATGGACCATGGCACTGTTGAGGCAATGGGCCCTTGATTTTGGAAGGTCTCGGTGGTATTGTTTCCAAGCTCTTACTCTCTGTAGGTGGCCCTGTTCATGCCCCCATGTCTATTGTGGTCCACATACTATGGTGTATCACATTGGAGTCATTGAGTGAAATCGGAGCATCCCAGGAGTGGCTTTCCACTCCCTTCTGTTGTGGGTCTGAGTTGTCAGTCCACTGATCTCTCCTTGATGGAGTTAGACTATAGAAATGTGACTCTCCCATCATTTGTTCACATTGGATATGCCATGTCTAAGATAGGTTCAGACTAGGGTGAGTCCAGTGTAGATCTTGGGCTTAGAAGTTGTTGTCTCCACAACCTGTGTGCTTCATGGTGCGATATTTTTTGTTCATACAGTTGTGGCTAACTTTCCAAGCTAATTTGACCCTGGACAATTATTGCCCTGACCTCAATCGGTATTGGGACACTGTTTGTTAATATGTTGGAGGTGATAATGATCTGAATGAGGGTAACTCTATGTCAGTTATCAGGCCCCTGCCCCATCTCTTTGTTCTCCTCGTTCTCAAGCGTTACTTCGATTCCCGCATCAACGTTATGAGGCTCACTGTTTTGGATTGTCTCATGAAGGGTACTGTTTATACTTGTGGTTGAAGAAACTGGCGCTGGCAGGGCTTCCATATCGACTGAGGCGGAAAAAAATGGCCCAGACTGGGTCCTTTATGAAGTCAAACTTTGATGATATCTTTATTGATTTTCAAACATGCAGGGCACTGGTGATATTAGACACTGGCTCTCCCAGGCAGATTGTTTTGATACTGTTTGTGGCCAGAAGAGTTTGCAACTTTTCCTTTTTCCACGTCAGTGGTTGCAGTGCCCTTTCTCATCCAGACTGCATGTTAATCCCTTCGAGGCACTTACAGATTTACTTAGATTTTTATGGGCTGGGCTTTTTGCACAGCTGGTCAAGTCTGTGAGGTGTTGGAGAGCATTTTAGATTTAGCAGTGTTCTTTTTCTTTAAAGGCCACTGGCTGTTGGATGTTAAAGCACTTTTTTTGGTGTGTTTACACCTCTGTAGGTGTTCTGGTGTTTTCATGTGGCATCCATTTGGCCCTCCATAACACAGACTCTGTGGTTTCTAGGAGGACTGTCCAATTGATTGTTCAGTGGCTGGACTGACTAGGACGAGGTGACGGTTGGCTAGGCAATGGCATAGTGGGCACCGCAAAGCATGCGCAAGCTGCAGCACCCTAAGGCCGGCTGCCTCTGTGCATTGCGTGATGACTGCAGCTGTTCTACAGCTCGTATGCTCCTGTGCGCCTAGGCCCCGGCCTCCTTTAAAATGATGCCCCATGGCTTCGCATGGTGGCTATCTTACCTTCTTGGTCACTGTTTTTTGTAAGACTACTGCTGCCTAATTCCTGGAACGCGGGCTTGCAGGTTAAGTGGCAGGCCTACACCGCCTTCTCCTCTCACCTTCTCCCACTGCTTGCTCGGCTCTGCACCTTGTGTCGTCTCCCCTGCAACTATCAGTCTGCTGCATGCCGGAGGGCCTACCATAGCCGCTAACCCAGCCGCTTGGGGGGAGGGTGCAGGACGCGGGATGAAGCTAGGGGGTCCGGGGTAGCAAAGGGCATGAGGGCGGTTCATTGCAGAGTAGCTTGGCATTGAGCTGGTGATCATACAGCGTTGATTCTGCCATGGGCCATGGGTTCGCTAGTCCCGCCTCTCACACAGCCTCTCAGGTAGCAAATACATCATTCTAGCAAGACTTAGAAGAGAGCTTAAATATCCAAATTCCCCGTTGAAATTTACTGGATACTGTAGAATTTTGTAACAAATGGCCAAATGGAATTTCCACTGGGGTATTTCATTTTGTATTCATTGTATTAAGGATTAGCATCATTGTAACATTGTGTTAAGGATAAGTAACAAAGCAGCTGCTAGTGAACCTTATCACTACATAACTTGAAAGCAAATCACTCTCAAACAGAAACCTTTTACGTTGAAAACGTCAATCACATGTCAAATGTGGAACATACTGTCTATTTAAAAGACCTTGTATTACCAGTCCGTTGGAATTTTGTTCACTTTAAGTAGGGGACAATACCACAGACTTTTTTTTCTCAAACAATATGTGTATCTTCCTATCCACACCTAACAAATAGATCCACGTTTTCCAGTGGAAATATTAGAAATGTACCACCTAATGTCATTCAAGGTAAACAAAACAATAATATGCTGCCTTGCAAAGTGTCTCATGAAGAAACGAGAGTGAAATATCGCGTGACTAATTGTCTGTGATGAGAGTCGCCATGGTCAAGCAAAGACTTGCCAAGTTTAAGTTTCCGTTGGCTTTAAATAGTTTCTGCTGCTTTAACGGCTTAAGTTTAATGGCGGAAACACATAATGTCCTCGCTCATGAGCATCTGCCCTCAAAGTATTTCACGCCATACGTGTATGACCTTGTGAATGATGTAACAGATAAACCTTCAAATTTCTATTGGGCCAGTAGGAAAGTAAATTGTTTTAATATTAAATCAGGAAACATTCGTTCTCGTTTATTGAAGCCTATATGCTCAACCTAATTATGTTTGCGGGTCATTCAAAGGTCAATTAAAGTTCTTGCTAGTATAACAATAATTACATTAAATATAAAGTAAAGAGAAATATAAAACTGACTGTAGCTACTCAAATAATTATGTCTTAAGACGTCTGAAGGGCAAGAATGATGTGCGCTTGATCATTCAATTAATACATTCTAAGTAGTCAACACATTAGAGCAAACATAAAAAATAGGATATAACTTCATAAATTCCTCTCAAGTGAGAAAAGGGTCAAAATCAGAAATACGTGTAGCAGAAGATGAGTAAAACAAAACAAAATAAACGATTTGCTTTCTTAAATTATTATTCACAGTTTATTTAAGTGGTTATTTGGACTAGCCCAACTGCACTTACATGCTGCGATTAAAAATGAATATGTATATATTATATATATATATATATATATATATATATATATATATATATATATATATATATATATATATACATATATATACATATATATATATATATATATATTACCTACTGGCGGTCGCCAGTAGGTAGTTATAGTTAGGATAATTTTCAATGTTAAATCTCAACATTCTATTTTGAATAACTTTGGCGCCGGTTGACGAATCTGCCTGAAATTTTCAGGAAAATGGTCTCATGGCGGTCCGGTCCTTCCCTGAAAGTTTGGGGGGGATTCGTCAAGCGGGGGCCGAGATAAAAGGGGGGTCCCAAAACGCGTTTTCCCCATGTTAATTTCCATAGGGCGGTCGATTTCACTTTTAGCCCGAACGGCTGAATGGATTTCCACCAAACTTGGCAAAATTGTAGGGACTGGTAGCCCGATGTGCCTTTGCTATGTCTCAAGATATGTGCTCCAGTGGATTTTGAGTAATTAAGGTTCAAAAAAATATATATATCTATAGCAGCGCTCCGGTAAGCGCACCGGTACGCGCACCGGGCGCGTCACGCGACTTGCGCGGAGAAAGCTGATTGGCTCTGGGGTGTCTGTAAACATTCTAAACAGTCCGGAGCGGCCGCCATCTTGTGTCTCGGTAGGATCGAGACACAAGAGGTGGCCAAAACAAAGGGGGAAATGACCATAAGGGGGCAGAGTAGACCCCCCTTGACCCCCTAGGTTTGATGTGGGGGCCATAAAAGGGCCCCACGGGGCAAAAAAAAAATAAATTTTTTTTTTATTTTCGCGGGGTGAGCGCCCGGTACGCGCACCGGTAAGCGTACCGGGGAGTGTACCATGGGGAAAAAGAATGACAGTTTTAAAAGTAGCTGATTAGAAAAAAAAATGTTTAGTTGTTTTTTTATATATACACATACATATATATAAATGCATATGCACATATATATATGCATATATGTCTATATGTGTGCGTGTAGAGAGAGGTAGAGAGGTAGAGGTAGAGAGGTAGAGAGGAAGAGAGGTAGAGAGTAGAGAGTGAGTAATAGAGAGTAGAGAGTGAGTAGTAGAGAGTAGTAGAGAGCAGTAGAGAGAGTAGCAGAGTGAGTAGTAGAGAGTAGTAGAGTGAATAGTAGAGTGAGTAGTAGAGAGTAGTAGAGAGTGAGTAGTAGAGACTGAGTAGTAGAGAGTAGTAGAGAGTAAGTAGTAGAGTGAGTAGTAGAGAGCAGTAGAGAGTGAGTAGTAGAGAGTGGGAGAGAGTAAGTAGTAGAGAGTAGTGGAGAATATTCCAAAGTTTGGCACAGCACCACTTTCACAATGAGTCCAATCAAATCATATCACTTAGAGTACTTATTGAAGCGCTGAATCTTGGTGTATATTCAAATGCTTTTATTTTCCTTAAGTTTATGTACCACAGCCAGCCGAAACGTTTCGTTCTGTACAACAGAACTTCTTCAGGGCGTTCTTATTTCCTTCAAGTTATGTTGGTATCCCGTTGTCATATAACTAGATATTTCTTCCAAATGTTAGACGAGACATAAGTATATTCTTATTAAAAGTGACTAGGTATCAATTTTACCCACACAATTCGGGCAGACTTGAGTAATTTATAGCATCCTCAAAGTCAGTCTTTCAAAAATTCCAAAGTATAGGACATGATAATCCAAATCCAAATGTTTCTCAAGAAAAGTCATTTACAATCGTTCGGAATATCGGTGTTTGGGCAGATATGATCCAGGGACCCCCAGTATGCAAGGGGAATTAGTCCCCCCTCTGCAAAGGCGCCAGTGGCCTGCATTGCAGAGAGGTGTAACAAGGGTGTGGCCTCATTACACTTCTCTGCAATGCAGCTCCCTCGCGCATACTGGAGGCTCCTGGTGGACTAGTTGACCCCAGGGACCCCCAGTATGCAAGGGGAATTAGTTCCCCCTCTGCAAACGCGGCAGTGGGCTGCGTTGCAGAGAGGTGTAACAAGGGGCATAGTCTCATTACACCTCTGCAATGCAGCCCCTGGCGCATACTGGAGGTTCCAGGTGGGCTAATAGGCCCCCAGGGGCCCCCAGTATGCAAGGGGAATTAGTTTCCCCTCTTCAAACATGCACGGGGGCTGCGTTGCAGAGAGGTGTAAAAAGGGTTGTGGCTTCATTACACCTCTCTGCAATGCAGTCCCCTGGCGCATACTGGAGATTCCTGGTGGGCTTTCAGGTCTTATATAGTTAGGAATTAGCATTAAAAAAACCTTTGAAATTCACTGAAAAAACCACAGGTTTCACACCAGTTATAGTTAGGAATTAGCATTTAAAAAACCTTTGAAATTCACTGAAAAAACCATAGGTTTCACACCAGTTATAGTTAGGAATTAGCATTTAAAAAACCTATTAAATTCACTGACAAAACCAGTTATAGTTAGCTGGAAATTTTACTGATATAAAACCAATGAAATTCCACGTTATAGTTAGTTGGACTCACTATAACTTGCGCGTGCAATGCACTGCTGATGACGTCACATATTACATCACTCATGACATGGTCAGTGACATCACTCATGACATCACTGATGACACCATCCTTGTGACATAGTGACAGACCTCCTTTCACTGTAATGTAACCCTTGAAACACATATTCAAAAATAGAAACTGAAATTTAAAAAAAAATGGAGATACCCATATCAGTTACAACAAGCAATTCAGTAATTCCACCATCTATATGCACATCCAGTCATTCACCAACAGTTCTATATAGTCACTCATACATATACTCACTTATCATATGAAGTGATACACCTATACATCCTATTACACACCGACAGTCATCCAAAAGTTACTCACACACATACTCACACGTGCAAATAAACTATTGAACATCCATTTATTTGAATATAGAGTTATACACACACTTCCACCTTACTTGTATTGAAAATTACACATATTTATTCTCTTAAACAATCACTTATAGAAACACATACTTATTTAAACAGGAACTCTTACAATCTCTTACTCTCACATATACTCACTTATATACATCAATATTCACATATACTAGATTAAAACATATGTAGTTACTGATAAAGACACTAGTGAGACAGTCATTCACTCACTAACAAACACATATACACACTCATCCATCCATACAGTCCTGCACATATGCTGTCTTCAAAACACATACAAACAGCGAGTCAGTCACTCATGCATCTATGTGCTAAGTAATACCCCCACCAAACCATATAGACACTCATACTGATACTAAGAGAAACATCTAATAACCCATATACATACGCATGTAGCTACTTACCAACACATGTAGCCACTTATACACAAAGTGAAACAATAATATATATATTTAAATATTTAAACATTACTCACTAATATTTATTTTTCAGAAAGACACATATTCACTGGATGGTGTCATCAGTGATGTCATGAGTGATGTCACTGACCATGTCATGAGTGATGTAATATGTGACGTCATCAGCAGTGCATTGCACGCGCAAGTTATAGTGAGTCCAACTAACTATAACGTGGAATTTCATTGGTTTTATATCAGTAAAATTTCCAGCTAACTATAACTGGTTTTGTCAGTGAATTTAATAGGTTTTTTAAATGCTAATTCCTAACTATAACTGGTGTGAAACCTATGGTTTTTTCAGTGAATTTCAAAGGTTTTTTAAATGCTAATTCCTAACTATAACTGGTGTGAAACCTGTGGTTTTTTCAGTGAATATATATATATATAAGTATAAATATATATATATGTGTGTGTGTGTGTGTGTGTGTGTCTTTATATGTATGTCTTAATGTATCTATGATATATATGTATATATATATATATAAATATATACATACATATATGTATATATATATATGCACACACACACTCACATACATACACTTATATAACAGTAATGATGATAGCAATGGGTGGGATGATTAGTGGATACACAAAAGATAATAAATGTGCACTTTTTGACGAATCTACAACACATTTGGTAGAGCTCAAAATTGCTGAACTAAGGTTCTACGTCTCATACAGGTTCTTCAAGGTAGCCAAAGTTATTGTAGATGTTCTAAAAGTACCGTTCCCCACGTACGTCCTATCACACTTTTTGCTCTAGACTAAAGCAAAAACTGCTGAACATGAAATGAAAATAGACACCTTTATTTTTAATTCGGTCTGACTCTGCTTTGCCACCTTATTGTAAAGATTGTGGTCACTAGCCAGCAGCCCCAGAAGGGCCCATGGTAGCTTACTGGAAGATGCCACTTCACTAAAATAGTTCCACAAGTGTCATCAACTCTGGTAACTAGTTTTGGGAAGTTGGATAATTCCTGGAAGTATCCACTGGCCCTTTCTTGTCTGGGGCCCATGAACATGACTCTGTGAACAGCTGCTGTCCATGCAGGTAACAGCGGTGGGGCGGGGAGGCCCCGTGGGGGGAATTTCAAGGGACGATGCAGAGGGAAAAGTAATTATTTATTTGATTCTCCCTCGCCATCGTCCCTCAAAATCCTCCCCACGCGGCCCCACTGCCGCACCACTCTTACCTGCATGGACCGCGGCTGCCTTTGAAGCTGGTGACACTGTGCAGCCATCATGGAGTGGGTTGAAGACATACTCAGAATGCCCCAGACCTTACATATAGACCTGCTCTCCCAGACCTTACATATTGTAATCTGCAAACGGCCTTAGAATATATATATATATTTCTTTTTTATTTTTTTATTTAGGACCATATTAGACGCCTCTGTGTGCCCTCCAATTTTTGGGGGGGTTTGCATTGTGTTCCTCATGACACCCAACAATTATATTTTCCTGTTCTGAGGTTAGTGACTTGTTTATGGACTTTCACCTAGAGAAAATGACAACTGCTACAAAAAATATCTCGATGTGATAGCTAATCAGACCACCAGTGGCTGTGATCATAAACTGGCTGATAGGCCAATTTGCTAGTTTTACTGTTACCAGCCAGCTTTGCTCTCAAGATGTGACTTTTAGGCACACACTGCACCCAGTATGTCACCTCAAATCCTTCTGGGCTCACAATATACACTGACACATCAGAACTGTCCAAGGAGTATGGTGCACTAGATGTAGCCTTTGGTAACGCTTTGCATCCAGTACCCCATCTCAGTGTCCAGTAGACAAAGCCTTTGGCTGTGTCCATTGACTCTGAGGCACACAATGTTGCATTCAACTATACACTATTCCCAGTCTCCCCACCAGGAATACTCATTACTTACTGCTTTTGCATGTGCGTAGGGGTTTCTCCAACCCCCAGTATGTTATGTTATATCAATTTATTATGTGCACTACTACCCGGAGGTGACTAGGCGCTCACGGTCCGCAATGCTGTGTTAGGAAAAGCTAATTTCTAAAGAGCCATGTTTTGAGCAGCTTCCTGAATTCAGGCAGGGATGAAGTATTCCTACGGGAGAGTGGAAGAGCGTCCATTCCTTTATACTGTTGTAGCTGAAACTCCTTCCCCCCCAATTAGCCCATTGGCCGCTCCGCTCCCGCCACCCAGCTTACCCGCACTCCCGTCCCCCTTCTTAAGGGGATCGCCGGGTGCGCTCGGGAGTGACCACTGCGCCTTTTACTAGGCCGGGTCACCCCCTTGCTCCTGCCGCTTCCTGCTCCTGCCTGTTCCTGCTGACGCCTGCCAAGCTCCTGCCACCGCCGCTGCCCTCCCTGACCCCGAGTGGCCCAGCCACAGCTGAGCTGCCCGCCCGCCAGTTTTTCCCACCGCTGCCCCCCTAAGGCCCCGCCCACCACCAGCCCATTGGCCGCCCCGCTCCCGCCACCCAGCTGACCCGCCCTCCCGTCCCCCTTCTTAAGGGGATCGCCGGGTGCGCTCGGGAGTGACCACTGCGTCTTTTAGTAGGCCGGGTCACCCCCTTGCTCCTGCCGCTTCCTGCTCCTGCCTGTTCCTGCTGACGCCTGCCAAGCTCCTGCCGCCGCCGCCGCCCTCCCTGACCCCCGAGCGGCCCAGTCACAGCTGAGCTGCCCGCCCGCCAGTTTTTCCCGCCGCTGCCCCCCTGCGGCCCCGTCCACCACCAGCCCATTGGCCGCACTGCTCCCGCCACCCAGCTGACCCGCCCTCGCGTCCCCCTTCTTATGACGCCCCCAGAGCGACCGCGCAGCAGACGCGTGCAGCAGGAGCACCGATTGAGCGCCGAAGGTGCGCCAAAGGTAAGCCCGTCTGCGCCCGTCCGCGCCTGGACCGCGCCCAGCACCAGGACCCCTGGCCCCCGCAGACACCAGCCCTCCCGCCGGACCTACAACTCCACCGAACTCCACGCTCTCAACACTGGCCGAATCCCGGGATGCTACCGAGCCACCCCGAGACGCACCCACGGACCCTTCAGCTGCCACTCCTGCAAGTACACCTGCAACCGGACCTGCACTACACCAGCACCCACCAAGCCAAACACCAGCAGCAACCACCTCAAGTGCATCCTGCTCAACACCCGCTCCGTCCACAGACACGCCATTGAGCTCTGGAACCCGCTCGATACCACAGCCCCTGACGTCGCCTTCCTCATGGAAACCTGGATGAACGCCTCCTCAGCGCCCGACATCGCCATCGCCATCCCGGACGGCTACAAGATCATCCGGAGGGACCGCGCCAACCAGACAGGAGGAGGCATTGCCATCATCCACAGGAACACCATCCGCATCACGACCAACACCGACGACACCCTCGCACCCGCCGAACACCTGCACTTCAAGATCCACATCAACCCCAAGACCACCCTCAGAGGCACCCTCATCTACAGACCCCCGGGACCACGCACACAATTCAGCGAAGACATCGCCGACTTCATCAGCCCGCACGCCCTCCCCTCCGCTGACTATATCCTCCTCGGGGACCTCAACTTCCACCTGGAGAACAACAACGACCGCAACACCACCCTACTGGACAACCTCGCAAACCTCGGACTCAAGCAGCTGGTGACCACCCCCAACCACTACGCCGGACACACGCTTGACCCCGTCTTCTCCTCCAGCAAGGACATCACCTTCAGCCACGCCACCGGACTCCACTGGACGGACCACAGCTGCGTCCACTTCAGCTTCAGAAGGACCACGATCCACCACCACCAGCAACAGGTTGCATGCAGAAGCTGGAACAAGATCACAGCCGACCAGCTCGCTACTTCTCGACAACTTTGCTAAGCAAAGTAACAGATAAATCAGTGGGAGAACACACCGCCCAAGTCCATCAAGGGGACCGCCTAAAAGCTCGCGAAAGCTTGGCACCACACTCCAGGCAAGACGAAGAGCAAAGCATACTAAAAATAATCAAGAAAAGTAGGCAAGATAGCGCCCCTGGTCCAAACGGCGTTCTGCAAGCCATCTATAAGGAGGACCCACAGTACTGGGCTAGTAAATTCGATTCGCTCTTTTGAACAGTAAACAACACAGGTGGTATCCCAGAGAGCTGGAGGGGGGCGATCATAACTCCAATCTACAAAGGCGGAGATCGTAAAGATCCAAATAACTACCGTCTGATCGCCCTCATCGACGCCGAAGCAAAATACTACGCGTCAATGATACTAGCAGACCTGGCCCAATGGTCAGATAAGAACAACAAAATACCACTGAATCAGTCTGGGTTCCGCCGTGGCATGCGAACAATGACGAATGCTATGGCCCTATGCCTGATCGCAGAGAAAAGCCTAGAGAACCGCCAGGAGCTCTACACCTTTTTGTGGACTTCAAGGCGGCATTTGACCGCGTCAACAGGCAATTGCTATGGGCAAAACTAAAAAAACTGGGCCTAACGGACTCTATTGTCTTGCCCATCATTAACCTGTACACTGACACCTGGATGCAGGTAAAAATTGACAACGGGCACTGCTTAACCCGGAAGATCAACACTGCCGACGGTCTAAAGCAAGGCTGTGTTTTGGCCCCACATCTATTTAATCTATTTATGGGTGATCTGACAGAAAGCCTGGACAAGGTCAACGCACATCCTCCCCGGTTAAGTAGCCTCTGTGTAACGCACTTATCGTACGCGGACGATGTGGTATTGCTGAGCCAGACAAAAATTGGCCTCCAACGCCTACTGCATGACATGTCCGATTATACAAAAAAGAACCTGTTAACCATAAACATCAGGAAAACAAAGGTAATGCTCATAACGCGACGACGCAAAACTTCACCAAACTTCCGAATAAACAATGATCAACTGGAAGTGGTAAATAGCTATAAGTACCTGGGGGTACATTTAGACAACCGTCTCAACTTCCATGTGCACTTTAAGGACATGGAAAAAAAAGGGTCCACCTTACTGCACGCTTTCACTAGTTTGGCAGCAGAGCTAAAAGGTCCTCTTGTCTCCCCCTTGCTAACCGCAATGAAATCAAAACTGTTACCCACAATAGCATATGGGAGTGTATTACATCATTGGAAAAGTGCTACTCTCATAGACAAAATACAAACTAAAGTCTATAAACGGGTCTTTTCCCTACCGAACAGCTCCTCACCAGCGCAAGTAAGACTTGAATTTGGATTACAATCTCAAGGACTACTGAAAAAATATGAGGCTATCAAATTCTGGTACAACGTTTGGAGGAACAAGGAGAACAAAATGAATGGGGCATTGTGGGAAGCAATCCACACAAACCCGAGCTCCGAGCACGCAAAGTACCTAAAACTCTCACTAGATACAACCGAGCTGGGACCATTGTGGGAAACAAAACTGCCAGTTTCTTCGTTCAAACAAGCGGTCGCGAGGATCGCCAAGAAACACTCGTTTCTCAACGACAAAATAACCTTCAGTGCCCGGACCCACGCCTGGATGACCATCAAATCACACATAAAGCCCATACCAGCAGCTTATTTAGACATTGCTTTCTCGTTTTTTATCAAATGTAAATTTCTTCAATTAAGGCTGGGTAACCTCCCGACAAGATTTGATCAACCAAAATGGAAACCACAAGAATCAACGGAATGTGACCTTTGTGGCGCAGGTAAACAAGACATTATTCATATAGTTTGCATCTGTCCGGCTATGTATCAAGGTCGGCGGTATTGGCTAAAGGACAAGCTCAATGAGCAAGGAGTTCGTACCTGCCGGACTGCGATAATCCAAATCTTATGCACTGCGGATCCTCAACTGATTTGTAGATCAGTTAAATTCCTGGACAGTTTCGTGGAAAAACGAGACCTATTGTCACAGGCCGACCTTCATCTTGACTTAAGAACCCTGTTTCCAAAGACAATTTGTGTCCTGAATAATTTCACTGAAACTCACGACAGTCTTTTGAACACTTAGAACTCATACTTTTTCTCTCTTTTATATAGTTAAAAGTTCATTTTAAACATTGTGGAATTGTATATATTGTAATGGTTTAATTAACCAACAATAAAGAACTACTTTACCTTTAGCTCGCTACTTCCCTGAGCAAGAACCCTCCCACCGGCGCAACGAACCCCAGCCAGGCGGCCACCAACCTCACAAAGTGGATCAGCAACTGCGCAGATGACCTCGCCCCTCTGAGGACCCCGCCTAGCAGACCCGGCAGCAAGAAAGCCCCATGGTTCATTGACGAACTCAAGAGCTCCAAGAGGAACTGCTGAGCCCTCGAGAAACCCTGGCGCAGAGACCCAACACCGGACAACATGACTGCCCTCAAGCTCGCCACCCGAAAACACCACCAACTGATTCACACCATCAAGAAAACTGCATTCAAGGAACGACTGGACAACAACACACACAACAGCAAGGAACTCTTCAACATCGTTAAAGATCTCTCCAACCCCAACGCCGGAAACAACGACATCACCCCTTCACAAGACCTCTGCAACTCCCTCGCCTCCTACTTCCACAACAAGATCGCAGACATACACAACAGCTTCAGCACTCAACCGACGCACGCCACGACCGAACCACCGCCCCCCACCACCACCCTCCGCACCTGGACCCCGATCAGCACCGAAGACACCTTCTGCACGAATAACTCCATCCACTCGGGATCTCCGACCGACCCCTGCCCTCACCACGTCTTCAACAAGGCTGACGCTGTCATCGCACCCCACCTGCGGGACATCTGCGGGACATCATCAACACCTCCTTCGACACCGCTACCTTCCCGGAGAGCTGGAAGCACGCCAATCTCAGCGCTCTACTAAAGAAGCCATCAGCCGACCCCACCGACCTCAAGAACTACCGCCCCATCTCGCTGCTCCCGTTTCCTGCAAAAGTCATCGAGAAGACCGTCAACAAACAGCTGGCCGCCTTCCTCGAGACGAACGGATCCCTCGACCTCTCGCAGTCTGGCTTCCGGGCCAACCACAGCACCGAGACCGCCCTGATCGCAGCCACCGATGACATCCGAGCCCTACTCGACAACGGAGAAACAGCGGCCCTCATCCTCCTAGACCTCTCCGCGGCTTTCAACACTGTCTGCCACCGTACCCTAGTGCAGTGCCTCAGCAACGTCGGAATCCAGGAGAAGGCACTAGAGTGGATCATCTCCTACCTCGCCGGAAGGACACAGAGAGTCCGCTCCCCCCCGTTCAGATCAGAAGCCACCAAAGTCATCTGCGGCGTTCCTCAAGGCTCCTCGCTCAGCCCAACCCTCTTCAACGTCTACATAACCCCACTCGCAGCCATCGCACGCTAACACAACCTCAACATCATCTCCTACGCCGACGACACCCAGCTGATCCTCTCCCTCACCAACGACCCCGCCACCGCCAGAGCCAACCTACACGAAGGGATGACAGACGTAGCCAAGTGGATGATGAACAGCCGCCTGAAACTGAACTCGGACAAGACGGAAGTCCTCATCCTGGGATCTTCACCCTCCGCCTGGGACGACTCCTGGTGGCCCCCCGCCCTGGGCAGTGCACCCAAACCAACAGACCACGCACGCAACCTGGGCTTCATCCTGGACTCCTCCCTCTCCATGACCAGACAAATCAACGCCGTCTCCTCGTCGTGCTTCAACATCCTGCGCATGCTACGTAAGATCTTCCGGTGGATCCCCACCGAGACCAGGAAGACGGTCACCCAGGCCCTCGTCACTAGCCGTCTGGACTACGGCAAATCCCTCTACACCGGTACCACCGCCAAACTCCAGAAGAGACTCCAGCGAATCCAGAACACCTCAGCACGACTCATCCTGGACATCCCCCGTCGCAGCCACATCTCCGGACACCTGAGAGACCTGCACTGGCTTCCGGTCAACAAGAGAATCACCTTCCGCCTCCTCACCCACGCACACAAAGCCCTACACAACCAAGGCCCAGGATACCTCAACAGCCGCCTCAACTTCTACGCTCCCACACGCCAGCTTCGATCGACCGGCCACGCCCTGGCCGCCGTCCCCCGCTTCCGAAGAGCCACCAGAGGGGGAAGGTCCTTCTCCTACCTAGCCGCCAAGACTTGGAACTCCCTCCCGACCCACCTCCGCCTGACCCAGGACCACCTCGCCTTCAGGAAGCAGCTCAAGACCTGGCTGTTCGAGCAGTAGCGGACCCCCCTCTCCCCTAGCGCCTTGTGACCCTCTGGGTGAGTAGTGCGCTATATAAATGCTTTGATTGATTGATTGATTGATTGATTGATTGATTTTAATTTTAGTGGTGGGAACTACGTAGGCATTGGCTGGACAAAACAATCTGTTGGAAGAGTACCAGCTAAAGAGGTCCAGAAGAAATTGTGGTCCTTCTCTATGCAATGCCTTATAAGCAGTGCAAAGAGCCTTACATTTGATCTGCTGACCAACTGGTAGTCAGTGCAATTCATGAATGCATGCTCTGATAGACTGGTATGTAGGAACATCCAAGACCAGTCTAGCCGCGGCGCTTTGTAGTGCCTGCAACCTTCTAAGTAAATTGGATTGTAAATTATTATACAGTCCATAACAGTAATCCAATTTGAATAGAACAAGGGAGGTCAGTACTGTTTTTCTTGTATTTATGGGAATAAAAGGCAGAATTTTACATACAATTCTGAAAGTGAGGAAGGAGGAGGAGACAACCTCAGAAACTTGGGACTTCATGTTGAGTTTGTCATCTATGATGACCTCCAGATTCTTTGCCTTGATTACTGGTTTGGGAGTAGGGCCCAGAGTGTTTGGCCACCAAACTGGTGACCACTGAGGGGAAAGGTTTCCAAATAACACCACCTCAGTTTTTCCTGAGTTCAACTTCAAGCAGTGCCTACCCATCCAGTTGTATCAACTGGCTATGATCTTTTTTGCACTTTCACTTATCTATAATAACCTATGAAAAAAAGTAAATGTGAACCCCCTATGAATGTGTTTCCTTCAGCAAATTGCACACATTATAATATGACATTTAAGATGATATATTCTTTATTTTGAGAGGTTGTCCAAAAAATCGTCACATTATGCAAATGTTATAAGAAATGTCCCCATTTTTTCTTGTGTGCAACACCAGTAACAACAATAGCACCTAGTACTGGAACAGGCCATGCCTTTGTGCAAAGTACATACTTGTACCAGACCAGAGTTTGTGTTGGAGATAGAAGCATGCTGTGGAGATTCGGGTTTGAGTTAAGATTACAGAAATAGGGGAGAGAGCTACAATAAAGCCGTTCACTCCATGTTTTCTAGAAAAGAAAGCCCTTGTCTATCTTCCAAAGTTTGTTTGACAACTCATTTGCTAAATATAAACTAATTTTTCTGGAAGAAAAGATAATTTTTCACCCTTTCGGGCATCACCCCAGCTCTCAAGTCGGGTGATGCATCATCCCTGAGATCTAAATCTGCATGATCAATTATTTGCTAACTTCACATAATACAACATCATCAAATGACAGATTAGGTCAAATTTTTTCATCTGTGAATAGTCACTTAGATTCCTTGTCTATTTGTCTACCTAAAGGTGAGATATACATAAACCAAACGACTTGAACCCTACTCATTACTCTGTCATGAATTCAACAACATGCACAGAACACAGAAGAAACTAGGCTCAGTACACCTGCCAAAGTTGGTGTCATTACACCTAGTGCTTTATTTCTGTGGTTCACTGCATAAGAAAATAAAGAACTTGTGTTTTGGAACACCCTTTTCTATAGCTCTACCGCCCCCGCTCCTTGACTAAAGTTCATCAATTTTCAATGATCAAACAATTGTGAGTAACATTTTGAGAAAATTTTGTGCACATTCGTCAAACAGAGCCAAAGAGATTAGTAAAATACTTCCTAAAAACGACAACAGTACTTAGTCGTTACTGCGCATTTTTAGTATGTGTGTGTGTGTGCATGTGTGTCTAATGCCATGAACAGTTAATATTATATTCTTAGTTATCATATATATTAACATTTTCACACAGAATGAACACGTTTCATATTGTTGAGTGAATGCATACAATCATACATTTGAAGAGAAATTTCCCAACAGTATGTGGTTGGTGGATTTAGGAAAAGAAATCCAAAATGAGGAGTGTCTCTGTTTTACTATTTATATATTATATCTTAAAATTAAAACCTAGGTTTTGTATTCTTCATAAGCACCATACTTACAAGTAAATGCTAGATTCATTCCCACCAATGTCAGGAGACTGCAGTTTCTGCACAAGAATGATTATTATGCCAACAAATAGCACAAAGTTGATCTGGAAAAAAGGGAAAATAATCAGTCACTTTTTACTGGCTTTTCCCCATCATATGCATATTCGTTTTGTATTTAAAGTGGAGGCCAAGCAGTAAAACGAATACTGTTGGTTCTTTGAAATGTATAGCCTATGGAGAAGAACAAGATATCAGTAATATACACTCAACAAGATATTTAAGGGAAATTATTTATTCATGCACTTGTTATATGCATTCGTTAAATAGCATACCTGTGCTTGGGCACGAATTTACCTTCTCAATTGAAAATAATCTTTGTTATTAGTTATAGTCAGTACTTAATCTGAGCTGGTGGTTTCCTGTACTGGGCACCCACACTAAGGACCTAATTACGATGTCAGTCGGACAAGTGTCCAACCCACCTCGTAGCGGAAACTGGACCACCCGACAAGGAGTCGGCGGTCCCGCTTCCACTATTACAAGGGCGGTCAGAAAGTGTAATTTTTTCTAATGTGGCTTGTGCTGCCGGTTGTAGCACAAGCTGAAATAGAAAAAATAAACTTTTTAAAAATCCATGCACTATGTGGCAGGCACCCTGCAGTGCCCGCCACATGATGGATGTTGTGGGGCCACCAAAGCCCTCATAGCAGAGGCAGCAGGGTTACAGGGACCTGTAGGGGCCTCCAAAATCCCTTTCTGACAGGATGTCCATATCGGAGAGGCCAACATGGAAAGGCTGTGTTAAACGTACATCATATTCCTGATGGCACCGCTGCTATTTGGGGATTATCTGTCCAACCAATACCCTGTGAGGTTCCTTGAGGCCTTCGTAAGTGCAGCGGAATGCCCCTGTGTGTTTCCCTCTGACCGACAGGACAGAAACCTATGATGTCCGGTGGAAAGCCTCAGACGAGCTCTCAGTTGGCTTTCTGCCCGACATCATAATAAAGCCCTATTTTGTCAACACCAGCACTTATGACAGTCTGCCACTTAGTGGCAATGTTTGTCTAATTTAGAGATGAGCACAACAGTTTTTTATTAATTCAGTATACATTACAAATTACAAATACTTGCAGCCCAAGCTATTCTTATTATTTGAGGGGCTGAAATTGTCTAAATTGTCTAAATTGTCATACTTGTAGGAGTGTAACGGTTAGTAGCTGTGTTGGTACTGCCATTGGCTACGCTGGCAGGGGCAATGGGTGGTGAAAGTTACAGTGGACTTCTTTCGAGTGCCCTGTCACTTATTTTTTTACACATTAAGCACTGGTTTTAGTTACATATGTCATTATAGATATGAGGTTGTATATCCATTGTATTCTATCCAGTACCTTGTATAACGGACAGTTCATCAGGTAGATGATGAGCACACCCACGCCCTCACCCAGAACCATGGAAGAATGCCTCCTGGCTCTCTTTGTTAATTGTATACTTAATCTTACTCTGTTGGAGTGTTACAACAAACATTAAAGCAAGCTGGCAGTGTCTCTTTTTTGGAATGGTTGGTAAGATTAATGATAGTGGTGGCTGGAGTTGATCACATTTTAGCAGGTGATTAATGCCGGGATGCATAATTATGTTTCACAACTATATTGCAACTGTACACCACATGGCTATAACAATGATGCAGCAAGGTGGAGTATTATGTGGTGATGCTAATCAGACTTCACTATTTAATAGTCTCACAATACCGCAAAAAGAAACAGATAGATTTACAATAATAAAGCATTAGCTCATTCCTTGTAGAGAAGAAAAGAGCAGTCAGACTTGACTGGAGGAAAATGTGTTAAGCATTTCAGAGTACCTACATGGATGATAAGTAAATGACATGACTAGAAAGAAATCCGACACCAAGTTATAAAAAGAAAGCAGATTTTTATCTTAATTTAGACAGCAAAATGAACAAGATCAGATACATATAACCAATGTTATGGATTTTAAAGGAAAACATAATCAAAGCAATTCACTACTGCAGATTTTGCAAGACTTTTCTATCGGGGTCAATACCAAAATCTGGTTGTGACAATCGGTCACTTGCAGGTCGTTGAGTGGAACCCAAGGAGTGTAAAAGCGATGTGGGTCTCAGGACAAAGCCAAGACAGTCAGTTCAATTTTACCTGGGTGGAGTAGCCAGGTAGAGAGTTGTCCTGGTTGTCCATGGTGCTGAAGCCGGAGCAGCAGTAGAGATGGGGCTTTATGACTTGCACAATACTAGTGGCGAACAGGGTGTAAAAAGTCAACAACGGAGAACCTGCTGATGTCGGCTGAAAGTTTTGTGGAGTTCCCTCGAGGTGCAGAGTCGAGTAAAGGTTGTGGGCGCTGGACTGGCGACCATCAAGGCGTGGAAGCAGTAAACACAGTGGAAAGTTAATTAAACATCCGGAGATCTTGGGGAACATGGTAGCCACCTGAAACTTAGTGGTGGTCATTACTACATTTCCCACATTGAACCATCTACTTCTGGGTGATCCCTCGGAGGGTCCAATGGCCAGTGATTCTTCAGGTCTGGTGCATTGTTTTTACTTGTGGATGCAGGGTTTTAGTGCTACTAGCCAAAGGGAGTATGGTGATGCCTTTGGCTCTCAAAGGGATCCCTCTGTCTGGGGGATGAGCCCTGTTTGTGCAGGTTCCGGAAAGCTCCCAAGGGTGCAGAGTATCATGCTTTTGATTTGTGCAGCTCCTGTGGTCACAGACACAGGTCTCTTCATTTATCCTTGTTGCAAGCCAGATCAGAACTAAGGTTCTGGTGTCAGGGGCAGCCTTAAATCCTGGATTTAGGGGAATTAGGGGTGTGGGTGAAAGTGGCCAGAAGGCTACTAGCCCCCACTGCTAATCCACCCCTGAGGTGACCACAGCTGAGGGTGTTGGTCACCATTTCTACCCATAACCCACTATTCTACCACTTTTAAAAATGGCAGGAGTCTTCCCCTTAGCTGTACAGACCAGGTAGCCCACTCTAGAGGTGTGGCTAGTCTTCTGTGAGTGTACACCTCCTGAATACCTATTTTTCCTACCTGCTCGGGTGCAAATGTACCTGTGGGCAGGAGGGGGGATGTTTATTCTTTTGGGAAGCAGTCTGGTTGCATATCACAGGCAATGTAGCCTCTGAAGCCCCCCGCTTTGATGTCCCACTTCACTAGCCAGCCTGTCAAGGATGGAGGTGTGACTTCCTTCCCATCCAGGCAATTCTTTCTGACTCCTGGGAGAGTTGTCATATTCTGCCAGGGGACAAGATTCCTCTCTTGGAGGCAGCAAGTGCGGGCTGGCAGCCATGGGCACAGGAAAGGCTGTGGCAACCAGGTGGACAACCTCTAAAGTGGCAACCTTGATGCATGCCACATCATACCTGACATGAGATTCTTGTCATGGATGATGAGGCATGTTGTTTGCCAGGGGGTCAGCTCATGTTATCCTATAGACTATCTATCACTTATAGCGTCCTTGAATGTAATGCCACTACAGGGCCATATAAGCTTGCACTTATATGTCCACACCTTTAATATATTGCACCTGGCGTCCTGGGCTCCGGAGGCCTTCCTTAGGGGTGATTGGTATATATTAAAAATTGTACTTTGAGGGTGCGCGGCTTGCAGCCGAGAGAAATGGCTGCAGCTTAGAAGAGCTCCGAGACCGGCGCGGGTACCCCAATCAATCCGGCATATAATCCTGGCATACATCCGCCCTCAAAGACACCAGTGGACATCGGAATAATAGGGGCACCATCCAATCCTGTTTTCAGCTCTGAAGCTGCACCGCATGAGAAACCGGGGCCTCAATATCTGAAGCAGCCCACAAGAGTAACAGAAGCCACGGCATCAATTAGTGCAGGGGCCCGGCGGGAACACACGCAGATCAACGCAATCAGGGAGTCCAGAGCGGTCATTACAGGCACCGGACAGCATCCAACGGAAAGGCGACCACCCAGGCTGGCAGTCCTGCCACCACCAGTGGAAGAATGGTGAAGTGATACCCCAGCGGGAGACGGAGACGTAAATACCGGGAGAGGGCTGCAGGACGAAGCGCCGGCCGTAGCTGCAGTCACACCGGGGCTGAAATAGTTGAAGCGGCCTACACGCGTGACGGAAGCCTGGCACAACCACGCCATTTAAAACACCAATGAGCACAGGAGTACAAGGGGCACCTTCCGATCCTGTTTCCAGCTGCAAAGCTGCACCGCTCGAGACACCGGGGCTGAAAAATCCAAAGCGGCCTACACGCATGACAGAAGCCAAGGCCTCAATTAGTGCAGGGAACACACAGTAGCGCGAATACGGCGTTCAGGGCAGGCACTGCAGGCACCGGAGGGCACTCAATGAAAAGGCTGTCAACCAGGCTAGACAGCCCTCCCCGCACTTAAGGAGAAGCGGCGGAGTAAGGCCCCAGCGAAAGACGGAGCCCAATATACCGGGTGAGAAGTGCGAGGCTGAGCGCCGGCGGTGACTGTTGCCGCTCGCTCAACTCTACAAAGGCAAGGGAGGGGACCTGATATCCAGCGCATCCAAAGACAGCAAACTCAGGGGCAGAAGACATACTGTGTTACACACTACAAGGTGAGGAGGCCCAAGGACTCGTAATGATACCCGTGCCCCAACGGCTCACTAATCAAAACCCACAAAAGAAGTGCTTCCAAGCACGGAAGACGCCCAAGGTGACATGCTGCACCGCAAGAAGACCCAGTAGCTGTGAGCTCCAAGACTGAGAGAGGGTACCTGGGGAAGGAGTGAGCAAGACTACCATCAGTGTTGCCTTGCAAGGGGCCAGCAAAAAATGGGCGCTGCCCACCAACGTTCGGCCCTACCTACCACGTATTAGTGGTGCGGCGAGAAAACCAACAGGCCGCGTGTGTCTTGCGGTCACGCGGCAGGCGGTAGCGAGTACCAGCCAGTACCTCAACAACTTACCATAAATGGGGGGCAGTGGCCCACGCACGACCGCCCAGGTCAAGCTGAATAAATATACCTACTCAAAAGACTTTCCAGCCTTGCCAGAAAAACATGCCGCATCAGAAAAGGCCCCTGTGCCGGAGGGAGCGGCGAAGGTCACGCTGGAGGATATTATGTCTGCACTCACAAATGTGCACACAACGGTGGGATCGATCTCCTCTTATGTCTTGTTTCTGAGAGCGGACTTCCAAAAAATTATTACCAGGGTCATTGAGGTTGAGCAGGTGACGAAGACCCTTGCTAAAGAAACTACCACACTGCTCAAGAGGGCCAGTCATTTAGAAGCCGAAAATAAACTCATTGAGGCAAAGTTGGACGATCAGGAGGGGCGCTCCAGGTGCAATTACGTAAGAATCACGGGTGTTCCAGAAAGTGAGGGGGGCCCAGCCATGGATCTCTACATAGAGGACCTCATAAAAACCAAACTTCAGCCCATAGAGCTCTCCACCTTTTTCTCCGTGGAAAGAGCGCACTGGGTGCCGGGGGGGCAGGCCGAAGCCTGGGGCTCCGCCTAGACCCGTTCTGGCCCGCATCTTTAACTTCCGAGATAGGGACGCCATACTACAAACAGCAAGGGTGGCCCCTCCGCTACGTGTTCAAAACTCGGTGGTCTCCTTCTTTCCAGATTACACGGCGGCAGTCACAAAGCGTCGCAGAAGCTTCCTTGATGTAAAAAACAAAACTCAGACGCAGAGGGCTATCCTATTCAATGTTGTTTCCGGCCAAGTTGCGAGTAGTAGCGGATGGAAAAACTTGGTTTTTTGAATCGCCTGAGGAGGCCCACGACTGGCTTGAAGGATGAAGACAGGTGGAAGGATCCAGACGGTCGGAGTTATGCCAACATCAACTCCAAGAGGGCGGCGAATCCAGGGATCGCAGACATAAACACGAGGAAGAAGACAGTCTACAGACGGAGGCCGGGAAGTGAAGTGAGGTGACATTCCATGGTCAGGCCTGACCTAAACCAAGGAACACACGCACAACTAGAGCCGCCATGAGGTGCGCATACAGATGAAGGTGAGGTACTTGGCCAGACTGGTCTTCCCCCCCAAAAAAAGACCCGAGGCAGCATAGTCAAACTCTGAGACGTTACGTTCCACAGCTGCAAATTTGTCTTTGAGGACGGGGTAGACTAAGACGCCTCTCGGACTTCTCCCCCCCCACATGCAAGTACTGTTTAATGGGATTGAAGCACTCTGCAATGTTGGGGTGGCGGGTAGTTGAGAATCTGTCTGGCAGGTGAGCAGGGATGGGGGACGTGGGGGGGCTTTGTTTTGTGTTCATGGTTTTTCACTTTACATGATACACACAAGCTCAACTACAGCAGGCAGAGATAGTCACGCAACCGTTATTATATCCACTCTGTACTCCACTGGACAAGACCACTGCCATACGACTGTCAGTCAATTCCCAGAAGAATGGCGTCGGATACCACAGGTTTAAGTTTAGGTAACACAACAGCACAGGGCTCTCCCTTAACTATGATATCCTGGAATGTGAACTGCCTTGGTCACAAGGTAAAACTTGGTCTAGTGTTACAGTACCTCAATAGGCACAACCCATCAGTCAGCCTGTTACAAGAAACACACCTGGTGGGCACGACTGTTAAAGCACTGGACAGATGGGGGTTTAAAATGGTAGCCCACTCTGAATTTACGTCTGCTCTAGGGGGGTCGGGATTTTGATCCAGAATAACTGCCCTCTGGTGGTGACAGGATCATGGACAGATAACCAGGGGTGATTTGCCGTGGCCTCCTGTCAATGAGAGGGGAGGATATATAACTTTGTCTCTATGTACATCCCTCCAACACTACATACGCGTGTATTCCCTGCCTTGGATAGGTTCCTGCTCGATTTGCCCCCCGGGGAACTTATAATAGGGGCGACTACAATTCCACGATGAGTGACACATGGGATAGGCACCCGCCGCGGGGAAGAGAATCGAATGCATCGCATCTGCAGGACTTCACTGAGGCACAGGGTTTGGTAGATGTATGGCGCACAAGAAACCCAACAGAACATCAATACAGGCATCACTCTGGTGTGCACAATAGTCTTTCCCGAATAGACCTCTTTCTTACAGCGCAAAATGGGTTAGATAAAATACAGGACGTCAAACACCTCCCTAGAGGCATTTCAGATCACTCTTCAATATTATTAACATACGCATCGCACCTCACGGGTAGCAGACAAATTTTTACCATACAGCCCGGATACCTCAAAGTCCCCAACATTAGGAAGGCCCTGCATTAAACATTGACGCAATATTTCCAGGGAAACACACAATCAGTGGCCTGCCCCATTGTTCTTTAGGAAGCCTTCAAGACAGTCCTGCGCGGGCAGGCCATCGCTGTGATTTCAGCCTACAAATGCTGCATAGCACAGCAGGTGGTGGATTTGGAGCAGGCGGTTGGCCATGAGGAGGATATACATGCTACAGACCCTAATTAAACCAACACACATGCTCTCAGTCTCACTAAACTAGCTTACAGGGACCACTTATAAGAGGCTGCCAGGGCGCAAATAACAAAAACGCAGCACACAATTTTCAAAGTAGGAGATAAAGCCGGCAAACTGCTGGCATGGTTATGTCGTAATTTGACAATGGCCGGGTTAGCGCTTAGCTTTTGCTACACGTTATTCCCCTTAACTTGGCCATATTAGGAAACGCCATTTTGTATGTTACGGCGGCCATTTTGGGGAATGAGCGGCCTCGTGGTCAGCATGCCCTTTAGTCCTTTGTCCGTGCCGTTGACCATCTGAGTTTGCCCAGCAACAGGCTATTTTTAGTAACGGTCAAGCCTGTACATGCGCAGTCCCAACTGACCAGTCACCCCTCAGGAATGTTCCGCCTAACTGACCAGTGGAGTTGTAACCCCTCCCATTAGTTGGCTGTGCTCCAAAAATGACCATATATGTACATAAAGCTCTGTAACCTCGTACCGCCTACCTTTTATTACCTGTAAAAAATGTATAAAAGAAGGATTCGCACCAACGTTTGGTGTGATACTTCTTGCATTGCCGAAGGGTGCTGTAGGAATGTACCACCACCCCATGGGGTCTTAATAAACTTGTCCTTTGTACTTTTCAGTTTCCGTGCCAACAGTTCTTTCGGTGTAAGTGGGTTATCTACGGAGCATGTAGGCCTTGGGAACCCGATACCACAAATTGGCGACCACGAAGGGACTCATCGGCGACTCGGATGCCCGAAGGAGAGGTCGTGACGAAGGATTGGAAACTCGCCATGGACGCGTACGCTGCCACTGAGTGACCCGAGTCTTGGCACCCACGGTGTTTTCTTCCTTTCCTTCTGATCTGACCTTCCAGGTGGCGCCGGTCTCCGACTGAGTTCTTGATCGTCTGCGTTGCTGGATAGTGCCGTTTGGCTGATTCGATTAAAGACCTTGGCAGTTGGAACCTGGATATTTGAAATTGGGTAAGATTTGTGATCAGTAAGGTAGTCTACGGACGCTTACTGAAGTTCTACGATTTGTGATCGGTAAGGTAGTCTACGGACGCTTACTGAAGTTCTATGATTGTGACTATGATTTGAGTTAGCTAACATTTTGACTTTGTGAACTTTGAACCTATATGTGTAGTGCACTTCACATAGGCAGGCATGTAGAGATGTTTCTCTAATTTTGTTTTGTACTCTGAGTATTGTAAGTGCCATTTATATGGTATCACGCTTTCGTGATACTTTTTGAACATGCCTGTTTTAAGCACACTCCGAGGGATGTGCTGTTTTGGAAATGGTACCACAATTAGGTTAGCGGAATCACAGCCGGCTCCCCCAGAAGGAACTCCAAATCGTGAGATGTATGTGAAATTCGGCCTTCCCCCTATACTGTACAGTAAATTATGGCATAAATATACCAGAACCGATCCCGAGTTGCAATGGCCACTACATGGGTCGTTTGATTTGCGAAAGGTTCAGTTTGTGGAGCAATGTTTGCTTCAGCGCAGGTCTAGACAAGATATGTTTGATTGTGTGCGAATGTGGGAGAAAGCGGTGCGTGAGCGTATGAAGCGTGAGGTTGCCTTGGCGGACAAAGAGCAGCGCAAGGCTGCTCGAGATAAGGCTTTACAGCTTGAGAAAAAGGAGGCGCAGGAGAAGAAAGAGTGGGAGGCACGGGAACGTAATTTGCAAACGACCGGTCAATTTCCTATTCGTCGTCCGCTTTATCCTGTCCTTAATAATGAAATTGATGATTTTTGATTACTAGATCGCTCTCCGCCTCCGTATGTCCACCCTACGGCTCCGTCCGAGGATTCCGGTGATGAAGGTCGGGATTAAGCATGGGCGAATTTTGCGAATCTCGCGTTCGCGAATTTTGCGGATTTGCGAACTCGCAATCCGCAAAATCCGCGAATTCCCGCGAATTTGCGGATTTTTTTTTTTTTGTATTCGCCCGTGTTTCTGCCAGTTCGCGAGGGTTTTTACAATTTCGCAATTTGCGAACTTACCTGTCGGGTCGCAAGTTTTGCGAACTTGTTGTTTCTACGTGTCCAGCCTGTTTGGGACACTCTTCTTCATCACTGCCACTCTCTGTCACCACTGCCACTCTCTGACTACTCATGCCACCCTCTGGCCCACCCATGCCACCCTCTGTTTCATCACCACACCCTCTGGTTGTCCAGTGTACATTATTTTCGGCAAAGCAAAGCACACCTTCCCTGCCTCAAGTGACCTGAATTAATTTGGGGCTGATTAATGTGTCACAGAATATTTTTTTAGCTGGCACCTGCTTCCTTAGTGCGCCCTGATTAGTGATCTTTTGCACTTGCTAAGTGCTTTCATTGTTGCAAAATTAGTTACAACACCTGCCCTGCCCCAACTGACAATAATGAATTAGGGGCTGATTAATGGATTTTAACTTCCAGCCTGGCTCCTGCTTGTCTCCCTTAGCTGTAATTCAGGACCTTTGTGGCATATGTGTAACTATTCTGAGGTTCAGAGCAGGGTCACATAATAGTTGCAACTGGCAACTGAACTCTGGAGGGGCCCCTCAGGAAGCACTACAGGAAATGGCTACTAATGATGAGCCTGAACTTTTGAACCTGGTAAGTAGTTTCAGTTTTGCTAAGATCGTATTTCTGCAATTTAGCACTTATTCGCGGGGCGCGAAGTTGTACTGGGAAGCCGCGAACTCACGCGAACAGTGCGAGCAGTCCGAGCAAAATCCGCTGCTCGCGGATTTGCGGATTTTGCGGGAGATTCGCGAATCTCGCGGATTGCGAATTTCCCGAAAATCCGCAAAATCCGCGAGCGAAAAGGATTTTCCGCCCATACCTAGTCGGGATAAGTCGGATGGAAAGGATAACTCGAGTGTCAGGTTAACTGCAGAAAAAGCCGCGGACTTGCGTAGCCTTGCTAGGAAATTAAATATGGATCATATAACTGTAGCAACGGTTTTAGCTGAAAGGAAAATGTGGTCAGAACGAGAAATACTGTGTTTTATAAGTACTTTGGCACATGAAGTTGTTACTCGCTTTCGTAAATATTCGGAGACTTTAGAACCCAAAGCTGTGTCGGTTTATTGTGAGAATTTGGATAAAGGTTTATTTGCTCTTTCAGATGTTGATGACCTTTTCAAACGACTACTCCATCTACGGGATGAGGCGACCAGACTGCGGGATGAAAAGGGAAATGCTAAAGAGTCCGTGCCGGGGTCGACGGAGCAGTCCAAAGAGTGTCCTCTCCGGGGTTCAGATAAGAATTCTAAAGTGCATGTTATGCCTATGCGTGAAGCCGCACCTTTGTATGTTCCCCCCAAGGGAGATGGTACAGATGACGATAAAACGTCGAAGGATGCAAAGGGGTACTTTATATATAATTGGGTATATACGCCTTGGAATAGAGCAGATGTTATGGCATTAAAGAACTCCCTGCCCGATCTTCGTAAAAATCCAGCTGCATTCTATGAAGGGGTGGAGGGGGCCATTTCCTCTTGTGTTATGACTCTTGTCGATGTAGACCTTTTCTTTGGATTAATACTCCCCCCCTGATATGTGGAGGTTGATTCATAAAACTAATGATCAAACGACATTTGGGGCTACTTGGAAGGACTTAGAACAGGCTGACTTACAAAGGGAACCTGCATGTAAACCGTGTGCTTTAATTTTAGATCTCCCGGCGGCTATTCTAACTAAATTAAAAACTCTGGTGCCTCCTAAAAAGATCGATTGGACTATGTTGGCTTCCTGTAAACAGAAGCCAGATGAATCGGTATCTGATTTCTATACACGCTTCGAAGAAGCATTTCATGATTACAGTGGGCAATCATTAACAGACGATACGGGTAGGCATCTGTTTGTTGATAAGTATGTGGCTAATCTCCTACCGGAGATTGCGAAGCGATTGAAAACGAGCGAAAGTTCCTGGACCACGGCGACCCCTGCGTCTTTGTTAACTATGGCTCAGTATTATGAGCGGCAGGAATTGGAGGCTAAAGAAAGTGTTGATAAGAAAGCGAAGGAATTGAAAACGAAGGTGATGTTGGCACAGGTTCGTGGAACGCAATCTAGAGGGAATGATAGAGGCAGAAGAGGAGGGAGTAATGTGTCGTATGGGCGTACGGATATAGCGGAGGACCAATGTGCCTATTGTAAAGAGTTTGGGCATTGGGCTGAAGATTTTCCGGTACTTCGTGAGCAACGTAGTCAGCGTGGTCGAGGAGGTGGAAGGTTAAGGAACAGTTATTCGGGGGTGAGAGGTGGCGGAGGTGATCGTGGTAGGGTTGAAGAGAGGGGCTGTGGCCAGGACGAACGTAATACATTTGATAGACGGAACCAGTATCAGATATCGGAGGGTGAGAATATGGAGCATCAGGATTATGTGCATGCATAGGACTGCGTAGAATGGGGTACGGAATCAGTTGAAGTGCCAGTAGATCAGAGAGGTCCATATGTATCAGCGGGCATTTTGGGTTCTACTGATCAGTTTTTAGTCGACACAGGAGCTACTCGTAGCGCTTTGTCTAAAAACTTGGTTCCGAGGGCTCCCCTGTCTGGCGACATGATAACATGTATAGGGTTTGATGGCACACCCTCTCCTAGCCCATTATCGAAGCCTCTTGCCCTTTGTCTTGATAAATTTTTCAGGTTTGGTCAATTTTTGTTGTCACCCCATACCCCAGATAACATTCTGGGCATCGATTTGCTCAAATATTTTCGAGCAACGATACGTTGCGCTCCGGAGGGAGTGCGAGTTATTTTGAATGATAATTATCCAGATTCAGACAGATTCTGCACTATACTAGAAAGTGAAGCATTAGCCTCTCTCCCTCACACGTTATAGGCTACGTCAGATACGGATGTGGGACAGATGCTTATTCCACCTATTCGAATTACTGTAAAGGAGGGAGTACTTTTGCTACGTGTACCACAGTATAAGATTTCCAGGGAAGGTGAGATTGCCCTGACACACATTGTTCAAGATTTGATCATTGCAGGAGTAGTGGAGGAAGTCCCCTATAATGTTTGCAACAGCCCTATTCTTCCGATTCTTAAGAAAGACACTGAAAACAAGGTCTATCGATTTATTATTGATTTGAGAGAAATTAACAAAATTGTCATTCCCCAATATCCGGTGGTGTCCGACATCACGACATTGCTCACATTGGTTCCCCCGACGGCGACGACATTTAGTGTCATTGACCTGAAAAATGCGTTCTTTTCCATCCCCATCCATCCTGATAGCAGATATTTATTTGGCTTTACGTTAAATAATAAATCGTATAGATTTTGTCGTGTTCCTCAAGGTTACACTGAGAGTCCTAGCATCTACAGCCAGGCTTTAAAAAGACAGCTTGATTCTTTTGAATTGCAATCTGGAGTAGCTCTTATTCAGTATGTTGACGACCTCTTGTTAGCTGCTGACACCTATGTACAATGCGAGGAGAGTACTCTTGCTTTGCTTTCCTTCTTGGCTCAGAATAACCACAAAGTTTCTAAGAAAAAGCTTCAATACTGTAGACCCAAGGTGACCTACCTCGGTCATCTTTTGTCTAAGGAGGGGCGTGCATTAACATCAGATCGAATTCAGGCGATTTTAGACACACCAGTCCACCGCACTCAGAGAGATGTACGTGCTTTTATAGGATTAACGTCCTTTTGTAGACAGTGGATCATGGGGTTTTCGCACATTATAAAACCTTTGTTAGCATTACTGTCCAAAACGACACCAATGCCCCTTGAATGGACAGATGAATTTCAAAATGCTTTCGAACAATTGAGACAGGCCCTTTGCTCTGCACCCGTGTTAGGTACACCAGACTACTCAAAGATTTTCACATTGTACGTGCACGAGAAAGATGGGTGCGCGTTATCAGTGTTAGTGCAGGCACACGGGGACAAGCAGATGCCATGTGCATACTTCTCAGCGGTTCTTGACCCTGTAGCACGAGGGTTACCTGGGTGTTTTCGAGCAGTTGCAGCAACAGCGGTAGCTATACGGCAGAGTGAGGGAATAGTATTATCGCACAAACTGTTGGTGCTAGTTCCCCATGCAGTAGATGCCCTGTTAAATCAAACAAAGACTCAATATCTTACCAGTGCAGGTTTAACAGGATATGAGCTCACACTTTTGGCGCCACATATCACACTGAAAAGATGTGCTACCCTGAACCCTGCCACTTTATTGCCCTATCCGGTTGAGGAGGGCCAGGAAGAAAAACATCATGATTGTGTTTGCCTGACCGAGGAACAGACAAAGGGTCGTGTCGACTTACAGGATATGCCACTTCCAGATGTGGATGGGGAACTGTGGGTTGATGGATCGTGTTTGAGGCTGCCAGATGGCACGACCTCTGCAGCATATGCGATCACGACACTTAAAACAGTGGTAGAAACAGCATGAATACCACAGAAATCGGCTCAGGCAGCAGAGCTGATAGCTTTAACAAGAGCCTGCGAATTGAGTGCTGGCCTATGTGTGAACATCTACACAGACAGCCGGTACGCTTTCGGAGTAGCGCATGACTTTGGCTTACTCTGGAAAGAGCGTGGGTTTTTGAATTCTCATGGAGTACACATTATGCACGGAGAACTGGTGCGTGATCTCCTAAACGCGTTGCTTTGTCCAAAGAAAGTAGCGATAATTAAATGCAGTGCACATAAAAAGATCACTGATAAAGTGGGTCAAGGCAATGCTTTTGCAGACAGCATAGCAAGACAAACAGCTATGTCCCGAACTGACTCCCCCATGTACGTAACTAAATCACAGGCCGAGCGATGGTATGATGCTAGAGCGGAGATACTAGATATCCAAAAATCAGCGACTGAATCAGAACTTGCGGCATGGGCAGCAGAAGGGGTACTAGATGATGAGGGTTGTTGGAGAAGCAAGGATATGGAGAGATGGAAATTGCCTGCAGCTTACTTGCAAGCGATGGTCCAGATGACACATGGGTTGGCACATGTTGGAGCTCTTGCAATCACTCGATTGTTAACACGGGTTTGGGAGCATCCTGAGATTGCCAACACTGCCAAGAGAGTAGTGCAGACCTGCTTGATATGTTTACAGCATAATCCTGCAAAAGGGACGCATACTCCGAAAGGAGGGTTCGTTCCACCTTCTGCGCCGTTCGAAGTACTGCAAATGGATTATATCCAGCTTGAGCGTTGCAATAACCTGAAGTATGTCTTAGTGGTGGTGTGTGCTTTTAGCAAATGGGTTGAGGCCTTCCCCATGAAAGATAATACGGCTTTGACAACGGCTAAGGTTTTGCTCAAGGAGTACTTCCCTCGTTACGGCGTTTGCAAATTTTTGTGGAGCTATAATGGTCCTCATTTTGTCGGGAAAATTGTGGAGTACGTATTGAAGGGATTGGGAATTCAGCAAAAATTCCACGCTGTGTTCCATCCCCAGTCAGCAGGTCTCGTTGAGCGGTATAATGCTACGTTGAAATTGAAGCTGGCTAAGATTGTGGCGTCCACGTCATTGAAGTGGCCGGATGCCTTGCCGCTAGCATTGCTCTCTCTTAGATCAGTGCCCCACTCTCGAACAGGCCTCACACCGTATGAAGTGGTGTTTGGAAGGCCTATGAATATATGGGGAGTGCCTAAGCCGCGATTGATACATGATGTGCCTTGCATAATGATGAACGATTATTTGGCACGATTAACAAATGATTTGCTTTCTATCCATCAACAGGTTCGAGAAGCGCTCCCTGACAATTCTACTGGAGAGGCTCACAATCTTCGTCCTGGCGACTTTGTGATGGTGAAGTCGTTTGAGAGGGCAAATAGCTTGGAACCGAGGTGGCGTGGCCCCGAGCAAGTCCTCCTGGCAACTCGAACAGCTGTGCGAGTGACCAACAGAAAGCGGTGGGTGCACTCCACTCACTGCCGCCGTGTCTCTCCGGACCTGGTGAATCCTACTGTGCTGACCGACTACAAGGAGATTCTGGATAAAGAAAAAAGCCCAGCTGTGACATTGGCCGAAGTTGAGGGAGCCTTCCCGGACCACACTGTTTCTGGACGACAGCGTTACAATCTGCGGCCACGATAGGAAGAAGATTTTTGTTTTTCCAGACTGGTTGGTTACCGCTCTGGGGTTTGTGAAACGGAAACCGGGAATCTCAAGGGGGGGGGATCAGTTCTGCCAAGAGTAGCGACACCCGTCTTGACCCCGGAGAAGAAAACAACGGCTACCTCGGAGCTCAGCACCGCATTTTTCTTTTTTAGATATATACATTTGAGACATTGTGAACTCTTTGAACTATGGCGTCTTCTGCATCACGAGACAAAAGAATACTTGGTGCCATCTTGTTTGTACTGACAATCGTGGTGATAGCAGTGATAGCCTGGGTAGTAGAACTTGTGGTGCCTGTACGAGAACACTTGCTGCCGACTACCCCGGCTCCATCTGAACATTTTCACTTCACCTTGCCCTACCATGAAGAACGGCACCGACAGACTTACTTGAACAATAGCTTTATTCAGATTTTGCATCATACACATAATATGACGAACACTTCCAATTGCTGGGTGTGTGGGATGTTGCCTGGTCATCAGAAGAAAGGGGGCACTCCGCTCATCCCACTCCCATTCTCCCACAATGGTTCCTGCAATGCCTGGTATACTCTTCTATTCACTTTACGATGGCCAACGAAAGGGGGGGTGCTCTTCCGTTTGAACAAGATTTGTTACCATGATCGGGATGGGTATCCAAGAGCTGAGGGTACTCGATTTGAATGGGAAGAGTACCGCCCCGATAATGTGTCTGCACCCCGTGTTTACAGTAATCAAAGGAATATTAATATGTCCAGTTCACATGTTATTAATGTTATAAATACCAAGGCTGATCTCTGTATACGTAATAAAGGTACAATCCCGGTTGGAAAAAGTGAATGTAACACCACACTTACATTTGACAGTCCGAATGGCATATCATTTGTGGCCTCTCGAAATACATACTTTATCTGTGGTAATAGAGGCTATCATCAGCTTCCTCTCGGATGGTTAGGCACATGTTACGTATCTTTTGTATTGCCCCCTGTATTCATTTCCCCACCAATGTACCATAATGATTATGTGCTCTACCATGATTTTGTACTAAATCGTGTTAAACGTGCTGTGGTCTTGGACGATATTGACCAGACCGATACTGCCTTACAACAGTATGTAGATTTTAATTTGGGACTGTTTTCCTTTGTGGGGGCTGCTTTGAATAGTCGGAAAATACGACGACTGACTTGTGTTGTCGAGGCTGTAGCCAATGATACTGCTATTGCATTGGGGAACATAACGGAAGAACTCCAGATTTCTAGAATTGTTACGCTCCAGAATCGTATGGTTCTAGATGTGGTTCTAGCTGACCGTGGGGGGGCATGTAGAATCATCGGAAGTAGCTGCTGCGTGTACGTGCCTGATAATTCGCCTTCTGTTTATGATGCCATCTCAAAGCTCCACAAAATAGCTGCTGAAATACACCCGGACAATGGTACTTGGACTCTTTCGGGGTGGTTCTGGTCGATGATCACCACTTGGGGTTGGAAACTACTGACGATTTTATGTATCATTGTTGGGATACTGTTCTTTGTATGTTTATGTATACAATGTGGCCCTGCCTTATGTTCTATGTGCTTATCAGCTTGTATCCCATCCAGACGAGCTCTTGCTCAAAATGAAATGATGCTTCATAAAATAGTTGCTCAAATAATGTTAATTGATATCGAAGATGATTATCCCGACTATGTCCACTATGAGGTAGCTTCAGCTAAACGCTAAAAGGGTCGTCTGTCGTAATTTGACAATGGCTGGGTTAGCGCTTAGCTTTTGCTACACGTTATTCCCCTTAACTTGGCCATATTAGGAAACGCCATTTTGTATGTTACGGCGGCCATTTTGGGGAATGAGCGGCCTCGTGGTCAGCATGCCCTTTAGTCCTTTGTCCGTGCCGTTGACCATCTGAGTTTGCCCAGCAACAGGCTATTTTTAGTAACGGTCAAGCCTGTACATGCGCAGTCCCAACTGACCAGTCACCCCTCAGGAATGTTCCGCCAAACTGACCAGTGGAGTTGTAACCCCTCCCATGAGTTGGCTGTGCTCCAAAAATGACCATATATGTACATAAAGCTCTGTAACCTCGTACCGCCTACCTTTTATTACCTGTAAAAAATGTATAAAAGAAGGATTCGCACCAACGTTTGGTGTGATACTTCTTGCATTGCCGAAGGGTGCTGTAGAAATGTACCACCACCCCATGGGGTCTTAATAAACTTGTCCTTTGTACTTTTCAGTTTCCGTGACAACAGTTCTTTCGGTGTAAGTGGGTTATCTACGGAGCATGTAGGCCTTGGGAACCCGATACCACAGTTAGACAAGAGGGAGAGGGCCGCCCGATGGGTAGAGCAACTCAAATTATCTAACGGGAGACATTTACCGACCCTGACGATATTGCTAAGGTTTTCGCATGCCACTATGAGTCAGTCTACACTCCTGCTGCCACGGCTTCCGTGGAAGAAAATGTAGACTTCTTGAGAGACATACGTCTCCCTCGATTGATAACGTAAGAAACACAAATACTGGAAGCGGATCTCACAAGAGAGGAAATCGCTGCAGCCATCAAGGGACTCCAACCATGGAAGGCACTGGGACCTAACGGATTCCCAGTAGAACTATACAAAAGAGAGGCAAAACTAATGGTACCACATTTGCTAAAAATGTTCCTTGCTAGCTTGGCTTGAAGGAAGGGATACTGCCTCGAGATCAGAGAGTAGCGACACTTATAGCAATACTTAAGCCCGGCAAACCCCCTCAGGAATATAACTCCTACCGACCGATATCGCTCCTCAACACGGAAGCGAAAATTCTAGCTAAGGCGCTAGCGGCCAGGCTACAGCCCCATCTCGCCACACTCATACACCCAGATCAGTCCGGATTTATGCCGGGCAGAAATACGGCTATGAATCTGGAGCGGCTGCATGGTGTATTGGCACAAAGGTCCAGTGCCCAAGAAGAGGCGGTTATGCTCTCATTGGATGCAACTATGGCCTTTGACCGGGCGCAGTGGCCCTTCCTTTTTGCGGTGTTGCAGCATTTCGGTTATGGGCCAAAATTCTGTGCCTGGGTACAATTGCTATATAATCAGCCGCTGGCAAAGGTAGCCGTAAATGGAAGATTGTCAGAGGACTTTCAGCTGGGACGAGGGACGAGACAGGGCTGTCCCCTCTCCCCACTCCTGTTTGCCCTGGTGTTAGAGCCACTGACGGCGTGGATACAGAGTGACCCAGTAATTCACTGCATGAAATGGGTGAATGGCTGGGAAGACTGCATCTCCCTATATGCGGACGACATATTATTATATTTGACACACCCGAGCCGTTCTATTACCTGCCTATTAGACATCTGCGCATCGTATGGGAGGGTATCAGGCTACTTAATTAACTGGGCCAAGTCAGTGTAATACATACTCAAAGGCCCTCCCCCACGCTTGCCACGGGGAGCTGTAATACAGATAGCACAAGACGGTTTCAAGTATCTCGGTATTTAAATCACGCCCCACCAGGCACAATTCATGGAGCGTAACCTGCTCCCGCCTCTGAGAAGACTAAGAAAAGATGTTAAAAGTTAGCACTCCCTCCCTCTGACTCTTCTGGGAAGAGCGGCGTTGTTTAAAATGATGGCTCTCCCTAGGTTCCTATATGTACTACAGAATACTCCAATACCTGTTCCGCAAACATACTTTAAGGTCATTGAGGGGGAGGTGGGTTACCTCCTATGGGAAAGAAAGCCGCACCGAATAGCCATGTGCAAACTGACCTGGAGCTGGTACAATGGCGGCATCGCCTTACCCAACGTACAGCTATATTATTGGGCATCTCAGCTTACGGTAATCAACCAGTGGCTACATGCCCCACTGGATGAACCAGCACTACGTCTGAACAGGCACACACTGGGCACAAATGGTCTTCTGGGTGCTCTATATGACAAAACAAAACAGAACACATTAATAGGACCCAGGGCCCACACGGTGCAGGTCTGGTTTGAGACGCAGCGTGCGCTGGGATGGGAGTGGGTGATAACTCAGCATACACCGCCGCGGGACTCTCCCAGGCTCGGCAAGCTATGCAAGATTAAGGGCTTTTCAGAATGGGACCATATAGGCATTTCCAAGGAGGGTGACTTATGGAAGAAGGGAGCGGTGATTCCTTTTACACAATTACAGGCAACGTACAAGATGGCAGGGAGGGAACAATACCGTTATATTCAAAGCAAACACTCCCTGTTAACGGCCATACCTCTGGGAATCGAACTGCCCGAGTCCACTCCCCTCGAGGACCGTTTATTAACTGACTCACTCACTAAAAAGAAAATCACATTGATGTATTGAAAGTTGCTCAACAACCAGAAAGATCCCACTCAAACCTTAAAGGAGAGATGGCAGGCGGAGGTGGACGAGCAGGAGTGGGAGGAGGCACTGGCATCACCAGGAGAGGTGGAGACCCCTTCCAGGTTAAAACTTGTGAAGCTCAAGATACTACACAGAACATACTTCACAAGAACTACTCTACACAAAATGGGGAGGGCAGACATGCCACTTTGCTTGCGAGGGTATGGGCTCACGAGTACCTTTTATCATGCGATATGGTATTGTCCTCACGCTACACAATATTGGAGGGAGGTCATGGCAACGAGTCAAGTCAAGTCAAGTCAAGTAGGCTTTATTTCGACATAGAAAATATCTTAAAAAGCGTACATACATGATAAATTCAATTAAAACATTACTAGATAAAAAGCATAAAAGACCCTTAATATACTAGGACTCAACGTTTTTTCCTACGATTTCTGAAGGGGAAATTATTTAAATTAGCTAAAAAAACAATAGGCCAAAAACAGACCATAAGTTAAAATAATGATTAAACAATTTGCCTAAGTCTTTTTGACCGTATTCGCCATGCCCAACCTAGGTACTTCGAGGTGGCGCATGCGAAGAATGAGCGGGTGTCTGTAAGTAATATTCGTAGTGCCACATTACAATGTCTGGTGCCCAAGGTGAGACACATTGGTTTAATCCATTTCATGCGAGGAACCTTATAGGCAGGGCACTCGAATAACAGATGGGGGACAGATTCACGACGCTGAGGGCAGAATGGACACCATGGCGCAGTCTGGTATGGAATTTTCCAGTGGCATGTGAGCTCCATTACAGGGAGAAGACCTACTCTAAATTTAAAATACAGGGATCTTTCCCATGGGGCAGAAATAATGTCCAGATACAATTCTCTGATGGGGACATCTTTGAACTCCACAAAGTTTCTGGTCGACTTACAGGTCGTTGAGGAAGAGTTTCTTTTGTTTGCCACCCATGACCAATAGAGTTGTTTTAACATGGATTTAGGCGGGGCTGACTGTTGGTGCCATGCTTCTTCCAGCCCTAAATTGGCAAGTAGAGCCTTAATGTCCCTTAGCCATTTTATTTTTGCCCAACCTGTGGAATTAATTATCTCCCGTAGGCCATCCGCATAACTTGAGAGCTCTGGCACTCTCCAGATGCGGGCCCACAGTAGCAGGGGGCGTAATTTTGTTTGATCTTCCATCGCCCGGCAGCCCATGTCCAGTTGCAAAGGTAGGATAGGGATAGAAGGACCGAGAGACATTAGGCTTCTCAAGAAGGCATTCTCGGCTCGGGTTAGCTCTTTCATGTTTGACATCCCCCAGAGCTCTGCCCCATAAAGTGCTGCACTCGCTCCTCTGGCAGAGTAAATGTCCATTACTGCCGCTATTGGTCTTGTAGATGCTGCTCTCTGCTCTTTCAACAGGGCCCCAGTCACTCTTTTCAGGCTCAACAACATTTTAGTTAGATGACAGTCCCATTTCATAGAGTCCACCAAGCGGATGCCCAGGTAGTCGAACATCTTTGTTCTTTCCAGTGCAACGGACCCCAATGTTGGAGGGGGGCCGAGTTTTTGTGGGGGGTTCAAAATGAGATACTTAGTTTTGTCTGTATTGATACAGAGACCTCTCTGTTTGCAGAAATTGTCAAATCCGGAGAGAAGCTGCTGAAGGCCCATTGGAGATTTTATATGAAAGAGGAAGGGTGTTGCACTCGGTTAATCAATAATAGCGAAAATTATTGCGGTACGTGTGCTATGTCAGATCAGTGCCTGCCCACTTTCTAAACAATGTGTATGGCCTAGTGCGTGAAATCACTAGGACTCTGACATGCACTACAATGGAAACAGTGTTTATCTTTTGAACATTCACATTTATTTAGACCATTATCTTAAGCCAACAACATCTTGTGTTGCGCATGCGTACATTTTACCACATTCTTTGAATGAAAATCAGTTCCAAAATTCACAACAAATCAATCAATTTGTGTAAAAGCAAACATTGTGCCAACAAAAACATTAAGGTAAAACATAAAAAACCCAATGCATTTCGGGGCATATACAGCCCCTTCGTCAGGGGTCTGAAAAAAAGAAGAAGATACACACAAGGAGTACGTTACTTAATCAATCTCCATAACTCTATAGCATGTTTGTACAAAAGAATACAATTTATTTGTTTGAGCTTACCTATGAAATGTCTATCTTGTGCAAAAGTTTAGATTGCCATTATGTTTTCACTCTCTGGAAATAAAAACGTGAAACCACACTAAGTTGTCTACTTTTTGTGTTAGTGCGAGAGTTTGCCCGCTTATTTTGTTGATATGAACTTTAAAGTGTTACCTGTATGCACAGCAAACTCGAATCTACAAGATAAACGGGACGAAAACAAATAAAACAACTATTCCGAGCGAAGTTTGCAATGAATGGATGATTTTAAATGAAATGCAAAGCTCACCTATGTTTTACATGGATTTCACTGATATCCGGAAACCTGTTTCGAATGAAAGAGGCTTTAATTAATTATCCAACCTTTCTGTATGTGAATCAATGGGAAATTTGAAAAGTGCGCTCGTTTACCTGCGAGCCTAGTAGAATAGACATCGGACTCGTCAGGGTATCCGTTCGTGAAACTATAAAAAAGACACGACGGGTATTAAAGCTATTTATCAGTTTTAACAGAATGTCTTTAGATCTGAACGCGTCAAACTAGCACTGGGCTTACCTAAGGCTGGTATTATTCGGCTCGAAACGAAGTACGCGCCATCTCCTCTATCGAACGGAAACCGCGGAGTTTGTTAGTCCTACATCTATTTCAACATGTTACGAAATTGGAGGATAGCGACAAAGGACTACTGCCTTGTTGCTGTTACGTTTTTTTTAATTTATTCAGTTGTATTGAATAAGCTTTATGCCAAAGAATGAATCAAGATGTATATATTTACGTGTACAACAAGCAAAAATAGTCGGCACGAAAAGCATTCCGATGATAAACGCAACTTAATAAAGCCGATCTAAATTTCAACACAAACCGTGATAATGTAAGCCCTATGGTTATTTTAGCAGCTTATCTTAGATTAAGGGGATAGCAGCAACAGACTAATCCCTTAAAATCGTTGCGTTTTTTTTATCCTAATGAACTTTGTCAACCTAGTTTGTGCCAAAACGGATCAAGACGTAACGCTGAACTGCTATCAATGGATCATTTAGCCACAAGAAAAATATTTTGTAAGATGAATCAAACTTAGTGTAGCCGCTCTTGAATTTGTGCGTCATGTTAAAAATCAATACGTGACAGCACCACATATAATGCGCCGTGTAACAAACCGTTACATAAAGATATGACCTTCTATTTATGTGTTAAACTTCATTCATTACCAAATTTTTTAAATGAAAGTGATTAGTTAGCGTAAGTGGTAGTGAAAAAACGGAGTTGCCATCTCAGTATGTGTTCATTTCATCAATGTTCTTAGAGATATATCTGTACTTATACTGAAAACGACCTTGCCTATATACAATCTACTGCGAACGTTACATTTTCTTCAGTGTCAAGTTAACAATCAATACAAATTTCCTTATTCATATGTAACCATTTGTTTTGAATAACTGGTAGTAATCCTGCCTATATACAATCTACCATCTCAACAACAAATTTTCAATAGAAAATTAGACTGGACTTGTGTCTACTAGATGTTTGTAAATGATTAGGTCTAACTCCTTACATGATGAGTGTGTTTGTAACCTTGGTGTTGGTTTTTTACGTTGAAATCATGAACAATTTTATAAGAAACATGCCATTTCTAATTTATCGTTTAACCCAAAAGGTATCATCGTCTGCAACTTTCGAATCCAATAAGTCTCTCTTTGAAGTAATATTTTTGCATTGTCCATGCCAAGTCTCTGTGGCACTTGTTCTATAATCTGAAATCGAACTTGAGCTACGTTATGATTTTTATCTATCCAATGCTGTGCCAAAGGGGATGTTAGGCTCTTGTTTCGTATACGACTCTTGTGCTCAGAAAGTCTGATCTTGAGCTTTCTGTCGGTTTTGCCAATATATAAAAGGCCACAAGGGCATTTTATTGAGTAAACAACATGTTCTGAATCACAGTTCGTGGTATGCTTCAGTGTTATCTTTTCTCCTGTGCGTGGATGCTGTACTATGTTCCCGGTGATCACATTATTACAATTTTTACAATTAAAGCACTTCGTGGTGCCTTTGTAGGTTTGTTCTTGCTGTGATGATACAGATTTACTAAGTAGTTCTTTGAGATTTTGTGCTCTCCTATATGCGAACAGCGGTGGTTCGTTGAAAAGTGTTCCAAAATCTTTTTCTGCCAATAGGATTTCCCATCTTTTAAGAATAGTCCTTTTTATGTCTCTCGAAGCGGTCGAATATTTAGACACAAAAACCATTCTAGTATTGGAAGCCTTTGATGCTTTGGTAAGAAGATCAGTTCTCGGGATGGTTTTAATTTTCTCTAAATGCGCATCTAACAATTTTTTGGGGTATCCTCTGTCGAGATATCTTTGCTTTTGCTCATTTAGGCTCCTGTTACACTGTTCAGCGTCAGATGATATCCGCTTTATCCTCATAAATTGCGAAGCTGGTAGGTTGTTTATCAAGTTTGCTGGATGAAAACTACTGTACAGTAATGCAGTGTTTTTGTCAGTTTGTTTTTTGAACAGCTTTGTATGTATGTGCTCATTTACGATTTCCACTGTTACATCCAAAAATGGTAATGATGTCCTGCTGATGTTGTGTGTAAACTGAATTCTTGGATCTGCGAGGTTCAAGCTTTTGATGACATTGAGTAGCTCACTTTCTGAACGTTTCCATATGATGAAAATGTCATCTATAAAGCGCTTATAATATACAAGCCCTTGCTGCCAGGATGGGTCTTCTAAAATGTAGTCCAACTCGAATTTCGCCATATAGATATTTGCGTATATACAGGCCCCTGGGAAGCCCATCGCTGTGCCTGTCAATTGTGTGTAGTGCTTATCTTGCCAGGTAAAATAGCTGTTCATGAGGCAAAATTCTAATAGTTGAAGTATCAAAATTTTTAGTTCATTTGATTTGTCTGTCCTGAGGAGGGCCCACTCCATAGCTTCAAGACCTTGTTTGTGCGGTATAGATGTGTACAATGAAGTGACATCTATAGTGCATAGAGTCCATTCTCTGCTTCCAGTCATGTCAATATTTGAAAGACTTCTGAGAAAGTCCGAAGTATCTTGCAAATAAGTTGGCCAATTTTGTATGAAAGGTTGCATGTGCGTGTCAATGAAGATCCCTAGATTTTCAAAAATAGAAGAACAGCCCGAAACTATCGGCCTAAAAGGCGGATTGCTTATATCTTTGTGTACTTTGGGCAAAAAGTAAATTTTAGGTCTTCTTGGGTAAATTTGTTTGAGATATCTCCTTGTAGGATTATCTATCCAGTTTTGTTCCTCGGCTTTGTTTAGTATCTCATCCAAGTTCTTTGTGATGTTGTTCGTTGGGTCATATGGAAGCCTTGCATACGTGTTCACATCATTAACATGCTCGTCACCTTTTTGTAGGTAAAAGGAAGAGTCCATTATGACAAGTCCTCCTCCTTTGTCAGCCTTTTGTATGGTTATAGTTGCTTTCCTCGCTAAGCGTTGTATTGTGCTTTGCTCAGCTCTAGTCAAATTACTCAGTTTCCTTTTGTAGTGAATTTTACCTAAGTCAGCTTTCACCAAAGTTTCAAAGGTGTCTAAACATTTGTGTGATATCGGTGCCATAAAATTACTTTTAGGCTTAAATAGTCTTTCTGAGTCTTCAGGATCATCAACAGGATCTATGGTAGTGAAGAAATATTTCAGCCTCAGTACCCTCATAAATTTAAAGAAAGATACTTCTGTTTCAAGTTCGTTTGACTGGTATGTCCGAACAAAAGAGATTCCTTTATTTAGCAATTTTTCCTCAAAATTTGAAAGTGGATAGCTGGAGATATTTATGACAAGGTTTTTGTCTGGCTCCGTAAACCTGACTTTTTCTGTTGCTCCCTGTCCTTCTCTTTCTCCCTTTCCTTTTCTTTTTCCTTGTCCTCTTCTCGTTTTTTTTCTTGTGCAGAGGATTGATCCGGAGGTTTGCTGGGTGGCTGATCCTTCTCCAAAAAAGTCGATGATGTCCCTGGTGCGATTGATGGTGAATCCGCAGTTTGCCCTGGTTTCTGTGATTGTGCTGAGATAGGTTGTCTAGCGATATTTAACTCACTGTCCGAGACCACACTTTCGTCTGAGGATGCTGGTTGTTGTTTCCTGCTTGTTAACCTCCTCTTAGCGTAAACTTCTGCCCAAGTGTATGTCTCATTAAGTTTATAGTCATTTTTAGTCAATCGTATCGCGTTTGAACTTGCGTAACTTGGTCTCTTGTAATTCTTTGCCATACCTATCAAGACGGGTGTTAATGTCTTCCAAATTTCTTGCCCATTGCGATTCTTCTATTCGTTCTGATAGTTCTTGTTTAATATTATATATTTCTTCCTCTAAATCCTTTATTGTTTTGGCAAGTTCCTCCACCAGCAACAAAATTAAATCAAGGGAACATTTATTGAGAATCTCAAACCATTTCTCCATGAACTTCGGGTTATTGTTAAGTCTGTATAGCATAGGTCTGATCGCTAGTCTGAGTCCTCTAGGGATCCTTCTTACTCGATGATATTGTATCAAAGTTGTTGCATGTAAACGTTGGTTCAATTCACGCCTAGTTAAATATTCGAGTTGTTTGAGTTGTTGCTCAACAGATCCTCCTTGTGTGTCAAAGGTCTTCGCTTCTTTGATCAGTTTATAAATTAAACTTGCTTCATCTGCTGTGTAAGCTTTTGTGTTTGCTCGATTATCAGTTATCGAGGCAATTGAGTCAAACGACATTTTTCAATGTGGTGCAAATACCCTAAAGGTGCAGTAAAGTATTGATATGAAAGAGGAAGGGTGTTGCACTCGGTTAATCAATAATAGCGAAAATTATTGCGGTACGTGTGCTATGTCAGATCAGTGCCTGCCCACTTTCTAAACAATGTGTATGGCCTAGTGCGTGAAATCACTAGGACTCTGACATGCACTACAATGGAAACAGTGTTTATCTTTTGAACATTCACATTTATTTAGACCATTATCTTAAGCCAACAACATCTTGTGTTGCGCATGCGTACATTTTACCACATTCTTTGAATGAAAATCAGTTCCAAAATTCACAACAAATCAATCAATTTGTGTAAAAGCAAACATTGTGCCAACAAAAACATTAAGGTAAAACATAAAAAACCCAATGCATTTCGGGGCATATACAGCCCCTTCGTCAGGGGTCTGAAAAAAAGAAGAAGATACACACAAGGAGTACGTTACTTAATCAATCTCCATAACTCTATAGCATGTTTGTACAAAAGAATACAATTTATTTGTTTGAGCTTACCTATGAAATGTCTATCTTGTGCAAAAGTTTAGATTGCCATTATGTTTTCACTCTCTGGAAATAAAAACGTGAAACCACACTAAGTTGTCTACTTTTTGTGTTAGTGCGAGAGTTTGCCCGCTTATTTTGTTGATATGAACTTTAAAGTGTTACCTGTATGCACAGCAAACTCGAATCTACAAGATAAACGGGACGAAAACAAATAAAACAACTATTCCGAGCGAAGTTTGCAATGAATGGATGATTTTAAATGAAATGCAAAGCTCACCTATGTTTTACATGGATTTCACTGATATCCGGAAACCTGTTTCGAATGAAAGAGGCTTTAATTAATTATCCAACCTTTCTGTATGTGAATCAATGGGAAATTTGAAAAGTGCGCTCGTTTACCTGCGAGCCTAGTAGAATAGACATCGGACTCGTCAGGGTATCCGTTCGTGAAACTATAAAAAAGACACGACGGGTATTAAAGCTATTTATCAGTTTTAACAGAATGTCTTTAGATCTGAACGCGTCAAACTAGCACTGGGCTTACCTAAGGCTGGTATTATTCGGCTCGAAACGAAGTACGCGCCATCTCCTCTATCGAACGGAAACCGCGGAGTTTGTTAGTCCTACATCTATTTCAACATGTTACGAAATTGGAGGATAGCGACAAAGGACTACTGCCTTGTTGCTGTTACGTTTTTTTTAATTTATTCAGTTGTATTGAATAAGCTTTATGCCAAAGAATGAATCAAGATGTATATATTTACGTGTACAACAAGCAAAAATAGTCGGCACGAAAAGCATTCCGATGATAAACGCAACTTAATAAAGCCGATCTAAATTTCAACACAAACCGTGATAATGTAAGCCCTATGGTTATTTTAGCAGCTTATCTTAGATTAAGGGGATAGCAGCAACAGACTAATCCCTTAAAATCGTTGCGTTTTTTTTATCCTAATGAACTTTGTCAACCTAGTTTGTGCCAAAACGGATCAAGACGTAACGCTGAACTGCTATCAATGGATCATTTAGCCACAAGAAAAATATTTTGTAAGATGAATCAAACTTAGTGTAGCCGCTCTTGAATTTGTGCGTCATGTTAAAAATCAATACGTGACAGCACCACATATAATGCGCCGTGTAACAAACCGTTACATAAAGATATGACCTTCTATTTATGTGTTAAACTTCATTCATTACCAAATTTTTTAAATGAAAGTGATTAGTTAGCGTAAGTGGTAGTGAAAAAACGGAGTTGCCATCTCAGTATGTGTTCATTTCATCAATGTTCTTAGAGATATATCTGTACTTATACTGAAAACGACCTTGCCTATATACAATCTACTGCGAACGTTACATTTTCTTCAGTGTCAAGTTAACAATCAATACAAATTTCCTTATTCATATGTAACCATTTGTTTTGAATAACTGGTAGTAATCCTGCCTATATACAATCTACCATCTCAACAACAAATTTTCAATAGAAAATTAGACTGGACTTGTGTCTACTAGATGTTTGTAAATGATTAGGTCTAACTCCTTACATGATGAGTGTGTTTGTAACCTTGGTGTTGGTTTTTTACGTTGAAATCATGAACAATTTTATAAGAAACATGCCATTTCTAATTTATCGTTTAACCCAAAAGGTATCATCGTCTGCAACTTTCGAATCCAATAAGTCTCTCTTTGAAGTAATATTTTTGCATTGTCCATGCCAAGTCTCTGTGGCACTTGTTCTATAATCTGAAATCGAAAAAGAATGTGGTAAAATGTACGCATGCGCAACACAAGATGTTGTTGGCTTAAGATAATGGTCTAAATAAATGTGAATGTTCAAAAGATAAACACTGTTTCCATTGTAGTGCATGTCAGAGTCCTAGTGATTTCACGCACTAGGCCATACACATTATTCCATTGGAGATTTTGACAAAAGTAAAGTATCGTCAGCAAAGAGCAAGGTAGGGATTAAGCGACCTGCCAGACGGGGCGCATCTGCCGGTATCTGGGTCAGGAAGTCCACCACCCCATTTACATATAGGGAGAATAGGGTTGGGGCAAGTACGCAGCCTTGCCGCACACCTCTATTCACCTCTATTCTTGAGGTCTTTTGACCATTTGGCCCCCAGCGTATTTGGGCGTAATTATTATCATGGAACCTCATGATCAGGTGGAGCAAGTAGGGTGGCATGCCGAGGTCACACAGCACCTTCCACAAGTTGTTTCTGGGCACCAAATCAAAAGCCGTCCGGAGATCGATGAAGGCCAGATATAAGGTACCCTTCCCAATCGTAACGACCTTCCAGTGGATCATGAGCAGCCTTAGTGATTGTTCTATTGTTCCTGTACCGGCTCTGAACCCAGCCTGAAAGTCCGAGAGTATCTTATTTTCGTCTGCCCACTGCTGAACCCTAGATAAGAGGACCTTACCCGCCACTTTTTGGGAACAATCTATCAAGCTAATCGGTCTATAATTAGCTGGGTCGTCTCTTGAGCCTTTCTTGTGCAGAGGAACCACCTCGGCTGCCATCCAAGAAGCAGGGAGGGGGGCGCCTGCCATAGCTGCGTTCAGTAGCGATGCAATTAGCGTACCCCATTCGCCTGTGTCCATGCGGAGAAGGTCGCCAGGGAGGCCATCGGGTCCAGCTGCTTTGCGGGGGACCAGAGATTTTATGGCAGTTTCAGCCTCTTTCCTGGTGAATAAGCTCTCCTCATAGCTGCCATCACCTCGATGGATCTGTGGTAGTGGGAAGTCCGTCGCTTCTACAGCAGATGCTGTATACAGTTTTGAAAAGTGTGAGTGCCACAGATCTTCGGTTATATTACATGTAATGACAGTGTCCAAAGGTCTATGTTTCTTTCGTAACAAGTCCCAAAAACCTCTTGCATTTTTTTCTGCGCTAGCTACACGAAGTTCCTGCCAGAAGGCATCTTCCCAGTCTCTCCTGGCTGCTTTTAGTACAGATTTGTAGGACTTGCGTTTAGTAGCTATTGCGGATGCATCACCACTCTTTACTGCCAAGATTAGGGCTCTCTTTCCAGCACGGCACGCCGATGAGTACCAGCCTGATTTACCCTGTCGCTTATCATGGTTTTTGTTTCCCTTGGTGTTTAGTTTGACCATGAACAAGTCCCCAATCGATGTCGAAACCTCGCTAAACATAACTGAAATCTTGTGCGGGCTGGGAGGATGACTTTCCAGAATTTCAGAAGCTGCAGCAATAACTGCTCTGATGCAGGATAGTTTTTCTTCATCAATAGCCACTTTGTCCCATTTTAAACGTCTGAGGCAATTTGAGGGGACCACCCCCCCCGATGACCTCTGGCAACGGTTACCCAGGTATGCAGGTTCGAGGTCTCTCCAGAGCCTCGGAGGTGCCTGCTTAATGTGTGGGAACCCACTGATCTCAACCACGCAGCACAGGATTGGGCAACCCTCAGTACCATAATAGCCAAAAGAAATATCGCACAGCACTGGGGAGCCCCAGCGATGCCCTCCCATCGACATTGGTGTTGCGACCTTGATAGCGCCATGGTTGCGGAAAAGGCAGTTTTTATAAATAGCAGATGCCCCCGAAAGTGGACACGAGTATGGGGAAAGTGGAACACCTATCTAAGCATGGGCGAATTTAGCGATCCGCAAAATTCGCTAATTTGTGCGAATTTGCGGATTTTTTTGGGCGTGTTCGCGGGGCGATTTGCATGTTCGCGGGGCGCTTTGCGTGTTCGCAGGTTTTTTTTTGCAAGACCGCTCGTTGTTGTGCCCTTCTGCCCTCTGCCCCACTCGTTTTTGTGCCATTCTGCCCTCTGCCCCACACGTTTTTGTGCCCTTCTGCCCTCTGCCCCACTCGTTTTTGTGACATTCTGCCCTCTACCCCACTCGTTTTTGTGCCCTTCTGCCCTCTGCCACACTCGTCTTTGTGCCCTTCTGCCCTCTGCCCCTCTCCTGTTTTATTTTAGAATGGCGCCGGCATGCTGCCAGCGCCATTCTAAAATAGTTACTAAGTTAGCTTCAGCAGGAAGCACTAATAGATAAAATAAAGCAAGTGCTGGAATTCAGTTAAACTCGAGCACCTGCTTCTATTAGAGCTTCCTGTTGAAGCTAACTTGGTAACTATTTTAAAACGGCGCTGGCAGCTTGCCGGCGCCATTCTAAAGTAGTTACAAGCTTGAAGCTTGAACTTTTGCCCCCCGGATCTGTTCCGCTCGCGGATTTTTGGCAAATTCGCGGGAGTTCGTGGATTGCGAATTTGCCAAAAATCCGCAAAATCCACAAGCGGAACGGATTTTACGCCCATGCTTACACCTTTTGGGGTAATATATGTGCCCCTCCTCCTTAAGACTTGAATCCGGACTTAAGTGATTGATACTCGGACAAGTAAACACATCATGAGCAGTCCACCACGTGGGGCATGGGAACCTAACTCTGATATGGCAACGAGATGGGTACAAATGTATTCTCATCTACATTTATTGTGTACAGTGATAATCTTGAATGTATTATATCTACTAATCAATGTAACGGTCAATTCCTGTGAACTGTTTCTGCTTGTGATGTATAATAAATACAATAAAATGTTTTTTTTTTAAATTGTACTTTGATTTTGCCATATATGGAGAGAGCAAAGTCAACTTTGGGCAGTGTACACTGTCCTGCAGTCTTCAATGGCAGGTTTGATGTCAGTAGTTTATTGGGGTCACTCAGGGTGGTACAAACTGTGCTTCAGTCCCTGGTGACACCTTTAGCACCTGTGTCCTGGGTACCACTGAAACCCTACACTAGATATTTACAAGAGTGTTAAAGTATTTTTCCATCTGGGATTACTAATTCTCACATATCAGATTTCGGGAGAAGGCAAAGGCAATGGGGCCTGCAGCATAGGCGATTTGCATGTTCGCGGGGCGCTTTGCGTGTTCGCAGGTTTTTTTTTGCAAGACCGCTCGTTGTTGTGCCCTTCTGCCCTCTGCCCCACTCGTTTTTGTGCCATTCTGCCCTCTGCCCCACACGTTTTTGTGCCCTTCTGCCCTCTGCCCCACTCGTTTTTGTGACATTCTGCCCTCTACCCCACTCGTTTTTGTGCCCTTCTGCCCTCTGCCACACTCGTCTTTGTGCCCTTCTGCCCTCTGCCCCTCTCCTGTTTTATTTTAGAATGGCGCCGGCATGCTGCCAGCGCCATTCTAAAATAGTTACTAAGTTAGCTTCAGCAGGAAGCACTAATAGATAAAATAAAGCAAGTGCTGGAATTCAGTTAAACTTGAGCACCTGCTTCTATTAGAGCTTCCTGTTGAAGCTAACTTGGTAACTATTTTAAAACGGCGCTGGCAGCTTGCCGGCGCCATTCTAAAATAGTTACAAGCTTGAAGCTTGAACTTTTGCCCCCCGGATCTGTTCCGCTCGCGGATTTTTGGCAAATTCGCGGGAGTTCGTGGATTGCGAATTTGCCAAAAATCCGCAAAATCCACAAGCGGAACGGATTTTACGCCCATGCTTACACCTTTTGGGGTAATATATGTGCCCCTCCTCCTTAAGACTTGAATCCGGACTTAAGTGATTGATACTCGGACAAGTAAACACATCATGAGCAGTCCACCACGTGGGGCATGGGAACCTAACTCTGATATGGCAACGAGATGGGTACAAATGTATTCTCATCTACATTTATTGTGTACAGTGATAATCTTGAATGTATTATATCTACTAATCAATGTAACGGTCATTTCCTGTGAACTGTTTCTGCTTGTGATGTATAATAAATACAATAAAATGTTTTTTTTTTAAATTGTACTTTGATTTTGCCATATATGGAAAGAGCAAAGTCAACTTTGGGCAGTGTACACTGTCCTGCAGTCTTCAATGGCAGGTTTGATGTCAGTAGTTTATTGGGGTCACTCAGGGTGGTACAAACTGTGCTTCAGTCCCTGGTGACACCTTTAGCACCTGTGTCCTGGGTACCACTGAAACCCTACACTAGATATTTACGAGAGTGTTGTTAAAGTCTTTTTCCATCTGGGATTACTAATTCTCACATATCAGATTTCGGGAGAAGGCAAAGGCAATGGGGCCTGCAGCATAGGCAGCATGCTCCAGTGCACTTTCAGAGTCATAGCCATCAGTGTTGTGTGGGAGGGAGACCTTACAAAAAGAGCACTTACCTAAATTAACCTCCCCCTCCCAGACAAAAGGTGATGAGCAACTAGTGTATCCCATGGTAGTTCTCATCATCAAAGTAGAAAAACCTGGAAAGACCATCCGCATTGGCATGATCAGACCCTGGTCTGCATTCCATTGAAAGTACCCCGTAGTAAAATAAGCCTTTCTTTGAACTTTTGCCCAAACAGAAGTTTCCAGATCATTTCACAACAAACACTCCACTGAGATGGCAGGAGACACAACCATCTTCTTTAGTCCAGTCACCCCTCCCCACTCTAAGCTTACCAAGGCCATTGGATGGAGCTTAGTCTCATTGTCAGCATAGGTAACCTTGTGAGTAAGACCAGGTATAATTTGTTCTGGGGAAACCAGTCTAGCAGCCACCATAGTGACTCTGGCACCTGTATCCTCCAGAGCCTCTACTTCAGTCCCACTGATTTTAGGCCTTTATTTATACTTTCCCAGGCTTGGAGGTAAGATAGCCAGTGCTTCAACATTCACCCCACCCAGGGAACCGAAAGTTCCCTAAAGTGTATGCTTTGCCCTCTCCAAAGTTCCCTTTCACCCCCACTCCTATGCTAGCCAAACCCTTGGATTTTCCATTATTGGGGGACTTTTTGGAGCATTCTCGATCTCCTTTCTTGTGTCCTGCATGATAACAATCATGACACACACCAGAAGCCCTTTCTGAATCTCAATTCTTACCCTGATACCTTTTGCCTTTAGGTCTGGAAGACGTCTCGGGCCCACCCTTTGGGGCCTTTTGAAGGCTCTTTCTTTTTATCTTTGTTATCTTCTCCTGCTGGACAGATAACAGAGATAAGGCTGCCCCTGCAGTCTGCAATGGCAGACCTACTGTCAGTAGTTTAATTTGGCCACTCAGGATGGCACAAACAGTGCTTCAGGCCCTAGTGACCCCTTTAAAACCCATGCCCTGGGTACCACTGGTACCAAATACTAGGGAATTACAAGGGGATTAAAATCCTTTTGGGGTTACCAATTGATAAATATCAGTTTTACCGAGAGAGCACTGGCACTGGGGCCTGGGTATAAGGCTCCAGTCCTCTTTCAGAGTCATAACCATCAGCAAAGGGGAAAAAAGAGTGAAGCGCGGTGGCTATACAAAAAGGGATCTTTCCTACAAATGGCAGCTATTCACGTGCTTCAATCAGATTGCTTCTCTGGCAATCATAATTTCCATCTCCATCAGATTATGGAAGAGGAATGGAATGGAATGAAAGAGGATTTATAAAGCGCATGGCTACCCATGGTTGTCCCAGCGCTATGAGTAGAGATTTCAGAAGAGGTGATGGAAGCTTTAGGAAACTTTAGGGAAAGAGAAAAGTCTTCAGGAGCTTGCAAAACCTCAGAAGACTGGGTTCAATGCGAATAATGAGGGGTAGGGAACTCCAGAGTCTTGCGGCATTGACGGAAAAGAGACGTCCTCCTGTTCGTGCCTTCTTTATTCTGGGGATGTTTGCGAGGTAGAGGTGGTCATATCTGAGTGCCCTGTTGGCTTTGTATGGGCTAACCAGACTTCACAGGATGGGGGTTCCCTTGCCCTGGAGAGATTTGTGCATGATACACAGGGATTTAAATTTAATTATTTCCTGTATTGGGAGCCAATGAAGGGATCTAAGGGCGGGTTTAGCTGAGAGTTTATTTGATGTTCCTGTCAACAGCCTCGCTGCGAGTTCTGAACAAGTTGTAGTTTATTTATGGTGGTTTCTAGAGCACCCAGATATAGGGCATTGCTATAATCCAACCTAGAGAGGATGAGGCCCTGTATGAGGAGTTTCCTGGAGTGGAGAGGTAAGAGAGGAAGGATTTTCCGTGCAGTACGGAGTAAGCCAAAACACACACCAGCAGTTTTCTTTGCTTGGGTTCTGAGAGAGAGATCTTGGTTGAGCCATACTCCAAGACTTTTAATTTCACTTTTTGGTAGGGGGATTGCTCCCATACATGTGGGCCACATGGAGTTAAGGATGGATGTAGTCTTGTGTCCCAGTAGCATAAGCTCTGTTTTATTGCCGTTCAATTTCAGGAGGGATTTGTTCATCCAGCCGAAGATTTCTGAAAGACAGGATCGAAGATTCACGGAGCAGTGATCTGATTGGTTAAGTGAGACGACCAATTGTGTGTCGTCTGCGTAGGTGATCAGTTTAATCCCAAAAGGGGTGACGATGTCTCCCAGTGGGGACATGTAAGCATTAAAGAGTGTCGGGCTCAAGGATGAGCCCTGTGGCACGCCACACTGGAGAGGGATAGATTTGGAGCGCATGCTGCCTACAGAGACCTGGAAGCTTCTTTTGTCTATGAAGGATTTTAGCTATGCCAGGGCTGAGCCCGAGACTCCTAAACTGCTGAGGCGTTGGATAAGGATGCGGTGATCAACCGTATCGTAGGCAGCGCTTAAGTCCAGGAGGATCACCGCTGCTGATCCTCCCGAGTCCAAGATCTGCCTAGCCTCCTCAACCACCGCTATCAGGGCTGTGTCTGTGCCCTGGCCAGGGCGGAAGCCTGTCTTGGATCTGCGCAGCAACTCACCTGCTTCCAAGGAGGCGGACAGTTGTTGATTGGCGAATTTTTCCGCAACCTTACTAATCCCTGGTAGTAGAGAGATGGGTCGGTAGTTGGACATCTCTAAGGGGTCTAACTGTGGCTTCTTTAGTAGGGCTCTTACTATGGCTTTTTTTCAGCTAGGCGGGACAATACCTTGGGAGAAGGAGGAGTTAATTAGGTCAGTGGCTAATGGAGTGATGGTTGGTGACACTAATTTCAAGATGTTCATTGGTGCGGGGTCAACCGGGGACCCACTTTTTATTGATCCGAGCATTTTAAGGAATCCCTCCCTTGTGATTGGGGAGAAGGAATCAAGGTGTGGTGCGATCTTTGGGGCACTGGGAGAACTGGGTTCGGGTGTCTGGTCTATGGTAGGTAGACTTTTTTAAGGTGTTTTGAATTTTTATTGAGAAAAATTCCGCGATTTGGTTGCATCTAAGCCCTGAGATGTCAGAGGTGGGGGGCAAATCTGGGACTTTAAGCAGTTCCTTCACAATACGGAAGGTCTCTCTTGATGAGTTTGTGGAGGCTTGTATTTTCTCATAAAAAAACAGCCTGAGTAGCTTTAAGGGAGGCTTTGTAGGACCTAATGGCTATTCTGTATTCAGATTTCTTTTTATTGGCCCAGTCTTTCCTCCATTCACGTTCTAATTTTTTACATAGCTTTCTTTGGTCCCTAAGTTCGGAGGTGAACCAGGGAGATTTGAAAGGTCTGCTATTTTTCTCGACTCTTTTTCTTGGTAGAGCGCGGTCAAGTGAATTTTCAATCCATAGTGCGAAATTTTTGTCCGCCACTAACGGGCCTGGATCGTGTGTGGGGGCTGATCGCTTTAATAAACTTGTCCAGCTATCCAGTGGAAGTTTGGACCAAGGTCTTTCTTGATTGCGTGGTAACAGAGCTTGGGGAGTGTCAATGGTGGTTTGCCAGTTGAACGGGATTAGGAAGTGATCGGACCATGGGATAGGTATTGGTTCCCTGGGTTCCAAGGTCGTGATATTGGAGAATATGGGACCTAGAAGGTGCCCTTTTGTGTGTGTGGCATGGGGACTTTTAAGAAGGAGCTCGTAGGACTGTAGATCAAGTATTAGCTCGCCTGCCACTTTGTCTAAAGGGTCGTCAAAGTGGAGGTTTAGATTTCCAGGTAATGTGAAATTGGAAGAATTCCTGGCTTGGGAGATGGCTATCTCAAGTAGCGAGCTGCAAAAGTGCCCCAAGGCGCCCGGAGGCTGGTACAAGAGAAGGCCTGAGATAGTTCTTGTGGGGGAAATCTGGATAGTGAAGTGAGCATTCTCACAGTTTAGGATGCAGCTGTCAACTAGCCTGCATGAGAGATTATTTTTATAGATAATAGCGATCCCGCCCCCTTTGCCACTGGGTCTGTTACTGTGCTGAATGAGATATCCTGGGGGGGGGAGAGCTCGAACTATGTCCGGGTCGGAGTTAGTGGACAACCAAGTCTCCGTTAAAAACGTTATGTCTAGTTTTTGGTCCTGAATCAGTGAGTAGATTTCTAGGGAATGCCTAGGCAGAGACCTACGATTCAATAGGGCCATAGTTATGCAAATGTCAAGGGCCATCAACATAATAAAGATCAGCCATTTGTTATTTATAATATAATGGCTTACATTTGTAGGGCTTGGTGTTGCTATGGATCCTTTGTTGGGTAGGTAAAACTTCCACCCATCCTCCGTTGGTAGGAAAAGTCACAGCTATCTAAGAAGAGTGACAAAGGTGCACATGCTCAGCAGAAGTCATTCATGCATGGGGCCCAGAGTGCTACAGTACAGCTGTGCAGTCACTATGTGCTCTCATCTGTAACATAAGGACAACCAGCAGCATTAAACTAGGCCTGAGCAGAGTTTGCAGAGTATGCAGAGATGGAGTGAGGCAAGAAATGCTGTTCACTCTGACCTTCCTGCCGCTCAGGTAGAAATTCTACCCAAGCACCAGCTCATGCTCAACAACTTACTGCAGACGAGTGCCAGCAGGGAAAAAACTCTGCTGCGCTACCCAGAGGGGGGGTTCTCTATACTTCACAAGCTCTGCAGGGTGCAGAAAACTCAGCAAACTCCACGAACGGAGCAGAGTTTACCGCCCAGGCCTACATAAAACCACTTACCTTCTTGTGTTTGTTTCCTATGCTTTATAAAGCAATTTGGAATATGTGTTTGCTTTTGGCTTGCAGACAGATGTTCAGTTTTTTCATTGTCATTTATGTATATCTCCTCATTCCTGAAATTAGTACAATTTGAGAATGCAGCAGTCTTTGACATTTTCTCTAAAATAACTTTCAGATCCATGAATTTCGGTGAACGGTAGGATAGTTTTAGTAAAATGACATTCTATTTTATCAATTTTATATACAACAAAATTACTGTTAAAGGTGGCCAAAGGTATTGAGCATATAGTCAGTGCTTAATTTGCAAATTATTAAGTGCCAGGGCTCTGACCAGGAGGCCACTGCAGCTTGCACCATGCATTTTCCTATCATCCCTGCCAAAACAACTACTAACCATCTCTCTTGCATGTAAATGCGACAGTTCAGATTATTCCAGGTCCCCAAAGCTAAAGAAAAAGGCTGGGGCGGCCGGTATTAGCAACTTTGATGTATATTGTAGGCCTTAACTACTGTTATTCTTCTCATCTCTAAATTAGATGAGCAGTGCCACCAAGAGGTGGACTGTTCTAAGTATGGTGTTGACAATTAGGTGCTGGTGCTGAGCACCGGAAACCAATTAAGTGCTGGTGCTGACCACTGAAAAGCACCCATTAAGCACTGATATAGGTGAACCAACTGGGCTTCAAGGTGGCAGCTCTATACTTGAGCTCTAACTAATGGCACCACAGTGTGGTTGCTTCATGCCCAGCCATGGCAACTGGGCTCCAACTGCAGATGGGTATAGCCAGCCTCAACTGGATGATCTAATTTTGAGCTCTGGATGACTGCCGCAGGTCTGTCTTTCCCTCCTTCTCTGACATTCAACATAGAGTACGAATGGGCTTAACCTCCTGGAGCCCCGTCTACTGTGTTCTGCTTCTGGAAGTGGTGTGGATCTGGGAGACAGTCAGTGGCGTAAAGCAACTGAGGAGGGGGCACTAAGTATCTAATATCTCACAGATATCCTTTGGCCTTGGTCTGAATGAGAGCCCCCTGAAAGGTTTGGAGCCCCTTTAAAGGCTGGTCCCCCCCTGGATACCAGCAGTTGCTGGGACTTGTGTTATGCCCTGGAGACTACCTTAGATTAGAGTGGAGTACGGTTGCTGAATGGATTACTGGAGATTGCTGTTTATCTTGAGCTATGTGGAACATATCTTGGGCTCCATGTGATACAAGCATCAGACTGCTGGAGCAAACCAAGGAAGTCATAGACCACTAGTGGTGGATCTATGCCCAGGCTCATGCCACAACCTAGGCTCTAATTCATGATGATGAGCAAGGTGCAGTGGATGTTGGTCGGCTCCTCTAAGTTATGCTGCCATAAATATCTCTATAGGACTGGAGTTGAAATGTAAATAGTAAGGAACTGATTACAAGTGACCTGTTTAATTGCAATCCTTGCGCAAATAACTGTTTGCGCAGGGATCACAATTGGAAATTTTTGCCGGGTGTGATTAAGATTACACAATTTGTTAAATTTCAGCCGATCAAACCTAATAGATGTTAACATGGGTAAAAGGTTCAGTATGTATCGGGACATGGATTTTAGCTGAGTTAGCACCAAAGTCAATCTACATTTTAATACCCAGAAAGTCAAAATAAACAATAATTATCAGATCCCATGAATTCTGAACACCTTGGAGTAGAATTTATTTAAATAAAATACGTTTTTTGTTGATTTTAACCACAAATCTCCCACGGCTGATACAGACCGAGCATATAAATCAAGAATATTTACACCAGTATACAAGAAAGACATGACATTGGAAAGCAGAATATACAGAGACTCGAACATTCAGTTCTCAAGACCCATCACCCCAACAACCATTCCATTCAGTCCCACTCAACTGTGTGTCTCCATCCATTGACCATGGCCTACCTGGGCAAGGTTCTAGCAGAATCCCCTTTTACTAAGTTCAATTTTTCCATATCTTATGATGTTTCTGGGAGGTAGCCTCTTGCCAGCTATATGGGGCATTCCAAACCCATGCAATGATCCATCACCGTGGCCCTTTGACTAATACGTGGGGCCACCACACTCTTCCAAGCTTGAGAGATGTCTCACTTAGATATCATCAGGCCTAGCCAGAGCAGCGCCCTCTGATATCTATTTCCTTTCAATTTATCTGTGATATGTAGGAGGATCAACTTTGGATATCTAGAAATTATCCAACTAAGTACTGCTTCCAGGGTGCCTAATACTCTATTCCAATAAAGCGAAAGAGTGGGACAGTGCCAAAATCTGTGTATTAAATTGCCATTGGGGTTATAACAGGGCAAGCAACTTCCTGACATGATTAAGACCATACTGAATAGACATGGTCAAGTGTAGTATTTACGGTGTAGTAGTTTAAGTTTAATAATTCAGAACTGTGAAGCTATCACTGCCCCCCTGAGGGTGGCAACCACCTCAATCCAGTCCTTGTCCTCCACTGGCCCCAGATCCTGCTCCCACAGTGCCCTCACCACCACCATTGGATCAGGTTGATTACAAAGTAGAGTCTGAGGATAATTTATGTTCCTTATTGTTAGTTTGTAAGATCTTAGCTTCCAAGGGGGATATTTCTGGTATGGCTGTGACAGACTGTAAGTAAGGACTCAGTGCATGCCAGAGTTGAAGGTACTGGAAAAACTGAGTGTGGTACAATTGATATTCCACTTGAAGGTCCTGAAAGGACTGCAAGGAACCATTATTAACCATCTCATCCAGCAAGGAAATGTCTATGGTGTCCTAGGCTGAAACCCCTCAGAAGGCCGCAACCTTTGGGAGTCGAGTCCCGGTGCTTAGCGTATTCTCCAACGTAAGTGTATGTCCCCATCCCATGGATTTCACAGCACCCAGCCAGATTTTCGGCACTACTTTCATGACAGATGGTAAAGTGTGTGAGATAGTTCCCCCACAAAGCAAGAGCGGGAGGTTGCCACAACCTATGGCCTACCCCTTCGTCGCATAGGCTAGACCTTCAACCTCCTCAAACCACCAATCGTTCACAATTAGAAGATGTGCAGCCTTATAGTAGCAGAGGATGTCGAGAGATGCCATTTCACAGTCAAAGGTATGCCGACAACATTTATTGAGGGAAATCCAGGGAACTTCCCTATTCCACAGCAAGTTATAAACAAAAGCGTTAACCTTAGCAGTGCACTGGAAATGGGTAATTGTGGAGCTGATAAAGAAGTCTGGACAGGGAAACCATCATAAAGATTTCTGAGCAACACAATATGGACAGCGGGAAGCAGAACCAAAGCTTTACATCTTTGGAGAGACTGTCATGTTGATTTTGGAGGTTAGAATCGTATGCCCTTTGCCCATCATTGGTAACATAGACTTCGAGATATTTAAAGCCCAGTGGAAGCACATACGTCTCAGGCACCCAGGGCATGGGACAATGGGGTATATGGAGGACTCAGTCTTATTCATGAGGAGACCGGAGTATGAACCAAAGACCAGTAGGATCTGCAGAGCCTGAGGCCCTATCTAATGTGGATTATCCAAAAACAACAGGATATCATCAGGATAGAGGGAGATCCTGTGACCCACATCTGGAGGCTATTGGAACCAATGAATCAGGGCATCTACATACACCCATGCCACCAAGTGCTCTATTGCTATTGGGAATATTAAAGGGGAAAGGGAAACGGGGATATCCCTATTGGATGCCCTGTATTATGGGGAACCAATCTGACATAGCTCCTCCAACTCACACACTCGCCAGGAGATCAGTGTAAATGAGGCACACAAACCCAATGAAGTTGGGACCAAAACCTAAGTGAACCAGAAGGGCAAAGAGGCAAGCCCAGTTGACATAATCGAACACCTTTTTAAAGTCCACCATAAGCATGGCCTAGAGTTTGGAGGTGGTCGACCTCTTAGCTCTATAGCATTGTGAACTTGGTGTATATTGTGCCAAGTGGCACGGTGGGGCATAAATTCAGATTGGTCCTGGTGCACCAGATTGGGAATCACTACCATGAACCAGTTAGCCAACATCTTTGATCAGATTTTAACCTTGGACTTTTATAAGGAAATTGGTGGATATTTCTCAGAGAGTGGCCATACAGGCCTTGTTTTGGGCTCACTACAATTTCCACTGATCGGAGATCCTGAAGCAATTCACCACTTGTCAGAGCTTCAACTAAAGTTTTAAGCAACAAGGGCTTACTTGGGGCCAAAAGAGGTGCCGACATTTGGCTGGATACCCGTTGGTCCTGGTGTCTTGCCTGCTAAAGCTATGCATGGGCAACGCTGAGCTCATCACATGCGACATGTGCTTCCAAAGAGTCACGTTCCACCAGAGGGAGGCACCGCACTTATTTGTCAACTAAGAATTGGTGAAGGTCTGCCTGGGGCCCATCAGAATCAGACCTATAATGGCCTCAGAATAGGTTGCAAATGTATTTGCAATGTCTCTGTTACCAGTTAGTTATTCAAGACTCAGCATTGTTCCTATGTACCCAACCAGAGCACCAGTGGCCCGCAGAGTGAGGAGCCAATGCAATGTTTTATTGGACTTCTCCCCCATTGGTAGATACAGCTGTGGGTGGCCAGCCATGCCTCACAAGCCTCTGCGTGAGTTTTTGTTTAAGTAAAGTTTATGTGTGGAGAGAGTCACGCATCAGAGCCTCCTCCATCGTTGCAACATATTGTTGCTCAAGATCTAGCACTCATGTCTCAAGATCTTCCACCTGGGTATTCAACATGAGGCACGATCCAATTGACATTTTGAATCATTTTTGGTACAGTCCAAAAAATCAATTTTCGGATGAAAAACGATGACTCCGGGCCTTTCTGCCCCTGGTAATAGCTAATAATGTCATCACGAAAGGTGACTTGTAAAGACTCCCAAAGGGTTCCTGCAGAGGACACCAACTCCTAATTCTCGAGCAGAAATTGCTGGCCCATGTCCTAACACTATTTGCTGAAACTCCTCGCCCTGGAGGCACCAGCAGCTCAATCGCCACCCCCCCAGAGCGTATATGTATCCATGTCAGATCCAGCATCACCGGCGGGTGATCCAAGAAGCTCCTCATCAGGATACGCACGCCAAGAACACAATGGGCATCATGCTGGGGCAGGAGAAAATTAACCAGACTGGAAAAAATGTTTGCGAGACCCAGAATAAAAGGTACATTTATGAGCAGTCGGTTAATGTGCGTGCCACATATTGAGTAGGGACATGTTGTGAAGAAAGGTAGAGTGCAAAGTTGGGCATATCCGGTGTCAGCCAGGAGAGAGGAGGGATCCAATTCAAGATCGCCCACCCCATTGAGGTTGTGAAGATACAATAATCACGCTCTCAACTCAAAGTAAGTTATAAGAAGAGAGAGTATATTCAATGAACACTTCAGCAGGTTCTAACTCTCCAACCTATTCCTCTAACCAGTGTGACACCTGTCTTCCACATTCTACCTCAACATTCCATCATTGACATTCTTCTTCTTGTGTCACATCACAAGCTGCCCACTGAAGCATACCACACACCTCCCCCAATTCGAATCTCCATTGGAGTCCCTATAGTGATCTATACATAAAACTTCAATATTTGATTCAATGACATACATAAAACTATTATATATATGTTTGAGCAATTCAAGAAGGATTTTAATGAAAGTACAATAACATTTGCATGTCTACAAAATCCTTAAGATATTCTGGACCTCTTTGTGTTCTCATACTTTTCATTTGTACCTCGTAAATTCCTTTGTATGAGCTACTATATTGGCCTCCCTCTCCACTTTTACTTAGAAAATCTATGTTTTCTCTCATGCTCGTTGTCACATCTTCATTTTCCATAGGTTTCACACCCACACAGCGACTTAGATTCCACACCCTGCCATCATCTATTTTCACTGCTTTTTTAAACAGCTTTATGATTTTGTGCACTTTTGTGTATTTTGACCATGGTGCACCACCCACGGATGCCTTTATTTTTGCCAAATCACCCACTTTGACAAATACTTTCTTTACTTTCTTTTGTTGATCATACACTTATTTCCTCATTTCCTGCTTTAGATTTTTCTCTTTCTCTCCAATCCCCCAATGTCAGGTTCTTAACACCTTTGTTCCACAGCATCCACCTGGGACACAATAAAGTGTTTGGTGACCTCCCTTAAAATAATTCAAATGGATTTTTTTACTGTTGATGAATGAGGAGTCATTCTGTATGCAGTGATCCAATCCTGTAAGGCTGGCTTCCAATCCAAACCATATGATTTGGCCAAGTGCATATCCTCCTTGAGAGTTTTATTCAACCTTTCAATGGCACCATTTGTTGCAGGATGATATACTGAACTTTCGTAATCACATGTAAGGCCGCACAGGTGTCGGAATTTGCCTTGTGGCCTGATCTGTCACATCTGACAAATTTACCCAAAAACCTACTTGCAGACCCTTTGTTTACCACCTTATTCTTATAAATAAGATTCACATCAGAACTTATTTTTTCAGTTGCAACTGATGCCCAGAAGGAGCAGAGGGGTAATGTAGCCTGCATGGAGAACAGGGAAAGTCGGCATGACTGTTTTGGGCGGCTGACCAAACAATCATTGCTCACCGTGAAGGGTTGTGCCACTCCTCCTCTGCTCTTCAGCCTCACGGGGTCCCCTTATTCAAGCTGCCGCAGCAGGAGCACATAATACAATGATAATAACATTAGTTATTATCATTTTATGTTTTCCTTTCTTTTGCTGCTTCGGAGCAGTGGGGGGATGCTCCTCCGCCTTAGTGGAGGAGGTGCCACTGCATTTGTTCCTTCTATTGTTTTAATATCTCTGTGTAATACTCAATTCCTTTACACATTCTACCATGTGTGCAACCCTTTTTTACCACTAAAATGACTTCATCAAGTGGTGGTTTCATCTTTGAGTCACAATTCTTCAAGTATTTTATCACTACTACGCTTGAACAATTATTGGTCTCTTATTCTCTCTTCCAGTGCTGCTCCAAATATGCACGTAGAAGCAAGCTTCCTCAAGCTGGTAACATCTTCTTCAATGGTTTTGCCTTGACCTTGTGCTCTCAACACAAAATTAAACCTCTCCATTATGGTGCTGGTTTTTGGTAAATAATGTTCATCAAGTTTATGAATACTAACTGTATTCATTTAAATGGGATTTTTCTTCACGGCTTAAATCTGGTAAGTTTTCAAGTACCTCTTGTCCCTCTCCTCCCAGACAGTGCAACAAAAGAGCATGCTTTCTCTCTGCACTAAGATTAGTGCCGCAAACCCTCGCAGTTTCTAAAGATTTTCTTCCACTTGCTCCACTTGACTGTCGGTTCACCAGGGAAGGTCCAATAATCTCCTTCTCAACACCAAGTGATTTATACGAAGAGCAGGTATATTTAATGAACACCCCAGCAGGCTCTAACTTGCCAATCTATTACTCTAACCCTCACAGCTGTCTGCCACATTCTACCTAAACAATCCATCATTGACATTCACCTTCTCGTGCTCACCTCAAAACACATGTCACATCACGAGCTGCGCACAGAAGGAGAATACCACAGAGTACACCTCCTAAAATCCATGGAACATTGAGAAACTACCAAAGGAGGTAACACAGCTTCCCCATCAACATAGAGGAAAGGGTGAAAGGGGCGTAAACACACACCAAAGAGACTGGAGAGAGACCCCTGCTGAGTCCCCATGACCTCCTCATACCAGCCGAGGCTGTCATACCACACTCTGCACACCACCATAGGGACAGGTCAACGGATCTGAATGGCCAGGCTTTGTGAGCCTTGATGGAAGCATGAATGATATACCTGGGAATATCTCCTGCAGGCCAGAAAGGGGCAGTTGTTACCCATGATAAGCGTTTCTTGTTTCTTATGGTATGAAGATATCAGTGTTGGACCTAAAAACCGCCTTGAATATTGCCCCATGCTTGAAAGGCCACCAAGTCTCAGTCAGGTTTATTGATGTTTCATCCATATGTAAATAACCATCAGGGGGTTTAATCAAAACAGAACCTTCCAAACAAATATATGGCCATGATTCGCAAAGCGAAAACCTTATTCTTCACCACTAAAATTGATAATACAGCTAATTCCTCTAAGGAATTATTTACCACAGTAAAAAGGCTTACCCAAGCTCCCCCTCCTCAGCCCACTCTCTGTAACCAGGTATTTTGCAATTCAGTGGCCGAAGCCTTATGCTAGAAAGAAGAGAATGTTTTTAATACCTTTTCTTTAACCCCCAACGCTACTGTACCAGCTATCATCCTCCTAAAACATCCAACATTAACACACATTTCAATTCATTCAGACCCACTTCCCACACCGAAGTAATCAAGCTATTTAAAGCTGCTCAATCAGGGTTCCTGAGGACCTTTTCCCACGATTACAGCCACTTTGGCAGTTGATGTTATCAGCCCCAAAGTAGGCAGATTTATTACAATTGCTGTGTAACTCAGATTCATTCCCTTCCATCTGGAACAAAGTTATTGTTTTACCGCAGATTAAGAAACCATCACTCACTCCAGATGATCCAAATAAGTACAAGCCTATTACTTGCATTCCACTCCTAGCCAAAATATTTGTAAAGGCCAAAATACACAATTGGGTGAGTATATTACCAAGAACAACTTCCTTGACTCCTCACAATTCGACTTTCGAGCCGCACACAGTACCAAGTTCACACTCATTAAGGGCACAGTAGAGATCAGGCAGTCCCTGGACATTGGCATCTAGGCCCCCTTGATCCTGCTCAACTCATCGGCGGCCTTAGCTACAGTCAACCATAGACTGCTTATGGGGTGCTTGAGCTGGATCTGGGTAACTGGTTCAGCCTGGAAGCTAATTCATTCATTCTTATCTGGACAAGTGCAAACTGTTAGACTAGAGGGATTCCCCTCCCTCTCTATCTCCCTACCCTCTGGGGTTCCACAAGGGTATTCAATCAGCCCACTTCTGTTTAATGTCTATGTTATCCCGGTGGGTATCTCATCAGATCCTTCGGTTTCGAAATCATGTCTTATGCTGATGACTCCCAAATTGTTGTCTCCCTTGGTACAGCTGACAGGGCGGTAGCAGAACAATTTTGTGGCTGCATGAGAGCAGTAGGAAATTGGATGGTGAATAATTTTCTTAAATTGAATGCCTCCAAAATGGAGGTGATGGTGTTCGGTGCTCAACCATCACCTCAGAGCTGGCCTCAGACCTATCACCCAACATGGCCCCGCAGTCGTACCCACAAATGCCCAACCATTACCCTAAGACACCCACTCCTCCTGCTGAGATGATGAGGCACCCTAAGCAGACATCCCCCCTCTGGTCCTGGCACACTACTCCCTACCCCAACGCCACTTCCAGACCCATCAGATTCAAGAAACACCTCTCGGGCCCGGACATCCTCTCCCTTCTTCTAACTTACAACACCACTCAATCTGACACTCCAGACCTATCCAAGCTATGACGCTAGCCCCTTTTAAAGATCCTAGTAATGACAGTCACTCCAGATACCATTCAAACCATTACACTTAACCCGCATAGAACCCCCACATTTAACTCCAATGCACTAAATACTGTGAACCTCATGCAAGTTCACATTGCACAGTCTACTCCCACTGACTCCAAAACTCACCTGAAATGCATCCTTCTCAACTACAGATCCGCAGTGAAACATGCAGCAGATATCGCTGACCTCATGCCTAATCAGGAACTTGACCTCCTGATTTTCACTGAAACTTGGCTCAATGACTCCTCAAGTCCTGTCCTGGACATCCTAGTTCCTCCCACTCACAACATTATCAGACGTGATAGAGCAAAGAGCATGGGGGAGGCGTTGCGTGTATTTACCATAATAGTCTCTCAACAAAACAATCTCTATCTGCTTCTGTCTCATTTTGTGAATACCTAAGCATCAACATCTTCATGCAAACAAAGACCCCTATGCAACCTACACATCTTCTACCATCCACCAGGCGACAATCTCCTTCTGATTGAAGAAACTATGGTAACCATCTCATCCAATCTAGGTCTTCATTGCCCTAAGATCTTCCTGGGAGACTTCAATCTACATTGGAATGACCTGAATGACCTAGCTGTGAACAGTCTTAAAAAAATCCTACTTGACCTCAACCTGACTCAATTCTGAGACAGCCCAACACACAACCTGGGCTCGACCCTTGATCTAATCAACTCGCACCCCGACACCATTCGGATTAAATCAATAGCTCCCTGTAACTGGTCAGATCACCACTCTATCACCTTCCTCATACTTGAACGATGAAACACCCAAAGACCTCAACTCAAGAAATTGAAACACTGAAAAAGATTGATGCAAAACGCTAACATGGACAAACTCATATCAGGCAGCAATCTGTCCCTGTCCCCACCCATGCTCATGGCAGATGTACATGAACTCACTAATCACTACAACAACATCATGCTAAACGTTTTGAATGCAATTGCCCCCCTTCAACTAAAAAGAAAATCTAACAAATACTCCAATTCTTAGTTCAATGACGGCCTAAACTCAGACAGGCACAACTTGAGACTAGCAGAACGAGCTTGGAGATTCTCTCCATCTACCGAACTCCTCAAACTTTTGAGAGTAAGAAGGACTCTGTACAAAAAACACATCAGAACTGCGAAAGTGACCTTCTTCAGAAGCCAACTAGACAAAGCCAGAAATTGCCCCAAAATCCTGTTTGAACTGATCAAATGGCAAACCAACAACACACCCACTCAATTGATAATCACCACCAGTCCCTATCCTAATTGCGAGGACTTTACTGCTTTCTTCATCGAAAAATCCAACAACATTGAATCTGATCTAAGGTCGGCCTAGATTGGTTTTTCATCCTTACCAGACTCTCACCTAACTCCCCAGTCCCCTCTTCCTACCTTCCACTCCTCTAAAAACAATGCACATTGGAATCAATTCTCAACCCACAATGACACTTCCAATCTCAACATTCTCTCTACTCTCAAACCATTGAATCCCTTCAATGAAACCCTTCCCTCATATTTCTTTAAAGAATTGATAAGGCTTCTTCCGCTCTGGACCAAGATCGTTAATACCTCCCTACTTCAAGGTGAGATCCCTGACTGCCTAAAGTCGGGGCTGGTTCTCCCCATCCTTAAGAAACCTACTGCGGACCCTGGGGATCTGAATAACTTCTAACTAATCACTAGCACCCCTACTCTCGAAAAGCTCATTGAGAAATGTGTACAGGTACAACTATGTAACCACATTGAGGAATTCCAGCTATTAGATCAAATTCAATTGGGCTTCCGTCAAGGCCACAGCACCAAAACAGTCATCACTCACATAGTTGATGACGCGCTTACCCGACTTGACCGGAACAAATCCTGCCTATTAATCCTACTCGAATTCTCCTCAGCCTTTGATACAGCCAAACTTGACAACCTGCTGAGCCATCTGGAACATAGGATGGGGCTGTCTGACACAGTACTAAAATGGTTAGCTTCCTTTCTCCATAATAGAACACAGAGAATTAAATCCAACCAATCCCTCTCCCATCCCAGTTCCTGCACCTTGTGGGTACCCTAAGGGTCCTCGCTCTCACCCACACTCTCTCACCCACACTTTTTAACTATTTATTGAACCCTTCACCAAAATCCTCAAAACATCTAACATCCAATACCACAAATATGCAGACAACACCCAGCTGTACATGAAAATCTCATCGCATGACATTATCAAGTTACTCAACGGAACCTTACACAAAACCCTTAACTGGCTTACCCTCAACCATCTCAAACTAAACCCCCTAAAAACGGAATTCCTCCTTATTTCCCAACCCAAGCAAGCACTCATCATTGAAGAATACATGAAAAATCTGTCTGCTCTCAACTACACACCACACATCATAACTCTACGAAATCCCTAGGTATAGTGTTGGATAGGAACTTGAGCATGCAGGATCAAATTAGTGCTTCTACGAAAGGAGCGACTTCAAACTGAGCATCCTAAGGAAACTAAAACCTTTCCTTCCTCCTGATGACTACAAGTCCACAGTACAAGCACTAGTCATCTCAAAACACTTTAACACACCTCTCTACCTCACAAAGAAACTTGAGCTGTCGGGTGGTGCCCGTACCTCCAGGAGCACCAGCAACCTCCTACTTAAACCAAAGAAATAACATTTTTTAAAAACTACAACCGTTCCTTCTCAGGAATTACAATAACTCCAAAAATCTGGAACACCCTCCCAATGGAAATGAGACTGATTCCATCCACAGTGTACTTCAAAAAGGAAATAAAAGCACTACTGATGAATACTTGCCTGTCCTAAAGTCCAGTGATTGTCCTGAGTCACCTCATATACTGTCACTCTGATTCTTTTGCCCACTATTACGTTGTTATGTAACTATTGCTATTTTTTATCTAGCATGGCGTCACACAACTATTGCTATTTTTGTCCATTGACATGACTCTGCAATGATTGCCCCCTCTCATCTGTGTCCATCCCTCTGTAAAACGCTCTGATACCCTTTAAGGTCATGTTCGCGCTATACAAAATTTTCTAATAAGTAAATAAATAACCCATCCTTTTGGATGCCTATGTCTCTTTTGAAGGAGTCCCTATCCCAGGGTCCTGTCCCCAAGGCCTTTAAAGAGGCAATTGTGGTTCCCGTTCTGAAGAAACCAGGGGCTGACCCCAGATACTGTCGAACTACTGCCCAATCTCCTTGCTCCCTTACCGGGCTATGGTACTGGAGGCCCATGTGGTGAAGTGCCTGTCCAACTTCATTGAACAATCCAACTATCTTAATTCACAGGAAGCAGGGTTTCGCTGTGCCCACCCAACGGAGACGGTAATTCTGCGGTACTAGACCCCTTGCAAGAGAAGGCTAATAGGGGCACCCCCAGGCCTTGGTGCTGTTGGATCTCTCGGCCGCCTTTGACACAGTTGATCATGGTATCTTGGTGGATCGTGTCAAGGCTCCTGGCATTCATGGCTCAGCCCTTAGCTGGATTAGCTCCTTTCTAGAGGACCGCTCCCAGTCAGTCTGAATAGCCCAGTTCACAGCGCTAAAGTTTACAAACACCTGTGGGGTCCCGCAGGGCTCTTTGTTATCCCCCCATTTGTTTAACCTCTACCTTTTCCTTCTGATCCGGTCCCTCAAGGAAATGAAACGTGCCACTTTCAATTATGCCGACGATTTACAACTAATGTTCACCATCGACAACTCACTGCAATCAGCCTCTGAATTTCAGTCCACCAGGATAAACATCAGACATTGTATGGATTGTAACCATTTAAAGCTTAACCCAGGCGAGACCGAATTGGTCCTGAAGAGGGGCCGCCAATCTCTTTGGGACCAACACTTTTGGCCAACGGAACTAGGACCCCAAACCCCTTTTTCCTCTACTAAAAGCCTTGGTGTCACAATAAATAACAAATGCAAAAACAACAATTGATGGACAGAATGCAGAAAAATGTCATACATTCACCCCAGTACAGAGATCTGGGCCTAAATCCATTGTTTTTTTGCACTCCACACCACCCCAGTTCAGACATGGCCATATGCAAATCAGCCTTGACCCTGTGCCTCATGGGAACAGTCCAGCCCGAACTGCCAAGCCATGTCTTTCCTGGGCCGGAATCAAGCATCCTAGGACCGGTTTCTGGCTATCAGCCGTCTTCAGCCAGGATAGCTTGACTCCAGTGGTGTGGAGAGCATGGGACTCACGTCTGAGCATACCCATCCCACTCGGGTGACAAATGCAGAAACAACAATTGATGGACAGAATGCAGAACAATGTCATACATTCACCCCAGTACAAAGATCTGGGCCTAAATCCATCGTTTTTTCGCACTCCACACCACCCCAGTTCAGACTTGGCCATATGCAAATCAGCCTTGACCCTGTGCCTCATGGGAACAGTCCAGCCCGAACTGCCAAGCCATGTCTTTCCTGGACCGGAATCAAGCATCCTGGGACCGGTTTCTGGCTATCAGCTGTCTTCAGCCAGGATAGCTTGACTCCAGTGGTGTGCAGAGCATGGGACTCACATCTGAGCATACCCATCCCACTCGGGATGACAAATGCAAAAACAACAATTGATGGACAGAATGCAGAACAATGTCATACATTCACCCCAGTACAGAGATCTGGGCCTAAATCCATCGTTTTTTTGCACTCCACACCACCCCAGTTCAGACATGGCCATATGCAAATCAGCCTTGACAATGTGCCTCATGGGAACAGTCCAGCCCGAACTGCCAAGCCATGTCTTTTCTGTACCGGAATCATTTCTGATTTGCATATGGCCATGTCTGAACTGGGGTGGTGTGGTGAGCAAAATAATGATGGATTAAACCCAGATCTGTGACTGGGGGTGAATGTTTTGCCAGTGTGCAACATTCCGTCCATCAATTTTTGTTTTTACTTTTGTCACAATAAATAACAGCCTGTCACTAAAAACCCAAGTTGGCTCTGTGATCTCTACCTGCCTCTTCCAATTACAGAAGATTAGAAAGATCAGCAGACTACTCACACAGGCAGCACTGATACAGGTTGTAATAGCCACAATTATGTCCCACTTGGACTACGCCAACTCAGTCTACCTTGGTATGCCACTGTTTAACTAAACATTTACAGATGTGCAGAATCAAGCGGCTAGATTGATTCAGCCGCAACCCAGGTGGCAAAATGTCACCTCAGTTTTGAGGAAGCTGCACTGGCTTCCCATTCCGCAGCGTTGCGTTTTTAACCCCTTCGATGCTGGTGACAAAGCCAGCTCGACATGGGCGTTACCTGCGCTGCGCGCATGACGAGCTGGCTTTGTCACGTAAGGCTCTATTTTGAAATTTCAGCGCACAGCGGGAAAACCCGCTAGCGCGCATGCGGTTAAAGTAGGAAATTTGGTCTTTAAATCACTATATGGACAGAGCCCCAAATTCATTGATAGCCTTATCTAAAGGTACACTTCCTTCTGCAACCTACGCTCGGATCACCTCCATCTCCTGGCAACTCCTGCATTTAAGCTGAAGCGTCAAGGGGGCTGCAGGTTTGCAACCTTGACACCTAGACTATGGAATTCCTTTCCCCTGGAAATCAGATCATGCACTGATCTACTGATCTTCAGAAAATCCCTCAAGACATGGCTGTTCACCCAAGCTTATGAATAACTCCAACCGGGTTCGGTAAGTCCTCGAAACAGCTCTCTATAAGAATTAACATAACATAACAAAGTGGTGGCCCACCAAGGTCGGTCCTCTCCCTACTTCTTCTAAGTGTGTAAGAAACTTAGGAGTTCTTTTAAATAATAAACTATCCTACAATGACTAAGCAAATGCAGTCACTTCAGCAGCTTTTTTAACCTTAAAAAGGTAAAAAAGATGCTGTACTTTCTTCCAAAACCTTTTCAAAATACAGTGGTCACTTCTCTAGTTGTATCACAAATCAATTGGGCTGTATCTCAATGCCACTGTCAAGTTTTAAATAAACTGCAGACCTTACAGAACATGGCAGCATGATTGCTAGATAATATCCCCAAGCGCCGATCTGTCTCTCATCTTATAGCCAAGCTTCGTTGGCTCCTGGCCAAACAAAGGATACATTTCAAGGCTCTGTGTGCGGTTTACAAGGCGCTACACGTAATGGGTCTAGACTTTATGAACAAATGCTTCACTTCGTACATACCTTCCTGCGTCCTCAGATTTGCTTTGTCCAAGCACGTCCCAGTCCCAACATTTAAACTCACTAGTTGTGGGGGCAGAGGCTTCATGCTAGGAGCCGCAAAGGAGTAGAACAATCTCCCTTGGCACATTAAATCCCAACTCAGTCCAGTCAGTCTGCATCCACTGAGAGTCCAGTAAAGTCACTGGAATCTCAGTGGATGCAGACACACCGGGCCCCACTCTCACCTCATGGTGAAATTGCAAAAAACACAGTTGATGGACAGAATGTTAAACAATGTCATACATTCACCCCAGTACAAGGATCTGGGCCTAAATCCATCGTTTTTTTGCACTCCACCCCACCCTGGGTTAGACACTGGCTATATGCAAATCAGCTCTGACCCTGTTCCTCATGGGAACAGTCCAGTCCGAACTACCAAGCCATGTCTTTCCCAGACCGGAATCAAGCATCCAAGGACCGGTTTCTGGCTATCAGCCTTCATCAGCCTGGATAGCTTGACTCCAGTGGTGTGGAGAGCCTGGGACTCACATCTGAGCATACCCAGCACACTTGGGGTGAAATTGCAAAAAACACAGTTGATGGACAGAATGTTGAACAATGTCATACATTCACCCCAGTACAAGGATCTGGGCCTAAATCCATCGTTTTTTTGCACTCCACACCTCACCTCAGTCAAACCAATGTCCTGACTGGGGCACCTCTCTGGCCCAAGGGAGATGGCTCTATGATTCTTGCGGTGATGCCCCCATTGTGGGGTATCCTGCCACTTTTTCCAAAGGCCCCCCTCCCACCCCAATGATAAATAGAACTGGGCGCTCTCCAATCCAATCCCATGCCATCACTAGTGCATCAAGGTATTTTCCTGAACGATGACTTTCAGGCATGCTCTGAAAAGGAGCATATGCATGATGTAGACAGTTTAAGATTTTTGCTCCCCTTCCTAAAAGGAGTGACACTACTGTTGGACTTTAAGAGTGTAGGCTTGAAAAATTATCACAGGGGAGGATTGAAATGTCAAGGATTCTGTCTTTCTTGCTGCTCAGAAAACAGGACCCCTATCTGCATAAAAAAGCACTCTGGCAATGAACGAGTGAGGTGGGGTCCCACCATAGGTCTCGAAGTCAGGGTGTGTGTGCTTGTTCAACTATAAAGCAAGTGGAGATCTCCATCATGGGCACAAAGCTCCAAAGCCAGCTAGGGAAGAAGGAGGTGGACGAGGTCCCCTCTGCCGCCTTATAGATGCCCACAATTCTCAGACTGTTGTGCCTCAATCCGCCCTTAGCATTTTCTATCCAGGTCTCCAGTTGTACCTTTAGGAGTGGCAAGGTCATGAGACGAGATGCATGCGAATTGACCAAGTCATCAGCTGCAGATATCCTACTATCCACCTCAGTAACTCTGTGTCCAGTGTTCCATAGATCTTGCTGAATCAGGGCAAAGTCTAATTTCAGTTCACTCTCCCATTTTGCCCTCCATCGTGTCTGCAGGATGGAAGAGGTCTGGAGGCCTTCTGCTGGTGTTATACAGCTCCCTAATGAGCTGGTGTCATCTGAGGTAATCATCTGTTTAGTATACTTGCTAATTTGTTGCTGCAACACAGTGCGCAAAGGCTTGTCTCGTGCCATTTCAGTCCTGGGGTCCTTGGGTGGGAGGGCTTTCGTAGGCACAGAACCAGGATGTGGGCTCTTAAAGGTGAGATGCTCCACACTTCAACAGTGCAATGGCAACACAAAGTTAAGCCCATGAAGGGATCCCCACTGATCTGCCCCGAGTCATACAGCAGTAGATGTTGATCATCATCACTCCCAAGAGGTCAGCACCCGCAGCATGACCATCACTGACCTTAGGAGCAGCACAGGATCAAGCTCAGGCCCAAAGCCCACACCTCGAGTGATGTAGAGATGGCAGATAGAGTTCTTCATCTGCAGAGGGATCTGGGGCCACGTGACTACAGCTGATCCCCAACAGAGACCAAGCACCACTCCTGCATTTAAGCTGAAGTGTCAAGGGGGCTGTAGGTTTGCAACCTTGACACCTAGACTATGGAATTCCTTTCCCCTGGTGGAAATCAGATCATGCACTGATCTTCAGAAAATCCCTCAAGACATGGCTGTTCGCCCAAGCTTATGAATAACTCCAACCGGGTTCGGTAAGTCCTAGAAACAGCTTGGCCACATTGTAGGCAGCTCCATGAGTGTTGCAGCGCTAGCAATTGGGCCCTCAGGCCTCTGTGGGAACCCCAGGTGAATCACAGCTATAAAGCTGGGGCGGGTAACTCTCCCTCTGGGCCCAAATCATCAGGGGACTGCAGGCCCAGTCTTACAGATGTGGGGCCAGTAGTTGGGCAGGGTGGTCGGGTAGAAGTACTCCAATCAGCACATCTGATGGGCCTTGGGAAAGGCCACCAAGCAGATAGGCCCACTGATTTACCTCAACGTGGGCGATCTTTCAGAGGGAAAGGGCACCACCATTTCATATCAGCACAGCATTACTATAATGACCTCCCCACTGGCCAAGTGCAGGGCAGGATGTGTCCTGTAAAATGTCTTCAAGTGCCCAATGCAGGTGTGGGAGGAGTGAAGGGAGCCCCCGACTTTGGGCCTCTGTAGAGGTCGCAGCTCCTGCTGCCAAATGTTCTGACATCCATGTTATTTGATTATGAGATCGGAGCACAGACCGCTCATCTCTGGTAGTAGTCCCCATGAAACAGCAATGTCTGAAGGGGGCAGACCCAGACCAGGAGTTGAGCAACTGGCATGTTGCAGCTCTCCCTCCCATCTCAGGGCAGAGTCAATGCCAAGGCATGGCCAACATCTCAATCTCATCTCAACACAGCCCCATCCAAGAGGCCTCCAGGGGAAATCGAGAGAGCCCACTTTCACAGAGACCATCTAGCGGGCTCCCAGATTGGCATGCAGTCTCTTCCTTAGCTCCCCATCAGCGCGGTTGCAGTCCTATGATCCTGCGGCCCTCCAAGGTTATCAGCATCGAGCCGGAGACCTCTGGAGTGCATGCACAGGGTTCTGATCAGGTGCTGTTAAAACGCCAAAAGTCTGCGCTCTACCCAGGCTACTGAGCCACGGAGAGCAGGCTACTTTGTTGCATTTCTGGTGTGTTGCGGCACAACTCTAACAAAGGGTAACAGCCATGTTCAGCACACACGCCATGCCCCCTGGAGTGATATTTTTTTTTCAGATGCGCTAATTATCAACCTACTCGCCATTAGTGATGCATTTGGACAGATGTAGAACAATGTGAAATTAATAATGTCACAAAAGAAAATGGTTTAGGGTCAAACTTTCTCTTTAAACCTAGCTTAGACCTGTCAGCCTTAGGGTAGTCTTTCCCCCAACCTTTTGCCTTTATCCTCCATTTTTGTGCTGAGCTAATTTTTCCTGGCCTTAGGATTCTATGCACTTTGCCACTGCTAACCAGTGCTAAAGTGCTTGTGCTCACGCCTCTATACATGGAAACTTTGGCTTATACCCAACTGGTATATATAATTTACTTATAAGTCCCTAGTAAAGTGGCACTACATGTGCCCTGGGGCCCTTAAGTTAAATGCTACTAGTGGGCCTGCAGCACTGATTGTGCCAACCACTTAAGTAACACTTTAAACATGTATCAGGCATGCCATTTCAGCACCTGTGTGTGCAGTTTTAAGCTGCCAATTCGACCTGGCAAAATAAACCAGTTGCCAGGCCTAAAACGTCCATTTTAATACATATAAGTCAGCCCTAGGGTTGGTTCTAGATAGCACAGGTGGTAGGGTGAAATGTATTTAAAAAATAAGACATGTCCTTTTAAGTTTTACATGTCCTGGAAGTGAAAAACTCTTAAATGTATCAATCAAGTAAAAACTTCTTTATTTCAGAAACCATCCCAAAAAAAACACACATTAAACAGATAAAAACATTTACAGTAAAAAAATACAAATCAAACATTATAGTTGAACTTAAAAGTAAGCAAAGCAGCAGGAGAAGTCAAAGAAATCCATGCAGCACAGTACTAGAAATGTCGAAGTTCCAAAGGAGAACATACAGATGTAGATAATATTTAAGGGATAAGCAAGCACGTACTTAGGGGCAGGTTAAGTCATTCTAGTTCTTATACACAGGGCTAGAAAAGTACATCAAACTAACAAAAGACAAAATGATTTCTTATCATGTTAAAAAACATAACTCATAACTAAGATAGTTTTAAAAATAAACTTGCAAAATAAAATGTATCCAGGATGGACTTTATGAGTTTTAGCTATCAATAAGCCCTATAGTGTATCAACCAGATTTGCCTGATGTGCATCTGTCTCCATGGGTCATATTATTTGATTAAAGCCGGAGTCACAAGGACTTACTTATATGCCTGACTGCTAAAAATTGGCTGCTTAGTGCTATCGCATTGTAAGAGTCAATAGGCATCACTTAAGTGTCTTGTGCCCAGAGTAATGTACATCGGCCTAATTCAGGACCTCCTAGGTTTTGCAGAAGAAAGGCAGAAAAAATGTCTTAAATCCCTTTTTCACTCAACAAGTCCCATATCTCCCATAGGATAACATTGGAGTGGCTGTATTATATTTTATAAGTGTAATTTGAAAATGGGAAGAGATAACTTGTTCAAGTTTGGGGTCTCTGGAATCAAAATTTAAAATCCTAACTTATGGTGAAGTTGTATTTTAGATTGCAATTCTGAAAATGCCACTTTTAGAAAGTTGACATTTTCTTGCCTCAGTCCTTTGGTGCCTGCAGCCTGTCTCTGGTCACATGACACTGGGTGTAGCTGACAGTTGAGCTTTTCGTATTCCTCCTCACAATAGGAAGCTTTAAATGTGTCTGGATTGACCATCACTGGCTGGATGGGAGGGAGGATATGTACACAGCCCACTTACACCTGAATATGATGTGTCCTGACTCCACACAAAGGACTGCATACCTTCTGTAGTTAGTCTGGAGCCAGGGCAGGGTAGGCAGGATGCATAGGAACTTCAAAGGGAAATCTCTAGAAGTATATCCCCCACTTCAAAGGCCAAACTGGGTATAAATACTGGACTTGAGACATCATTTCAGTACACTTCTGGGCCTGTGGATACTCTGGCAGGAAGAAGGACTATTGTGCTGCTACAAGTACTTTCACTTTGCTGGACTGCTGCTCTAAAAGAGCTGCTGCCCAGGTTTGCTGACCTCCTGCTCTCTTTCCTGGGAAAGCAGAACTAGACATGCAACTTCATCTTGAACCAGAGACCGAAAAGTGACTCATAGGGCTAGTCTGCTGGCCTCCTGATCTGACCTCAAGGCTCCCCAACTAACTCCTGGCCCCCAGCTGAAGTAGATCTCTTCATAGATCAGGTAGTGAAATTCTTCGGGTCTACCAACACTGATGCACCGTCCCTGGCGGGGACTAAATTCCCAATGTTGATCTTTGCGGACGACACCCTCCTCTTATCAAAGACGAGGGGGGGTCTGCAGAGGGCTCTAAATCACTTTGAGGAATACTGCAACCAAAATGACCTCCAGATAAATGTGGGGAAAACTAAATTCATGGTTTTCTCCAGGAAAAAACCAATACGTAGTAGTGTACAACTTAACGGGGTTAACCTGGAACAAGTTGACACGATGACGTATCTGGGGGTCACTCTGGATTGCCGACTGTCCTGGAAACCACAAATAGAGACTCAGCAGTTAAAACTGGCCCAACTGACTGGCTGCCTCTTGCGTGAGCAAAAGAAATCTATCACCAAAAGGGTTGCCCCCGCATTACAAATTTATGATGTCAAAATTAATGCTGCGACACTCTACGGGGCAGAGTTATGGGGTTTTATGGATCTCTCGAGCTTGTACAAAATCCAGTGTAGGTTTCTTCGCAACCTGGTGGGGCTTCCCCAATCAACTCCACTGATCCCTCTTTGCCACGACATGGGTTGCCTTCCAATAACAGACATGGCACGATATAGAGTAGTGTCTACTTGGAGGCGTTTATGGACCACGGAGGAGTTGGCACTTTTTGCAAAGGAGTTAACCGAGGTGAAGGCTATTGGGGGTTCTGAGCGAATCCCCTGGCTTCACTCGGTGAAAAAGAGCCTGTGTGATATGGGCCTTAGTCATCTGTGGGTCTCGCCAGGCACTAACAACTTCCCCCCGAAAAAGGAATTTAAGAGTTTATTTTGGGCCTCAACCCGCCATTCTTTGGCACACGCATCCAGCTCTGAAGATCTGACGGGGCGTTTCTTAAGATTTAAATTGGATCCGGCTCGTGAGATATATTGGGACCTTATCTCCAGGCCATTGGACAAAAAATTGTTCCACCAATTTCGGGTGGGCTCATTACCCCTTAATTCCTTCACCTCATCTTGGAGCAACAACACTACTAATCTTTGTAGTCGCTGCCCCGGGTGTAAGGAAACAGAGGGCCATTTTTTGTTCGCCTGCCCTCAATATAGAGAACCCCGTTCAAAATGGCTAAAACCCATTTTTAAACGCATGAACTGTAAAAAATCCTCGGATGCAATATGGGCTTTAAAAACAAACACAACTGATTTTACTGTGATATGTTTGGCCAAATATTTAGGTTGGGCATGGGCAATTAGAGCAAGAAGGAATTTAATTGCCACATGATCAAATAAAGTGTGTAAACTGTATAGTGCTTTGTAGCAAATGCTAAACATATTTTTAAGATTTGTTAAATTTAATGTCTTGTTTCCTCTCAACAATGGTTTAATAACTTTTTAACTGTAGATCCTAGATTGACTTTATACTGTTGCTTATATATAGATATAACTATTTTTTTATAAGATTTTGTAATATGTAGTGATAATGAAACTGTTTTAAATGTTGTGTTAAAATTGTCTTTTATGATTTCATTATCGAAATAAAGACATTAAAACCTGAAACCTGAACTCCTGGCCCCAGCTGAAGTGAGTTTCTAATACCCAAGTGTTGCTCCGCAGGTCCTGGTCCCTTGTTGGGGCTCAGCGCTCTCAAAATCAAGCTTTTGGACACTTCGTGAATGTAAACAGACATGTTCATACAGAGACAGAGATGGTCGCATTGAAATTCAGCACAAGCCACCATCAGACCGGGAAATCCACACAGCAGCATTGACAGCCTGCAGGGGACTGCCAATTCAAAGCTCCAACTCACCAGTCTATGATGTCCAGCATGCCCCTCGCCCCACACCGACAACCACTCATGACACTCTCCTGGCTCCCGACGACGCTGTCCAACCTGAATGGGACTCTTGGCGCAAAACTTGAGAAGGTAAACCTTCAGCGGGACAAATCTGAGACTCTATCCAACCTGCGCTCCATCGTGGTTGGCCTGAGCTTTTGACTTTGACCTGGTCCAGTCCAACCAGATAGCGCTTTGTGGTTTTAGGCACAATCTTACACTTTATTTTTTTTAAATTCATAAATCCGGTTCTACTGATAGGATTTTTGTTGTGTTGAATATGTTTTATTTCTTAAATTCTGCTGTTTTTTTAACATTGTGTGGGGTTTTTTTGTGTTGTGTTTTCACTGTTCTACTGTTTGGTGTGTTGCACCTATTCTTTACGCATTGCCTCTAAGTTAAGCCAGACTGCTGTGTGCCAAGTAGCAGGGGTAAGAGCAAAGGTTAATTTGGGGTTCGCTTGTGCCTTATCCTGACAAGGATTGTGGTAGCTGCTTAACCAGGGCTCACACCACAGTCAACCAATAACCCAATTTCTTACATGTTCTCACAATTAAACCTCTGTAGGCTAGGAGGTATGCATGATTCAGGGGACAAGAATAAAGTCAATAGATGAGAGAGCGATTTATAAAGTATGTGGGTGAAGATCCCTCAAACACTGGAAAACGTAACTTGGTGATAAAAGCAGTGGAATTTAAGAAGGAGCTATGTAATGGGAGAGTGATGGATGTGGAACAGACATTGCATTAAATGAAGGACTGCTTGGGCACGATGGAGTGCAATTGCAACATAACAGAGTTTCCCACTGGGGGCTGAAACAGTTACAGCACTGTACAATTACAGTCATTATCCATATGAAGGTGCAGCTACAAACTCTCGAATGTGCATGCAGAGGAACCTAGGACTGGCAAAATAAGCAAAGTAGAATGAAGACATACTCTTGTAATCTATTTACATGGTGCTGTATTGTAGCAGTGCCTAAATATATCTACTATTGGCTCTATTGCCATGGCTCTATAGAAAGTTAAGTAGCATAAATCTGAATGTCTTACCCTTTAATAGAGCGAAATTTAGTATGGGTGATTCCTCAGTAAGGCTTGGGTGCACTCATATAACATATACTTTAGAAATCTATAGGGTCAAGTGTTTCCCACTAGCGAGCAACGGCAGTGGGATCTGAGGGTATGGTGGAGTTGTTTCACTTCAAGTAGCTGAAAACAAATTTTTAAGGGGCCTCGTGGGAGTCCCACAAAGTGTACCTTATGAAATTGTACACGAAGAATTAAGTTTAGATTTTATTACAGCTCAGTTGCACCTCTTTCCTCTGAAGCTTTAGAACTTAATTTGGGTAAAGGAGGAACTTAGTCTTAATAGACTGATTTTGCAGAATTGCTTAAAATTAGAAAAATCCTCCCGGATACCATGACTGGCATGCTTGGAGCTTAATCTCCGGGCTTTGCGGAGGTCTACTCTGTATTATAATCCTTTTACCATAACCCACCCTGATGGTAAATGGATTGAAGCTGTCTTTAGGGATAAACTGGCATCAGAACGTGAGGATTCTGTACTAATGAAACATTCCATGCAATGTGCAATATTAGTGCAAACTGTAAATAATAGCGAACCTTACTTGACCTAGAATGTAACACGATATCAACACCATATATTGACTTACTTCTGGCTAAATTTATTCCCTCACTTGATTCCTTTTAACCATGGATGTTTTCTGAAATCTGACTTACCCCTGTATAACTGTGACAATACATCAATAAACGATACATTACAAATTGTTATGATTTGCCCAAAATACAATAAATAGTTATGCCCAAATTTTAAAATTAATGATTTTTATGCAAATTAGGCCAGTCATACTGTTTTTATTTGCCTTTTATTTGCTATTCTCTAACCCAGGAGAAACCATTCATAGTTGGTTAGGTGAACAATTGCGAGGGAGTTAAAATTTGTTTAATATTAAAGTTATTTCTTTACGATTGGGCACACCAAATTTATAAGTATGTAGATAATTTATGTTAGTAAATTAATTAATATTTCCAACTGATTTCACTTACCATTATTGATGCAATCACTGGGCCTTTTATCACCCACCACAATGCAGTGTTATCATTCATATCCCAGCAGCTGAAAATATAAAAAGATTTTGAACAGAAAGTTAAAATAGCTTTCATTAAATAGATCATTTTCAAAGTTATTTTAATTCCTCAACGAAATAATACTCACAGAGATAAGATGTTCTTTGACTGTATCAGTTAAAGTGGTAATATAATTGATGCAAAGTTACATACGTGGTCAATTTACTTTGGTTTGTTGTTGAAATTATGATGTGCTACACAAACTATGTTCAGTAAGATGGAATAGCTAGATCATCTGCATATGATATACAAATCTCTTTTTAATGGTGGAATTTTTCCAGATGGTTTTATTGTTTGAAAAAAATGCAAAATTGGACCACCATCACTCTTGCTTTTCAATTTTAGTTCATGCACCACTTGCCACAAAAATCAACTCTAGATCCGGTTTATGTTTACCTTGGAGAAGGATGAGATAGTTAACACACCTGATAAATTCATCCCTGGTGAATTTGTGGTGTGCAACAAATACCTGCAATTGCTTGTTTTGCCTTTTGAAACAGGGCACAACATGCAGACTTTGGTGCATCCAGTAGAACTCAAAAAGTCATACATACACCCATTACTGAACAAAACAAACTTTGATCCACTGAACCCTGACAACTACAGACCGATACCTAATGGACCTTTCCAGGCAAACTGATTGAAAGAGCTCTGTCCATCACCGCCCCCCTTTTCTGAATCGTTTTGTCCACCATAAGTGTGGAAGGGTATACTCAGACATGAGTCCCTTGCTCACTGCACCATCAGGATTCAAGCAAGCCGGGCCGAAGACGGCTGTAATGCCAGAAACCGGTCCCCGGAAGCTTGTTTCCTTTCCAGTAAAAGAATTGGCTTGGTAGTTTGGTCTGCCCTGTTCCCATGATGCACTGGGCCAGGGACAGACTAATTTGCATGTAGCCAGGTTCTGAGCTGGGATGGTGCAGTGAGCTAAAAAACGGTGATGGATCAAGCCCTGATCTGTTGACTGGGTAGGAGTATTCTGCTTTATTCAGAAACTCTGTCCATCACCACCCCCCTTTTCTGAATCGTTTTGTCCACCATAAGTGTGGAAGGGTATACTCAGACATGAGTCCCTTGCTCACTGCACCATCAGGATTCAAGCAAGCCGGGCCGAAAACGGCTGTAATGTCAGAAACCGGTCCCCGGAAGCTTGATCCTTTCCATTAAAAGAATTGGCTTGGTAGTTTGCTCTGCCCTGTTCCCATGATGCACTGGGCCAGGGACAGACTAATTTGCATGTAGCCAGGTTCTGAGCTGGGATGGTGCAGTGAGCTAAAAAACGGTGATGGATCAAGCCCTGATCTGTTGACTGGGTAGGAGTATTCTGCTTTATTCAGAAACTCTGTCCATCACCACCCCCCTTTTCTGAATCGTTTTGTCCACCATAAGTGTGGAAGGGTATACTCAGACATGAGTCCCTTGCTCACTGCACCATCAGGATTCAAGCAAGCCGGGCCGAAGACGGCTGTAATGCCAGAAACCGGTCCCCGGAAGCTTGATCCTTTCCAGTAAAAGAATTGGCTTGGTAGTTTGCTCTGCCCTGTTCCCATGATGCACTGGGCCAGGGACAGACTAATTTGCATGTAGCCAGGTTCTGAGCTGGGATGGTGCAGTGAGCTAAAAAACCGTGATGGATCAAGCCCTGATCTGTTGACTGGGTAGGAGTATTCTGCTTTATTCAGAAACTCTGTCCATCACCACCCCCCTTTTCTGAATGATTGAAAGAGCAGCATTTCCCCAGATGTCACAAATCATTGAAGATATTGCCATACTTTCAGACTGCCAAACCGGATTCCATCCAGAAAGAGAAACATCATCTGTCCTCATTGCCATCTGGTATGACCTGAAGAACACAGTTGACCACAACAGGGTTGCTGTGCTACTTCTCTTGGACCTCTCAGCTGCCTTTGACATGGTTGACCATGACACTCTGGTACAAAGACCCTAAGAATTCAGTATAGAGAGGACTGCTCTAGACTGGATCACATCCTACCTTCAGAACAGAAGTAATGTCATCCATCCCCCACTTTTCTCATCCAAACTGTACTTCACGAAAGCAGGGGGTCCCTCAAAGCTCTATCATTTCATCCATGCTTTTCAACATCTACTTGAAGTCATTACTGGAACTGATTAATCATTTCACCTCACGTGCTATAACTATGCAGATGACATGGAAATACTCCTTCAACTCTGGCCCAAAGACATTGGAAAGTCGCCTATTTTCAGAAAACTGATAGAAAGAGCAGCATTTGCCCAGATGTCACAATTTACTGAAGATAATGCCATACTTTCAGACTGCCAAACGGGATTCCATCCAGGAAGAGGAACATAATCTGCCCTCGTTGCCATCTGGTAGGACCTGAAGAACACAGTTGCCCACAACAGGGTTGCTTTGCTATTTCTCCTGGACCTTTCAGCTGCCTTTGACATGGTTGACCATGACACTCTGGTACAAAGACTTTACGAATCTTGCATCGAGGGGAATGCTCTAGACTGGATCACATTCTACCTACGTACCGAAACTAATTTCATCCATACCCCCTTTTCTTATTCAAACTGTACTCCACAAAAGCAGGAGTTCCACAAAGCTCTATCATTTTGTCCATGCTTTTCAGCATCTACTTGAAGTCATTACCAGCACTGATTGATCAATTTTACCTCACATGCTATAACTATGCAGATGACATGGAAATACTCCTTCAACTGGAATGCCCCAAAGACATTGGCAAGTAGCCTATTTTCAGCTGTCTCAGAGCCGTGAATCAATGGATGACATGGAGCCATCTCGAATGGAATGCATCCAAAATGGAAATACTCTTGCGTGGCGATTAGAAAAATTATGACCTATTTCCCGCCTGGCCTGATGATCTGGGAATACTTACTAAAGTATCAAAGGAAGTAAGAAACCTTGGAATGACCATGGGCTCCAAGATATCAATGAATGCCCAGGTGTACAAACTGGCAAGATCAAGCTTTGTTACTATAAAAACTACGTTTGGAACTTTCCCTATGTGAGATTCCCACACAAGGTCCAGGCTACCATCTTTCTTGTTCTGTCCAACTCAATTACGCCAAAAGCCTCTACCATGGATCACCTTTGATGACTATGAAAAGATTAAAAAGGATTCAGAAATCATCTACCAGACTACCCTTACATATAAAGATTGAAGACCACCCACGACAGTCACAATCCATAAAGAAGGCAAACCCAAATCGAACTGTACGCCATAATAGACCTATCTTCCTCCTAAACGCTGAGCCCAAAATCCTTGCTAAACTACTTGCTAACCATCTTGTTAAAATAATCAGTGACCTGGTGCACCCAGATCAGTCAGGCTTCATACCCCACCGTAACACAGCACTGAACCTCCGGAGGCTACATGGGGTGATGGGGCAGCTGGGCACATTGTGGGAGCCAGCAATTGTAGTCTCCTTAGAAGCCACAATAGCTTTCGACACCATAGAATGGTCCTGCCTTTTCGCAGTGCTGGAGAAATTTGGATTTGGAGAGAGATTTATTCAGTGGATCAGGCTCCTTTATTCCAAACCCTTAGCACAGGTCATAGTGAACAATAGAAGATATACGCTTTTTGCATTGGGGCGTGGTACCAGACAGGGGTGTCCACTCTCCCCCCTCCTTTTTGCCCTAGCTTTGGAACCCCTTGCGATATGGATCCGGAGGGGCCCGGCCATACAGGGATTGCGTTGGGCTCTGTCATTGTAGTACCACATCTCATATACGCTGACGATAGTCTATTGTTCCTAGCCGCTCCAACGGAGTCGCTGATTGTAGTGTTGGATATTTTCGCAATCTTTGTGAGATTCTCCGGATACTCCATTAACCAGGGCAAATCCCTCTTCTATGTTCTGAAAGGGGACCACCCAGCAGTCCCCAGGGACTGTCTAATACAAATCACCACTGAGGGCTTCAAATATTTGGGAATTTCTGTGACATCGAACCCCCAGCTTTGCTACAATCGTAATCTACTCCGCCACTACACAGATTGAAGCGAGATATCACAGCATGGAGAGTGCTCCCACTATTGTTGCTTGGCAGAGCGGCACTCTTTAAGATGATGACACTGCCTCGCTTCCTATATGCACTACAAAATTTCCCCAAGCCGGTGCCTCCCAGCTATTTTAAGGAAATCGAAGGCATGCAGAGGGATTTATTATGGGAAGGGAAGCCTAGAATAGCACTCAACAAACTTGCCCTTAATTGGCATGATGGTGGAATCAGTCTCCCCGACCTAAAGAAATACTATTGGGCAGCACATCTAGTAGCTATTAATCATGGCACGTATTGAAGATTGGATAACCCGGGTTACGCCATGGATAGCTGGCTTCTCCCAGGGGGAAACTACCACTGAGCACTCTACTTCAGACCAAAACGCTTTCCCCTAACTGGGCCGACGATATACTTGGTACTGTCTGGCACACTGCCACAAGGAGTTTGGGGTGGGTAAAGAAACTGACGGCATCCACGCCTCTCTGGGATTCTGAGACCCTGGGTGATCTCTGGAAGTCAAAGGGATTTGACAAATGGGACCTTATTGGGATCTCGACCATTGGACATATGTGGGTTGGGGGGGCAGTGGTGTCTTTCGACTACTTGCAGCAGAAATATGAACTAGCCAACGAAGAATATTTCCGTTATCTCCAGATCCGTCATGAACTGCGGACAAACATACATGAATGGGCGGGAACCCACAGAAGAATGGGCAAGATCCGGGTGACGCTGGGTCTGATGTTGGAGAAAAGGAATATTGCTCAATGGTGGGGTGGCCATGTCCTCTCCAACACCTTTGAAATGGAAAAAAAACATGGACTGGGGCATGTTCCGGGAAAAGTCTGTCTAAGTTGCAAGGGGGTGCCCAAAGAAATGGTTGTTGATTTGGGGGGCCTGGAACACGTACTGTGGGGAGATCTGTCGTCCGCCCCATAGTGTCAACCTGGATGACCTCTCCGCACCATGTGATGTAACAACAGTGCCTTAGGGCTTTAATCTGATTGCTTCTAAGATTTATAGAAATTTCTCTGAATGAACTCCTCCACATTGTAACTTGTGAATATGCTTTGTGTATCAGTTCTGATTTTTATTTTATTTTATATCAATAAAAAGAAAATATTTTTTAAAAAGATGGAAGACCACATATCCCGTGCCTTGAAAGCCCTGCATTGGGTACCAGTTGCCAGAAGATCCATGTTCAAGCTGCTTTGTATCACCCATAAAGCGGTACATGGAACTTGACCAATCTTCAACAGGAATAAAATCACTAAACACATTCAACAAAGAAACCTTTGCTCTAGAGTAGCACCTTGCTTCAAAATCCGAACGTACAAGAAAAAAAACATGGGTGGCACATCCTTTTCTGTTCAAGTAGCCAAACTATGGAAATCTTTACTACCCAACATAAGATCCAGGGATAACCATCATCTCTACAGAAAACTACTCAAGAATTGACTCTTACCCACATAACCACCATACTAAAATAGAAAATTACAGCATATACCTCTGCATATAACAATTTATATGCCCTATAGATATGTACCTATATATGTGTATTGCTTTGTATAAACGTTTATAAAAATTGTTTTTAAAAATGTAGATATTCCTTAGTTCTGCTGAACAAATGTACATATTACTGGTTGCTACTTTATTCTGTTTTTAACATGTATATAAGTGACTGCATAAATAAGTAAATCTTTCATCATAACTTTTTATCTACAATTGCTGCATTATTTAATTGCAAAAAAGAAAAAAAAACATTTAAAGTACAACAACACTTGTAAGCCAGAGTTTATTAAATGCATTTAATCTACATGTACTACCTTCCTTAATCGTATTTATATAACTTCTGTATACTTATGTATCTATATATTTATGAATTTCCTTCTAATTCAGCATATCCAATGCACTACCCTATTTTTCACCCTATGCCGCTCTCAATATATCCTCTACCTCAACTCTCTGACACATCTCAAACCTCATTCTACTTCTCTTTCCAATACACTACCATAATTCTCACCCTATACCTCTATCAATATATCCTCTACCTCCAATCTCTCGTTAATTCTATACCCCATACCACTACTATAATCCCCCAAATAACCATTTCTAGAGGCTTCCCTACTCTACTCCTCCTTGCATCATCTCATACCTCGTTACAATTCAGATCTCTCAAACAAGCCTTTCTAAACCCCTCCCTCATGACTCTTCTCTCTCCACCTCCCTTTTACTCATCCCAAGCCTACTGCTATGAACTCCAAAAAAAGAGAAAAAACAACTCTAAACCCTTCCCTCTTCTATCCCTCCACTATCCTTCTCAATCCAAATAACTGACTAACATATCCACCATTCCCATTACTTTCACCTTTCACTATACTAATTCACCACTAATCCTTTATGGGCTCCGGAGTGGAGTGTAACTTGTAAAAAAAATGCTTCAACAACTCTTTGTTGGTAGCAAGCGCTATATAAATACAAACTTCTTTCCCTCTTCTATCCCTCCACTATCCTTCTCAATCCAAATAACTGACTTACATATCCACCACTCAAAATACTTTCATATTTCACTATACTAATTCACCACTAATCCTTTATCGGTTCTGGAGTAGCCTGCTACTTGCTGAAAAAGCGCTTCAACGCTTTGTCTGGGGTAGGAAGCGCTATATAAATGCAATTATAATACAATGCCCTAGTATCTACCAGACATGTTTGCCAGTATGTATTGGCAGATCAAATAAGTACCAGGAAAAAATTACCGGGATGCGTTCTTAATCACACTTAGCAATAAACTTATAATTCCAACCCCTGCACAAACTAGGGTTTCTGCGAGGGCCAAAATCAACCGGCACTCCTGTAATTAGACCCACTGTCTCTTCACTACATACAGATTCGTCTTTTGAATGTATTTGTGCACATATGTTTAATATTTGCATAGCACTATGTTAGAGGGGTGTATATTTGTTTTGCCGTTCTAGCATTAAGGTGCACTTCAGAAACATAAAAGAGCCTAGGTGATGCTTCCCCCACAAATGTTTTAAATATTGGCTATCATACAATAAAACATTTTTGGTGGGATTGGTTTGGGTTCTGCCGAATTATGTACAATTTTGTGTGAAGTCCTCTGCAACCAAGATTCAAATGACTAAGAGGGGCCCCAAGTCACCTCAGAAAAGATCCTACTGAGTCAATTTATAACAAAGCTGACCAGTCTTTCTAGAAAGCGTGACTTGGAGTTGTCAACCTGCTAGTCTGCCTTGGCAGACACATCCCAACTATTCTACATGGCTAAATAATGTTAGAAAATGTTAGAAACTATATTGGTGTAAAACTAGAGTGTTATGTTATGTTATGTTAGTATGAATTTGTTGAGCACACGTTCATCCCGGGGTTTCTTGGCGCTGTGTACCGCTGGGGAACCCATCCTGGCTTTCCCTGTGAGATGGTCCCTATTGGGCATCCCCAAGGTGAAGCCAGGCCTCCCCGGCAGCGAGGGGGCCATTGTGGAGATTAAGCAAGCTATTGCCCAGAGTTGCAGCATGGAACCCATGGTTAGAGAGGCACCAAGGCGAGATTTATCGAGCCCGCTGACATTGGTTCCGTACCCTGCAGCGTCAGGAATTGAACCCTGGTCCCCGGCTGACCTCTGCTTCTGGGTCTGCCGCCTCTAACCGGTGAGCCACACATGTTCCCATCTGCCTGCCATTAACATCCAGATGATTCAAGCAAGCCGGGCTGAAGACGGCTGGAATGCCAGACACCGGTCCTCTGAAGCTTGTTTCCGGTCCAGGGAAGACATGGCTTGGCAGTTCAGGCTGGACTGTTGCCATGAGGCACAGGGTCGGACTGATTTGCATATAAATGTCTGAACTGGGGTGGCAGAGTGGGCTAAAGAACGGTGATGGATTAAACCCAGATCTTTTGACTGGGTGTGAGTGTTTGATTGATTCAGATGCTCCGTCCATCACCACCCCCTTTTGTACCGCTTTTGGCCGCCATAAGTGTGGCAGGGTATGCTCAGACGTGAGTCCCTTGCTCACTTTGGCACTGGATTCAAGCAAGCCGGGCTGAAGACGGCTGGAATGCCAGAAACCGGTCCTCGGAAGCTTGTTTCCGGTCCAGGGAAGACATGGCTTGGCAGTTCGGGCTGGACTGTTCCCATGAGGCACAGGGTCAGACTGATTTGCATATAGCCATGTCTGAACTGGGGTGGCAGAGTTGGCTAAAGAACGGTGATGGATTAAACCCAGATCTTTTGACTGGGTGTGAGTGTTTGATTGATTCAGATGCTCTGTCCATCACCACCCCCTTTTGTACCGCAGATGTTTTACTTGGCTGCATCTGTCTGAGACATGTGTTTGTGTCTCAGCTCTCACATGCCCCACATGTTTCTTCTATGCAATGAATAATAATCCACATTGGTAAAGCGCGAACAATCACCAGTAAGGGTCTCCAGGCGCTGGGGGCCGTCAGGAAGATTAAGGAAGCTATTGCCCAGAGTCACATGGTGCTTGGTTAATCTGCCCCCTGAGCTGGGGATCCCCAGATTCCAGCGTCAGTCGCCCTGGCCACAGCGCAACAACTCTCCCTACTCCCTGATAATTACGTTATGCACAAGACCTATAAGCAGTGCCTAGTTTGTGAAAAAAAGAGTAACGGTGTCCGAAGCTCAACTCAGAAGCTGGCTGACTTTGCAATTAAACATCCATACTGAAAATCATGGCTGGTAGTGTTAAACTGTCTCTCTCTTTGTGACGGTTTTGTCCGATTTCTCTTCCTCCGGCTTTTTGATCTATTGGGCACATTCATCCACATTTCACACAGTGCAGAGCAGCTAGCCACCTTGCTGCTCTGTGTGGAACAGAAAGGGCAGGAATACACTGTATTTAACTTTATACTGCGCATTCCTGTCCTTACCTTGTGCTGGCTCGCTATGTGCTGCATAACGCTAATGCATGCATTCTTGGACCGTGGCGCAAGTGTGGCTGCATTTCAGACAGTATTGTTTCTGTCCAGGAGGGACACCTTCCTGCACAAAAAAATCATCTGAGACATTTTCCTCTTTCTATGTGTGCTGCAGAATACAGCACACTTAAAAAGGGGGAAAAGGACCACAAGTGATGATTTTTCTCCTTGTTACGCCTCACTCAGGAAGGCGCAGCATTTGGGCCCCTTCCAGCTCTACCAGTAATGATGAATTCGGAAAAGCACCAAAATCCATGTGTGGATGTGTGGGAACACCTATTCTCCACCTGCGGAACGTCTCCCTGGGGCAGAGTAACACACGCAGAGATTTGTACTACGTTGCGCTACTCTAGATTTATCAAGCCATGCAGGGCCACACAAGGTGGCCTTGCATGGATTGATACATTAGACTTAGTAGTTGTGCTGCTCTTCTACTCCCTTAACCACATCGGTGCTCATGACGGAGCGGTTCCATCATGAGCACCTGTTGGGCTGTGCTTATGTCGGAACCGTTCCGTCACAGCCACGCCCGTTTCTTAGAACCTTCAGCAAAGCGCGAAAATTTGCTCTGCGCTGAAGGGGTTAAGTGGAGCAAGTGCAACGCAACTCGTCAATAAATCTGCCCCTGTGTTTCCCCCTGTTTTTTAGTTGGTAAATAAATGGCACATGTAAATTAGTAGAAGGCTTCAAACATAAGTGTTGGCAACCACTGGCTCAAATTGAGCCAGCCCTATCTCAAGAGGGCATTCTCTAATTCGCATGGGGGTATGACCTCAATGAAATTCAGGAATCTCTTTGACTCCTCGCCTGCGCTGTATTATGGGCCTGGGTGAAAAGACAAAGGAGCTGCCAGGAGGTGCACTGAAAGTGTAGCTCAAAAAGGTGGCGCACTGTCAGCAGAGGGGTTCCATGGAATTCCCTGAACATCCCGTTGCAGTCAGGTTCAGTCGCACATTGCACCCGCCTGCAAAGGGATCTCTAATCCCACCACAAAGGGCAGGTGGGTTGACTCCTGCACAGTGAAACATGAAGCAGCTTTGAAACAACTGCTCTGTATTTCACTTAAATGCGCAGCCTCAAAGACAGCACGGGTTTGTGGGTACCTTAAAGGCAGTACATTCTCTGTAAAATGCTCCACTTTCCCTGTTTGTGGACGGTGCACTTCTTTAAAGGTGCACCATGGTGCAAACAGGAAAAGTGTGTGCTTTGTGTAGTGAGGTCCCTGCAGTCTGTTTCAGCCTGAAACTCATCTTTAACTAACAGAGCCACATGCTCTGGTCCTCATGCGCCCTGATGTTACGCAAGCTTTGCTAACTCTGCCCCTACTTTCTCCTGACCAACATGCTCAGGTACTTGGCCTTCTCATTTTTCCCCTCCTACACAAACTACGCTTATGCCATCTTCCTGGGACTGTCAGCCTCATGAATCAATAAGCCGCAGAGCATTCACAACAAATTTGTGAGGCAGGCCTGTGTAAATTTGATCACAACTCTCCAGCACTCCGGCACCATGCTGCTTGCATATCAGATTGCTCCATACATGCTGTCCAGATCCTTCCTCCTCAAAGACCTTTTCTTTGGTAAGGACAAATGCAGAGGTTGATCCTTGGGGGTCTTAGGACCTTAAATGTAGTACGGCCTCACATTTTCCAGACCTCTAATTTACTGGCTATTACAGGCTAAAACCTCATCAGTTTGCATAGTGCCCCTGCCTGCTTCATCTTTTTCTATGGCCTGTGGTCTGTTCTGGGGTTAAGGTTTTCTTTGTGCCATGATGAATATAAGTCACCAAGCGCTTCATCAATATTTAATAAATAATCACAACCCTAAACAAGGTCACTGAGTACTGAAAAAGGAGCGTAGGCATACTGAGGCAAATGCTTTGAAGGTTTTAAAATAATGCAACAAGATAGGTGTTAAGTTTTCCCCCATGAAAATCTGTGATGTTTAGGAAAAAGGAGGGCGCAACATTTTTCCATTTAGTCATTTTTATTAGAATATTATATAAGGATAATAATCGGTCATATTCAACAGAAAATACAGAGTATCTAGTAAGTATGCATAATTTAAAAGACGTATACATATAATATATAATACAATATTAAGAATGCTAAGAATGCTATTCATATCTGCAGCACGTTCCGTTTATTTTGTATTAAGAAATCGTACAAGTATGCCAAAAGTAAATCTCAAGTATTTAGATCTGCTATTATTTTTAGAGGTATCTGTGACTCATGTACTATTTCTAAACCTGATTCTGAGATTACTGATTTCTACTTCCTACATTGTTCACAAATCATGGTTGGTTCCATTTTATTTCCGATCATGTTGCTGTGTTAACTTCCTTAAAACAGTGTGCTGAGAAGTCTGTGCTGCTCTGTGGAAGCTGTAACAATGGCGATACAATAAGAGCAATAGAAACTCCTGGGCCCAGATTTTCATATATGTCACGCAACGAAGTGCAGCACTCAAAGTTGCTGCACTGCATTGGGTGACAGGGTGAGACCAGGAGAGCACCATATCTACATAGATATGGCACTCTCCTCCCCTCTCCTGGGCGCAGAATTTTGCTGCTGAGAGTCATGCACACACCTTTTCGCCATAGTGCAAGGGTGTGTGTGATTCTAGCACAGTTTTGTACTGGAATGTTGCCCTTCCAATACAAAGTACTGTAACTAGAAAAGTTTACAACTTTTCCTGATTTGTATGTGTGATGTACAGTGCAGCACAACTGCAATCTGGGAAAAGAAAGGAGAAATAGAAACAGATGCACCAGTGCTTAATTTGTAAAATATGAAGTGCCAGGGCTCTGACCAGGAGGCCACTGCAGCTTGAACACCCATCGACCTAGTCATCACTGCCAAAACAACTACTAACCATCTCTCTCACATGTAAATTCGACAGTTCATATTATTCCAGGACCTCAAAGCTAAAGGAATGGCTGGGGGGGGGGGGCAGGTATTAGCACTATTTTAATCTCTATTGTATTCCTAAACATAGATGAGCAGGACCAACATGTGGTAGACTGTTCTAAGTATGGTGTTGACAATTAGGTGTTGAGCACCGGAAACCAGTTACGTGTCGGTGCTGAGCATCCGAAGGCACAGGCTCAAATTAAGCACTGACTGGTAGGCCTACCCTGGTCAGGAAGACCAATGGGTCTGGACAAGGTCAGCCACGAATCCAAGGACCAAAGTGACCAAGCTCAAGATGACCTGGACAAGTAGAACCAGGATCAAGAGGGCAAGGATCAGAGGGTGCAGTACCAGGAGGACCAAGAGGACAAGAAACAGGGCCTGTATGACCAGGAAAACCTACACCAGTTGGGACGAGGACTAGAAGGGCCAGAAGAAAAGAGGCAATCCAGCACCTGGAGACCATCACAGGTGACAAGCTGCCCTTTCATAAATACTGTTTGTTATGTTATAAATAGCTTATATCGTGCACAAATACTCTTGAGTGTCCTGGCACGTAACTCGAGTGTCCTGGCGCATAACTCGAGTCTCCTGGCGACTAATGGTACATGAAGATTTAGGACCTGAGGTACCCTAACTAGGAGGTACCAGTGAAAAGAACCAGGACATCGTGAGCAGGGCTAAGAGGGCACCTTTTTGTTCATAGTCTAGGAGGGAGCATGAATATGCATGCAGTGAATGTGTAGCAAGAATGAAGTAATCAGATTCCATGTATGGTGAAAGTCTGAGTGCTGGGACCAGTGGATGCATTTTGGACATCACCAGACAGTGGTGCTATATTGGCTGCATTCCTGTGGCTGCAGGGTAGAGACCCAAACACTAAACTGAGGGAATGATGGAGAAAGGTACCAACAGAAATCAAATGAGGTGCTAGTTACCAAAAGGGTGCTGATTAGTTCTTCCCTAGCAATTACATTTGCCATATGGTAGGTGTTAGACCTAGCATCTTCTGGCATGATTCCCCTGTCTTTTACTTTCTGACCTCCTGTTCTTGATGATACACTGGACTTCATTTTTTTACGGTTTGCTGTCTCAGCGCACTTTACCACTGTTTATCAGTGCTAGAGTGCAAGTGCTCCCTCTGTAAACTGAGTTCTTGATTGCTATTTCAGTGATTGCCATATATGATTTACTAGTAAGTCCCTTGTAATGTGCACAGTTGTGTCTAGGCCTAAAAGTCACATGCTCCTAGTGAGCCTGCAGCACTGATTGTGCCTCCCATACCAATAGTCTTTCAAAGGTGTCTCAGACCTACCACTGCAGTGTCTTTGCATGCAGTTTTAAACGGCCATGTCAGCCTGGCAAGTGCACCCACTTGCCAGGCCTCACCCTTCCTCTTATTACATATAAGTCACCGCTAACATAGGGCCAAGACAGCCCCATGGACTGGATGTGATGTACTTAAAAAGGAGGACATGTATTAGTGTGTTTTTACATGTCCTGATAGTAAAATACTGTGCATTTCGTTTTTCACTATTGCAAGGCTCTCTCTTCCACAGGTTACCATGGGGGTCTGGCTGGGAAAAAAATTCTCTAGCACATTTCCATTGAAAGATGATAGATAGCTGGACAATTGAAAAAGACATCATTTAGTAAAGATAGATTTAGAGTTGCGTGTTAAAAAATAAAACTTTTAGAAAGTGGGTATTTTCTTGCTTAAACATTCTGTGCCTGTCTGTGGATTCCACGCCTGGTTTAGATGGACTGGGGCTGTTTGCGCTATTCATTAGAGATACTCACACACATGGAGCCGAGGTGTCTATCAAATATAAACAAAGCCTTAAAATGCAATATATGTTTTCTTTATTGTGTTTCCAATTACAGTATTAATAATCACAATAACAAACATTTTAAAATGTTTTGGTTTCTACTTTTTAACATTATCTACTTGAGCACTGTTGATGATATAGCTGGAGATATGAATGCATATGAATGCCATATCAACTGTTTTGATATTTCCCAAATTCTCCCACACAAATTCAAGCTTAATAGGCTGCACAAACAGCGTAATACTTGGAGAGCACTCCTTAACATATCCTTTTTTTTAAAAAGAAAGTATGTTTAGTGTTTGATTATCTTATATTAACTGCCACAAAGCAGAAAAGAAATTGGGAACTGAAGGAGCATCTGAGTCAGTTGCTGTGAGATATGCATGCAATGTAGTTGGTTTAGGACCAGGCTTCATGGCCAATGATTGTATTCGTTGGATGTCTATATTCTGCCAGAGTCACGAGGAGGGTGGCAAGAGGAGGGCACTGTTAGTCAGATGGCTCTATTTTCTGCTGTTTAAAGCTTTCTGTTTTATGTCTGCAGTTAAGTAACCTGGACTAGTGTGTATCATAGTTCCAGTTAATATTGTAGGTGTTATCACTGCTGTTCCACACAGATGATGCCACATAAGTCAGAGGATGGTATTTGTTAGACTTGGCATCCTTGGTGTGGTTTCCCCCTATCTTTTTGTCTCTACCTCCTGTGTTTTTGACGCTGTGCTGGATTTCATTTTTGCTGGTTTAGATGCTTTGGGCACTTTGCCACTGCTGATCAGTGTCAAAGTACAAGTGCTCCCTGTATAAATTGTTATTTATTTATTTATTTATATTTATAAAAGCATTTGTAAAGCGCGAAACGAAGGCCATGGGCATCTCGGCGCTAAGTAACTGCAATGTTTAGCCAACAAGGGGGACTGAAGTTCATTGATTAAAAAGCCAGGTTTTGAGGTTTTTGCGGAAAGACCAGAGGGAAGTACTGGTCTTGATAGAATGAGGCAGTGTGTTCCACAATTTTGGAGCGGCTACGAGAAATCTTCTGTCACCCCAGTTGACAGATTTGGTTCGGGGGACCACCAGTTCCAAGGAACTGGAGGAGCGCAGTGTTCTGGACGGGCAGTAGGGGGTTAGGTTCTGAGTGAGGAACACTGGTCCGGCATTGAGTAAAGCCTTGTATACCAAGCACAGGGATTTGAACTTAATCCTCTTCTTCACGGGAAGCCAGTGAAGTTGTCTTATGGTGGGTGAAACCGGTTGGTATTTGGGGATTCGCCCTAGGAGCCTGGCGGCCGCGTTCTGAATAGCCTGCATTTTCGATAACACTCTCTCCTGGGCACCTAGAAACAAAGCGTTACAATAGTCTAGGGTGGAGAGTACCAGGGAGCTTACCAATGTTTTGGCGGTGTTTTCAGGTAGGAAGGGCAGAATTTTCTTGATGAGCCTTAATTTATGGAAGGCTGAGGAGGATATCTGGTTGGCATGTGGTAGGAAGCTCAGACGATTGTCGAACACGACTCCCAGGTTCCTCACTTTGTTAACCGGGTCTGGGGGCTGGCCCATAGGTGAAGGCCACCAAAGGGGGGACCACTCCGGGGAGAGATTGCCAAAAATTACAACTTCCGATTTATCGGAGTTTAATTTCAAACAATTGTGTGCCATCCAGTTCCCGATTGCCAACATGCCCTGGTTGAACAAGTTGGCTTTCTGAGGCCCGTCATTTTTGACGGCGAGGACCAATTGAGTGTCATCAGCGTATGACGTGAGGCTCATCCCGTGTGCCCTGATGACATTGGCAAGGTCCGACACATAAATGTTAAATAGTGTCGGACTGAGGGATGAGCCTTGGGGGACTCCACATGGTAGTGACAGGGGGGAGGATTCAAAAGGTCCTACATTGTGATTGGTTATCCATGGTTGGCATATTTGTATTACCAAGAAGTCCCTAGTAAAGTGCACTGGGTGTGCCAGGGCTGGTGATGACAAACGCTACTAGTGGGCCTGCAGCACTGATTGTGCCACCCACATGAGTAGCCCTAAAATGGTGTCTCAGGCCTACCACCGCAGTGCCTGTGTGCAGTCTGTGAACTAGCATGTCCTCCTGGTCAGTGTACCCACTGACCAGGCCTAACCCTTTCCTTTCTGTGCACATTGGTCACCCCTATGGAAGGCCCAAGGTACCCCCTTGGGCAGGGTGCAGTGTATGTGAAAGGTAGAGCATGTACTAGTGCAGGTGACATGCTCTAGTAGTGAATTACAACCATTTTCGTTTTTCACTATTGTAAGGCTATCTTGCCCATAGGCTATCATGGGGAATGCTGGCTATAGTGGTTACCTGCATATCTTCCCATAGGAGCAAGATAGGACATACAAGCCTGGTATCCCTGAATTTAATAATACATCTTTTAGGAAAGGTGGTTTTTAAATCCTGTGTTTGAGAACAGCACTTTTAGAAAGTGGCTGTTCTCTTGCCTGACCTTTCTGTGTGCCTTCGCCTGTTTGTGAATTGACTGTCAGGTTTGTGAGTTACAGAGGCTGGGTGACTCCCAGAGGCTGAGTGGGCCATCCCTGGGCTGAATAGCTCCATCTGCATCTAGAGTGGTGGGAGGGGATAGCACATGGGCCTGAATAGGGCTGTGCCTGCCTTCCACAATGCTGGCTCCACTTTCTGCAGGGCGGCTGCTGACCCTGCCCCTCTCTCTGAAAGGAAAGGAGAGGCCAGGAAAACAAAGTGCTCAAGGAACACCCAGAACTGGTTCAGACCGGGCTTAGAGCCCTCCTGCACAAAGGGAACAAAGACTTTTAGGGTTATAAGTACAGGACCCCGGACTACAGAAAATTAGATCATGCTGGAATCAAGAAGGAACCTCTGCCAAGGAGAAAGCTGGAAGGCTGAAGAAGGAAGACTGTCCTGCTGTGGCTTTGCTGGACTGACCTGCAGTTGCTTTGCTGCCAAGAAGAGGGGAAGTATTTTCTTGTTGCTTGGTCCCCTTGCTTGAAGAGATCTCCAAGGGCCTGTTGTGAGCTGGCCTCCTGTTAAGAAGTTCCAGGAACAAAAGGACTTCACCCCAACTTTCCCTGAACTCTGCTGAGAGAGTTCTGCCCTTCCTGAGTGCTGAATATGACTGAGGGGCATCTGGAAGTTGTGGCCTGCTGTTTGGAAAGCTGGAGAACAAGAAACAAAGAATATCTGCAAGTTTTCACGCATTGCTCGCTTGCGGAGCGCACCCCCGTCAGTGCGAGGAAATTCCCGCCACCGCGAAGATCGAGATCGTCGCAGTGCCTGTTGCCACCGCAAGAACCGACGCATCCTTCGCTTGCGGAACGCATCGCTCCAGTGCGGGAAAAGAACCATCGCTGCGAGTATCGGCGCGAGCCTGTCGTCGCTGGGTGAGATCTCCGCACCGCTTGCTTGCGGACCCCATCACGCAGAGCCATCGCATCGAGGGGCTGCGAGAGAAGATTGACGCTGCGCCGCGCATCGCACCTGAGATTGTCGCCGTCCCAAAGATCGTCGCATTGTGCCTTTGTGAGACGCTCCCTACGGAATCTACGCACCGGAATCCATACAAGGTATCGCCTCCCTCCCCATACAGACCAGATTCGTCGCAACACGCCCGCTGCGTCCAGCGGGGCTGTCGCATCGCCTCCCCAGGGTCTCAGGAGTGATGCATCGCTTGTTTTCCACTGCACCAGCTTCTGTTTTGGAACTTTGTCACATCTAAAGGTACTGTTGGCTAAACATGACGCAACTGTGAACTATTCTAATGCAACTGTGGATTATTTTGACGCAACCCTTAAGTACTCTTTAAAAACCATATCTTGAACTGTGTATGTTGGATTTTTGTCGTTTTGGTCCTGTCTAGTTTAGACTAAATACCTTTATTTTTCTAAACTGTTGTGGAGTCCAATTGTGGTGTTTTCACTGTGTTACTGTGAGTGTTAGTACAAATACTTTACAGATTACCTTTGATAAGCCTGTCTCCTTACCCTAACTAGAAGCAAGGGTCCCTATTTGGACAGTGGTACCTACCTCTGCCAACTAGAAACCTCCAGTTCTAACATTGTTGGTCAGCGGTGGGATTTTGAACTTGTATTTGTACTAGACCCACAGTGATTGGTGTACATCACTAGTGAGTGCAGACCAGTATGCCACAGCATACTACCTTTTGGTTTTTTATTCTATTTTTTAATAACTCTTCAAAGCATCATGTCTCTGAATGGAAAAGCACCAAATGTGGAGGCAGAATTGGAGTTTTGCATTGAGTATTTGTATTCCTACAAAGTTGAGCAGCTCAGACAATTCTGACAAAAGTTTGTTTGTCTCACCAAGAGCGGCTACGGGAAGGAGGAGCTGCAGAGAATCTTGAACGCCCACTGGGAGGCGCAAGAAGGAAATGAAGCAAGTGGAAAGAATGGTTTTCAACCCCAAGATCTGCCTGTGAGCAGACCAGGCTCAAGGCCTGGCAGCAACCATTCCAATAGGGGGTTCACTCCAGAAGAGTTAGAGGAGAATCAAAGAGTGAGGAATCATGAGTAAGAGCTTATGAAAATGAAAATGGAGAATGAGGAATAGGAGAGCAAGAATGCTTGTGCCCTAGAAGAAAGAAAATTGCTTTTGGCTCATGAATTGAGCCTGAGAGAACTGGAGATCAAGGCCAAGCAGGTGGATTCCAGTTCAAATGGTTGCAGCGCACAGCCAGTGCAGGGGGGTAAAGTATATATTCCCAAGGATTTGGTACATAATTACAATAGGAGTGAAGATATCTATGCCTGGTTTACCTCATATGAGATTGCATTGAGAATGAATTAGGTGCCTGAACAGTATTGAGGGCGGGCCTGTGGAAACATTTTGAGACTTCTGGGAGGAGTGCTCTAGAGCCCTTAGAATTAGAAGGTACCATGACCTACCCCAATTTGAAGGAGGCCTTATGTCTCAGGTATTGACTTACTCCAGAGCAGTACAGACTGCAGTTTGGGAACTCCAGAAAGAAAGAGTCTGAGACTTGGATGGAGTGTGTGAATCTGTATTCGCGTGCACTCGAAGGTTGGATGAAGGGCAGCAAAGTAATTTATCATAAGGGGTTATTGCAATTAATTATTTGGGAGCACTTGAGTAGTCTATGTGCTCCAGAGCTACACCAGCATCTTTTAGACAGCAAGCTGACAGACCCCATTGAGATTGCTAAGGAAGCGGACCGCTGAACCAGTACCAGGGTCCACAGAGGAATTGTGGGTACCACAGCCAAAGGTTGCCAGGGTCCCCAGCAGAAGAGTGGGGGGGACAAGGTTAATCAAAAGGAGTTCCCTCAAGGTCCCAAAAACAGTTCCCAGGGAAAGGAGTCCCAACACCCTAAACCTAAGCCAACCTGGCCCCCTAAGGGCATGGGGGGACAACAGGGGCCCCCCTACCTGCTATCACTGCAATGAGGTGGGCCACTTTTCCTCTAGGTCTCCCAAGAAAAATCCAATACCCACTGGTGCTCCCACCCCGGGTTTAGCAAGTGTAGCTTTGGGAGGGGATTCGATTTCCAGTGGGGAGGAGGGACTAGCAGTAATGACCCTTGTTTCTTTAGGAGACCAAGAGATGGTCCAGAACACCCCTCTGCCCCAGAACACTAAGAACTACGGGCAGTGGGTGACCATCAATGGGAAGAGGGTGGAGGCTCTGAGAGACACAGGAGCCAGCGTGACATCCGTGAGATGTCAGTGGGTGTCTGAAGAGCAAGTCATTCCCAATGTACTCTGCCCAGTAGTTGCAGCTGACAGCTCAGTGCCCCTCTGCAAAGTGGCGCGGGTTCCCTTTGAGTGGAGGGGGGTCTCAGGTCTCTTGGAGGTTGTTGTAAGTCAAGCCCTGCCTGTAGACTGTCTGCTAGGTAATGACCTGGAGAGTTCCCCATGGAAGTAGGTGGAACATCTGGAGAGGTTGGGTGTGCCAGCGTGGATCTGTGTGACCACGCGGGCTATGGCAGGCAGTAAGGGTGATTCAGCAGACCTGGAGCCTGAAACAGTGGCCCACGGGACTGCCAAGAAGAGAAAGGGCAGGGGGCGTGGGAAACCAGCCCAGCCGTTCCCATGGTCCAGGAAGGAGCAGAACCTGAGGGGGATACCCTGGAACCTACAGAGGAACAAGTGGCCGAACTGGGGGACCTACCTGAGCTGACCCATTGGCAGCAAGAAGTTGGCCCCTCCAGGGAGGAATTCTGCAAGGCACAGAAGGAGTGCCCTTCTCTCATCGGTGTGCGGCAACAGGCTGCAGACCAGGCAGCAGGCGGAGAGTCGAAGGATCATCTCATTTAATGGGAAGTTGAGTTGTTGTATATTGAGCCTAGGCTCGCTTAGCCCGGTGCAGCCCATGTGCTGATTGTACCCGAGCGCTTCAGGAACTTCCTAATGGGTCTGGCTCATGACGTGTCTCTCGCAGGACATCTGGGGCAAGATAAGACCCTACAAAGGCTTGTCGCCCACTTCTACTGGCCCCAGATGAGGAAACACGTCGGGACATTTTGTAGATCTTGCCAAACATGTCAGGCCAGTGGCAAGAGCGGGGGGAAGTGCAAGGCACGCCTCCAACCTTTTCCAGTGGTGAGCACCCCTTTCGAGCTGGTGAGCATTGACATCGTGGGGCCCCTGGACCCAAGACAGCCTTAGGCAACAGGTTCATCTTGGTCTTAGTGGACCATGCCACCCGGTACCCGGTAGCTGTCCCTCAGATTCATCTTGGTCTTAGTGGACCATGCCACCTGGTACCCGGAAGCTGTCCCTCTCAGGACAATCACCACCCCGTGGAGGCCGTGCATTGATGTGGATCTTTTCCCATGTGGGGTTCCCCAGAGTGGTGGTCTCCGACCGGGGTAAAAACTTCATCTCTAGGTACATGAAGTCTCTGTTGGAGGAGTGTGGGGTAACTTATAAGTTCACTACTCCTTACCACCCTCAAGGAAATGGGTTGGTTGAAAGGTTCAACCGCACCCTGAAAGGTATGATTATGGGCCTAGTCGAGCCCATGAGAAAGGTGGTGGGACGTCTTTCTATCATGCCTGTTGTTTGCCTACAGGGAGGTGCCTCAGAAGTCCTTAGGGTTCAGTCCCTCTGAACTTCTGTATGGCCACCCTGTTACAAGACCTCTCACCCTGGTGAAGGAGGGGTGGGAGAAATGCCGTGGGAAACTCCCCAGGATGTGTTCAGCTATGTGCTGGCCTTCCGCAACCAGACACAACGCTTCAGGAAACTGGCTCAGGAGAACCTAGAAGCTAGCTAGGAAGAAATGAAAAGATGGTACGACCAGAATACCACTTTGGTCGAATTTCAACCTGGGCAGAGAGTGTGGGTAATGGCGCCAGTGGAGCCTTGTGCGCTCCAAGACAAGAGGACTGGGCCATATGAGGTGGTGGAGCGCAAGAGTGAAGACCTGGTTAACTTGAAGACGCCCACGCAGCCCCTGAGAGTCTTGTATGTGAACCGCCTCAAATCCCACTTTGAGAGGTCTGAAATGACAATGCTCCTGACTACAGATGCTGGAATGTAGGAGGAAAGTGACCCTCTTCCTGACCTCCTGGCAGCCAAGGGGCAAGACGGGTCAGTGGATGGTGTGTTCCTCTCGCCCACCCTGACCCCAGGGCAGCAGAGGGTCTGTTGCCAAGTGTTGGGTCAGTTTGTCTCCCTGTTCTCCCTGACCCCAGGTAATACCAATTTGTGCGTCCATGATGTGGACACTGAAGATAGTTTAAATGTGAAACAGAAATTTTATAGGGTTGCTGACAAGGTCTGTTCCCATGAGGCACAGGGTCAGACTGATTTGCATATAGCCATGTCTGAACTGGGGTGGCAGAGTGGGCTAAAGAACGGTGATGGATTAAACCCAGATCTTTTGACTGGGTGTGAGTGTTTTATTGATTCAGATGCTCCGTCCAGCACCACCCCCTTTTCTACCGCTTTTGGCCGCCATAAGTGTGGCAGGGTATGCTCAGATGTGAGTCCCTTGCTCACTTTGCCACTGGATTCAAGCAAGCCGGGCTGAAGACGGCTGGAATGCCAGAAACCAGTCCTCGCAAGCTTGTTTCCGGTCCAGGGAAGACATGGCTTGGCAGTTCGGGCTGGACTGTTCCCATGAGGCACAGGGTCAGACTGATTTGCATATAGCCATGTCTAAACTGGGGTGGCAGAGTGGGCTAAAGAACGGTGATGGATTAAACCCAGATCTTTTGACTGGGTGTGAGTGATTGATTGATTCAGATGCTCCGTCCATCACCACCCCCTTTTGTACCGACAAAGTCAGAGCCAGCATCAAGGAAGAGGTTTCTAAGATGTTGGTGCTAGGGGTGATTGAGCCCTCCAGCAGCCCCTGGGCTAGCCCAGTGGTCTTAGTGCCAAAAGCTGCTGCGCCCGGTGGCACTCTAGAACTCTGGTATTGTTTTGACTACCGTGGGCTCAATGCGGTCACGAAGACTGATGCACACCCCATCCCCAGAGCTGATGAGCTCGTGGATCGGTTGGGAGCTGCCCAGTACCTCAGTATGTTTGATTTAACTTCTGTGTACTGGCAGATTGCCTTAACTGAGGGGGCCAAAGAGAGGTCTGAATTCTCAACGCCAGAGGGGCACTTCAAGTTCCAGGTCATGCCCTTTGGATTGAAGAATGCCCCTGCCACATTCCAGAGACTGGTTAACCAGGTACTGACTGGGCTGGAGGAATTCAGCACCACATACCTGGATGACATTGCTATGTTCAGCTCCACGTGAGAGGAAAACTTGCAACTCCTCTGTGAAGTGTCCAAGGCTCTGCATGGGCAGGCCTCACTATCAAGGCCAGCAATTACCAGATAGGGCAGGGATCTGCGGTGTGTTTGGGACACCAGGTGGAGAGCGGCCAGGTGGCGCCCCTACAGGCAAAGATTGATATCATTCTGGCTTGGGAGCCCCCCAAGACCCAGACAGTGGTGAGAGCCTATTTAGGTCCCACCGGGTATTACCGATGGTTTGTCAAGGGGTATGGCACCATCGTTGCCTCCTTGACAGAGCTGACTTCAAAGAAGCAGCCGAGGAGAGTGAATTGGACCGAAGTCTGCCAAATTGCTATTGATGCCCTGAAGACTGCCATGTGCACAGCACCGGTGCTCAAGGCAACTGATTTCTCCAGTGAGTTTATAGTGCAGACAGACGCTTCAGAGCATGGTGTGGGAGCAGTACTCTCACAGATCAACGACGAGGGCTGGGACCAACCTGTAGCTTTAATTAGTAGAAGGCTACTCCCCAGGGAAAAGAGGTGGAATGCAATTGAAAGGGAAGCTTTTGCTGTGGTCTGGGCTCTGAGGAAGCTGAGGCCCTACCTGTTTGGGACTCACTTCTGTGTTCAGACAGACCACAGGCCCCTCAGATGGTTAATGCAGATGAGGGGTGAGAACCAAAAACTGTTGAGGTGGTCCATCTCCCTACAAGGAATGGACTTTACGGTGGAACACAGCCCTGGCACAGAACACGCCAATGCTGATGGTCTGTCCAGGGTTTTCTGCCTTAGTGAAGAGAACTACGAAGAGGGTGAGTTGTTCTCCCCACTTTCAGCTGGAGGGGACACGTGTTAGACCTGGCATCCTTGGCGCGGTTTCCCCCTATCTTTTTGCCTTTACCTCCTGTATTTTTGACGCTGTGTTGGATTTCATTTTTGCTGGTTTAGATGCTTTGGGCACTTTGCCACTGCTGATCATTGTCAAAGTGCAAGTGCTCCCTGTATAAATTGTTATTGTGATTGGTTATCCATGATTTGCATATTTGTATTACCAAGAAGTCCCTACTAAAGTACACTGAGAGTGCCAGGGCTGGTGATTCAAATGCTACTAGTGGGCCTGCAGCACTGATTGTGTCACCCACATGAGTAGCCCAAAAATGGTGTCTCAGGCCTGCCACCGTAGTGCATGTGTGCAGTCTGTGAACTGCCATGTCCTCCTGGGCAGTGTCCCCACTGACCAGGCCTAACCCTTCCCTTTCTGTGCACATTGGTCACCCCTATGGAAGGCCCAAGTTACCCCCTTGGGCAGGGTGCAGTGTATGTGAAAGGTAGAGCATGCACTAGTGCAGGTGACATGCTCTGGTAGTAAATTACAGCTATTTTCGTTTTTCACTATTGTAAGGCTATAAAAGTCTGGTATCCCTGAACTCAGGATTTAATAACACATCATTTAGGAAAGGAGGTTTTTAAATCCTGTGTTTGAGAACAGCACTTTTAGAAAGTGGCTGTTCTCTTGTTTGACCTTTCTGTGTGCCTTGGCCTGTTTGTGAATTGACTGTTTGATTTGTGAGTGACAGAGGCTGGTTGGCTCCCAGAGGCTGAGTGGGCCATTCCTGGGCTGAATAGCTCCATCTGCATCTAGAGTGGTGCGAGGGGCTAGCACCTGGGCCTGAATAGGGCTCTGCCTGCCTTCCACAATGCTGGCTCCACCTCCTGCTGGGAGGCTGGCGACCCTGCCCCTCTCTCTGAAAGGAAAGGAGTGGCCAGGAAAACAAAGTGCTCTAGGAACACCCAGAGCTGGTTCAGACCGGGCTCAGAGCCCTCCGGCACAAAGGGAACAAAGACTTTTAGGGGTATAGGTATACAGGACCCCAGACTACAGAAAATTAGATCATCCTGGAATCAAGAAGGAACCTCTGCCAAGTAGAAAGCTGGAAGACAGAAGAAGAAGGAATGTCCTGCTGAGACTTTGCTGGACAGACCTGCAGTTGCTTTGCTCCCAAGGAGAGGGGAAGGGCTTTGTTGCTGCTTTGTCCCCTTGCTTGAAGAGATCTCCAAGGGCCTGTTGTCATCTGGCCTCCTGTTAAGAAGTCCCAGGAACAAAAGGACTTTATCCCCAGCTTTCCCTGAACTCTGCTGAGAGAGTTCTGCCCTTCCTGAGTGGTGAATCCGACTGAGTGGCATCTGGAAGTTGTGGCCTGCTTTTTGGAAAGCTGGAGAACAAGAAACTAATACTATCTGCAAGTTTTCATGCATTGCTGGCTTGCGGAGCGCATCCCTGTCAGTGGGAGGAAATTCCAGCTACCGCAAAGATCGAGATCGTCGCAGAGCCTGTTGCCGCTGCAAGAACCGACGCATTCTTCGCTTGCGGAACGCATCACTCTGGTGTGGGAAAAGTACCATTGCTGTGAGTATCGTCGCTGAGCCTGTCGTCGCTGGGTGAGATCGCTGCACCGCTTGTTTGCAGACGGCATCACGACGTTGCGAACATCGTCGCAGAGCCATCGCATCAAGGGGCCGCGAGAGGAGAAGATCGACGCTGCACCGCGCATTGCCGCCGCACCTGACATCGTCACCGTCCCGAAGATCGTCGCATCGTGCCTTTACGAGACGCTCCCTACGGAACCTTCGCACTGGAATCCATACAGGGTATCGCCTCCCTCCCCATACAGACCGGATTAGTCTCAACACACCAGCTGCATCCAGCGGGGCTGTCGCATCGCCTCCTAGGGTCTCAGGAGTGATGCATCGCTTGTTTTCCACCGCACCAGCTTCTGTTTTGGAACTTTGTCACATCTAAAAGTACTGTTGGCTAAACGTGACGCAACTGTGAACTATTCTAACGCAACTGTGGATTATTTTGACGCAACCCTTAAGAACTCTTTAAAAACCAAATCTTGAACTGTGTATGTTGGATTTTTGTTGTTTTGGTCTTGTCTACTTTAGATTAAATACCTTTATTTGTCTAAACTGATGTGGAATCCATTTGTGGTGTTTTCACTGTGTTACTGTGAGTATTGGTAAAAATACTTTACACATTGCCTTTGATAAGCCTGTCTTTTCGTGCCAAGCTACTAAGGGGGTGAGGAGGGGTTATCTAAAGAGTGGTTCCTCCTTACCCTGACTAGAAGCAAGGGTCCCTATTTGGAAAGTGGTACCTACCTCTGCCAACTAGAGACCCCCGGTTCTAACAGTATATTACAAGTGCATTACATCCAGTGGCACTTGTAATATGGCAGAGCGGGATATCCGTTACGTTTGTGATAGAGTAACCCTTCTGCCGAACTCTAAATCAGAACCTATATTCTGTTTGATGCATTTGCACTGCTCACATGAATCAATCTGGGATACAAACTTAATGTTTAGCCTCCAATTTCAAATTTTCGAATTCCTTCACATTCATGAACATTTTAAAACTTTATATTTTGCTACTTTGCTATTTTGCTACTTGATGTATATGTAGTTTAATATATAGATTCATTTATACTTTATTAATCTGTGAAAATGATTTAATTTTCTAAGCAGATTCGGACCACATGAGTGGACTTCGCGGACCCCCGGAGGTACCGGGACCACAGGCTAAGAACCACTGGTATAGACATCAACCGGGTAAATGGTGAAGTTTGCCTGCTTTATGCATTTCTACTGTCCACATTTCGCACAGTCTGCTATTTAGCCAGCTTCCATGTAAAAAAAGTATGTGTCTTTGCTATTTGCATCGCTGCAGACCAAACAGTGCATAGTTTCTTTTATATAATCAGCAGACCTGTAAATAATGAAGGTTTTTTTGCTACCTGTAAGGCCATTGGCCAATTAGTACATAATTTCTGCAATTTAGTCAGCAGCCATGTAAACAACTAAGCGTATTTGCAACTTGCCTGGCCGCTGGAAAAACAGTGCATAATGTCTGTTATTTAGCTAATCGCCGGGAGAATACTGAAGTTTCTTTGTTATTTGCTTGACATCTGGCCACATAATACATAATACCTGATATTTTGGCACAGGCCAGGTAAATAGTAAAGTTTATTTGCCATTTCCATGGCTACCAGCCCATCAGTACATAACCTCTTCTACGTAGGCAGTGGGCGAGTAAATAGTGAAGTTCCCTTGCTATTTACATCGTTTCAGGCCAAAGAGTGCAGAATCTCAACTACTTAGCCAGTGGTAAGTAGTGCAGCTTCCTTGCTATTTGCACGGCCACCAGCCAACTAGTGCAGAATCTCTACTACTTACCAGCAGCTGGGTAAATAGTGAATCTCCCTGTTATTTGCTATGCCACAGGCCAAATACTGAATAATCCCTACTATTTAGCGAGTGAATGAGTAATTAGCAGAGAAAAATTACTATTATGTAGCTATTAATAACCACCACCTAAAACAAATATTTTTTCAGATTATTAGCCACTGATAAATGTTTGGCATATATATTTTAATAGGAATGTGTGCAATAAGAATGATAGTAGAGAAGCAAATATATATGTCAAACGATCAGTTTTGGCCTTTTAAAATGTCTGGCATTAAATTGGACACTATCTTGCCGCTTCCATTTGAAAATGTCAGGCATATTTTAATCAGGGCAGGGCTTTCTTTCTGTTGTTTGTTTTGTATTAATGAATGTGCTGTTCCTAACCTTCAAAGGCCAATATCAGGCATCCTGAATTGTATTCAAATGTGCCTGTACATTGGTCTTCACATTATTATGATTTCTAGACTGGTATTATCGGGTGTCTTGTTATAGACAAATGTGATATCACGGTATATTAGGATGTGGAGCAGCACACTCGGTATTTTATTAATGGAGTGGCGATGCCCGCTGCAAAACCTCACCACAATCACGGCCGGACTGGGAACCATAAACAGCCCTGGCAAGTTTTGTCATACCAACCCCCCTACACACCCACACCCACACACTGCATAGAGATAAAGCGAAGTGAAGTGAGGAACCCCAACTACTACTTGACAGGTTTTAGAGGTTTGTCACTCACTTTTTAAAACTGGGGAAAACAAATGCATTTACAGTGGCGTAGCTAGACCTTTGGCCACACATGGCGGTACCTGCGTTTGCCGCACCACGCCGGCCGCATGTAAGTGCGGGGGGCCGCCACCCCCAAAGCTACTGCTGCCATGGGCGGGCTGCCCCCCCCCCTTACTATGCCACTTTGCATTTAGCAACACAGTATTTGTTATATTATTGTTGCATATGTTTTCTCTCTCAATACTCCTTTCTTTTGTCTTTTCATTATTTCTTTTAATCCCACTGATTCTCTAACTACAACATCTCAATGACTACCGTCTAGCTCTTCCTTTCTAATGTTCCCTCTTAGTTACTTTTGTTGTCCTTCTACCGCCCCGATTATTTCTTCAATCTTTCTTCTCTCCTTTTCTCTCTACCCGTCTTCTTTCCGTTGCTTGCCTTAACGTCTTTCTTCGTTTCCTGGATAATTCTGACTCCACATTTGCTTTTTTCATGTTTACTCATTCTCCTTTCTTTCTTGACCCTTTTTCTTCCTACCTTCCCTTTCTACTTTCTCCCTTGTCCTGTTACTTATACCACCTTTGTCACTCTACCTTTTTAGCCCTCGCTTCTTCCCATGTCTGTGGTCTCCTTGGTTGTCCCCCTCCTTTACTCAGCACACAGGTGACTGGTAATGATCTGTATATGTGAGAGGAGTGGCTAGCCAATCGTGTGCCTTCTCTTGACTTTTATGTAAGTGTGTAGCATTTAGGTATTAATAAACACACATTGATACTGAGTTCATTTAAATGCATACTTTGCTCATTTAGAGAGCAGAGGTCTCATGCACAATGCATTCAACACAAGGATTTATATTTACATGATACTTTATTTTAATGAAAGATTTTAAAGGGCAATAATGTTACCTGGACGTTACAAATATTAGATTTTTCTCTGTTAAGACCATGATGCGTTTACGAACTTGCTTCACCAGCACCTAATGACTGAAAGAACTGAAGCTAGTCCGCAGTGCCATTCACCAAGTATTGCCCTCATAGGTTCTCATTGACTGGGCACTGGGCTGATTAGCTGCCAGGTCAGCCCAGTACAGCCAGTCTCATGGAGCTCCGTTTGTTTTTTTCTGCATTGGCTGCTGAAATTACTGCCTCCATTCGAGTCCTTTGGTGAGAGCAGCCGCCGGCAGGTGAAAATTGGCTAGTGCACCAGGCGCAGCATGCCTAGGTAAGAGCAGGGGGGCGGGTACCGGGCGGTGTAGGGGGAGTCGACAGATGATGGGATAGGTAAAATGAAAAAAAAAAAAAAAAACACACACCATGCGCTCGCCACATCGCAGAGTCGGAGTTGAGCCGAGCGCAAGGCATGTGGCTTTATTATTTTTTTAATTCAATTTTATCTGGCCCGTCATCTATCAACATCCCCCCTGTTCCGCCCCACTGCTCTTACCTGTGCCGGTCACACCTACAGCCCACAGAGGAAACACCAGATGCCCGGTCCAGCCAGTCCGGCCCTATCTACCCATGACCTCCTTCTCCATGGATTCCCTCACTACCACGCTGCAAATGGTGCCCCTCATCTGTCCATAGCTCCAGGCTTACATTTAATATATTTTATATTGCTACTCATTCCAATGTAATGTGTCACAGTGCATTACGTCACACGAATATTATACATGATAGGAGGTATTATTTGTTACGAGTGCTGGTCTGGAAAAACGCAAACTCAGAATTCAAAATGTAACACAGTGGCGTTGGCGGGAACCCGTTTTAGCCGTCTTAGGCCCATGAAAGGTTGATGAAAAACAGTAAGGTTCTTAACACCTTGGCTGCTAGAGGTTTTCCCCTGCGGCGCTGCATTCTCTGATTTCCCATTGCTCATGACAAGCTCAGCTCGTCATAAGCACACGACCAGTGTACTGCAGCGAAGGGGTTGAGATATGCTGCATACCAGTCAACTCAAATAAGAGGATGAAGTCAGGCATTTAAGAGGGTGATGCTAATGGGATGGGACAGCACTAGGTTGGCCAAAGCACAGGGTGGATATGGGGACAGCGCACTCCATAGGGACATGTATTACTCCCTGAAATAGGGACACCAGCAGCAGTTTTAGGCTGATGGCACAACATGCAGCCTAATATCCAGTCAGTTGGACACTCCTGAAGCTTTACACCCCAATCAGTGTTGAATCCACTGCAATATGTGACTGCTGTAAGTTCATGCCTCCTGGAACCTGACAACACATATATTGCCTTATATCATGGGAACCAATTACCCCTCAAGGTTCTTACAGTCTACGGCCTGGTTATCCCCTGGATTCCCACCCTTCTATAGTCCTACACTACTCTGCAGCCTGGAAACCTCAGCAATCTGTTGCCCTTGAAGCCTTATTGTGTCACTCTCAAGTCTTGCACCCTCCCGCAGGTTGGCACTTTTGTTATCCTTAGTCATGTTTGTAAATGTCCCATTCATTTTGTCCCACATGAAGCTCCTCCCATAAAGGTGCCCGAAACTCCTACAGCCTCACACTCTCCTACAATCGTGTATCTCCTGTAGCCTCAATCCCTCCTTCACATTTGCACCCCACGTATTTGGAAAGGGGCGACCACTCGGTCCCCCCGAACGTATGGTTGGGGGCCCGGATCCTCCCGGGAAACCATTTTGGGCGGGGGGCGTGCCTCGGCTGGTATGCCCGAACGCGCGTAGCCGGGGCGCGCCTTTTCCCGCCCAAGAGGGGTTGTCCTAGACACCTACACCGATGGCCACGCCCAGTAGGCGTACCGGCGGAGGGTACACTCCCTCCCGAAGAAGGATAAAGAGAGCGGGAATCCGAAGAAGCGTCCTCTTGTTCCTGTGCTTGGAAGCTGCACCCACTCGTTGCACGTGAGCCCTCGACGGAACAAGGAGCAATTTTGAGAACTTGTAATTCTTGTGTTTCTCTTTCAGCGACTTCGAGGCTAAGGATCCAGAACCGTGTTGATCAACTTGGATCAAATATTCGATAACAATGCCTGGCAAGAGGGCAGGAAAGAAGTCCGAGACTGACCAGATGCTTCGCATGCTGGTAAGAGATATGGCGAGCATGAAGAACCAGATGGCTGCGATGAACAATCCGGGTAAACCAAAGAAGGTAATAGGCCCGGCATTGCCGGGAGTTGCCCCCGAGGGTAGGGGGAAGCGGGTCAGGAATAGGGCGGCAGGGGGGGTGGTTCCGATCCCCGAGGTACCCCCGGCAAGCCCTGCCATTCCAGTCGAGGCCCCGGTACCAATCCCGGACGCGGGTCAGCCGATTCCGGTTGTGATTACGCCCGCCAACGAGGAGGACATGCCTCCTGAATTGGCCGCCCAGTTGGCCGCATGGCTCGGCAGAAAGACAGGGGGTGCTCCGGCACCTGGAGACACGGCCGAAGAGGCCAGGTTACTAATGCAGCAGTTGCGGCAGTCGCGAGATGCCGCAAAGGCGAATCTCCCTCTTGTCCCCCCACAGGTGACCCCAGAAGGATCGCCAGCTGGTGTCGGAAAAACAGCGGGAACAACAACCGAGCCTGGTAAGCAGGCATTGCCAATTGCGGGGGAGGGCTCTTTGCCCTCAAGACGGGAGAGAGTGGTTCAACATATCCCGTTGGCCACGAAAGAATTGATATGGGCTGACAAGTATGTAAATATGTTTTCGCTGCTGACTGACCATCGCGAGATGGAGTATGCTAAGACGCAGAAAGAATTGTGGTACCCGAGTGTCTGGCGAGCCAAGATGGCGGGATTCAGGGTGGATGAGACAATCACAAATTGGGCCAAGGCCTTTGCGATGTTTACTGCAATTATTGTGGAATGTAAGCCCGAGGTTTTGCCTGAATTGTCTTGCTATCAGGCACGAATAATGGATTTCTATGAAACATATGAGGGGAATGAATGGATGGGTTACGATATGAAATTCCGTAAGGCCAAAGAGTACAATTCATCTCTGACGTGGGATTGTCTCGACTCGATTTCTTGGCAGAAGCAGCTCCTGCCGGGCGCGACAAAGACGTCCTCGCCAGGCGGGAATGGGTCGGGGTTTTCCCGCCAACAGCCCGCTGTGCCCTTTCGAGCGGGCGCCGGTGGCGACCACCAAGCAAAGACTGGTGGGAATGGGGGAAAGAGAGGGGTCTGTTGGAGCTTTAACAGGGGCAATTGCACCAGACCACAAGGGACATGTAAGTTCAGACATGCATGCGCGGGTTGTGGGAATTCCTCGCACCCGGAGAGTTCATGCAGGTCCAAGAATGGCGGGTCGGGAGGTAGAGGAGGGTCCAAACAAGACTGAGGTGGACCACTGTGTACCGTTACCTACCCCCGTTGATGTCATGGCAATGATCCCCTGGCTAAACAAATACCCTGATCATGTCTCCGCTGGGGTGTTGAGAGATGGATTCTTATATGGTTTCCACATCCCGGCGGGGGATTTTCGTGGGGAACCACTTTGTAGAAACCAACTATCGTAAATACTAAATAGGTAGAGGGATTAGGCAAGGGTGCGTTCTCGCACCCTTGCTGTTCTCCCTTTTTATAAACAATGTCGATCAGTTTTTACAAGAGTCTTTTGCTGATGCCCCCAGGATAAATGGTAAACAAATACCCGTCCTATTATACGCGGACGACGCGGTCCTGATCTCCAGGACCGCGAATGGGCTCCAAAAGCTAATCGACAAATTTAATGTTTTTATTAAAGGCAGAATGCTTAAAATTAATAAAGGTAAGACTATGACTATGACCTGCGGGAAGAAATTAAAGAAAAGTAAGTCATTCTTCCTTGACGGGGATAAACTTGAGTCTGTGCAACATTTTTGTTACTTAGGCATTACTTTCTCAGGGGATGGGAGATGGGCAAGTGAGCAATCCTGTATAGGCATGAAGATGATTAGAAATACAAACTGCATCTTCAGATTCTCTTCCAAACTAGGGGGGCGTAGAATAAGGGAGATGATTTCTATTTATAATTCCAGGTGCATGTCCTCTGCCCTTTACGGTGCAGGGATATGGGGATATAACTCACAGATCGCCCTCTCCATTCAGCAGGAAGAAAACAAGTACCTTAAACGCTTACTATGTCTTCCTGCCTCAGCCTCCAACGAAATCATTCATAGGGAGCTGGGCATACACCATGCCACAGACTTGATTGCACTACGCCCCCTCTCCCTCTGGCGATCCATCTGGGCCAAAGAAGAAACCAAGTTTACCCAGGAATTAATTTTGGACTGTATTAAACTGGATCAGCACTTAAAAATCCCCTGGCTAAAACACATTTTTCACTGGTATAATTCCCTTTTTGGTCAAGATATTTTTAAAGACACCCCAACAGAATCAGTTTTAACGAAGCGTGACCTTAAATCCACTTATATGGATCATGCAGATGGGATTAGAATGCAGAGGTATGCTACACAAAGTACTTTTAAATTGTACCTGGAATATAACCTAAATACAGGATCCCCATCATACCTTACTTTCGTCAGTATTAATTCCCATCGTTTTGTTCTTGCACGCCTGAGGCTGGGCATAGTCCACCACTTGGTGGCCTTCCCCACTGTAAAGAAGCCGGGGTCTTGCCCGTGCCCATGCGATGGGAAATCGAAACAGAGTATCTGCCACTTCTTACTACTTTGCAACTTTTATACTGGTTTTAGAAAGTTTTATCTAAAGCAACTATTTTTAGAACACAGTACGTGTGATATAAGAGCTGCAATGCAACTGTTGTTTGACCTGTCGTCCCCTAATATATGTTACCGTGTAGCCACCTATGTCCTTAAATGTATCGGGCACAGGAAATCAATTATTATATGATCTCCGCTGGTAAAGATATCTATTGACCAACTGTGAGCTATCGCCAAACCTTTGCATTTCTCTTATACATGATCTTCTGGTATTATTATGTTTTTAGATCCCATATCGATTGTTCCCTTGGCCATGTATCCCTCTAGACCTACTTTTTAAAAACTTTTTGTATATAATTGTTGCCAAATACGTAAGAGATTTTATAGACATTGCACTTTAGTTACCCTTGCACATTTTTGCACATACTATTGCACTTTATGCCCAGTTCAGGCCTTTCTCTTGTTGCTGCTAAAATACGTAAGAGACGTTATAGACATTGCACTTTAGTTATCCTTGCATATTTTGCACACACTATTGCACTTTATGCCCAGTTTAGGCCTCTCCCCGACTGATACTACCTCATTTGGCAAATTTTGCACTAGTTTAAAAAATTGCTGCTAATACAACGTTCTTTTTTTGTACTTTGCACATACTATGTCACTTTAGGCCTAGCATAGGTCTCATATTTTGTACCATCTATTTGTATGCTGTATCAAATGCTAAAATGACTGCTATATATAAGTGATTATTTTTAACATGATATGTCTTTGCATTAATTGCTAAATTGCTGCTAAAATGCTATGTCCAATCTTTGCTTATTTTGCACACATTACCGCACTTTATGTCCTGTATAGGCCTCTTGTCTAGTATTATCCCACTTGGCATGCCCCGCACCAAATGTTTATATTGACGCTATACCTAGTGATTACTTTCTTCTTCAGGTTTTATCTTGATTGGCTGTACTAATGTATTAATGTAATTTGTTTTAGCATGTTTCATCATTCTTTAATCCTTTTCAAAAGTGACTTCAATTGTATCTATGAATGTTGCTATATGGTTGTACTTGTACAAACCGAATAAAGCATTTTGAAACTGAAACTGACTCTGCATAATTCAGCGGTGGTGGAGAGGAAGATTGCAAAAGAGGTTACCCTGGGCCGGGTTGCGGGCCCATACCGGCACCCGCCAGTAACAAATTTCATCTGTTCCCCGTTAGGAGTGGTCCCCAAAAAAGACCCGGGGGAATTTAGGCTGATCCACAACTTGTCAGCTCCAAAGGGTCTCTCGGTGAACGATGCGATTGACCCGGGAGTTTGTTCGGTGCGGTATGCATCCTTCGATGATGCCGTCATCATGTTGAATCGCCTGGGGCCCGGAGCGCTGATGGCAAAGTCAGATATCGAGTCAGCGTTTCGGTTGCTTCCGGTACACCCACAGGATCAGCGTCTGTTAGGCTTAGTGTTCCAAGGACGTTACTACATGGATAGATGTATGCCAATGGGTTGCTCCATCTCTTGTGCTTATTTTGAGAAATTCAGTTGTTTTTTAGAATGGGCATTCACCGAGGCCACTGGGCATAGCCATGTTATGCATTACCTAGATGACTTTCTGTTCTTGGGGGCAGCCGGCGACACAAAATGTGCGCAGGCGTTACAGGACTTTTGCATCCTCATGAGGGAATTCGGAGTGCCATTGGCACCAGGTAAGACGGTTGGACCAGCTACTTCACTGGAGTTTCTGGGAATTGAGCTCGATTCTGTGGAGGGATGTTTCCGTTTGCCGGTAGGGAAGGTAGCGAAATTTAGGGCTTCCCTGGAACTGTGCCTTAGTAAGGAGAAAGTGACCCTGCACCAGTTACAGCAAACAGTGGGTCAACTTAACTTTGCCCTGAGAGTGATACCAATGGCCCGCCCCTTTTCACGCTCCATTGCACAAGCTATGGTTGGTCTCAAAGAAGGACACCACCGCACGAGACTGTCTACAGAGGTTCGCCAGGATATGCGCATCTGGTTGGCATTTCTGGCGGACTTCAACGGTCGAGTAGTGTGGAACAAGCCGCCAGCGTCTTTGGACGAGCTGGGTTTGTGGACTGACTCGGCGGGGAGCGTGGGATTTGGTGCCATTTTTGGTTACCGATGGTCGGCGCAAACATGGCCGACATGGTGGCACACCAGCGGTCTCAAAAGTAACATTGGGTTCCTCGAGCTATTCCCTATTTTTGTGGCTCTGATGGCATGGCTGGACGAGTTCAGAGATCGCTCTGTGGTATTTTGGTCTGACAATATTACTGTTGTTGAATGTATTAACAATCAGGCAGCACGCTGCAAGTGGATCTTGAGATTGTTGAAGGAAATTGTACTACTTTGCATGAGACTGAATGTACAGTTCAGGGCTAAACATGTGCCGGGTGTACTGAATCATGCGGCTGATGCACTCTCTCGTTCACATATGCAGGCGTTCAGGGGTTATCTACCTACTGCGGAGCTAGCGGCGGCACCGTTCCCCGAAGCACTCTGGCTACTCGGTGCCCCGGATTACAAGACCTCGTGGCAGCAAGCTTAGCCCCCAGGACGAGGAAGGCATACGAACGAGCGTTTCGTTCCTATTGTGCATTTTTGGGTCCGGCAGGGGATCAGATATGGGGTCAGGAGGATTGCTTCCTAAGGTTCCTGGTAGCACTGCACAGGGAAGGCCGATCAGCGGCAACGGCCAATAGACACTGGGTGGCCATTTCATTCATGGTGCAGGTGCATGGCATCAGGGACACAACAGCTTCCTTTGTGGCAAGAAAAGCCCTTCGTGGCTGGCAGCGCCTTGAGGGGCGTAGGCAAGACGAGAGGCGCCCGATTGGTTTAGAAAGGTTGTCCCTGCTTATGGCGATACTACCCACTACACGCTCCTCCCAATTCGAAGCAGTTCTGTTCCGGGCCGCTTTCGCATTAGCGTTCCATGGGGCTATGCGGGTGAGCGAACTGGTCGCAAAGAATAAGAAAGACGTGGAGGGAGGCCTGTGTCGGGATCACATCCTAATTAGGGGTGATTGAATGGTAGTCACGATAGCTAAGTCCAAGACTGACCAGAGAGCTATGGGAAACAGTGTTGTTGTCCAGCGCATGCGAGGGTCCCCCACGTGCCCGATAAAGTGCATTGAGGAATATTTGGCGCTGAGGGCGGATACATGGGGTGGGTGTTGGCTGAGACACATCGATGCCACCCCACTGACAAGGTTTCAGTTTCAGAGGGTGCTAGCACTGGCAATCGCAGCGGCGGGCATGGACCCGAGCGATTTTGGGACCCACTCCTTTAGGATAGGGGCTGCTACTGAGGCTACAGCCAGGGGTCAGAGTGCTGAAGAGGTGAAACAGTTAGGACGATGGTCCTCGAATTGTTTTAAAAGGTATGTGCGATTGCACATGTTGTGAAGTCAAGTTACATGCACTCACGCTTCTTGTCTTCTGTTTGATTTACAGTTTCGCGAGCATGTCATGCGGGGCGGAATTTGCAGTCGACCCAGCACCAGGGGACCAGCGGTCAGAGATCACCTGCTGAGGAGAGAGTGGTGTGGGTCGTGGGCCACTCATACGTGAGGCGGGCCGGGGACGTATTCAATGCAGGTGATGTGACTCACGCAGCTGGGGAATACGGGTACAGAGTGACCTTCCACGGAAGGGGCGGGCTCTGTATTGACCAGTTCGAATCTTTTGTCGAGGGACTCTTAGGGCGGCTGAGGTCACCGCCATCTGTAATCATAGTACACCTGGGGGGCAATGACATGGTGACACTCGGTAGGCGAGTATTACTCGAGCGAGTTTTGTCTACCGTTAGCTGGCTGGCGAAAAGAATCCCGGGGTGCACGATTGCATGGTCCCACATGATTCCCAGGAAGGTATGGCCGGGGGGGCCTCTCGGTGTCGGCACTGAACCATTCAGTAAAAAAGGTCAACAACAAAATTGGTAGGTTGTTTCGCTCGGCGCAGTTGCACAGTATTCCGCATGGGTGTATTCGGGGTGATCACATGTATCTCGATGATGGGGTTCACTTGTCCCGGGAGGGGAATGTCTTACTCATAGGAGACTTCATAGCATGGCTAAGGGGTTTGAGGAAGCATGACCTTTAGGAGGAGTTTGTGGGGGGGGGCGGATAGCCGGTCAACTATCCGGCCTGTGGCGGTAAGGTCATGATCGGTGAGCAGTAATTTCAAGGTCCCTAGAGGGGGTGCCACCCACTATGGATGGGAGCGCCCGGGGGGAGGAGGCCATTGGCCCCTCCCACGGGGAGGCGGCACCCACTAAGTATGGGTCGCCTAGGGGAAGACGGCCATAGGCCCCTTCCAGGGGAGGAGGCGGCTATATGCCCCTCCTACGAATTTCCCGGGGCCCGGATATCCGCGACGGCGGATGTGATAGACAGTGTGGGGTGGGAGGGGGAGTCCACGCTGCCTTCCTACAGACACCTCACACAGGTCCTCGGACGACCTTTAAGATGGCGTCGAGTTGAAATGGGGGGCCCCCAACAAGACAAGGGAAATTGGAGTTGGCACAGAGGGTACAGTCCTCTACGCGGCCGCCACTCACACCGTGAGGGCGAGAGTTTTGGTAGTAGGGATCTGACACCGGTTGCGACCTTGCCGTTGGCCCGTAATGCTAGGATGTACAATTTTAATTTAGAAAATATGCATTTGCAGGAAGTTAGACTCGGCTAGGAAAACCTTTGTATTAGAGATTTGTTAAGGTTAGCCAATGAACATGTCTTCATCGAAATGTAATAAATGAAAATTGTACATGGTATGAAACTTTTATTTAATGTTTTAATTTTGTTTCATATTTTAATAAATACGGCCGGGAGGGTAACTCCCTCCCGCCTTCCAAAAGTTCAGAACTGCGTCCGTCTTCCCATCCTTGGGGATTGTGTTGGGAGGAGTTGTCTCAGACATGTTTCGGCGTGCTGCCTTTCTCAATGAGAAAACCTGCTAAAATATGTCATCCGATGATTGTTTGGCTTCTGAGTTCTGTTGTTGCTTCCCATTGGTGGGTTCACAGCCTATGGGAGGGCTACAGTTCGTATGGCAATGATTGCACAGCTGCGTAGCGTCTGGCACACCCTACAGTCTCGTATGCAATGGAAACTTCAGCCCTAATTAGCCTCACTCCAGCTCTTGCAGCTTTGGGACCCCCTTCTGTCTTGTAATTGTTGGCAGCTTGATACCCCTACAGCCTCAGAACCTCACACGTTCATAACCTCCAGCAACTTCACCCCCAACCACAACTGCTTCACAAAGTCCTCCTCAGCCCAAAGACCGGTACCACAGAAATGTTCATGGTCATGCTGTGCACAAACACTACCATCCTTTCCCAGCTGGAACAACTGCTGCAGTAGAGGAATACGTCCATACTCTGGTGCAGTCACATGTAAATTCCAGCAAGAATGATGCTGCATCACTAATCCGGCCACACTACCTACTTCTGCCTCTGTAGAACAGTGCTTGGATCTTGGCTTTCATGCAAGTCAGGAGTTCACCAGTGGTGTTACTGATCACACTGCTTGTGTCCCCAGTATTTCTCAGAACTGACAACCCCCAATGGCTCTGCATCCTGTGGGAGCACTCAGAGCATCCATGACAGGCAGCCAGGCCACAATCCAAGGGACATCTTAAAAGAGTCCCAGCTGGCAATTGCCAGCAAGCAGGAGTTACTACTCAAATCTCAGAACCTCAATATCTGACATAGGGTCAGTTCCTTTGAAAACTAGCAAAATCCTTGCAGTTTGCATGCAGCTTTTTGAATCCCATTAATAACAGTGTTGGCAGTGGCACAGGTGTCTGTCTTTTATTTCCATGACGAACAACATCGTGGAAATGAAAGACGTATAGCAGCATTTATTTGGGTCACAGCGCATGTGGCCGGGAGGCAACAAACTTGGCATCTGGTTTGGCGGCAGCGGTGGCACCGCCCTAAAATTGGCATTGGTACCAACCTTGTTGTTTCTTTAGTATGCTCATAAAATTAAATGTCAAATGTGAATAATATATGACTGAGATCTTTGTTTTCAATATCTAATATACAGCACCCTGCAACTTGGGCGGGAGGAGCTCATGCCCAACCTAAGACAATTCATCATTAAATAAGTGAATAAAATAACTTGAAATACTTACCCAATGTTATCAAAATGAAGTCTCAGAACGGCCCATATTGTGACACATATGGTAGGTGTACCTGCAATAGTAAGATGGAAGAATAATCAAAAAATCCATTTACATTACATCATTGCTACCACACGTGCATATCACTGGTGGATCTGCAGAAGGCTTGCTGTGGTATTCTATTAACGACAAGCAGTCAGGACACATTATGATCTGACCTCTTCTTTTAAATAAGTGAAAGGCCTATAGGGTAAATTCCCTCGGCAATATGAGAGTAGCTGCATTGTGAGTTGTTGGCGATTTTTTTGCATGCTGCAGGAAATGGCGCTGATCCCAGACTAACTGTGAAGAGGCACTAACATCCCAGGCCTGCATGTGTAGTTCAGCACGTGCTGTGAGGTAAACCCTATAAGTGCATCAGAAAGGAAACTTATCTTGTGTATTCTAAAAAGCAGTACTTGATTGGCCTAATGCGAGATGGGAGGGCACACATTAAAGAGCAGTTTTTATTGTTTCACTGATACACTGCTAGACAGATTAACATTTCCAAGTTGTTCTCGAATCCATTTGACATTGCATTTATGAAATACCATGTGATAGGGAAATGCACTGTCAAACGGGTATTTACTGGCATTGGGATTAGACAGTTTTGGGCTGAATCCACAGGAAATGCCAAGAGTTTGCACTACATTGAAGTGTGTCAGGCATTTTTTCTAAATCCAATTGCACCCGGATGTATTGAGAAAAACTGAGAATGAGTCTTATAACTAGACCTACAGGAGGCCTGGAATTATTGCACAGCTCTCAATTTTACTGAAGCTCCTTTTTGGGTGTTGAATCTCAGAAGGGGGAGATGTGGATGAGCAACAGGATTACTTACTGCAAAAGAGTTGTCTAGTGTGGCACAAAGCCTGTTGGCAAACGCAAAGGCTATTGAACACAATGTTGTTCATCCCAGAAAGACAGCAAAACCTGTCCAGGTGATTATGAACACAGACCCAACGAGATTTGCCTAATTGAAGCCCCACTAATGCATTTGGGAGATCTGTAGGTGAGTTAAAGAATATTTGGGTCAGCAGAAGAGTTCCCATGGTAGAGCTAGGAGGGTATAGCTTCTTGAACAACAATTCTGTGCAGAGCACCAGTTCGAAGAAAAATACTGGGGGACTAATTAGCATATGCAAATCACAATGACATCACAGGACTTGACATCACAACGCACTATTTTACCTTATAAAATTCATCACTTACACCAAACGGACCTATTTTTTTTTTAAACAACCACTTCACATATCAATGCAGAAATGAAAAAATTCTATTTTTGTTCGTTTTTATTAATCACATACAAGTTATGCACATATCAAGGAGCAATCGAGCTCCGAAACTGTATACACCTGAAAGATACACAAGTTTTTGAACATACACGTAGAACTTGGTATGGCATTTTTAAACTGTGTTTCGAGAGTAAACAAAATGTGCTAGGTGTATATTTTTGAACATTAAATCTTGGCGTTATTTCATGTTTTTTCTGCTGGTGTTCTTTTTTCTATCTTCAAAGCACAAAAGCGCTGCACATTTGCAGTTTCTTAGGTTCTAGAAGGGTTAATGGGGTGAAGCTCTCTGTCTCCTGTCAGATAAGTGACTCAAAGACAATTCCTCCCACTGGGCCTCACTCACAGATAAAGAGGATGCTGCCAGTGCAAAGTTGGTTTAAACACCCCGCACACGGTTACATGCATATTGTATTTGTTAAATGCAACCAGCTTTAATTTACTTCAGTGGCACAAGGAGGCACCTCTCAGCTTCCTTTACTATTGGATAAGGGGAACAGAGTCCTCTCATTAAAAATAATGGAGGGACTCAATAAATACACCCACATCCACCCCCGACATGAGTCCTAAATCTATGGTACAAGAAAGAGGACCCAGAGTGTCTGATAAGAGGGTGGCACTTTGTTCTTTGATAAAACTTCAGTTTTGTCATGAATGAAACTTACAGAACCCACATGCATCATTGAGAATTGCATTCGCAAGCGGTGCGAATCGCAATTTTCGGCCGTTTGCGAATGCAATTATCAAATTTGGGATGCATCATGCTTTTCGCAATGTTAGGAATCGCAATCATGTTGTGATTTCTAAAATTGCGATTGCATTTAAGAAATCGCAATTTGAGATTTCTTAAATGCAATGCATGAACATTTTTAATTGAGAATTCGCAAATAGGAAGGGGTAAATTAGCATGAAGTTGACCTTCATGCTAATTTGCGAAAACTTTCAAAAATGCATAAAAATGCATTTTTGAAAGTTTCATGTTACACACACACATGTCCTTGGGACATGTGTATGTGAAACTTGTTCTTAAAGTTACATTTCAGGATTGCAGGGGGGGTCCTTTGGACCCCCCTCTGCACCCTTGAAAATGCATTCATAAATTGCGATTCTCAAAATGCTAATCGCAATTTGTGAATGCCTTCCCATTCATTCCTATGGGCCTCTTGGCCCATAGGAATCAATGGAAAGGGATTCCTTAATTGCGATTTGCAAATTGTGAATCGCAATTAAGGAATTTTTAGAAATCGCAAATAAAAATGCGATTTTTTGATGCATAGCAATTTGCGATTTCTTAATTGCGATTCCTTAATTTTCGTAACTAAGAAATCGCAAATGCTAACTTTGATGCGCTACCCCAACACAACGGTGATGGATATCCCGTTGTTTGAAATATAAATCCCATTATATCGTATGGGCGTTTTCTTTTCGGCTGTGGGACCTTTGTGAAGGAGTAATCCGTCCATCGAGATCGAAATAAGGCTCAAAGTCTTGCCAATATTTTGTTTTTAATGGTTCAATAAACTTATTTGCAATGGATAAAACGAAAACAAGAAAATACAAGAGTATAGATGAGATAAAAACATAGTGCCACATGAAAATTAGAAAATGAAAAATTCTGATAAATGAATAAAATTGGAATTGACTCAATTATAAAAGGCTAAAAGTAGTTTCTTAACCTAAACCAATAAATGCTGCTTATTTGTGTACCTTTAATCAATCACTATTGACGTTATCGGACTTTGATATCACAATAAAGTCCACTATGATGCACGGTATGAAAAAATATGCGAACAAACTAACAATCCATTCTTTATAAGACAAATGAAAAAGAATTGATCGCAACTTACCCCAGCCAATGATGGTGTACCAATAGAAATACCTCCTCTCAGGGAAAAAGGTTTCAACAAGCAGAGTAAAGAGGTATAAGCCTTCAATAAAAAGCCAGAAATAGTTCGACATGACACAGTAGTGGAAAAATACCATCACAGCTTTACAACCCACCTAAAAATACAAAATAAAGCAAACATCGTAAGTTTTGGAAATGGATTCTATTTGTGAGCAAATAATGATGACATTTAAAAAAAATTATTAATAGAAAGAATAGCCACTCTGTAGTTATAGTTAGGTTGGCCAGAGATCTGTCTTTTTTGGATTTTTGGCCCTTGAGAACATTGCACCGTTTGTAGAATGTCCGCAAAAGTTTGCAGTCCTGCAGCCCCTATTTCATTCTTGGAGTTCTCAAAGTTTTGTGGCTATTCGTAGAGAGGGTGCTAAGGAGGAATGGGGGAGGGCCCAAAATGGGCATAAAATCAGATGCATTTTACATAGCCCTTTGTATTTCACGTAGTGCAAAAAAACATCAGTTGGATTTTGATGAAAATTTGTGTTGATTATGTATTATGATTGTACCGATGATTCTGTGGGAATCTTCCCAGAAGAAGGGAAAGTATTTCATACGTTGTTTAGTGTTTTAAATGTAGGTACACACGTGGTTGCAGTAGTACAACGGTACTCCCAAGGTCGATTGTGATAAAAATCATTAGCTGATTGGTTAATGACTGCCTTTCCAAAAGTAAAAGGCAGTCATCTTCTTTTCATCTTGAATTTCCCTGTGCTCTGCATTACGCCATTCTTTGTAGGTAAGTATTAGGTTTGGCATTATTCACATATCTATTACCACTTTAGTAAAGTGGAAATAGGTAGAGAAAAATATTTATAAGTTTATATCTATTTTAACAAATTTGGGAGCACCACAGGAGTACCACAGCACCCAATAAACAAAATAGAAATATACCATTAGACACTTTATTGTTTAAATAGAGTATGTTAAAGTGTACTTTCTATTTTTTCACATATTTAAATATGCCTAAAACATTGTTCCGAGTAGCCCATTAATTACTAAAAATTAAAGCGCTACTTTAAAAGAATGCAGATCATCATAGACTGCTAGAAAAGTATATGGAAATGTATAAACAAAAATGATAACCATTCAAATAATTTTTGGGGTATCAGGTTAGTACCATGCAACTCTGTAAAAAAAAATATAGAAAATTATAAATATTGTGCACTACCTACTACCACTTTACTAACGTGATAATAGGTAGGGCAAACATTCCAAACCTAATACCTATCTATATTGGAAGGCGTAATGCATAACACAGGCAAAAGGTACTGAAAAACAACATGCTTGTCTTCAACTTTTGTAAAGGAAATCATTAGCCAATCAGCTAATGACTTGTAATCAGTATCTACAGTGGTAATACAGCAAAATACCCCATTGTTTTCCTAAAGCACTGCTGCAACAGATCTCACTAAGTTTAAATACCCTAAAACTTATGAAATACTTACAGTACTTACCTGCATTATAAATAATAATCATCTGTGCACCATATTAGGTAATCCGGCCAAATTTTGACAATATCAGAATGATGGTTTTCACTCTACGCAAGCTCCAAACGAGTATGTAAAAAACATTGGAGTTAAGCATGTTTTGGGACATCCCTTTTTTTGCACTTCCTTGACCAAACCCCGGAAAACCTTTCCCACAGCAAAACAGGTGATGCAGGTTTCTAAAAGTTGGCAGACATTTGTCAAACAGATGCACAGTTATTAATGGACAACCTTTATAAAAAAAATCCATATGTCCATAATATTTTTACAAATTCATAAACAAACACGTTAACCTATTACCACTTGAATAAAGTGGTAATAGGTTGTTAACAACAATAAAACCTAATATTTAGCTATATGTAAGGCCCTAACCAAGAATGCTTTGAAATGACTGTACAATAATGTAAAATTGTGATAATAACTAGATGACTGATTTCTTCCTTTGGTAAACACAGGCATCAACTAATCACATAACCAGTTCTCAGCACCATGTACTGTGGTATATTGTGAACTTACCACGTTATACCATAGCACAATACAGACCTACATTGTATACAACTCATAAGTTTAACATTAATTACACTATTTTCATATACATTCAGAAAATGTACATTTATAGATTATAATATATATTTCGGAGATATTACATTCATATCTTTATACACACTATAATGGTACGCTTCCTTTAATTTACACACTCAAATATACACCTATCTACTGTATAACTGTTCACCTAAGGCCAAACTAGTGTACGCTATTTGCTGCTTCACTTTAAGACATACCCGTATAGTCCTCCACATTGTCCACAAATCCACTGTACATTATTCCACTGCACTCCACCGAACTCCATTGTATGCCTCTTCAATTTGCACTACAATACTCTGCACTTTCATATTGTTCACAACTGTATTCTATTACACTTCTGTGTATGTCAGTTTACTGGACGTCCCTAAACGTACTGCTCAGAACTGTAAACTATTATACTATATGCAGCTCCAATTAATGCCATTCCACTATATGCTATTCCACTATACCCCACTTGATGGTATGCACTACTGGGAACTACACTATTGCAGTGTATTCTACTCCATCACACAGCACTCCATTGTACTGAAATTCACTCTACGCCACTGGACTGCACCACAATCTACTGTATGCTATTTCACTTTACAAGTCTACATTCTGTGCCACTCTACTAAACAACACTTCCCTGTCACTAGACTCTATGCTTCTATAATTAACCCATTGACATGTACAACACTGTTCTGTACGCTACTCCACTATATTCCACTCTAATTTAAGTCAGAACACTTAACCCCAATAGACTCAGTGTTATTACACGGAACACTACTCTATTTTACATTACTCAACTATATGACACTACACTTTATGCTACTCCACTACATGCTATTGCACTGTACCCTTTTACACTGAACCCCACTGTGTGGTACACTATTTCTCTCTGCACCACTGCACTGTAAGGAAGTTCAATATACGCCACTCCACTTTATGCAACTTTACTTTACAACACTATACCGTACCACACTACACTTTACATAACCCCACTGAACACAAACAACTCTACCTCATTCTACTATATACAACTCCAATATTTGCCCCTGCAGTGTAGGCAATTCCAGTTACACCACTCCACTGTACCACACTCCACTCTACGCCACTCCACTGTACGATATTTCTGTACACAATATTCCAATATATGCCCCTACACCGTACAACACTTCAGTGTATAACACTGCACTGCACGCCAGTACAGTGTACATGAATACACTCTACAATATTTAAAGAATGTAACTCAACCTTACCACATTCGCTTTTGTGCTATCCTACTGTGTACCACTGCATTGTATGCAACTCCAATATATGCCCCTCTACCGTTTATGAGTTCACTTTAAACCACTCCACTGTATGTAACTCCACTCTACGCCACTCTGCTGTATGCCATTCTAGTGTTTGCGCAAACAATAAATTCATTTGTCATAATTATGTGTTAAACACTGCTTTCATATTACTATAATTCATACTATAAATTCACATTTATAGTTATTCATCACCTTTAAATTAATATCACTCGCACACGTCCATACACAGTTTGGTCACCTCACTCGCCAAACTATATTAACTATAACTCGCTGTACTGTACTGTACTGGTTGTACAGCTGAGTGAGTAACTGTGTCAGTGGCTGCATGGGTAAGTGAGTGGGTGTGTCAGTAGCTGTGTTGGTGAGTGAATGGCAGTGTGAGTGGCTGTATGGGTGAGTGTGTGGGTGGGTGGGTGAGTACCTGTACAGTTGAGTGAGTGGCTGTGTGAGTTTCTGTATGGGTATTTGAGTGGGTGCGTGTCCAGCTGTAAGGGTAGATGTGTGGTTGTGTATGTGTCTGTATGTGTGTATGACTGGATGTGTGAGTGGCTGTATTGGTGAATGAGTGGGTGCATTAGTAGTTGTATGGGTGAGTTAGTGGGTGTGTGAGTGGTAGTATGAGTGAGTGGTTGTGTGAGGGACTCTGGTTGAGTGATTGGTTGTGTGAGTGCTGGTATGGGTCTGTGAATGGTTATGTGAGGGGTTGAGTGAGGGTTAGTGAGCGTGAGAGTGGGTGTATAAGAGGTTCTATGTGTGTTTGAGTGGATAGTTCTGTGGATGAAGTCATCGGTGATGTCATTTGAGATGTCATCAGTGATATCACTGACCATGTCATGAGTAGTGTAATATGTGAGGGCATAGGTAGTGCATTGAGGGGACATACGTTAAAGTTAGCTAAGGTACATATAACTCCTGAATTTTACTGGTTTTATATGAGTTAAATCTGAGGCTAACTATAACGTCTCTGTAACCTTTGTTTTTTCCAGTGAATTTGAAGGGTTTCTAAACTTAATTTTAGAACTGTAACCTGCAACCTTTGTGAGTCAGTCTGTGAGTGAGCATGTGAGTCTATGAGTGGGTCTGTGAGTAGGTGTATGAGTCTGAGTGGGTCTGGAAGTGGGTACATGAGTGTCTAAGTGGGTCTGTGAGAGGTTGCATGAGTGCCTGAGTGGGTCTGTCAGTAGATGTGAGAGAGTCTGAGTGGGTTTGTAGTACCTCCATGAATGTGTGAGTCAGTCTGTGAGTGGGTGCATGAGTCTCTGAGTGGGTCTGTGAGTGAGTGCATACGTTTCTCAGTGGATTTGTGAGGAAGTGCATGAGCCCATGAGTGGGTGTGTGAGTAGGTGCCTGAGACTGAGGGGGTCTGAAAGTGGGTGCGTAAGTGAGTCTGTGAGTGAGTGCATGAATTTCTAAGTGGGTCGGTGAGTGGGTCTGTGAGTGGCTCTGTGAATGGGTGTGTGAGTGGGTAAGTCGGTGTGTGAGTGGCCAGGCCACAATTGAATGGGAATGATTTTGGACCATCCCAGGGGCCTGCCATTATTCAATAGGGCAGTGTAGCTGCATGGCCCCCTAACCCGAGCCAATTATGGCCCTGGGATCCGCATCCCCTGGGATCTGGCCACATTTGAATTGCGGAGGGGGCCATGCAGCCCCCCTCTTGGGAACCCATTCCTCAGGGTCAGTAAATATATATATATATATATATATATATATATATATATGATCAAGGGCCGTTAGGCTTGAAACGCGTTATGGCGGAGGTGGGGGGAAAAGCACAATAAAGATTTAGCACTTCCAAACTCCTGGGTCCGCTGTCGTCTTTTGGATTTCGTGGTTGGCGACTGTCACTGCATATATATATATATATACAGCTCCAAGTCCCACCTTTACCGCTGAACTCCTAGGGCGGGTGCATCGTGTTAGAGGGTGGGTTCTCCCTTACAACATCACAGCTCAATCCAAAAGGATACGTGCACTCTCGGGGTAAACCAATATTTATTAAAAGCAGTTGTCTCAGACATGTTTCGGCGTGCTGCCTTTCTCAATGAGAAAACCTGCTAAAATATGTCATCCGATGATTGTTTGGCTTCTGAGTTCTGTTGTTGCTTCCCATTGGTGGGTTCACAGCCTATGGGAGGGCTACAGTTCGTATGGCAATGATTGCACAGCTGCGGAGCGTCCCAGCCCCCTCGTCGTACTGGCAATCATGTATTTGAAATGATTCACAATTTTATTCCTTGATGGGAATGTCTTTAATCCTTGATTGATCATTGCCGATAACAACGTTAGGGGCCTGCACACCACATTAATCATATCCTTGAAGCAGTCCCTCCAAGCCCGTCATTGCAGGCTAAAGTTCGAATGGCACCGGACGAACCCCCCGCCAGCCGCTGGATAGAACAGGTAACTTTTCTGCAGGCTTCGGTCAGATGGATCGGCGTCCTCGGTGCTTGTATAGCCCGCTCCCTTTAATAGTTGGCAGGTCCATCACCTCAGCGGCGGTTCCACGCGGTATGAAAATACACAGCTCCAAGTCCCACCTTTACCACTGAACTCCTAGGGCAGGTGCATCGTGTTAGAGGGTGGGTTCTCCCTTACAACATCACTATCAATATATATACAAACTCCGCATTCCTTCAAGAACTCGCACACCAACACAGGGACTAAGACTCAAATCTTAAAAGCTTTTAATCGCTCGGTGATGCATTTCGCCTCCTTCCGCAGGCTTGTTCACATAAATATATATATCAACAATCCTCTCCAGAGTTACCCGGTAAAAAAGGAGCAACACAAGTTGGTTCCCCTTTAGCACAAGTTTATTTTTGGAAATGAAACACAAAGCGGTTTGACCACACACGGGGTCTTGGTCACCCCCGCCCTGCCTGCCTGCCCCACGGAACTCCCTCCACGGACCGCGGCTGGTCTAGGAAGTTACCTCTTTTGTCTCTTTCAAATATCCTATGTGACTCCTCATCTCAGCAGTTTCTGCCCACTTTACATGTCTCAGCTTGGATTCCCTTTCTTTATCTGTGACAGAATAATCTACTTTACTGTTTGGAGGCATAATGTCGATGAGGCCTGGTATTCTCAAGAGCTGCCACTGATTGCAATCAATACATCTCTTGCTTTTTGCATTTATGTCTATTGAAAATACTACCTTGCGCATTAACCTCATAACATATCTTATTTCTTAGAGGCAGAAGAGGGAGGCCCTGTCACTGATATAGGCTTTTGTTAAGGATTTGACCTTGTATGCAGAAAACAACTTTACAAGCAATTTTCATGTTATTATTCACTGAAATGTCCTCATGAAATTTAGCCCTTCCTTTTAAAGGTGGAAAGCTTTCACCCTTCTCCCACATATAGGTTTTGTTGAGAGTTCCCCGCCATGCACAGTCTTGTCATTAATGATGTTACTTCACATGCCGCAGTGATGTTATCAATGATGTCATAAAGCATATCATGAAGGATATAATGTGTGGGGAAATTAACAGTGCATTGCAAGGGCGCGAGTTGTAGTTACTTTAGGGCACAAGTCATTATTACTAGAGATAACTATAACTGGTGAATTGAAGGGCTTCATGAGTTTTAAACTTAACATTGGTGTAGAAATTCTCACCTACCTATAACTTTACTTTAACTTTGGTATAATCAATGAATTCCTAGGGTATTTTTAACGTAAAGTAATATTTTTCTAACTTATGTAAAGCCAATCCCCTACTGCACATGGCAGGTGTTTTGCCACAGGGCCCGGCCAACGGTCTTATTAGGCCCCATGGACCCCCATCCCCCAGGGTCGATTACCATAGTAAAAGGGAGAGAGCCCACATAGCCTCCCTTCCTGGAGCCTTTTTTAGGTCCTAGGAACGCCATCCTCCAGGGCCACATGGCAATAAAATTGGGAGGAGGGATGCGTGTCCCAAAACCCAAAACCGGCCCCCACCATGACGCCCCACCAGGGAAACGCTAGTTGCCCGCTATGACCAGTCCGAGCCTGAATGCAAGGGGTATTTCTTTTATGTTCATGATTCTGGGAGAGTATTTAGTTGTTAAACAAAAAGGCATAAATCAGATTGATAAAGGCTGTGGTTACAACCGAAATGCATTTCTCTGAGTTGCCATACAAACATATATATATATATTTATTCATATCTGTTATTTTGTGGTTCTCATTTTTTGCTTTTGAAACATATATATCATTAAATTATATAGCCTTTACTGCTCCCATATACATCATATATGTCCTATATACTACATACAACTAAAACATTGATGTTGTAGATATTGGGGGGAACAGGAGTAACATACACAAGGATACTAGTGATAAGTATATATGTACAGTATGTATAATAAACGTTTATTAGGCATGATCTAAAATATCACATAACCTTTACTTTTTAGCCCCAGGTTTATAATTTCAGTATTGCAACTCGAGCTTTGTCCATGACTGTTAGTAACTTGTAGGATCTGCCTGCCTAGTTGCAACGTGATGCTCTGGTGCCTGACAATCCAAAATCATGTCAACCAGTCTGTTAAGCTAGATGGCATTCTGCATGCCACTTTTTGGGAAAGAGTGATTTATTTCTACACAGTCAACTAAAGTGGTCAAGTATTGGGTGTCAGTCTGAGACAAATTTCAGGGTCAACCACTTGAACATCTTCCAAATGTTCTGACAAGAAGTGAACATGTGTGGACTACCTGTCTCTTTAAAGGTACATCTGCAACATTCCCTTTTCCAGAACACCTCCTAGCTACTTGCTCTAGGATACAGAAGTAATTGTACCGGGATTTACACTGCTGGAGTTTGATACATGAGGCTAAGGGTAGTCAAGTATGGATCTGCTCATCACTTCTAGGGTTATGTGTGTAGCGGTATACCATGACTACTTACCCACCCATAACATAAAAAAAGTTAGGAGTAAAGTTTCATGATGGTTAGCACTTACGTTTCCAACATGATACAAAAAAAGTGCAGTTTTGACTATGGAGGAAGAAAGGTCTAATTTGCAGATTCTTGAGGAATCCAATACCAGAAGTGACAAACTCAGGTGACAATTGTAACATGTTGTCAGGTTGTATAGGACCGTTCCACATGGCAGACTCCCTGTCTAAAGAAGGTGTCTTCATAAATATATCAACATATACTTGACAAAATGGCAAAAGTGCTTTAAAGCAAACTTTTTTAAATAATCAAGAAACACTGAATGTAGTTAAGAAAAGTGATTGTTTGACAGAAGATAACATATCAATACATGTATTTCTGTTAAAAAAAATCGTTGATTTGGATACAATGGTGTCGGTATCAAATGTACAGTGACACCGGGGCCCAGGATTAGTGGTTGCCCTCTGATCCCTAATACAAAATTGTTTAATATCCAATTGGAATTTAGTTGATCCATTTCTCTTTGTAGTTTCAGAGTCCATAGTAAACTTATTACACTACTTTACAGAAACTTTGATTTTACAGCTCAGTTAGTTCACAAATATCTTTAATTCTCCTCCTTAACTTCTTCCTCTTTGCATGTTCACAGTATTCTGCAGCACACATATAAAAAGGAATAGTTTTGTGCAGGATGAAATATGGTAGAATTTGGGTTACTGGATGGCAGAAGAATGCACCCTGTCCAAGCATAAACTGCAATCCTATTCAGGGTAAGCTAGATACAAACTAGATGATAACCTGTGCTCACCCTCTGGTAGTCTGGCACAAAGCATTCTGCCTTACCTAAAGAGGTCATGTGTAAAGTATTTGTGCAACACAAACACATTAACACAATGAAAACACTGTGAAACGGCTCCACACCAGGATAGGAAAATAGACAAGACTTTTATGAGTAAACCAAGACCAAAACAACAAATATCCCATAAGTAGGACTGGGGTTATGATTTATTAAAGATTAAGTGAAAATATAGTCCTTAGAGTCATAAAGCGCCAAGCGGGGACGTCAGGCCATGCTTGACTAGGGCAAATCCGAAAGGTCAGGCTGACCGCAATGGAGCGCTGGTCAGATGCAAGGACCAGCCTTGGCCCACTGAAAACAGCACCTTTGGAGAGGGCTGCATCAACGTCAAAGACATGATGCAAGGAGCAGAGAAGGCGATGGTTCCTTTGGGTGTAGGCAATGCATCGGTTCCAATCCACGTAGTCAGAGAAGCTTTATAACAGAACCTCTTTGCAATGTAAGAGATGCATTGTCGAACTGCTCAGTCTGTCGTCATTGAACTGCGCAGTAATCAAAATAATGTCCTTGAGCTGCAATGTGTCAAAGAGGATGCACAGGTTCCAATTGGCTCATTGGAGATGAGGCGTCAAATCTGCTGTATCAGCACAGACAACTTACTTCCAAGGACCCAATACTGGGTTAGCACCACTTGACAGGTTAGGAATCACACATGGCAGAGTCCAAGTGCTGTTTCAGGATTGGAAACAGTCTATTATGTCCCTGAAACTTCAGAACATGGGGCAAGCGAACAAGCCCTTGGAGTCACTCTGGGTACAGGTGAGATGGGTCAGGTCATTTTCCTCGGCAGGGCAGAGGGTAGCAGGCAGCAGGGCAGCACAGCAGAAAAACAGTTCTTCCAGGGAAGTAGTCCAGCAGAGTGGCAGTCCTTGCAACACAAAACTATCCTTGCCTCAATGCAGGCACCATGGCAACATGACAGAATCTTGCCATCTTTAGGTATAGACAGCCACAAGTGCGCCAGCACTAGGAGAGAGCAAAATTGTGTCATTTTCTTGTAAATACAGCACCTTTCTGGTCTCTCCCTTTCATAAATTGCAGCGCCATAACTTCCCTTGTTGCACTGCATTTCATCAAATCTTATTACAGATGTGCATTGCTCCACTGTCTCTCAAAAGCTGAAAATGTCAAGCACCCCCTGTCCACCACAATACATGAGAATATATAGCTGGAACAAAGTTTACTTGTTCTTGCAAAACACGCTATAAATCATGCGAGCTAAAATTCCTGTTGAAGAAAATAAGGACACATCCAGTAACTGTCACCCATTTCGCAGATTGCTACTTACAGTAGGAACAGAGCAGTGGTTGCTGTCCTGTTCAGCATAGAGCATTTCATCTTTGATGAAGACAGATATCGCTCGGAGAATGAAGGAAACAAATAGATTCATGTGAATAAAATTCCTGGTGCAGTGCAATTTCCTGGAAAGGGCAGAGAAAAAAGAAAGGCATAAATGTAATTTCATCTATGGGCAATGCAGTCATGTAAATGCAATGGATGCAGACAACAATTTCTTGGATTTTCCGAAGTCATTTAGATAAGATCACACTTGCTCTTTGCTCCCTTCATGCGGCACTCAGTTCACAATACAGGTGTGTAGAGAAACAAAAAGGGGAGTTGTGGCAACGCAGCAGGCCCGACTCGTACAGGCAGTTTGAGCTGTAAAACTTTGTCTGCAGTTGATTGCAGATTCGTTTACGTGACTATCAGGTACCTACAAAAGGATTCTCTGTAAGCTAAAGGTATTTACAAATGTGTAACTGCCGCCACAAATGCATACAATCGCAAAGTGCTAATACCTGTGTAAAGAAAAATGAGGCTTGAGTGGTCTGCATAGTCTATGAACGTCATAAACATATGAAACTGGGCCTTTAAAAACTCCTCTGACCAGTTCCCACCCTGTAAATGTATTTGTTGTAGGAAAGGAGTATAGTAAATCCCCTTCTCGGGCATTAAGCGGGTGGAAGATCTTAAACGTCATGTGGATTGAGTGGAAGGGGTTCCTCCACGGGGGAAATATTTTCCTCATGAAAAAAATAAAAGTAAAATAATGTATGCAGGTACACTTTACCAATAGAGTATCAAACGTTGTGTACAATTCCTCATTGGGGAAATATCTATATGAAAAATATGACACTTGACATTCTCAGTAGAAGGACTCGAAAACTGCCCCTGGTCCAGCTTTCCAGGAATACTACTGAAAGCTCCATGGGCCTCATTTATGAGAAATGACGCATCGTTGCGTGAAAGCAGCGATGCATCACTTCTCAGTGCGCACTCCTTGCGACATTCCTGATGCGTCATATTTAATGTATGACGCATCATGTCGCAAGGAGTTACAGATACGTCAGTATTTCTGACGTACCTTAAGCGCAAAAGTTGCGCATTGCTGGAGTGTGTCACAAAAGTGACGCAACTCCAGCAATGCGTCCTTTCACATGGGACAAGCCCCATGCGAAAGGGCCTGCGTCAGTCTTACGCCTGCTGTGAGGCCGGCACAAGATTTTGACACAACAGCGTCCTAAAAGGGACGCAGTGAAATCTCATAGATTTCACTTCGTCACTTCTACGACCCTTCCTTGCGTCAACACCCCCCCCCCTTGCGCAGGTATAATGTGGCACAGGGGTCTACAAAGTGACGCATCTACCTAGATGCGTCACTTTGTAAATATGGCGCAACAAGGCACATTTTTTACGCCACTGGTGCGTCACAAAAAGTGACACACCAGCGGCGTAAAAGTGACGCACAGCCTCATAAATGAGGCCCCTGGTCCCGGCAGCAGTGGGTAGGTCTTTGGACACATTATGGAGAAGTTCCTCATATCTTGACCTGGCAGGGATTGATGAAGCAGTAGTATATCCCAATTAGGGTAGAACCAGTACTACCAGCCATTAGACATAGTAAGTCATGGTGGCTTAAATCCCAAACATTCATTCATTATTGTTTTCCAGTCCACCTTAGTGTAGATAGTTTTTTAACTTTAGGTCCTGACGAATAGCCTCTAGACTTGTTAAATTGCGAAGAAATATGTTGACCAACCACATGGAAGAGCGCCACACCTAGGACATTAACTTAGCACTGTGCCTTTGCTCTTTATTTTAATCAGGGTAGGAGACCCCACAATTAAAGTTTTTTTAGCTGATACTCCCAACCTTGTTTTAACTCACATAAACATCACACACCACTTATGCATCTACACTCACTAAATATTTCACCTCCATGGCACCAAACGGCTATTTGGAAAAAGATCTCTGCCTAAGTGCCTCTCATTGGGAGTCAGTTAGGCATTGCAGTGCCGGCCAGACGTGGAGCAGCCCGATGATGAAGCATGACACCCAACTGGGTGTGTGAGGGCATTACATTCCAAAGAAATGGATTCCCATCTCTTTCACTCTGTAACCTACTGTCCTTTGTATATTGCTAAATTCTAAAACTTTAATTTTCATAATACTACTGAAAATTACATAAAATTGCAAAAATAAGTAAATCTGCACCCATCAAAAAAAGTTCTACCGTAAGTGCAAAGTTACTATTTCATTGTGAGTTCAGGTCTACAAAATGAAGAAGGCAGAGGCCATGAAAATGCCTTCTTTTGCCTAACGCCAGGGCATGGAACCAGATGCCTGAATTCAAAAGAAACAACCAACCTTCTGGATATTCCATAAAAATGTTGAAAACACACTTTATCAAGCTCTTTCTACCATAGGTCTTCCGTCTTCTAGCTAGTCCAATTTACGAAGATTAACACAGTTTATCATAGATGTAGTTATTGGAAACTGATATTAGGGATTTTCTGTGTATCTAAATTTTATAAGTAAAGTACCCTGTCTCCCCTTTGGCTAGGTCTGTGCTCCATAAGTAACATAAAGAAATAAAGCAAATGAATGAATTGAATCATGCACGAATTACAACATTGCAAGAGTTTATATTGCCCTACCTTAAGCACAGAACTATCCAACTTTTGCATGTGTAATTTACGCATCTCAGAAAAAGCAAGAGTATGTCACAGATACTTAAGAAACAACTGACTTAAGTCTGTTTAACTTTAACGTTTTGTGGCAATGATTGCATTCTTGCATAAGAATACGGACCTGAATATGAGTTGAGGCACTATTGATCACCCCTGGTAAACAAGGATATCACAAGGTACACTATTTATCTGGTGCAAAAAAGAACACAGATTATGAGTTTATGGGGAATAACATACGGATTTTGGTGTTTGAAACATCACAATATGCACAGTAAATACCATATGTTTTCCCCTGTTACATTTCAGCAGGTTTGACACACCGAAATTTCACAAATGTTGGGTTATTTAATGTATCCAATAGTATTGGATGCGTGAAATAAAACAAATCTCGTAATTAAGTCCCTCACGTAAACAGGGGGTTACATACAGGACTGAATTTAACAAGCCACTCATAATTAGGTCTTCAGTGTTTCGAAAAACGAGGTAAATATGTAAATGAATGAAAGTGAACATGTTTCTGGGCACAGTAAGGAATTCCCTAGCATTAGCTGTGAAACTAAAATTACCTTTGGATATGCACATCTGATTTTCAAGTTATTATGGAAAAAATGATAGTTTATACAAAAAAAGCAGAGAACCTATTGACTCATCCCACATTGGCAAGTACAGAAACGGCGATGCATTGGATCATTGGTGAATATTAAAACTGCACAGCACTTCATTACATAAAATATGCTTGTTTCCACTGGCATATTAAAAGGTTAGGAGTGTTGCGCAGAGGTGACTTGATAGTGCTAGTCTGACTGTTGTTCGTCCTAAGTTAGCTTGGCTGATGACGGCTGATTAGCCAGAAACCGGTCCAAGGACGCTTGTTTCCGGTCCAGGGAAGACATGGCTTGGCAGTTTGGGCTGGACTGTTCCCATGAAGCACAGGGTCAGACTGATTTGCATATGGCCATGTCTAAACTAGGGTGGTGGAGTGAGCTAAAGAATGATGATGGATTAAACCCAGATCAGTTAACTGGGGGTGAGTATTTGATTCGCTCAAACTCTCCGTCCATCATCCTCTTTGGTATCGGTCTGACTGTTGTTGGCACAATTTGGTGACTGTAGACTCCTCAGATCAGATTACACTTCAAGAGTGATTCTGCACAAAAGAGAAAAGAGGGGAAATGTATATATGGTTGTGAAGATTACAAAGCAGTAGGAAAGTAGCAAAGTTTCTTAAAAGTGCTCTCACTCACTAGTAGTGGCATGCTTCATCTTAGGGTGGCGATAACATCCCTGCACAGACCAAAGCCTGTGACAGAGCAAAGGGAAGGGAGAAGTAGGTACAAACACAGATTTCAGGATCACGTTATGTGGTATCGTTCTGCTTGTGGAATAAATCCTTTATTTTAAAGCATTTGGTTGGAGTGGCTTGCTTTCACGCTATGGATACAGCATGATTAACATTAGGAATGTATTGCGGTGATGTCGCGCACAACCCCGACTCGCTAGGCTGTGGCTTCCTTTCATCAACTTTCATTTGGATTACTTAGTGCAAGGGAGCCCGCCGGTTGCTCTGTTAGTCAAGGAATTTGCCAAACGGAGCCCATGGACAACAGAGCAGGCTCTGCTACAATTCTAATGAGGCCTGCAGGCAGAAAAATTTTCAAACATTGAAAGTAGCTAGAGTCAGTTACGGATTGGGATCACAATTCGGCCCCGCACTGATTAAAAAAATGCCCCACGTTCGCGTGGGCCACATTCAGGGGTGTGGCCCATATTCGCGGGGCTTGGCCCACATTCTCGGGCATACCCTTTCATGAAATACACAAGGAATGTAAGTGGGAGGATATTGTTCTTGGGAAGGACACAGGGCAAAGGTGACAATGTTCTGCAAGCTGAGCAACCGAAAAACAGCGATGCCCCTTTCTATTACAAAATTATTCCTCAGCCCTCCAGTGCAGTAGCATCTGAAAACAGTGAGGCCCCTTTCTACTACAAAATGACTCCCCAGCCCTTCAGCGCAGGAGCACCTGAAAAAATGTGAGGCCCCTTTCTATTACAAAACTAATCCCCAGCCTTCCAGAGGAGGAGCATCTGAAAACAGTGAGGCCCTTTTCTATTAAAAAGTTATTTCCCAGCCCTCTAGGGCAGGAGCACCTGAGAAACAGCGAGGCACCTTTCTACTAAAAAATTATACCCCAGCCCTCCAGCGCACGAGCAACTGAAAAACAGTGAGGCTCCTTTCTATTCCAAAATTATTCCCCTGCCCTCCAGCACAGGAGCATCTGAAAACAGTGAGGCCCCCTTCTATTAAAAATTATCCTGCAGCCCTCCAAGGCAGGAGCACCTGAAAAACAGTAAGGCCCCTTTCTACTACAAAATTATTCCCCAGCCCTCCAGCACAGGAGCATCTGAAAACAGTGAGGCCTCTTTCTACTGCAGAATTACTCACCAGCCCTCCAGAGCAGGAGCACCTGAAAAACAGCAAGGCCCCTTACCATTGCACAATTATTCCCCAGCCCTCCAGCGCAAGAGCATCCGAAAACAGTGAGGCCCCTTTCTATTAAAATGTTATTCCGCAGCCCTCAAGGGCAGGAGCACCTGAAAAACAGCGAGGCCCCTTTCTACTACAAAATTATTCCCCAGTCCTCCAGCGCAGGAGCATCTGAAAATAGTGAGGCCCCTTTCAGATACAAAATTATTCCCCACCCTTCAGCACTGGAGCACCTGAAAAAGAGAGAGGCCCCAGCTATTTGTAAATTACTCAGCTCTCCCCAGCCCTTCACTGCCTCAGGGCAATGGCCTGGCAGGAGAGGGGATAAAGCAAATAAAACACAGCTGCTGGGCCATCCATAGGGGTGGGTGGAGGCTAAGGTGAAGATGGTGTGAGTTCCCAACATCACCTGGCCCCCACAGCATGACCCATTCTTCCTTGCCCACTATGCCCTGAATGAGAAAGGCAGTGGGCGAGGTGTTAATGCAAACGCTGTTTCAGGGCTGCGTCGGCTTCAGGGGGGCCGAGGTGAAAATGGCTCAATGGCCTGAGCAACACCTGGCCCCTTGGGAGACCGATTCTTGCACAGAATCACCACCCCCCAGCCCACCATCAGCATGATTTCTTGGCAGGGCAGGGGGTCAAGGAGAAGCCACAGCTGGTAATCGCTGAACGACCTTCCAGCGAAGCTGCTTTCCTCTCCCTATCAGTGCTCTCTGTGGACTGGGAAGGGGGGAAAAAACGGGCCACAGAGTCCACAGAGACACCGGCCCTTCGGCCCATGCCAGAGTGCCCGCAGTGCCAAAATGCCCCAGGCTAGTGTATGCAAGTGTTTGTTACATTTACACCTCCAAATGCCAAACAAGTACAGACAGCCGCACAGAGGTTCGTGATGAATTAAGGTACGAGGGGAAAGACTTGGAAAGCAAAACGCGACAATTGAGCCATTTGTACTACATGAAACTAGATCCTTTTGAGGCATGTTATAGCTGAGGATGTTTTGTTTATACTTGCCAAGGCTGAGAAAAATAATGTTTGAAACTATTTACTATGAAGGACCATTACTTGATTTTTTTGAAGTATTGCAATGCATGACGGACATTGAAGTCCAGTAATGGTAAAAAGTGCGGACCCAAACTTAGGACTCGGACATTTTTGTGAAAGAGTGCATTAGCACAACATTATTAAGGGTATCTGAATCATATTAATGTTTAGGGTATGATGGCTGATGAAAGACGAGCACGGCACTTTAAAAAAAACTTTAAATGCTGAAGTTCCTAATTTATTTCGATAACCTGTGTTATATATATACCGCCTTTTCTCTTTTGTGTGAATTCAGTTTATTATTAATGGGAGGATAAAAAAGGAGTTGTACCTCTCTCCCCTCTTCTGTGAATTACCGTTCAAGAGGGCCTTTTATTTTCATAAATGCAATCCAATCCAATAATGTTCAGAAGGGGGTAGGTTATCTCATATATTTTTCTCTTTCTCCTATGTAACTTTTCTGACTTTCTCTCTCTTGGTCTGTGTCAAAGTATGATCAGGAAAAATAAGTTACAGTTCCAAAATATGAGAACCAGTACTCCCCACCAAAAACAACCAGCAGCACCATACAGCACTGTATTTAAGTGATGTGAATTTTGGTACGTCTTGGAACTTAATTTAGGAAAATACATTCCATATTTATCTAAAAATGTCCAAATGTATTTGAAAGCATGGGCTCATGTATAAACCTAACATAGAATAGAATTCAAAGTAAACCTGCAACATGTTAAAGTCAAATGAAAACCCATAGCAAATCACAAACAACATGTTACGTTAATATAACTTGATAAAGTTCAATTAATCGTGCCGGAAGGTATATCTCAGCACTCAGCCAGCACAGAAAAAACAACCAGAAACTAAAACAACCATGTTTTCAATATTTTCTTGAAATTTTGAAATCTGCACAATGACAAAGATGGAGAGGCAATGGGGGTCATGAAAAAGAAGGCTCTGCCACTGCATCAAAAAGTTCAGACATGAGGAATAGTCAGAAGCTCCTTATTGCTAGATATTTAAGTGCATGAAGGCAGATGGCGATGCAATTTATCCTTTAGCTTTAAAAGGGCATTGCCCATCAAGGACTTGTGGGTAATATAACAAGTCTTAAACAAGATACCCTTTCTGACAGGAAGCCAATGAAAATCTCTGAGAATATGAACTGAAGGGAAGCCTGCCGGGAGATCACTCACTAGGCAAGCAGGAGTATTTTGCACCACCTGGAACTCAGACAGTAAGGTGTCAATAACTGCCAAAAAACAACGTGTTACTGTTATCAAGGTGGCTTTAACCAAGGCCTGGCAGGAGATGGTAGCCGAGGAAAAACCCTCCTCAAAATTCTCATAGTCGCAAAGCAAGTACAGCAAATTGCAACAATGTGATCCTTACTGAAAAGTTCCTGGTTTAGTTTAACACCCAGATTTTTTATGGCATGACTTAAAGAAGGAACCACCAGTCGGGGTTCCAAAGGAGCTGAGCCTTTCCTAACAGCAAGATTTAATTTTCATCACCATTCAGCTGGAGACAATTAGTTGTCATCCAAGCCACAATTTTCCTCAGACAAGCTTGAAAATTATGTTTAACATTGTCAATGTCCTGCCCCAGAGAAATGATCCGCTGGGTGTAGTTGGCATAAGAGATTACATCAAAGCCACAAGATTTAACAATCTGGGCCAAGGGGGCCACATAGATTTCTAACGAATTTGGGTTCAAAGATAAGCCCAGAGTCACTCCCTTGTTGGTGGGAATAGTGTGCGATTTAGAAGAACCCAACCTGATTGTTTGAATGCGGCTCTCTAAGAGGTCTGTGAGCAATAGAAGAGCCTTGCCCCGGACACCAATCGCCTGCAGAGTGTTGATCAATGCTGCATGGGAAATGGTGGATTGACCCTGATGAACGGTCTAACAACAGAAGCATGGCAGGGAGACTAGTATACAAAGAAAGGCGGAAAGAATCCATCACTGGCACCAGCACAGTCTCTGCTGTAAGTGACTCTGAATCCAGATTGGGATAGATCCAGAATCTTATGGTCCTCCAGGAATGCCATAATATGTTTATTGAGACAGCTTTGCAGCATTTTCGCCAGCAAAGGTAGACGTGATATGGGGCAGTAGTTGGACAGCCTATTTGGATCGACATTCAATTTATTCAGTATGGGAGAAACCAGAGCAGCCTTCCAAACTAGTGGAATTTTGGCCGATTCTATCGAGAGATTGAATAGAGAAAAAATAGAAAGGGCTATCAAGATTTGCAAGATTCGCAGAGACTCTAGGAGGGGCAACGGTGTACAGGTGAACTAGATTTGGCATTTGTAAGTAATTCCTGGTCAAAGATGTAAGGATGGAACCTATATAGGTTCTGGATAGCAATCTTGGGAAGCAGACTTAAAAAAGTTGAATTTGTCTGAGTCTGGCTAGAAGGGAACTTCTTATATACGGCTTCAATCTTATCCTAAAAAGAAGTATGCCAAAGAGACACATCCTTGTTGGGAAACTGGGATATCTGAGCTGCAGGCACAAGACTTGATGAACTCGTTGATCACTTTACAAAGCTCTTTGGTAGAATTACCCACCTTCTCGATTCTGCCTGATATATAACTTCTCCTTGAATTCCTCATATAGACATGGTATTGGGATAATATCAGTTTGCAAGCAGTTCTATCAGCTGGGTTTTAGTATGGCACCAGTGTCTCTCCAAGCTTTTATAGCCAGCTTTCAGAGTAATCAGTTCCACAGAGAACCATGTTGAGCTTCACTTACTCCTTTGCTGCCCTTCCATATCTTCATCGTAATTTAGAAAACATGTTTTTCTGTTTAGAGGGGAGTGCAAAATCGAGTAACTTTTTGCTCATTAATGTTTGTGACATCCCATAATAATTCCACGAAATGACTCTTGTTGTTGAATGAGGTTGGTTGGTAGCTCAAGCCACTTTTTTACTGAAGCTCACATAACAAGTCTCATAATAGATCAAGAGGATCCTCATTTGAGGGAAAAATGTATCCTGGTGAAATATTTTCTGTGTGAATGAGTATTCCTCTGGTCTTTTGCAAGAATGTTTTAGACAAAGTAACTACTCAGGTAAAAACACGTTACGCAATACCACATTATGGGAAATTTCGATAAATTTCAAGGACTACACCTAACTCAAATATTATGGAATTTTGAAGATTTCACCAAAATTTGGCCCAAGCCTAATTTTCATCCGTCTATGATATGAAGTTTCTTGAGATTTCAAGTTCCCAAAATACCTCTATTGCTTATTTCACTGATCTCCTTTTACATAGAGACAATAATACGCAGAGACACAACACTGAAAATGCACATTTAATATATCATCATATGTCAGTGGAACGCACCTGAAACGACAGAGGATGACCATCGCTGTCGTGAGTGCAACTAGTGAAGTGCTGTATCCGACTGTATAAAGTGCCTTCACAGCCAGATAATAATAATCCTGAGGAGAGAAGGAACATGGCCATGAAAAAGGACAGTCAATGATAATTATCAATAGTTCGATTCATTGTTCAAGTTGAAGCATTTGCAAGCAGATTGTTTAAAATTAAAGGTGAGGATTAGTGGAAATGTCAACATGACATGACAATAAAAAATTATTTAATTCTATAGGTGAATGTGTGTCTTTCCTAGACTATGTATTCACCTATGGATCTGCCCACCTGCTTATCTATCTATCTATCTATCTATCTATCTATCTATCTATCTATCTATCTATCTATCTATCTATCTATCTATCTATCTATCTATCTATCTATCTATCTATCTATCTATCTATCTATCTATCTATCTATCTATCTATCTATCTATCTATCAATCCATCTATCCATCCATCTTAAGTTCTATCTGAATAGCTTTATGTCAATTTATGTTATCTCTGCTTTTTCATTTGCTTGTTTAGTTGTCTATCTATCCGTCCATTGATTGCCCTATCTATCCATCCATGTGCCAGTCTGTTCTCTGTCTGTCCATCTTCTCTTCTCTCATTCATACATTTGTCCATCTTTTTGACCTTCTCACCGTCTGCCTGCTCTTCTATTTTAAACCTGTTCTTCTGCCTCTTCACCCATCTCTCTCCTTCTGAGTAGCAATATGTCTTCTTCCTTTGTATCTATGTTTTTTGTTCTTTCATATTTTTAAGCTCGATCTTTACAAAGTTGTACGCTATAGATATATTTACTAATAAAATGAAGCATGGAAACATATATATACTGAATGAACCTTGAAAGCGACTTGCAAAGCTAGTACAATTTGTTCAGTCTCTCATATCAGTCCTAAGCTGCGGAAACTAATTTCCATTCTCGTAAAAGATTTGCTTTACATATATTTTTGACACAAACTTTTACCAAATACAAATATATCTGCCAGAAAAGTAATTGCCAAATTAAGGGGCCCATTAGGATGTCGGGCGGATTGCCCCCGCCAGGCAGGGGATATGCACCTAACTATCAAAACTGAAATTGTTGCAACATTTTTTTCCCTGTTTTAGTCCAATAAAATTGGCCTTGGCTATATATACTCTCTGTGTGGGCTCTGGTCCTGTAAGGCATCTAAAGTTGATCAAACCAATAAACAAAGTGTAACAGAGAGTAAAAGGTCCCTGAATGCACACTGAAGGACACAAGGTGATTCTTTGTCTGAATTCTTCTTTATTTATCCATTTCTTCAGAGCACTTCTAGCCAATACGCGTTTTAGCCAGCCACATTGCCAGGACAATAAACAAAGGGGCTGATTACAAGTCTGGCGGTTACCTGACTGCAAGACTCGTGGGGGTGGGGTGGTTTCGCGACGGCCCTATTACAAGTAGGGTGGTTGAGCGCCATTGCCCCAACGCAGCTGCCAGGGGGACCACCATTCCCTGACCGTGTTGCGGCGGTCAGGAGGCAGCAATATGCTTGACAGGACTGAAGCGGTCCTGCAAAACATATTTGGAGTTTCCTCTCCATCCTGGTTTTAATGGCTGTTCCTCCTCCATGAAAACCCTGATGGAGAGGAAACATGGGTTGTCATATGGTTACTGCGTTTCTATATATTGTGTTAAGTTAGCATGAGTTTATTAAATGTTTAAAAGACATATTTTCCTTCGGCTTCAGTTTGCACACAACACCTAATTGTTATTGTAGCTTTCAACCTAGACGAAAGATGTGATTTATTTGAGAATAATATGTTATTGCTCTGATATCAGTCGTGCTTGGTACAACTGTCTGCACACTGAGAACTGCACCCTCTAAGAATAACCTAACACAAGGTTGCTGAAAGCCTGATCCTCGCACTACATTAGACATAACACAAATAATGTTGCTGCCAACATTTGGCTCTACGCGGGTTTAAGATAGAGTTACAGGGAATGAATCAACACACTTGATGCTTCGCATGCAGAGAGCTGGTAGCTGTTGATGTGATCTACTCCTACTGAGAATTAGAGGTATGGGCCCACCCTGCTAGAACCCAAATGAGACCTTCTTAGATATAATATAATATGCTAAATAAGGTGCGCGAAATATAGGTGATACAGATTTCTATAGATTTTGCATTATAATATGCTATCACGTTCGCTTATTATGGACTAGTGACTATGCTGCTAACTCTGGTTTTTATAATATATATGTTGATATTATATAAGAACAAACACAAAACGGTAGAGGAGGACCTAGGGGAGATTTAAAGACCTAGCTCTGGGTACTATCCCCAACTTAACCAATATATACCAAAGGTACCAGAGGGTCTAAGGTAAGTGTGCCCACAAACAAGAAACCAAACCAGGACTCACCCTAACAACCAAGTAGCGACACAGAGAGCTCTCCGTGGATGAGGACAAGTACCCATCAGTCACCATTCGGATCCGCCCTTCATCATTTGGGAATTTTATCCGTACCACCCGTCAGAGGTTTGTCAGTACTCTCTTAGGAAGTCAACCCGGTGGTAAGGGGTAGCCTCACTAAAATAAGAGGATGACAGTGTGGTGTACCACTTGATGTAAGTAAGTGGTAAACAAGATGGGACTGGGGTGTGTAGTGCAAAAGAAGTGAAGGAACAAAAAACAAAAAAACCAAATGGAGTGGATTTAAAATTGGTTAGGGCTAAGCACCCAACAATGACTTTATTACCATTGTGCTTACCATACCAATGTTAAAAACCAGAAAAAGATAAAAAGCTACTACACCATGTGAAAGAAAGTAAACAAGTGAAAGAAAGTGACACCCTGATGAACACACAGCAAGTGCAGACAGTCACCTGGATGTTCTGGGTGTCCTTACAGTCTGTACACACTAGACATGTAAGGTAAGATGGCCTCACTTGTTTACTTTCTTTCACATGGTGTAGTAGCTTTTTATCTTTTTCTGGTCCTGAAGAAAGCAATTGACTATAATAAGTCGCCATATTGCTGAAACTAGTCGACCACACTGCCCTGAGGCTGCCCACATTATTGGTCAGTGCAGGCATATTGTTTTTAACATTGGTATGGTAAGCACAATGGTAATAAAGTCATTGTTGGGTGCTTAGCCCTAACCAATTTTAAATCCACTCCATTTGGTTTTTTTGTTTTTTTGTTCCTTCACTTCTTTTGCACTACACACCCCAGTCCCATCTTGTTTACCACTTACTTACATCAAGTGGTACACCACACTGTCATCCTCTTATTTTAGTGAGGCTACCCCTTACCACCGGGTTGACTTCCTAAGAGAGTACTGACAAACCTCTGACGGGTGGTACGGATAAAATTCCCAAATGATGAAGGGCGGATCCGAATGGTGACTGATGGGTACTTGTCCTCATCCACGGAGAGCTCTCTGTGTCGCTACTTGGTTGTTAGGGTGAGTCCTGGTTTGGTTTCTTGTTTGTGGGCACACTTACCTTAGACCCTCTGGTACCTTTGGTATATATTGATATTATATAAGATACTGCGTTTGAGAACTTTGCATTGAAAAATAAACTTTTCAAACTTGCACGTGTGTTCTTTGCCTCCCAGTTTCGGTTTGTAATGATTATATAACGAAAGAGTGTTCATGTGTTCCACGATACCTGAGGTACCCTAAGTTCATGTTCTGGATTGTCTAAGTCATTGGGAAGCTATTACTCCCTATGAGACACTGTAGCTAGCTTGGTAAGGGGATTTCTGAAACTAAGGTGAATTTTGGGTCACCCTAACTCACCCAGGTTCTAGATCTCTGTGCACAGTTCTGTGGGAGAACGGAAACCCTGCTACATGGCTCCCATACGTTGTTGGCCTTATATCATGACACTCGAGTAGTATATCATTCAAACCTTAACCCCTTCATTCCTGTTTCCGGAAAACGGCAGTGTCGGAAAGACCTACCTATTTTTGAAATAGGTCTTTTTCAAGCTTGAATATATCTAAAAACGGTTTCGTTGAATTACTACCCAGTTGTGCTACAAAGTAATCTTTGTTTTTTCACTTTCCTGTGCTAACATGGCACAAGCCGTGGACATCCCGCCGCATAGTCGCATTGCGGTGCGTGACCATTTGCGGGCTTATAATGTCCCTGTTGAAGGCTTGGCTGTTGTTCTAGTGGTGAGTGCGGAACATGCTTACCCGTACGAACTGTTTTATTCGTGGGTGACATTTCCGGCGGTGAACGCTAATTCTGGCGTTTTCCATTCCTACACTGCTACGGCTGTATCGGCTGCGTATGCTCCGTACAGAGCACTGGAGGTTCCTATTGACGCTTGGCAGCATGGAGTTTGGTTTGGTGGCGCCCTACCACACGCTTTAACCGCTCCGAGGTTAGGTCCTTTGTCCATTCCGGGCACTCCTTGGCCCGCTTTGGCTGGATTCACTCCTCACCCTAATCGAGCCACTTGTGGCATAGCTGATCTGCGGCAACTTCATGAAGTCGCAGTGGCAGTGATTAGAGCGCTGGTTCATTACACTAGCCGTAATGTTCAAGACGTAGCCCCTAGGGGTGCACAGCTTCGTGCAGAACAGGCTGGTTTGAAAATCAATCCTGTCATGATGAATTCCGTGATGGGCAAAAAGCCCCAGGACAAGGATGATTTTCCGTTCTGGCTTGCAGAGAAATTCGGCCAGCTTGAAGCTGTGTTTCCTAATACGAATCCCGGTGATAAGCACCGGATTCTTACACTGAGTTTACCGAAAGATTTGGCACCTGAGCTTGTTGACTGTGAGACCTGGGGTAAGACTTTTGCAGCGGTCTATTTGAGGTGCTACGGCACCCCGTCTGTGAACAATCTGGGTGCGGTCCATAAACGTGTTCAGGACGAACACGGACCGGAGTCGGCGGTCGAATTGGGTATGCGCCTGTGTGGCTCCTTTGATGTAGTTTGCGATCTGATCCTTGCAAATGTCAAGGGAGATGCAGTGAACTTTCAGGTTGCTAACGCTTTGTCGTTGATTCCCGAGGCCGAAAGACCCCGTCAGTTGGCAAGGATAATTGTGGCTGCTTATAAAACGGTTGGCCGCAATGCGAAGGGGCTTAAGGCTTTTCCTGATAAAGAGAAAAAGCAGCCCCAGGGTCAGTCTTCGGAAACTAGTGGTCAACCTAAGTCCAAGAAACAGAATTGGCCTAAAAAGCAGAATCAGGGTAAGCAACAACAACAAACACAGGTTTCTGCTCCTGCGTCTCCGTTGCCTGCGCAGTCGGATCGTGTTTATGATTTGCGCGACCGCGCGATGATTAAATCGCCTGAGAGGTTTCAGGCTTCTGACCAACGCTCTCCTCGTTCCTTTCAGGACTCATCGGCTCCATCAACCGGTGGTGGAGGTGGCGGCAGGGGCCGGGGTGGCCAGCAAGGATGTGGTCAGCCCCGCCCGCGTAACGGTGGAGAGCAGCAGGAAGGCGCTACGCCCAAGAGACCACAGTTTGCCACAAAGAAAGACGCCGCCCTGACAGCGCATCGTTATGCCCCAGATAGTGAGAACGCGGCTTCGGAATCTGACGTGGGTTCTGACCTTGCTGGACAGCGCGGCAGAGATTACCATAGTGAGAGAGGCCCTCCGTCCACTGTTGAAGGTGACAGCGACTGACACTTATGTTGTAATTGAAACTGCTGATACGCATGTTGCTCCCCCTGAACGTCTTTTTGAAATTGTCCTGTTAATTGAAGGTGACATGCAGCGAACTGTAAAAGGGGTATTTTGGGAAAATCTTTCGTTTACATATGACATTTTGCTTTCGGAGGCTGACTGGCCCCCACCTTTTGTTCTCACAGCTCCGCAAGGGGAGGAGGTGATCCTCCCCAGTTTCGCGCACACTGTATCGAGAGTGGAAGTGCTGCATTTTGCATAAGAGTGGGCTCTGGCGCTTGCGCCGGCTGTGTACCGCAATCAATGTGGCTGGGATAAATTGTCTTCAAGCCATGAGATTCCGTTACGGTCTTAGCCGCAGCCTCGACCTCAATATCCCATACGGCGTGAAGCCAAAGCTTCAGTCGCGGCTATCCTTGAACAATTGGAATATCAAGGTGTAATTGAAACGTGTGTGTCACCGATGAATAACCCCCGTTTTACTGTAAACAAGCCGGACGGCTCATATCGTTTGGTTTTGGATTATAGGCATTTAAACTCGCATTGCCGTAACTGCGCAGTACAGAATACTCATGGCTCTGCTTTAGTGAATAGTCTTGAGCGTAAACGGTTCAAAACCATGCTCGACATTTCCAATGGTTTTTATGCACATAGATTAGACGGTCTAAGTTCCCAATGGACCAGCTTCACATGCGGCGGTGTGCAAAAATGTTTCGGCGTCTCCCAATGGGCTATAAGGATAATCCTGGAGTATTCTCCGCCCGCATTGTCTCTCTTTTGGAGGGCATCGACCCAGTTGCTTGTTCGTATGTGGATGACATTTATCTGACAGACGACGATCTTTGGGAGCATCTGTGTCGAGTGAATAGCATAATTTGTAACTTTGCTGACATAGGTTACAAATTTAACTTTGCAAAGTCGCACATTGCAGAGTACACAGTGTTGTTTCTCAGTTACGAGCTTAACAATGAGGGAAAAGGGTTAGCACCTCACTTCCTGGAGAAATGCGCACAATTGCGCTCTCCGACAACACTGAAAACATTACAATCTTTGCTTGTTTTTTTGAATTTCGGGAGAACTTACATTCCGGAATATGCCCAGCGTATCAAGCCTTTGTATGCTTTGATACAACCATCTTTCTCCAAATCATGCTGGCTGCCTGAGCATTCAGCCATTCTGCAGTCTTTGCAGGCTGATTTGCTCGCTTCTGAATACTTACAGACTCGTGATAACCAGACCAACCTGGTGATAAGAATTATCCCTGGGGCGGTGGGTTTCACGTACCTGACTTTTAATGAAGGAGATACAGTACCTATTGCTTACAAGTCACACTTGTACACTTCGGCTGAATTGCGTTTTTCCACTGTGGAGAAAGTTTTAACGGCTGTGCAGATGGCAATTCTTAAGGAACGTGCCCTGTCACAAGGAAAACGCATGTTGGTTGTTACCCCGTGTCCTGCCTTGGAGGCAGTTACGAAAGCCAGTGTACCTAATTCCAAAGCTTTGCACCCTCGGTGGATTCAGTGGGCTGCATCCTTGACATCCCAGGATGTCACGTTTATTTTTGACGCCACTTTACGGTCGCAGGAGTATTTACAGTATGAATTTGTTCATCCTGCTCCTTTAGCAATGCGGCCGTTGGAGGATTTCCATTGCATCATTTACACTGATGGTTCGGCGCAGGTTGTGCATGGCTCTAAACATGCCTACGTTTCCGCATGCGCCATTGTGGTCGGTGCCATGGTGAACGATGAGTTCAAGTCCAGTGTCGTGCACACGCAGACGCTTGGGGACTGCACTGCACAATTAGCAGAGCTTCGTGCTCTGATGCTTGCATTGGAGTGCGCAGATCCAAGTGTGACGACTTTAATCGTAAGTGACTCTTACTACTGTGTCCAGTCTTACAATGAAAACTTGTTCTTTTGGATTCAGAATGACTTTCGTGATTCCAAAGGTAGCACAATAAAACATAAAATGATCTGGGTCCGAGTGGCGGAACTTAAAGAGAAGTTGCCACTCGTGTTTGTGATTCATACTCTCGGTCATCAGCGCGTGGGGGTCCACGCTGTTGGCAATTCGCTTGCTGATGAAGCAGCGAAGTCAGCGGTATCAAAATACTTAGTTGCAGCAGTCACGAGGTCCAAAAGCAAAATAGATGATGACATCTTGGCAGCTGTTGCTGCGACCGAGAAGGGAAGTAAATATCCTGCGGGGTTCCCTTCCAAGTACACATACCACTTAAGTCCCGATAAGGTTCCTTATGTGAAAATTCCTGATGTTGGCGAACGGCTAGTTCCCAACTCGGATCGCAGGGCTGCTTTGATTACAGTGGCTCATGAAGGTGTGGCGTCTGCGCATGCGGGCGTCTCTGCCACTGTAACTCAGCTACAACAGAGGTTCTGGTGGCGGGGACTGTACAAACAGACGCGCGATATGTGCTTCAATGTGACATTTGCCAGCAGATTAAACCTTCGACTGCTGCGCGTCCGCCTCAGTCACAGTTGTATATCTCTAATAAACCGCTTGGATGCGTTTATGTGGATCACTGCGGTCCATTTTCTTCTGATACTGCATACAAGTACATCTTGGTAGCAGTTGATTCATGCACACGCTTTGTGTGGGTATGGACACATCAGAGCGCTGATTCACGAACTGTCATTAAGGATTTGCGAGTCTTTGTGGGAATTTTTGCCTGTGGTACCTTCCATTCGGATCAGGGTCCGGCTTTCGCCTCTAAGGCGTATAAGGATGCTATGGTTTCGTTGGGGGTCCAAGTCAAATTTTCGAGTCCCTACAGGCCCGAGGGCAATAGTGTAGTTGAACGAATGAACCGTGACTTAAAGCAATCTTTGACAGCTCGAGTTATAGGCACTGGCAGAAACTGGTTAGCCCACCTCAATGGCGTGCAGCGTGCGCTTAATAATCTCCCTAGAAGGTCTCTGGGTGGGCGGACCCCGTACGAAATGCTCTTTGGTATCAAGTTGTACGTCCCTGACCTCGATGGTTTAGACTGCAAGGCCCAGGCCTCGGCCTTTGACGTAGATGAACATTGCAATGTTTTACAGAATCTACAAAAGACCAGAGACAGTCTAGCAAAGGAACATTTGCCCTCCACATCGGATGATGCGTTGCAGATCCCGGTAGTTGGCTGGCTACCCCAAGTTGGAGAACTGGTTCGAGAGAAGATCGATAACAAGAAAGAGTTTGGTCCCTCATATCGTGCACCGGTTCGAGTTCTTGGAGTGAAGGGCACAAGAACAGTCATTTTACCACCACTTCCAGTTCGTAAGGAAAACAGATTTATTTCCATTGACAATGTCAAGACACACAGGGTGGCCGATTCTTCATAGCATGACACCGGCTGTATCCTGTCCTTCCATGGTGAGGCACTCTGTGCTGGCTATTACATCTGGTGCAGAACAGGAGGTGTCCCTCGAGATGCCTGCCATATCCAGTCCTTTATTAAATACTATTCCTGTTACTAACATTGATGAGTTGAACTACACCTATCCTGCTGATTTATCGATGCCTGATTTGCAGACTCGTTTGGCCGACCAGTCCAGATTCTCTTTTGACTCTGTTTCGGAACTTTCAAAGAAACCCTCAACTAGTGCAAAATATGCCACGTTGTTTAAAAAACATTTTTTAATTCCCCCTTGAACATACATTTGGTTGATCCTATTTTCATTTTACCTTTTTATGTCAATTGGTTTTGTGTTTTATTTTTTCCGCCTGATCGATGGTCACTACGTTAAAGAAAGAACAGGAATTCGGTACCTTAATGGAACATAGGCCCCTCTTTCCTCTTCACATTCAGCTCACAGACTGAAACGAAACTTGAATACAGTTAACATTACTGCTTGGCCTGTCCTTGATGGGATTGTGTGGGATGCGGTTAGATTTCAAATACATGGGCCCACTGAAGTGATTAATGTTCCGAATGTGCTTAGAGTAAACATGGGAAATGTGATTAAACAAAATATACGTTCTGATGATTGGGATATTCAGGCCGTGAAAGCATTATTTGCTGATTTGAAATACTATGCGGCTTTTGATGCTGAAGACTTATATTTAGATTCTATTAATTATGGTGATTTATTTTGCTTCCAACATTATGGTAATCATTTTCTCCATAAGACAAATTCCAGGAGGGTTGCTGTGAATTACACGCAATGGGAACATTGCCCAGCTCCTATAATTGGAAGCTCCAGTACATTTCTGAAAAAATACAGTTATTTTACAGATTTCAATCAATGAAATCCTGAGTCCTTTTATTTCAGAATGACAGAAAAATCCATGTCCAAAGTTAGACTTACCGATACAAAGTTGCTGTATTCGAAGTCCTTTCTAGACAAATTGGCTTTAGATGGCTACGAGATCTGGAAGGGAATTATTGACCTTAAATCGGTTTGGGGTACCAAAGATTGGCAGGTACAAGGCACTGAGGCTTTGCACCGTGCATGTCTCATCCCAAATCACATGTTGTTTCTAAATTCTACTATTTCCCAGACAACATGCTTTGGATTGGCTACTTCTAAAAAATTAAATACACCAATAATCCCCGAATTAGAAGAATATTCAGGATGGGGTAATTTTTCTGATTTGTCTATTCATGAGATACAGTCTCTAATACACAATTCGTCCTTTAATGTGTCCAGCTTGGATCCAAATGGTTGGCTGTTGTGGCAAAAGAGTTCTGATTCTTGCCAACGTCGATTTCTGGGGTTGGCTGAAGGGTTCACACAAGTGCGACCAGATCCCCGTTTTGAAACTGATTACACTGTCACCACTTACTCTGTAGGGAAACTGTGTCAGAATTGGTTACACCATTCCACGTTAGCTGCAGTTAAACTACATCTGTCTCAGTTAACTGAAAATGTGGATTTGAATGATTTTATAAAAGGCCCAGCTAAGGGTAGATCTAAACGGTGGATTTATGCTGTTTACAATGAAATTTGGAAAGTGTCTCAAATTGAGGCTGCAAAGCGCCTAAGGGCAATTGACCAAGCTAATTTGGAAAAAGTACTTGCTGTGGTCGATAACAGTATTAACACGCTTTCTTCCCGAATTTACACATTGAACAATATTGTTTCTTCTGTTGTTGACATTGTGCATGATGAAGTGTCCGTATTATATCATGGTCAAAATCAACTGCGTTCTGTTATGCAGTTTGCCTGGACACTACAGACTCTGAAGGCTGGTCGAGTGCCTTGGAGTTATATGAACGTCTCATCACTATTTGCCCCATTTAATTTGACTGACAAGCAGCGCATGCTTTCCATGCGAGATGCACCATTTTCTATGTTACACATTGAGAAGTTAGAATCTTTGCCCTTCTCTGTGGCTGAGGCAGCTGCTGCTACATGGCCTATCCATGGTATTATTACTTTACCATTTGCTCTGTTTAAATTTACAAATTGTATGAGATATATTGCTATAGGGCGATATGAACCATTAGGCAGTGCTTTCCTCCATGAGACAAGGTCTTTGCCATATACATACAGATGTCTAAAGGAGGGGAATGAAGTGAATCTGAATGGTGAAGAATGTACACAGTCGCCTGACCGCTCACTAATATGCAGACACATCCAGTTGCATGGTTCTTGTAATCAGGACAAGCCTAATTTAGCCTGTGTTTTGAAAGGGACACCGGTTCCTGCAATAGTTCCCACCTTCACTTTATTGTCTAACGGTAGTTATTTACTTCTGAATAACGAAATGTGTTGTGGGTTAATGGTCGGTATCGCCTATGTGGTTACTGTATCAGAACGTGTGGTGTGTTGCAAGAATGTGTTATATCCACCCACGCATGGGAATTCAGATGTTTCTATTTGGCCACGAATACCAACCTTGAAAACCGAGTTCAATGGATTGAGCCGAATAAGAGCACTATTGTCTCAGAAAGAAGTGGCCCTGAGCTCGGCCCGCGAAACTTATGTCCTTCACATAGCTAACACACGCACAGAGGTGCAGGCACTTTTAAATACTGATTTGCTGTTTCATTTCTGCGAGCTGGTTCATCAAATCTTCAATGCCTCCTCCACAACCGGCCTAGTACATTTTTTTAAATTGGTTAGCAGTGGTCTCGTGACTACGTTTGAAAAAGTATTTGGTATTATCGCTGCGTTCTTTCATTCTATATTCGTAAGCTTGTTTGGCGGATTCCCTGTTTTGCTGACTTTGGCTGCAGGCGTTCTGGTGATATTTTGCTTTATAAAACATGGATGCCCATCCTGCGCAAGGAAACGCTCAGCCCCTACTGATGCAGTTTCGCAACCGGATGCTTGATTACTATGGCTCCTTGCCGCTTGCGACTTTAAGCACGGCTTTTGGATTATCGTTCCGATTTTCCTATTTTACATGTGTCCAGCCTGTGTTTCATTGCCTGAGCTGTGATTCCGACTGGGCCATTGATTTGTGTCTCTGCTTACCGACTTCTCCTGACGTCGATTTTGATCAGCTAATGAGCCCCGTAGTTGCTCACGAGTTGGTTTGTTCTGGCAAAAGGGTTATGGCCGTGGCAGCGATGCATGGACTAATGGGTCAGTGGGACATATCCGCAGCGGCGCATGACTTTCTGGCGCATAGCATTCTCGAGAACCCACTGAGTTGTCCTCTGATGTTGCTAGAGGAATCAGTGCTGGAGGAGCACGTATGTTCTTTCCCATTGCTTAATTGGATGGCTAAACTGTTTTCGGATGATGACAGTGATTTCTTGTTGGAAGCTGTAGCTACCTATTTTGCATATTCATTCAACCCATGAGTGACTTTGAAGACTTTCATTATTATGGCACGTGACTTTTTAGTAATTCTGAATGGTGCCTTTTTTATTACAAACATTCGACTTTCATTTGTTCTAGGCCTGTGGACTTGTAGTTGGCCTTAAGTTCGAATTTTTATATTTTTGTGTGGCCACTATAGGCATTCATACGTATTTTTTTATTATTGAAAACATATATACATTTACATACATTTAGCTTGGCTCAATATTGTTGAACTCTGCTTTCATGTTTTGCCTCTCATATAGTATTGGCTTATATTTTCTTCCTTTTTTAACCGTCCTCGGATCATTGGGGGGGTGTCATATGGTTACTGCGTTTCTATATATTGTGTTAAGTTAGCATGAGTTTATTAAATGTTTAAAAGACATATTTTCCTTCGGCTTCAGTTTGCACACGACACCTAATTGTTATTGTAGCTTTCAACCTAGACGAAAGATGTGATTTATTTGAGAATAATATGTTATTGCTCTGATATCAGTCGTGCTTGGTACAACTGTCTGCACACTGAGAACTGCACCCTCTAAGAATAACCTAACACAAGGTTGCTGAAAGCCTGATCCTCGCACTACATTAGACATAACACAAATAATGTTGCTGCCAACATTTGGCTCTACGCGGGTTTAAGATAGAGTTACAGGGAATGAATCAACACACTTGATGCTTCGCATGCAGAGAGCTGGTAGCTGTTGATGTGATCTACTCCTACTGAGAATTAGAGGTATGGGCCCGCCCTGCTAGAACCCAAATGAGACCTTCTTAGATATAATATAATATGCTAAATAGGGTGCGCGAAATATAGGTGATACAGATTTCTATAGATTTTGCAGTATAATATGCTATCACCGTTCGCTTATTATGGACTAGTGACTATGCTGCTAACTCTGGTTTTTATAATATGTATGTTGATATTATATAAGATACTGCGTTTGATAACTTTGCATTGAAAAATAAACTTTTCAAACTTGCACGTGTGTTCTTTGCCTCCCAGTTTCGGTTTGTAATGATTATATAACGAAAGAGTGTTCATGTGTTCCACGATACCTGAGGTACCCTAAGTTCATGTTCTGGATTGTCTAAGTCATTGGGAAGCTATTACTCCCTATGAGACACTGTAGCTAGCTTGGTAAGGGGATTTCTGAAACTAAGGTGAATTTTTGGTCACCCTAACTCACCCAGGTTCTAGATCTCTGTGCACAGTTCTGTGGGAGAACAGAAACCCTGCTACAGGGGGGCCCTATAGGGCACCCTTGTGCCTCTGCGCCCTGGTGTGCATACAGGTGGGTACAACATGCACCCCCCCTGGGTGCATGCAACTTGGTTCCTGCACAGCATGGACTTTTCAGTCCATTCCATGCAGGAACTGTTGTTTAGCGTTCCAAAATGCAGTGACCAATTTTTAGAGGCACCACTATGGGAATGCTAACATTAAGTTCACTGCCAGAATTAAACTATCAATCTGGCCCGTGGTCCGGCCACAGATTTAGCGGTGCAGCAGCAGGACAGATCCAGTGTCGCACCACTAAAGTAGTACTCATCCCCAATGTGAGCAGAATTTATCATTTATCAAATATAATAAAGTTACCCTCCTTGGCTGAGGCATTAAAGGATGCAAAATCTGGCTTTTGGTAGACCAGCATTGAAATAGCACAGTCATAACCCATATTGCGTACACTAGTTTTCTATACATAGTTGTGCCATGTTCAAGCATGCAGGTTGTGTCATACATTTTCCATCATCTCCACAGTCGTCCACTACTTCACTGTCAATTATTTGGTCTCTAAGGGACCTACCTGGTTTTCAGAACTTGTTGAATTTTCATCAACGACGCACACATCAACGTAGTGAGGGAAGGGTTCAGACCACCCATCTTCAGTGCAATTCCTGCTAATATCTCCTGTGGGGGGGAAAATATCATATACATTCCTTCAGTTTGAGGGAATATTCACAACATAATCTACAGCTAGGCAAAATTACATTTATCAGCATTATCATTTTGCTTCACTCATTGAGTAAATTAATGGTTCAGTTGGTAGTCCAAGTAGGTACAAGAGTGATATTTTAGTTGGCACCAAGAGCAAAATACATTTCTATTACAAGATCACATTGCTCTATGATCCCCTCATCTGTCACATCTATTATTGACCACTTACCTCTCCTACCTGCGATCCCTCCATGTCACCAACTGTGTCTGTTTTCACAGCCAGTACCACTGGTGATTTTTCATTGACTTTTCTTCTCCATTTTCCATCTAAGCCGCCACATTATTTCATGGTTTTCTTTTACCTTTCCTACTGCTCTCATGCTGATTCTCAGTTGAGCATGTAGCCTCTTTACTTTTCCCTACAATTTGGAGACATCTTTCTACATATACCAATACAAGGCCTCTTGTATCAGGCCTTTATATCATGCTTTCACTGTACCTCGCAAATCTCGACCTTTTTTATTCCCATTGTGTGTCCTCCATCTATTATATGTTTTCTTTAATTCCGTGCATTTTATTTCGGATACATTTTTAAATATCCTCTTCATTTTCTGTTCTTCATCCTTCAAAGTATTTATGAACCTCACTATTTTTCTCCAACCTATCCTTACCTTTTTCACTGTGTCTCTTTGTGTCTGTGTGTGTGTGCGCACACACAATATTAGGCTCATCTTGTCCAAGAGCTACTGCCATGTGTATGTGTCGTCATAATCTCTAAAATATTCGAAATATACACTCTGTGATGTGAAAAATTATTCTACATTTAATATGCACATGATTCATATTTATTTATTTATTTATAGCATTTGTAGAGCGCTCTGTAACCCAACGGGCATCCTGCGCTTGGGTACATAGCTAAAAGCTTTGTGGGGGGGACAGGAACATGGACAGGGTGCTGAACAGAGTAGATTTATTTGTTGTGATGGGTTTTAGGAGGATTTTGGGGAAAAAGCCAGGTTTTTACGTTTTTTCGAAAGGTCAGAAGGTCATTAGTTTTTCTGATATCGATGGGGAGGTTATTCCAAAGGTGGGCTGCAGCTATACTGAAAGCTCGTCCTCCGCAGGTGGCTTTCTTGATCCTGGGAATGCTGATGAAGTTTAAGGATGAGGATCGGAGAGACCGGGTGGGCTCGTACCACTTGAATTTATTTTGGAGTGGTCGGGGACCTAGCCCGTGAACTGCCCTGAAAACGAAACATAGGGATTTAAAGCAAATCCTTTGGTGTATGGGCAGCCAATGTAGGTCAGCCAGGGCAAGAGTAGTAGAAGATCTTCGCTCACAGGAAAGTGCCAGTTTGGCTGCAGCTGCCTGGACACTTTGGAGTCCGGAGATGAGATAGGCAGGGGATTCCAGCAAGAGGGCATTGCAATAATCCAGGCGACTGAGGATAGTGCTCCTGACTATGTCGGTTCTGGTCTGTGGGGGCAGGAGAGGTAGCAACCTGCGGAGTCCTCTTAATAAGGCGAAGCAGCAGCTGACCTGCTTATTGACATTTGTCTCTAGGCTTAGTTTGTTATTGATAGTGACTCCAAGATTTTTTACTGAGGTCACTGGGGTGGGTGGGTCCCCTAACGACTGAGGCCAGAAATCTGATGGTAGATTTTTGGGGATTTTTCCTACTGTGCAATGCAGTATTTCAGTTTTCTCACTGTTGAATTTTAGTGAGTTTTGATTGAGCCAAAGAGACATTTCCAGCATACAGGTGTGGAAAGTTTCCATTGAGCTTGCTCGAGCTCCGTCCAGCGAGATTATCAGCTGGGTATCATCTGCTTAGTTTGTCACGCTGATGCCATGGCTTTTGATGATCCGCATCAGGGGTTGCATATAAATATTAAAGAGTATGGGACTGATAGCAGACCCCTGTGGGACCCCGTGCGGAACTTTGATGAGCTCTGATTGATAGGGAGGGATGGCTACTGCCTGCCACCTATCTGTCAGGTAGGAGCGGAACCAGTCAAGCGCGACCCCTCCAACTCCGATGTTCCTCAATCTTTCTATCAGGATGCCGTGGTTCACCGTATCGAACGCGGCGGACAGGTCAAGCAGAATCAGAGTTGCTGATTCTCCCCTGTCCGCCCTCATTCGTAGGTCATCCATGACTGTCAGCAGGGCTGACTCCGTTCCATGAACTGGTCTGAAGCCAAACTGCTCCTCTTCCAGGATGTTGTTGGTTTCTAGGAAGAGGGCTAGAGATCTACTGACCCACCTCTCTATGATCTTTATTGGATATGGTAAAAGGGATATGGGTCGGTATTTCTTTTGGCAGCTGGGGTCCAGATTTTGGCTTTTTTAATAGCGGGGTGACGATCGCCAGTTTCCAGTCTTTGGGCGCGGAGCCTGTACGCAGAGATTGATTACATAGTTGATGCAGAGCTGGTAGAATATCGTCCTGAAAATTCTTGGCTATTCTATGGGGAAGGGGGTCTAGAGGAGAGCCTGAAGACGTATTGAGGGCTGTCGTGAGGAATTCCTGTTCCGAAGGAATCGTAAAGATTTCCAGGGTAGCATTTGAAGGGGGGTATGTGTCTGGTTCCACCTTCTTGTCTTTGTTCGCTTGAGTGCTGTTGTCTTGCATTGAGGAGATAGGATTGCTATTCATTCCCTCTACAATTTTGCTGATTTTGTCTTGGAAGAACACTGGTAAACCGTCGCAGAGTTCTTGTGAGGGCTTGATTTGGCTATTAGCACAGGCGGGGTGAGAGAGCTCTTTGATGAGCCTAAATGTATCCCGGGATTTATTACAGCTTTTGAGGATTACCTCAGCAAAGTAGTTGGATTTGGCTGTTATTATTTCTTTCTTGTATTGAGAGATAGTGAGCCTCCGGCGTGCTTTCTCCTGGTCTGAGTAATTTTTCCTCCAGAGCTTCTCCGCCTTTTTACAGATATTTTTTAGTTCTTTCAGTTTATCTGTATACCAGGGGGCGGAGGGTTTTCCTCTTTTTGTGATTGTTTTCAGCGGGATGATGGCGTCGAGTTTTTTTGTAGTCTCGTGGCAAAAGGAACGATAGTTTGTGGAGACATCATTCTCTATTTTGAACGAGGCCCCAACCTGGCGTAGAACGAACTTTCCCTCCTCTTTCCTCTTCAACAGGTTCTTCCAGTCACGACCTAAGAAGGTTTTGACGTGCGATCTCGTGGATCCTGTGTGGGACGAGAGGTGGGATTTGAACCTGAGGAGGTAGTGGTCTGACCAGCCTACTGGAAAGATAGTGTCTAGGGTCAGTAGGTCTTCTGCCGCAAAAATTAGATCTAGTGTGTTTCCTAGTATATGTGTAGGAGTGTTTATCCACTGTTTCAGCCCTAGATTGTGGCAGGATTGAGTAATATTGTGCAAGGCTGCACGTAATTGGTCATTGTCCCATATGCTAAAATCGCCCAGTATCAGCAGCCTGTTGTGGGAGATTGACATATTATTTATGACCGTGATTAATTCCTGCTGTTGTGAGGCATTGAAGTGCCCCGGAGACCTGTAACATACAAGGGCCGTGAGGCAGTGTTCACAATCATGTTTAATGGAAATCCCGAGGATTTCAACAGAGGAAACGGTATCAACGTCTAGGGTAGTGATGTTAAGTTGTTCCTTAAAAATTATCCCCAAGCCTCCTCCTCGACCTGAGTGTCTGGGTTTCTGGATGATTTTGAACCCGTCTGGACATGCTAGGCCTAGCTCTGATTCTATTCCTTCAGCCATCCATGTCTCGGTTAGGAACAGGATGTCGAGGTTATTAGCCTCAATCAGAAGCTGTATTTCGGTGGCGTGTTTCGGAAGGGATCGGACATTTAAAAGTCCGTTAATTCGTTTCCCTTTGGTACTGGGCTCAGTTCCTACTTGGGCTGATAGGGAATGGGTCTTGATGTTGTCAGGGCTAGGATAAGGCATCAAGATTGATTTGGGGGGGGAGGGGGTTGATGTGTGGAAGCTGAACTTGGCAGTGAGGGCAATCTTTATCGTCCTGATATACTGCGTGAGGGGCTAAGCGTGGGCACTCAGTTTTGTCTGCCTGTGCATTCAGTAGCATGAGTGTACCCCTGCTATATCTTAGCGCATCATGGGCTGGTGTGCAACGGGTAGGGGGGGGCCCTGGGCCCAGCCTCGGCGCGCAATCGTCGCGCCCGCTGCACTCGTCCGCTGCGCTTCCGATGGGGGCACATGCTTAGTAGCAGAAGGGGGAGGGGTCCAGGGGGGCATGGCTACGCTAGTGGGCGTGTCCTGGCGACAGGCCAATCCCGTCGTGTCAGCTGAGGAATCCTTGCCAACGTCAGCAAGCAATTTGTTGAGTAGCGAGGGTGGTGCAGAAACGGCGATTTAAAATAAACAACAAGGTGTTTCAGTGTAGATTATTAAAAATATGGCAGTATGTCCCTGCTCCCGGCTGTGCCTCAAGAGCTGAAAGCTAACAAACGCTGCGCTCGTGATCAGCGCGCGTTTTGTGTCCAAGGGGGCGTGGCTACACTAGTGGGCGTGTCCTGGCGACAGGCCAATCCCGTCGTGTCAGCTGAGGAATCCTTGCCTACGTCAGCAAGCAATTTGTTGAGTAGCGAGGGTGGTGCAGAAACGGCGATTTAAAATAAACAACAAGGTGTTTCAGTGCAGATTATTAAAAATATGGCAGTCTGTCCCTGCTCCCGGCTGTGCCTCAAGAGCTGAAAGCTAACAAACGCTGCGCTCGTGATCAGCGCGCGTTTTGTGTCCAAGGGGGCGTGGCTATGCTAGTGGGCGTGTCCTGGCGACAGGCCAATCCCGTCGTGTCAGCTGAGGAATCCTTGTCTACGTCAGCAAGCAATCTGCTGAGTAGCGAGGGTGGTGCATAAAACGGCGATTTAAAATAAACAACAAGGTGTTTCAGTGCAGATTATTAAAAATATGGCAGTCTGTCCCTGCTCCCGGGTGTGCCTCAAGAGCTGAAAGCTAACAAACGCTGCGCTCGTACATGCACGTACACTTGTCCTTTCTCATACTGATCTGATAGTCTGCCTGAACTCCCTGCCTATGCTATAACCATAAGCATTAGCAGGGCTGGTGGCACATTGTATTGTATTGTATTGTATTGTAAGGGGTGCTTATAGAGCGCACTGACACCATGGGTTTCCTGGCGCTGGTTGGAAGCAGAGGGGACAGAGGGACTAACCAGATTGGGGGAAGAGCCAGGTTTTTAAGGATTTACGAAAGAGAGTCAAAGAATTAGAGGTTTTAAGAGGAAAAGGAAAAGAGTTCCAAAGCTTGGGGGCCAGGTATGCAAATCTCTGGCCTCCAGATCTGCAGAGCTTGTAAGAGGGGACGGTCAAAAAGTGAAGATGAGAGGATCTCAGGTTCCGGGATGGGCAGTAGGGTCTAATGAGAGATTTCAAAAAGGCGGGACAGGGCCCAGCTAACGACTTGAAGATGAGGCAGCCGATCTTAAAGGCCGCCCTTGAGGTGACAGGGAGCCAGTGCAGTTTGGCAAGGAGGGGCCTGGCGGCTTGCGTAGGCAGCTGCCTTACAGAACCACCACAAAGATACACATTAGGGTGACAAACGCAGTAGTTTCTAGTGAATGGCATAAGGAAGATCTTTTTAAGTCAGCCCCCCCCCTCCAAAACTATGCAGTACTTGGGAGAGTGGAAGGGTCATGGCTGAATGCAGGGATTGGGCAGATAATGTCAGGGGTACTTTTTCTGTAGCTCAAAATCCACAGTAAATTGAAGACTTATAAAGGAGTACATATATCAAGTAAAAACACTACTAAATAGAATTTGGGTGTTGTGAGCCCCTCACACCCCTGGCACCCCATGCAACTGCACCTGTTACACTAATTAAAACTGCATTCCTAAGAAGCAGATGTTGTTATCTGCCTCTTTTACCCCTTCCCACCATGCCTGGGCATCAGTCCAATCTTGAATCATATTCTCTGTCTCTGTCAGAGTGAAATGAACTTCCACATGTTGCCCATCATTTTGTAGCAAGAGTGCCCTCAGCCCTAATGCTAACCAGCAAAATCAGCCTTCAATCCTCTTTTATAAATAAAGGCAGTCATAATTGTGGGCCTCTAAAACTCATGGCCCTGGTGCCACTGCACCTGCTTCAGTAATGAGAGCAACTGCCTGATGAAGAGGGCAGTCTCCTCTGCACCTTGTTGAATACATTGTGCTCCATCTTTCCCCATTCTCTGCGCTGCCATCTCTCTGAGGACTAAGCTCAGATGTCTCCCTAGCTTCAACTTACTCCTCTCCTGGGACGTTGGTCCAAGGCCCAAAGCAACACTTGCACAGCAGTGGAGAACTGGGTCCTAATGTAAGCAAGGAAGGATATTAAAACCATCGTAATTGGGGTTTTGAAGGCACCTTTCCTCCCTGGGCCCCTGTGACACTGCATCTGCTGCACAAATGATACCTACTCCTCCACCCATTCCACTGGCCATCACTCCTAGACAGGAGTCCCAAAGCCAGGCTGTCTGCCTCCTTGCGTTCAAAAATGGTGAATTGGGGGGTGGGCACATCTCGCCCGCTGTTGGTTGGACCTCTTCCCTGCACAGCAAGGGTCACTTGGCCATAATGCTAACAGTGAAATAGGATTCCCACCCTTCTTTTTGCTAGTATAACAGACATAATTTGGGTGCAGTGGTCCCTCATAGAATTGCCCCAGTATCACTGCACCTGCTGCACTGATGCCACTGAGGGCCATTTGTAAAAAAATTGTCTCCACCTTCCTCAGTGGATCTGCCTGAGGAAGCTGAGTCTGTCCAATTTTAAATGAAAAATTCACCCCCCTCTTATTTCACCCTCTCTTCTGGGCCATCTCTTAGATATTATCCACGGACAGATGGCATTCAGTTGGTGCTCTGACACTCATAGTTTCAATGCGTGATTACAATATGTTGTAAGTGAATTTATTTGAACCTTAACACCTCATTTTGCTGCTCAAATAGCCCTGCTTCCCATTTGCCTCAATTATTTCGCTTTTTGCCTTCAATATTGCAGTCTTAACATATTTTTTTTAAGTTGCAAATTGGGGTTCCTCTCTATATATTTTTCCACTACCCTCTTATGTTTCCGTTATTCCTTTTTTTAGATTCGCTAAATGCACTTGAGTGATCAATGCGTCACCCACCTGTTCTCCCTTTAGATTTAGATCTTTCATTGTCTATTACTCCAAATAAGAACCATTCTTTTCATTTCAGCTCAGTTTATCTCATCACGTGCTGCTGTTCACACTCATTTGAAACCAGATACATCGATAATTCTATTTCAGCGTCCCCTCGATCCAATCCCGAACCCCTCTTGCGGTACACATGAAGGAAAGCGCTTCTGTTCCTTTCCATCATGATCGTGATAATTTCTATATCATGGTTGTTGAAAGGTATAGAGTTTTATTGTTCTATGTACAGAACGACTATTAAGTTGTTTTATTGATTAACTTAAGTTAAATTGGTTGAAGGGCTCATGAGGCTTCGCAGCTTTTAATTGACAGATTATGTTCCCAATTGAACACCATTTTCAAATATTTCCTAAAAAATAGAGTCTATCTAATGCAGATTTATACAGGTGGTGCAGAGAGTCTCAGACTAGGGCAGAGGTCTTCAAACTTTTTAGCTGTGAGCCCCCCCCCTAAGGAAGATATTTTTAAGTCAGCTCCACCCCCCCTCCAAAACTATGCACTACTTGGGAGAGTGGAAGGGTCATGGCTGAATGCAGGGATTGGGCAGATAATGTCAGGGGTACTTTTTCTGTAGCTAAATTCAAGTGGGATTTTTCTTGTGCTATGTTTTCACTTTATTACTGTGCTGCATAAATACTTTACACATTACCTCTTGGTTCAACCTGAATGCTTTTGTGCCAAGCTACCAGAGGGTTAAGCACAGGTTAATTTGGGGTTTCACTCTGACAGAGACTGTGGTTGCTGCTTTAGTAGAGTTTCACTCCCATCAACCAGTATCACAGCTTCCAACAAAATGACTATTAAAAGTGGCTGGAGAATGCACTTAAAGGCTGGGATGTTTCACCTGTACAGCTTTGAATAGTTACCAGCCACTAAACTGTGAGTCTGGGCTCTAATGATGCAGACAGATAACAAACCTGCCACAATATATGTTTATTGCCTGCCAAACAAAATTGTGAAACAGTGGTTTCGGACGCTGGAGTGATTTGTTTTTGACTTTATGAATCCATGTAGAAACAGAAAATCTAATTGGTGGCATGGCCTAGTTCACAAAGGAGAATAAATAGATGAAGGACTGAAAATATTAATTGGCGGGGTGGTGCACAGTCCCCCTAGTTCACAAAAGCTAATCAAAAAAGAGAGTAAGTCCATTTTCAGAGAAGCTTAAGGGTTGCCCTATATCAAATTTAAAGCCATAATGTTGTACAGTTTCTATCACCTAGTAGGAACTGCACATTTGATGGACAACATAAACGTTGGGTTGGTGCCAGACTATTTCTATATACCCCCGCCTGTATCCTCCAAGCTCACAGTGCCATCATAAGTACCCCTAAATCTCAAAAGGTAACAAATGTATTGGGCGACTTCAGAACATGACAACCCTGACTCCCCAAAGAATCGTGAAAAAAGATCTAAAACCAATATGCTCAGTCACTCGGGCATGCCCAGAGAGATATGCAGAGAATACACAAAGAGGCATTTCAATCTTTATTGAACCGTTTTGATTTATGGGCAAAATATATGCGCTGCAATGATTGTTTTACAGAAAGATGAACGTTATCAGTACTATGAGAACAGTTAAAAGGATAAGCAATTCCATAATTTTGCTAAAGCAGTGTGTATACATGCTGGCATAAACTTAATATGTATAGGGCACTCCTACTGTGCTCTCCGTAACTTAAATGCTAGGGCGGGTAATCTGCCACAATCCCCTACTGGATGATCTAGCTCCCTATTACCTGAAGGTAAGTGTATGCAGGTGCCCATCTTATTCATAAGTTGGACATCCCATGTCTCAAAGGGACAGAGGAACAGCTGGGCTGAGACCCCGACAACAGTGACCTCGTAGGGACAGTAAAGTGCTCCTCTAATTTGAACACGGATATGCATGTGTATTTATAATAACAATAGCCTTGCTTCCATGCCAAAGCCTCAGTCAAGTTATCATTGTTCATCCTCTCATGATAGCTATGTCGCCTTATGGACGAAATACAAACAACAACAATTGCACAATGTATGTTTGGCCTTGTACTAAATGTTCAAGGTGTCATGATAGGGTTCTTACAAATTAGAAATGTAAGCAATATGGTTTCAGAAAAATTTATCCTGCACTTTCATGCAGGTAAATATGTGTCAAAAGTCATTGTGTTTAAAAGAAGGCAACTCACTAAACGTGTGCATGTAAATTGGCAGTGTTTCTTCCCGAGTCTAATACAGTCATGTGACAATAAGGGTAGCATTCAAGAATCATTTAGCAGCTGGAAATCTATTCTTTGTAAAGCTGAAAACAATTCCCTCTCTGCACTATAGTGACACAATTCCAAAGGCAAAAAACATATTACATAGATGATTGCATATGAAAAAGGCCTCATTATGAGGTCCCTGGTAACAGCAGTTACAAAACAATCAGACTACAAGAACCATGGCAATACTGCAGATCGGGATCATTTGCCACATAGGCTACAGCTACTACTTGCAGCAGGGGTGTTGCACCAGAATTTCACAGTTGAATCAGTGACCTACACATATATCAGAAATATCATAGTGGTGGAATTTTTTTTTTTTGTTTAAAATATTTTATTGAAGAAAAGCAGAGGTAGTGTTCAGAAAATAATCATGAATAACAATATTGCCATAGATCACGCACATTGCAACAGTGTATTACAATCATAATTACAAGTGGGGATTCGGTCAGGTCATTTCCATGTCTGCTGAGGGGGAAGTACACAGTTCGCCTCTGTAAACATTCCACCGTCCCCATTTTTTATCCCAAACACCAGGGCAACCCCTGATCTTGTAAACCGTTTTCTCGGATAACATGCATACATCCATAGTGGCCACCCACTTAATCAGGAGCGGTGTAGATGGTGAGCCCCACTGCATAGCTATTTCACGTTTTAGTAAGAGAAACCCCAGAGCCACCCATTGTTGTTCTATGGCAGTTAGATCTGTGGGGTCCCATACATTGAGGAGTGCACATTTGGGGGTCAGAAGGACGGGTTTTCCTATCGCATCAGTCATTTTTTGAGTGGCTCGCCTCCAGAGGCTTTGAATCACTGGGCATTCCCAAAGAATATGGTAGAAAGTACCGGTTTGACCACAGTTACGGAGACAGAGGTCAGAAGGGCACCTACCAATTCTGGCCAGAAGAGAAGCAGACATGTATGTTCTGTGTAACACCTTCAATTGTATAAGTCTGAATCTATGATTGATAGCTGATTCGCGCGGGGACATCAATGCCGCCTGCCATTCAGCTTCATCTAAAAGTCCAATGTCGTTCTGCCATTTATCTCGTAAAAGGTGAAAAGTGTTCGGCATGTTGTTACACAGTTTACGATAGGTGTAGGATATCGCTTTGGCCTGGAGGGGTTCTGACAGGAGTCTGTCCTCAAGGGGCGAGGATTGCGGGAGAGAAAAGAGGTCAGGGACGTTGGCAAGTATGGCATGTTTAATTTGGAGGTATCGGAAAGCCTCAGAATGGGCCAAGTCATATGTCTTTTGGAGCTCTTCAAACGTCAGCAATTTGCCCTTGCGAAGCATGCACCTATGGTGGATATGCCAATTGTATCCCATTCATCGAAGCCCTGGTAATGACATAGGGTGCAAGCTTATGTGAAGGTCAAAGTGGGGTGGACAGTGTGAGGGTGTTGGGCCATCCGAGTCGCTTGTTCGCACGGTGCCAGACTGTTATTGTGTGGGACATCGGGCCTATATATCGGGCTCAGGAGTGCTTGCCATATAGAGCCTCGAGGTAGCCCCCGTGGCCCGTCTGTATCTCTCTAGTTGGAAAGGAGGGTTCGCGGGTGAACCGTGAATCCACAAATTAGTGGCGACCAGTTGAGTAGCCCAGTAGTAAAGTCGAATATTGGGCAGGGCGATACCTCCATTGTACCACCCCTGTGTAAGTGAGATGAGAGCGATGCGGGGAGAACCGCGGTCCCATAAGAGGAGGCGAAGGTATCCTTCGAGTGAAGTGAAATAGGAGTCCGCTATGGGAAATGGACAGTTTTGTAGGGCATACAGGAATTGAGGGAGTGCTAGCATTTTAAATAGAGCCGCTCTACCTGGGAGAGAGAGAGAGAGAGGGAGTGTTCTCCAATGGGAGATTTCATTATGAAGTCTTTGAAGGGGGCCCTTTAGGTTGCGGTCGTAAAATATTCGGGGGTCTGGAGTGACAAAGACTCCCAGATATTTGAATCCGTCCTGGGCGATTTCAATGGAGTACCCTCGCGGGAGGGGAGGGGGTGGGCCCCGTAAAACGAATAGTGTAGATTTAGACCAATTAATGGAGAAGCCCGAGTATTTTAAAAAATTAGTGATAACATGTAGTAGGCTGTTAAGGGAGGACCTGGGGGAGGAGACGTAGACAAGGATGTCATCTGCGTATAGCAAAACCTTGTCGATCGCGTCGGCGTTCCATCGGAGGCCGCGAATGGAGTTATCAGTTCTAATCCAATGAGCCAGAGGTTCAAGGGTGAGTGCGAACAGCAAGGGGGATAGGGGACATCCCTGTCTTGTACCTCTGTGTAAGGGAAAGCACCTGGATGTATGTCCGTTGACATAAACTTGACCCCAGAGATCAGTGTATAGTAGTCGGACCCATTGAATGAATTTGGGACCAAAGCCATAACAGAGTAGTACCTCGAAGAGGTATGACCATTCAATAGAATCGAAGGCAAGCGTAGCGTCGAGGGAGAGGATGGCTGCGTCCTCCTTAAGATGTGGTATCCTGCTCATACTGTTGTGAACCCGATGGAGGTTGAGCGCTGTATTGCGGCCTGGTAGGAAGCCCGACTGATCCTCATGTATCAGGGCGGGGAGGACTGTCATGAGTCTCGTAGCAAGGAGTTTCACTAGGACTTTTACTTCGGCGTTGATTAGAGAGATCGGTCGGTAGGAGCTGCAGTCAGTAGCTGGTTTGTTGGGCTTACGAATGACCACTATTGATGCCAACCGCTGATCTAGCGGTAGGCATCCAATATCGCGGCTTTCCTCAAACATTGCTTTGAGGTGTGGGAGGATCTCGCCTACTATGCCCTTTAGGAACTCAACTGGGACACCGCTAGGGCCCATGGCTTTGCCCGATTGGATGGCAAACAAGGTATTTACAACCTCCTCCGTTGTGAGGTCTGCTTCCAATTCCTGTACATCAGGCTCGGAGAGAGTGGGCAGTCTCATCTCGGCCAGGAGCAGTTTAGATTCTTCAGCGTTGTAGTGAGCTCTGGCAGCGTAGACACCCTCTAGGTGGGTGGCAAAGGCCTCCGCTACATCACCCGGATCCGTGTTGGTAGATTGGTCAGGGAGGGTCAGCTCTGGGATCCATCGAGATCCTTGCTCACGTTTTTCGAGCCATGCCAGCATTTTACCCGCCCTGTCTCCCAATTCATAGACGCGATGGCAGGTTTTCAGGAGCTTGGTTTGCGCCTTCTCAAGGGCCAGTGCTTTGTATTCTAGTTGGTTTGCTCAGAGGCGGGTCACCGTTTCGTCTGTTGAGCTTGCATTATGGAGAGATTCCAGGTTGGTCAGGTCTGCTTCTACCTGTAGTAGGTGTTCACTTTGTTTGTGGATGTAGACGGTTTTTAGAGCCAGCGCCTTGCCCTTAATCACTGCCTTGTATGCCTCCCATATAGTTACGGCCGATGTCACAGAGCCCACATTTTCCGCGAAGTAGTATTCTGTATGTTCTAGTAGGCAGTCTTTTATGTCAGGGATTTTCAGGAGCCAGGGCGTTATGATTATGGGGCCGGGTGCCTTCTGGCGGTAGTGTGTGAACTTCACAGTGAGTGGGAGTGGTCGGAGATTCCTCTAGGGAGCCCTTCCGGGTGACGAAAGAACTCCAGATCTGAGGTAGGAGAGAACAGATAGTCTATACGAGAGCTGCTGTTGTGGACGTTGGAGTAATGTGTATAGTAGGAAGTGGTCGGGTGGGACAGCCGCCATAGGTCCTCGAGCCCCATTGTTTGTGTGAAGTCAAAGAGGTCTGAGCCCGGCTTCTGTGAAGGACGCTGGGGGTGTCAATCATGAGCGTCATTCATCGTCATATTGAAGTCTCCCCGATAAGCAAGGGTCCTTGTGGGAGATCTAACATTATGCGTTGCAGGGCCTGCAGAGTAGCAGTGCCCAAGGTCGGAGGAATGTAGACCGATATGACATTCAGCGGTTTGCCTTCCCAGGTGGCTTCTAATACTGCGAAGCGACCCAGGGGGTCGGCCCACGTTTTTATACACGTCAACGCCACATTTCTCCGAACCAGGATCACGGTCCCCCTGGATCCCGAGGTGAAGCCTGCGTGTCCAAGAAGTTTATAGCCTCCCCGGTGCAGTGCCTGGCACGTGTTGCCCATTAAGTGTGTTTCTTGGAGGAGAACCAGGTCTGGAGAGTGGCGTTTGAGATATTGCATGACTATCCCTCTTTTTATCCTGTTGCCAAGGCCGTTAACATTCCACCTCATGATAGAGAGGGACGTCGTTAATGGGGGTGTCATGGGGGCTCAAAGAACAGAGATTGTGCACGGATCAGTGGCTTTTGGGGCATCAAGTGTGTCTCGTAGGAAATAACGGTCAAGGAGGGGCCTGTGGTGGAATACCCGAGATGCCCAGTGTACCCAGTAATTGAGCGTTGAGTGTTCTGTATAAGCATACGGTGTGGTGCAGTTGGGCTCGTGATTGAGAAGTCACAATGGATGTTATGCGTGGGGGTAGTTTGCTGTGCAACATGCTCCATGGTCAAGAATGCTCTGCAATGTGTGAACAAAAACAAAAACAGAAACCATACTAGTGTCTTCGTTAACTTCCCAACAACCCCTAACCCCCCCAACCCACCCTCCCTACCCATCCCCCCTCCAACCCCCCTCCCTGCCCCCCTGCCTGCGGACTTGAAACTATCCACTCCCCAACTAGGCAGAGTGCCTGTCGCCCTCCCGAACATTGATGAGGTGCGTGGAGAGCCGAGGGCGTCCCCGCTAGCTATCAACAGGATAATATTGTCTAGTGCAGTTATAAACAACTTAATTCAGTGCAGCATTCACATAGTAGAAATTATGAACAAGTAGGCCCAGGTCGGCCCTACGCCGAGGGCCCCGTCTATGTCAGTTCAGGCAAGGTGCAGCGTCCCGAGGTGCCAATCGATGTACACAGACACTATGTGGCAACAAACAAGTAGAAATTATGAACAAGTAGGCCCAGGTCGGCCCTACGCCGAGGGCCCCGTCTATGTCAGTTCAGGCAAGGTGCAGCGTCCCGAGGTGCCAATCGATGTACACAGACACTATGTGGCAACAAACATGGGAAGGATGGACAGAGTCTGTATCAGTTCACACCCTACTCGGGCATATCGTTCATCACCTCTTAGTGTTTCGATACTTGGCTTCTATGGCCGAGATCCTTCCCCCCTGTAAAGGCATTAGGCGAGTAAGTCTGTCCTACCTTGAGTAGTCTGCGAAAACAGTATCACTTACAGGTCACTTGAAGACAGCAATTGGAGCAACACATGCAAGTAGAAAAATCAGGAAAAAGGACAAGTAAGAGTCTCGGCGTGTTGCTGAGCAAGAGGCGGACTGTTATTCGGAGCAGAGGGCCAGTTAGATACAGTGTGTGGGTTAAAGCTACGATCTGGAGGAACATCTTTAGGGCCAAAGTGGCACGGTGGTCACTTCCGTGGAGGCAGGATACATTGGCTGAGAGCCGCCCCGACGAACATGGATAATCCCAGCAGAGCAGGTGTCGCGACGGACTTACGAGAAGGCGAGGCCTCGTTCATAGAGTCAGTGTGGAGGCCTATGGCGAGTAGGAGCAACATCACGAATGGTACAGTGTCAGTCGATCAAAAAATTGATACCTGTAAATTGATACTTGTATAGTGCATTACTCACCCGCAAGGGTCTCAAGGCGCTTGTACGAATACCGCTGTGGAACCCATCCTGGCTTTCCCTGTGAGGCGTCCACTCCTGGGCACCCCAAAGGTGGAGGCCAGGCATCCTTAGCGTTGTGGGGGCCGTTGTGGAGATTAAGCAAGCTATTGACCAGAGTTGCAGAGTGGGACTCCATGATTGGAATAGGCACCGAGGCGGGAATTATCAGGTCCGTGGAATTTTGAGCCCAAGACCCGCCGAGGCGGGGAATTGAACCCTGGTCCCGGGCTACACCTCTGCATCAGGGTCTGCCGCTCTAACCATTGAGCCACACTTCTCCAAAGGGTTAGTGTTTGGTGTGTTGGAGCAGCCTTGAGTCTATAGGTCATTTCTCGCCTTGTGTAGTGTCCGTGAACAGGTCTTGACTTTCGGGTGGCACCACATCATTGAGGCGATCCGCAGATTTCCTGCGCCGGTTCTGGGTGGTTGCCGCTTGACGCCATCCTTCAAGTCAGTCCCACACTTCAGCAGGAGATTCAAAGAACCAGGTCTTGCCTTCTGATTCAATGCGGAGCTTCGCTGGAAACAGCATAGAATACTTAATGGGTTGTGCACGGAGTGCCTTCTTCACTTCCAGGAAACTGCGTCGGCGAGCCTTTACTTTCATAGTGAAGTCCGGAAAGATCGTGATCTGTGCATTGTCAATTCGTAGAGGTGGTCCCGCCCTTGCCGTCTGGAGGATGACATCTCGATCACGGAAGTTGAATACACGGGCAACAATCAGGCGGGGGGAGCGCCCGGCTTTGGCCTGCCCCCCGGGACCCTATGAGCCCTTTCAATGGAGAAATAGTTGGAGAGGTGCTTCGGTTGAGGGTGTTGCAGGACAAGTTTCTCTACAAAGAGATCAGCAGCCGGTTCTTCAAGGCGCTCCGGAACCCCGAGGATGCGAAGGTTGTTGCGTCGCGCGCGTCCTTCGTAATCGTCAAGGAGCATCTCCATTTGATGCTGTTGTTTCTGTAGTTGAGTTACCTGTTGTTGCAGTGTGGAGGTGTCATCAACAAGGGCAAGGGTCTTGACTTCAATGTCCTTTACTTTAGAGTCCATTTTACGAAGGTCTGCATGTAGCAGTGTCACTTCTATGTTTACTGATTCAATGCGGGTCTCTAATGAGGAGCGAACCCCCGCGATGGCTTCCATAACATCGTCTAGGGTGGGGGAGGGTCTCGCCTGCTGAGGGGGAGTCGTTGTTTTGAGAGCAGTCTCCGGGGCTATCAGCCTGATTCATCAAGCCTAAATCGGCTCGCAAAGGGTCAGATTCTGAGAATCTGGCCCTTTGCAAGCGCTATTTTTGCATTTGGGATTCATCATCCCAAATGCAAAAATCGGTAATTGCTAATTCGCTAATTTGCGATGAATTACATTTAAGGAATCTCTATTTGAGATTCCTTAAATGCAATTCATCAACCATTTTTAAATTGCTAATTAGCAATTTCGGGCCGCTATTTACCGAGAGGTCAGACCTCTTGGTAAATAGCAAAAACTTAGAAAAATGCTTTTAAAAGCATTTTTCTGAGTTGCATGTTGCACACACACATGTCCTTTGGACATGTGTGTGCGCAACACCTGTTTCAATTTGAATTTAAGGGGTGCTACAGGGTGTCCTTTGGACACCCCTGGCACCCTTTAAATCGCTATCTTATTTGCGAGTAGCAAATTGCTAATCGCAAATAAGAAATACTCCCAATTCATTCCTATGGGCCTTTTGGCCCATAGGAATGAATGGGGAGTTATTCCTTATTTGCGATTAGCAATTTGCTACTCGCAAATAAGGATTGTGTAGGAATCGCTATTTATTTAGCAATTCCTACATGAATCCCGTTTTGCAAGTCCTTAATAGCGATTCCTTATGAATCGCTATTAGGGGCTCGCAAAACTGGAGATTGATGAATCAGGCTGATTGTCTTTGGGTTCTCCCTTGGAGCCCCATGATAGCTTGTTAATTTGCCTTTGGTTGGAAGGCCGAGTCCCTTTATTAGAGGCCATCTCGAGACTCAGGCCCTGCAGGGGGGTTGTTCAAGCGAAAAGCCGCGAGGCGCACTTGCCGGAGAGTGGGGGGAGTGGGAAGCCTCACGCCCAGTACTTGGGGGGGGGGGGGGGGGGGGGGGGGAAGCATATTCCGTGTCTTGTGGGGTCTGAGTTCCAGGAGGGGCCATGGTTCCACAGGGCCTGGGGAGGCAAGAGCAAGCAGCTGTCCGCTAGTAAGGAACAGGGTCTGGGAGAGACCACTCACAGTGAAGCCGGCTTCATCCACTGAGCAGGATGTTGAACAGTAATAGGTGCACCTCCGGACAGCAGTAGCAATTTTGAGGAGGTAATCACTACAATGCGGGGGCTCGTTTTCCGCAGATCGTCTCCAGCAATGAGGGCAAACACAGAGAACTAGTAAACCAGCCAAAGAAGTTGGTGGAGAAACGTGTGCCTTTCACTGTGCGCTCAGATGGGTCCCAAAGTGGTGGGTCTTGGCGCCGCTCCGGGTCACAACATTCCCAGATAGTCTTTCACCTTACAGACAGCTGAAGCAAGTTGAGGGGAAAAGGTGGGCCAGATGGCAGGGCTGTAGGTGTGGTAGCACTTCTTCAGGGCACAAAAAAACAGCATCGCCAATGCTAGTATGGAGGTCCCCGGCGGCAGGCCCAAAGCCGGGGACTCGCGTAGGTGTTGGCGCCGGGCGGGTGGGGGAGGTCGTTATATGTTGTCCCGCGCCACTCCCGTGGGGGCTATCAAGGCGTGGGTGGGCGGCAAAGATGGGGAATCGCCTTCCCGAGACTCGGCGGGGTAGCTTGTAGGACCTCAGGAGTTGCGAGCTTTTGGGTTGGCCCCGAAGTGTAGCGACAGACGGGAGAAGGTTGCAGCCGCCATCTTGGGCCGAGGAGGTCCGATCGCTGGGATCTGGTGGCAGTAAACAGAGCAACCCAGCGAGTAGCACAGACCTGGCGGGAGCGCCCAGCGAGGCAGCGATGTAAGCACCAATGATCCTGGGCTTGATGGTGGCACTAGCGCCGGATAATAGGCAGTGAAGCAGCGAGGGTCGTGGAGCCGCCTTAGAGTGCGGCCATTTCCCTCGGCTGCAAACCACGCCCCCTCATAGTGGTGGAATTTTTAATAGTAAATGTACACTTGACAGTATTGTTGGAGTCAGTATCTTGATTATCATATATGGAAAAGTCGATAATTGTGGGTTCAATAATATGGTATTCAACCACAACAGGTGGAGTATCTGGATGAAATACTGAAGGAAAAGAGGACTAACCAAGTGAATAGGACAGAATTACCAATTATTCAGCATTTCTTTATTTGTTAGGGGACTAACAGGGCCACACACTAAAAACCCATTAACGCTTCCTCTGGATTTACCCATGCCCCGGAGAAAGGTTCTTCTGAAAAAGCTTTTCTAAAGATTTCAAAACATTTACGGGTAAACACACACACTTAGGGGTTCATTAGGATGGCGGGCGGACTTAGTCCGCCCGCCATCCTCGCGGTACTAGGGACCGCCCGCCATAAGGGCGGGGGTCCCGTTGGCCGCATTAGGATGCGCACGCCACAGTTGCGGGCGCATCCTGCATTCCTACCATTGTGGCGGGCGGTGCACTCAGCACCGCCCGCCACAATGGCAGGAAAGCATGCTGTGCACTTCCATGCACACGCGGTGCCTGCCATGCTGAGCATGAAACTGCTGCTGCTGCTGCTGCTACCATATGTACCCCCCATGTGCACCCCCCACCCCCCCGGAGTTCCTGGGAGCCCGCAACGGGCCCCCGCAGGGATTCTCTGCAGGCATTCGATTTTGCCCATCATTATATGGTTGGTGGTATCTGATAGACACCACCACCATATTATAGGCGACCGGGGCGGAAAAGCAGCGGACGGTCTTTCCGTCCACTGCGGTCCCCCCTGCCATACTAATCTGGTGGGGGCTTTAGAGCAAGGATTGCGGGCGGATTGCCCCCCGCCAGGCCGGCGGTAGCTACCGCCAGCCTGGCAGGGCCAATCCGCCCGCCTTCCTAATGGGCCCCTTAGTGAGGACTCTTTGGAGGAATTGGAACCTTTATTTCGACCAACACATGTAATATTATCATGTGTAAAAGATTTTCTGAGCCTGCAATATTGAACCATTTCACAGGGTTAATAGCGACTCTGCCACACATGATTATTGATTATACCCTAATTTCCACATGAAAATAGAGCCTTGAAAGCAGAAATCATGCCGGCTGATATCTAATACTGACACAAAGCTCTTTTATACAGCCTCTCTGCTATAATTTACAAATATGAGACCAACCCCATCCCTTAAAAAATCATCTCTTCCATGACTTAGTGATATAAAGAGCAAACTATTGCTGCTGTGAGTCCCTGACAGGTTCTACATATATGTGTAGCTGCCAGGGTGACTGACTCCGGAATCTGGGGATCACTGTTCGATCCCCAGGGCCGGCGGCAGATTAGCCCAGCACCATGTGACTCTGGGCAATAGCTTGCTTAATCTTCCCGACGGCCCCCAGCGCCTAGAGACTCTTACGGGTGATTGTGCGCTTTACAAATGTGGATTATTATTATTATTATATTGCTTGTGTTGATCCAGTAGTAGGCATAATTGTCATTAATGACTAAACACAATGATGTTAAGTAGAATGCATGTAGGTTATGTTTTGTGTGTGCGTGCATGCACATGATTAGTGGACAAGCAATACAAGACCATCTTCCTACCTGAACTGGAGTCTCCAATATCTTCCTTTTGGTTCCACCCTGAATTGAAAAAGAAAAAAATCTAAGTGTTAGGGAAAACATTTAAGAATACAGTCATCATAGAATGTCTTTGCAGTTTTTACCTTTACTTACGATAGATTTAATTGAAAATGTCTGTTGGAAGTAAATACCTTGCAATAATATTTCTTGACTTTTCCAATTTAAGCCATTTAGGGCCAGATGTAGGTCGCCCAATACCGGTCGGTAACGGCCGAAATTACCGAATTTCGTCCGTTACCGACCGGTATTTGGCATTTGGAATGTAGGTGGCATTTTTGTAGGATTCGGTATTTTACCGAATCGGTAACTTAAGGAATCAGTAAATTACCAATTTCTTAACATACTGATTCAGTAAATTACCGAATCCGTAATGTAGAGGGCACTCAAGTGAGTGCATTCCTCAGTTAAGGATTCGTTATTTACCACCAACTACAAGTTGGTGGTAAATAAAAAAAACCTTTGAAAAAGCAAGTTTTTTGCTTTTCCAACACTGCAATGTAGCAGACATACATGCCCTTAGGGCATGTCTGTGTGCCACATGTGCACCCATGCACTATTCAGGGGTGGAACAGGTTGTCAATGTGACACCCTGCCACCCTTGTATGTGTTCCCCATTTACTGAATTGGTATTTAGAGATTCGGTAATTCCCACTCATTCCTATGGGCCTCCAGGCACATAGGAATGAATGGGAATTACCGATTCGGTAAATACCGAAACGGTAAATACCGAATCGGTAAATACCGAATTTTACTGATTCGGTAAAATTTACCGAAAAATTACATACATACTATTTACCTATTCTTAAATACTGAATCGGTAAAATTCGGTATTTAATAATCGGTAAATAGTATTTACCTACATCTGGCCCTTAGTCCTCATTATGTGAGGCCTGTAATTTCAGGTAGGGTCTGTAACCCTGTTACCAATCCCATAAGCAATTATTAGGTCTGGAAAGTTACTTTGGTTCTCTCAAGTTTCCCTGAAGATTTTAGCAAACATATTAGCTCCAGGAGGACTGAGCCCCTGGATAGTTAATAATTAAGGTTAAGTGCTACTCAACCCCCATTGGCCCAGAAAACTGTATTTACAATTTCAATATCTGTCTCTGCTCACTAGATCTTTTTGCAAGAAGTGGACAAATGCCCAATCTGTGGGAGACAGGTGTCCAGCTAGCAGAGGGGCATCGGAGTCTCTACAACACATTGGGGGTCATTAGGATGGTGGGTGGATCCTATCTGTGATATGGACTGCCCGCCATAAGGGCAGGGGTCCCGGGGGGGTATTATGATATGCCCGCCACTCTGGCGGGCGCATCCTGCATTTTTAGCATTGTGGTGGGCGGTGCTCTCAGCACCACCCGCCACAATGCTAAAAATGCACGAATGCATTTACATTAACAAAGCGGCAGGCACCGCGCGGTGCCTGCCGCTTTGTTTATGCAAATGCAGGGGGTTACCACAGGTACCCCCCCTGTGTACCCCCACCTCTTCTTCACTCCGAGGGCCCGCAGGGGCCCCCCAAAGTGAAGACCGCATGCCTTTCTGTGGCGGCATTGCCACCACGGAAAGGCATCTGTTTTGGCCCATATAATATGGCTGGTGGTGCCTAATAGACACTGCCACCATATTGAAACTTTTCCGCCCTGGCTGCAAGGCGACCGGGGCGGAAAAGCGGTGGACGGTCTTTCCGTCCGCCGCGGACCCCCCAGCCATCCTAATGTGGCCGGGGTCATTTCAGTGCGGATGGCGGGCAGATTGCCCCCGCCAGGCCGGTGGTGGCTACCGCTAGCCTGCCGGAGGCAATCCGCCCGCCATCCTAATGGGCTCCATTGTATGCTTTTGCCCAGCCTATGGTACTGATAGGAAGAAATGAATACTGCCGTTGTAGAGGAAGTTGGGTACTAGGAAACACCTGGAGGCTCCAGGTTGGTGGTATTCACAGTCGCGAGATGCCTTATGTCTGCTTGGATCTGGCACTCTAGAGGGCATATTATGAAGACAGGCGATAAAATTATTGCCGTTTTAGCGGAAGAAAACTGCCTCTAAAACGGCAATAATGGGCTTGATAATATGCTCTATGGAATTCCAATTGAAGGCCATTTTAGATGTCCTTCACATTTAACATGGGCTTCAATTGGAATTGCATAGAGCACATTATCAAGCCCATTATCGCCGTTTTAGCTGCAGTTTTCTGCCGCTAAAACAGCGATATTTCTATCGCCAGTCTTGATAATATGCCCCCAGATGTTTACAAGGAAGGGAACAGAAAATACCGTAAATCTAGGATATCATAAGTGAATGCATTTGGCTGTGATACCATGTGCATTTCCAGTTCCCATTAAACACCATTGGCTCGATTGTAGCCTAACAAAAGTTTTTAAAGTATTTTACAACGTTGTAATCTAACTTTATGGGCATTTTATTTCACCTCAGGGAGGCTTATGTTTTCCACCTGCTTTCCATTGCAAGCCTGCCTGCCTGTGTGCGATTGTATTTTATTCATTACAAATTGATGCACCTTAATTCAACTAGCACTTTAAAAGTTTATTGGCAGAACATTGACTCTCGCATGGGGAAACAACCCCTGTCTAAGATAATTTGCTAGGCACTTTGCTTTCTTTTTGTCTAAGGTGCCCTAAGATTACCCTGCCTCCTTGGTATGGCAGAATAACTAGGATGAGCCTATATGGAACCTAATATTTTATTGCTATGTTGCTGCCACTGTGTATATGCCCGTAGGGCCAAAGGGACTAAAAGGACTGTTACATTTGGGCCATTTGTGGTACATAAGAAAAACATGCAGCCTATTATACATTACTTAGGTCCACTTGTTTAGCTGCATGTGGAATTAGTGGGAGTATATGTGTGTGACTATATGTATGGCTTTATGTGTGTATCACCATGCCGGTTTTATACGGTCTTCACTGCTTTTCTTCACCAATTCCTGACAGCTTTTTGTCCAAAAGAACTAGGAATCTGATTGAATGTGTTGTATATGATCAATTAGTCCTCATTGAATATGCTCTACACTTGTGTGATTTGTATGGCTATTATGTGAAATTAACTGTTCGTTGTATTGTGCTTTTATGATCCTGGTGATCGAAATAAAGCTTTTATGGTGATGATGAATTGTTTTGTTTTCGAAAGAAATCTTTCTTTTTTAATGAATTATTACTTTTAATTATAAACTGATCTTTAAGTGACATTCCTTTTCATAGTGAATTATTTTTTGCAACCTTCTTCATTGTTTCTTAAGAGCCATTTCTATTGAACAAAATAGAACCAAATAGATCCAAACTACAATTTGAGCAGAGACAAATTTGGGCAGCAATTCGCCTAATCCATCTATGGGTCAATTAAAATCCTCCACACTTACATATGACTATTACAAGATTAGCTTTGAAGTCAAAAGAAATGCCATGTGTCATTTGTTTACTGAGGGATATGGATAAACAAATAATGCAGCACACTAGCATGATTTGTGTGCCTAGAATTGATATACTTGTTCCCTTGTTTACATCATCAGAGCCATTATTGTTAGTATCATGGAAGTTTGGTGCTTTTTAAGCCTTTCCAGCAGACTCTTAGACAGTAAATTACAAAGTCAGTGATATAGGTTTTGTTGTTATAGTTGAATAGTTGATAAGACTACGAAACACTTTTCAGTAGTGCTAATAACTTTGACCTCTTTTGTCTGATCCTCACAAGTCTATTTCGAAAGGAAATCTGCATGCACCTTAAAATAGTCTTGGAAAGTCTTATGCAGATTGGTTGGGGGTGTTCCAAAACTTTCTAATTGAATAACCTACTTGATATTTTGCTCAAACCTGCACTGAAAGCCTCTGGACAGAATTGCACCAAATGTGATAGGAATGTAAGGTTTTGCACACTTTATTTTTGATTTTGTTTAAATCTGCAAAGTGGTTTTTGAAATATTCACATAATTATTTGAAGGACATAGAACCTGTAATGATCATGAAGTGGTTCAAGTACCACAATTATAATCTAAACTTCAATTTGACTGACTGATATATTGTTCTTCAAATAGCCATGTTGCACACTGTGAATGTATTCTGCCAGTTAACAGACCTCACCGTGAAGGATATTTTGCTGCCACCATATGGGGGGCAGGGTGAGCATAGCTCTAGCCTAGAGAAAAGTGGGATAAACCCAAGAAATGTGAAAATGATGTTTCCTCTCAAAGAATGGATCAGAACTATTATGCAAGGTTCATTAACTCACTACCCCTGTTTGTGAGCCAGTTGTATTTGGTAGACCACGAAAAACCTCTCCTGCTCTAAGTTGAAGTCATGAGTCAAGTGGAAACACGCCCACTCACAATGGGGTCCTAAGCACAATGATGTATAGACTGCAAAGGGTGCAGAATGCTGCGGCACGTGCCATCGTTGGCCTTCCGAGACAGTGCTCTGTCTCTGCAGTTCTGACCTCTCTCCACAGGCTGCCGGTCAGACAGAGAATTAAATTTAAGGCCCTCTGCCTGACATTTAAAATTTTGAAGCTCTCCTCTCCTCCAGCCCTCGCTAAGCTTGTCTCCTCCTATGTCCCCACGCGGTCTCTTAGATCGGAATCTCTCCATTTGGCGGCTAAGACACAGTTTAGATTGAGTAGGATGGGAGGTCGCTCCTTTCGTGTATTAGCGGCAGGATTGTGGAACTCTCTCCCTGTCCATATCCGAGCCTTGAACAGCCTTACTCCCTTTAGGCGTGCCATAAAAACTTTTTTGTTCCCATCTGCTGAATGATTTCCTCTCTCCTTCCCAGCATCGATTTGTTATGTTGTAGTACCTGATCAGGCGCCGGGACGCCCCTTGGCTGGGGCAGCTGCGCGCCTTATAAAAACTATTAACATAACATAACATAACATAAATAAACAGCAAGTGTAAAGGTTCTTAAGCCAGTTTGCAAACCTTTATCTAGTTCATTAACTGTTTTTCCTTGTTTGTAAACCAATATGCATTTCTAAAAATAGGTTTACACTTACTGTGACTAAACTTCAACTCTTTTAAGGGCACATGTAAGAGGAAAGAAAAAACAAACAAATGGCAGGCTTAAATGAATTTGGTGGAGGAGAATTTGCCGAAGGCCATGCCTTGAGCCCGAAGTCTACTGGGTTTTGCTAAATGCTGTGCTCTCATGGCTCTGGGGCTAGGCTGGATGATCAAGGAGTGTGGCTGAGAACAATGCCCTGCATTCCAACACTGCTGCGCACAGCCGAAGACTGGCTACTTTAAGCTTTCGGTTGGGGTGCTAGTGCTAACACGTTGCCTGCACATATGTCATGATTGAGGATCATACCCTATGCCTAGATGGTACACAGTCTAAATATCGATTTACTAAATATCGACCTATAGTAATATCGAGTTGGAAATATCGAAAGTACAGAATATCGAGGTCAAGAATATCGTTGGACAGATTATCGTCCCTAAGGTAAGTAATATCGATTTTTTTTTATATCGATGTAAGTAATATCGAAGTTAGTAATATCAATATCATATATATCGATGTTACTAATATGTTGTTACTAATATCGATATTTGTATTATTGGTATGTATTTTACTATGAATTTAATATGTATGTGTTATATGTTTCTTGTTAAGTATTTTACTTGTTTTAAATTATATGTGTACTATTTTTACATATTAATACTTCGTATTTTTAATTGGTAATTTTTATTAATTGGTAATTAATGTTTAATACAAAGTATTTTTTGGTATAAAAGACAATTTTATTGTTTAATATTTTTGAATTGTTAATACATTTTTAATTATTATTTTTTGTAATGGAAAATATTTTATTGTTCAATATTTATTAATTGGTAACTAATATTTATTATTTTATATTTATTGGTATGAATTGTTAATTTATTCTTAATTATTCAATTGTAATTATGTTTTTAATAATTATTAATGGGTATTTGTAAATGATGTAGAGTGATTTAAAAAATAAATTATTAATTATTTTAAATACTACAATTATTTAGTATGTTATATTTAACTTCTACGCTATCCAACACTTTCCCTACTGTTGCACTCTCTGGAGTGGGAATAGTAATTTTCACCCCTATGCTTTCCAACGCTTTCCCTACTCTTGCACTCTCTGGAGTGGGAATAGTCATTTTTACTCCTACGCTATCCAACGCTTTCCCTACTGTTGCACTCACTGGAGTTGGAATAGTATTTTTTGCCCCTACTCTATCCAACACTTTCTCTACTGTTGCACTCTGGAATAGGAATAGTAATTTTTACCCCTACGCTATACAACGCTTTCCCTACTCTTGCACTCTCTGGAGTGGGAATAGTAATTTTTACCCCTATGCTATCCAACGCTTTCCCTACTGTTGCACTCACTGGAGTGGGAATAGTAATTTTTTACCCTACGCTATCCAACACTTTCCCTACTGTTAAACTCTCTGGAGTGGGAATAGTAATTTTTATCCCTACGCTATTCAACGCTTTCCCTAATGTTGCACTCTCTGGAGTGGGAATAGTAATTTTTACCCCTGTGCTATCCAATGTTTTCCCTACTGTTTCACTCTCAGGAGTTGGAATAGTATAGTAATTTTTACCCCTAGGCTATCCAACTCTTTCCCTACTGTTGCACTCTCTGGAGTTGGAATAGTCATTTTTACCCTTAACCTATCCAACACTTTCTCTACTGTTGCACTCTCTGGAGTGGGAATAGTAATATTTACTCCTATGCTATCCAATGTTTTCCCCACTGTTTCACCCTTTGGAGTTGGAATAGTATTTTTTACCCCTATGCTATCCAACGCTTTCCCTACTGTGCACTCTCTGAAGTGGGAATACTAATTTTTACCCCTACGCTATCCAACCCTTCCCCTACTGTTGCAGTTTCAGGAGTTTGAATAGTAATTTTTATCCCTATGCTATCCAACGCTTTCCCTACTGTTGCATTTTCTGGAGTGGGAATAGTAATTTTAAGTCCTATGCTATCCAGCGTTTTCATTACTGTAGTTTTTTTTGGACTTTGAATAGTAGTTTTATTTATTTAGCTATATAATAATATTTGTTGTGTTATTTTAGATAATGTAGTATATATTTAATTTTTAAAATATTGAAAGTATATTTAATTTTTTTAATTTATCAAACAATTATTTAGTTTGTATTTATGTTATAGTTTTATGTGTGTAGATGTATTTGTAATATATAATATTAGTTTATAAATTATTAACATAATTATTAAAATGTATTATTAAGGAAGTATATATCATATATTTTATGTATATGTTTAATAAATGTTTCATTGTATGTATATTTTTTATTAATTTTAAACATTATTAAATATTTGTTACTATGTTTATTTTATTTATAAGTATAATTTACTTTATTTTACACATTTTTTTTAACAGGCAAAAAACGATATTTTTAACTACGATATTTGTAACATAGATATTTTTGTTTGGATATTTTTGTACTTACCACGTTGTAGATAGGATGTCGATATTCTTGCCTTCGATATTCCTGCGTCGATATTTCTGTAGATCGATATTTTGTAGGTAGATATTCTGTTAGTGATTCGCCTAGACATTGCAGCAAGGCAGAAGTCTGTGGCCTCTCTCGTAACATAACATAACTTTTAAGCTTGTGTTTAGGGTTATGTTATGTTAGTGGGGGTCTTATAGAGCGCTCAGCTACTCGAACAGAGTGTCCCGACGCTATACAGATCTGTAGAGGTGTGACCAGAAAAAACACAGGCAGAATTATTGTCCAAACAGCGAAGTCTTAGGCCCCTTCCTAAAGGACAACATATTGTCTAATTTCCTGAGGGAGAGGGGCAGTTTGTTCCAAAGTTGAGGGACAAGCAATCTGTATAAACGACCTCCAATGCGTGCTCGTTTAGTTGCAGGGACAACAGCCAGTGCTTGAGAGGCAGAGCGAAGAGATCTAGAAGGAAAATAGAACCGCACTCTTTTCCTTAGGTAGGCAGCACTGATGCCGTGCAGAGATTTAAAGGCAATAGTAAGAGTCTTAAAGTAAATATGTTTGCGTACCGGAAGCCAATGAAGCAAATACAAAAGAGCCGAAGTATGAGCCCTACGGCTGAGGCCAAAAATTGCCCTTGCTGCCGAATTTTGTACAGATTGGAGGCGTGTGAGAAGATATTCCGGGAGGCCCAAATAAAGTACATTGGCGTAGTCCAACCTAGAGCCTATCAGCTCCTGAACCATAATCCTCCTATGGCCTTGAGAAAGAAAGGGAAGAAATTTCCTGAGGGTTCGTAACAGGCCAAAACACTGGCCGACTACACTAAGAATCTGGAGTTTAAGAGTTAGGCCATTATCGATTTTTACACCCAGATTTTTTGCCAGAGAAGTGGCCTATGATGGGGGAAACATATCGGTAGGCCACCACAATTTCCAGTGGGCGTCAGGGGGGCAACCAAAGAAAAGAATCTCAGATTTATCCGAATTGCATCTCAGCTGGTTCAGTTGAAACCAAGAAAAAACAGCCTCGGGAAAGCCCCAGATGGTATCGACGGCGAAATCTGTGTTCTTATCGCAGGTAAAAAAAAGCTGCGTATCGTCGGCGTAAGACACAACCCGGGCTCCATGAGATTCCACCAAGTCAGCAAGGGGAGACAGATAAATATTAAAGAGAGTGGGGCTCAACACCGAACCCTGTGGGACTCCCACCTCCAACGGGGAACAAGAGCCGAGAAGGGGGGGCCAAATCGATTGTTGGCGACCTGACAAGAAAGACTCGAACCAATTGTTTACCGTCCCTCTCAGTCCAATCTCCTAGAGTCTTACGAGAAGACGTCTGTGAGGAACGGTATCAAAGGCCGCCAACAAATCGAGTAGAACCAACATCGCCTTCCCTCCACTATCCAGAACCTCCTTTATTGACTCTGTGACTTCCAAAAGTGCAGTCTCTGTGCTCAGGTTTGAGCGGAAACCGGATTGAGTATGATGAAGAATATCTCGGGTTTCAAAGAAGTTCGAAAGAGTGGAGTGGACCTGTTTTTCCACAATTTTGGCAAAAACAGGGAGCAGCAAGATCAGTCTGTGGTTAGAATGATCTAGGGGGTTCAAGTTGGATTTTTTTAATAACGGAAGGCTGTGTGCCCTTTTCCATGCACAGGGGACAGTGCTGATTCTATTGTTTTAGAGAAGTACAATTTTTTCTCTATAACAATAGCCCTATGATATCCCTTAATGAGATCCTTGTATGTCTCTTTTAATGGAGCATCATAGCTTTTGCGCCACACTCTTTCGGCTTTCTTACAGCGCCTTCTGGTCTCATAGAGCGCTGGAGTGAACCACGGGGCCGAAGCACACGGGTCTTTTTTTGACTGAGTAGAAAGGGGCGCTATCTCGTCAAGACGATGCGTGAGCCAAGACTGGAAAAGAGCTAAGTCATTTGCCAAATCACCCTTGAACTGGCAAGGGTGCGTAGCGAGAGATTGCTCTAACATGCCAGCTGTGACACAATGATACGGGCGGGAGGCCATAGACTGTGCACCTGCGCTAACACTGGCTGCTTTAGAAATGCCCAGAATGTCAAAGTTCAGCAGGTAGTGATCGGTCCAAATCAGGTCTAGGGGAGGGAAAGAGGTAATGGGGATTGAAGAAAAAATTTGATCAAGAATATGACCCTTGTTATGAGTAGCAAAAGAAATATGAGGAGACAAACCAAATGTACTAGTTACATCCTGAAGTTTCAAGGTATCAATTGCATCTGCATCATCCATATGGTATTAAAATCCCCTAAGAGTAGACAGTGCTTACATTTCATGATTAATGGGGAAACAGCTATATGCAGTTCATCATAAAAGGAGCCAGCATGGCCAGGTGGTCTGTAGAGCAACAGGCCAGCACACTAGTGATGAGGGGAAAAAGGCAAACAAAACCCAAGTGATTCCACTCCAGAGATATCCTCCGTCATAACCACTGAACAGGAATAACGCCTATCCACCACAATGGCAACTCTCCCTCCCCTACCTATAGCTCGATCTTTTCTCACCATGTAGTAGTTTAGGGGAAGAGCATTAGAGTTGTCTGGACTTTAAAAATCAGCAAGCCAGGTCTCTGTCAAAAAAAGGCACGCCGGCTTACACTCGTTTAGTAGATTAAAAAGATCAGGAGCATGTTTGCCCAAGGACCGAGTATTAAGTAGCATGCAGGTATAGTTGTTTTGATAGTTTCCCCTGAGCCTCACCAGATCATAGGAGTCTGCAACGCACGCTGTGTCATTGCTAACAGATGTAATCTGAGATCTCCAGCCGCAGCATGCACAGCTTAAGACATCCGAGGGGGTAGTAGGGAACTCGAGACAGTCACAACCAATATTTGCCCTTAAGCTAATTAGAAATTTGGAATCATATTTATGCAAGATGTCTGACGTTCCTACTTGAGATCCATTTGTGGGACCTGGCCAGGGCGCCTCCGGGACACGGACGGGCGCAGACGGGCTTACCATTGGCGCACTTTCGGCACGCAATAGGCGCGCCCACTGCACTCGTCCGCTGTACGTCCTCGGGGGCATTCTAATTAAATAGGGAGGAGGAAGTAGGTCACAGGACGCAAAACAGGGTCTTCTGGCCATGACTTGTGGCTGTGCCCATCAGGCTTTGGGGGCAGGGGAAACTGGCACAGGCTATGACCACTGCCCTCTTGGCATGGCTACAGGTGCTATCCAGCATGAACTGGAATAGAGAGAGTGTGGGGACATTCCAGACAGTTGATATATTATATGATTGTAAAAACATCCATTTGTTAAAATGTGACAAAAAGACACTATAGTAATCAGTACTTGATCAGAATTAGATAAAATATCCAAGTTTTTAGAAAAACCCTAGCTAAAGGGACATAATGGTTATCATTCAAAACAACCCCACTTATAATTTGCCATGAATTGGAAATAGCCCTTTGTAGAATGTTATCCCGAACCTTTTGTCTTCCTCCTCCTATTTTTCTGACCTTGTTTTGTTGGCTTAAGGTCTCTAGGCACTTTACCACTGCTGACCAGCCCTAAAGTGCATGTACTCTCCCCCTAAGAAATGGTAACATTGGCTCATGCCCAATTGGCATATTTTATTTAGTAAAGTGCACTACATGTTTCTTGTGCTTGTAAATCAAATTCTACCAGTGGGCCTGCAGCACTGCTTGTGCCACCCACATAAGAAGCCCCTTAACCATGTCTCAGGTTGACACTGCAGGGCCTGTGTGTTCAGTTTACTGCCACTTCGACTTGGCATTTAAAACTATTTGTCAAACCTTAAACTCTCCTTATATTACACATAGGCTACTAATAAGGTAGGCCCCAGGTAGCCCTATGGGCAGGGTGCTTGTAAGATAAAGATAGATAATGTACTTTTATGTTTGTCATGTCCTGGTAGTGACACCCTATTTAAATGTTCACTGCTGTGAGACCTACTCTTCCCATAGGCTAGCATTGGGAATTCCCTATATATATTTTCTTTGTTTCAGTAGTTTTATATAGCTCAAAGTTTACCCGAAAGTGTCAGGTGTCAGAGCGCTTTGCATGAGCACCAGTTGCGCTACACAAGGACACATTCATTTTTTGTAGGCATGGGGAGATTAAGTGATTTGCCCAGAGTCACAGGATGTTGAGCGTTATTGCCGAGACTCGAACCTGGTTCCCCAGATTAGAGATCGACCGCCCTACCCATTAGGCTCCATCCTCTTCCCAAATATACTTTTAAGTTTCAATTTCTGATCAGAAAGGAGTAGCTTTGTCATGTTTGTTATCTTTAGAAGAGTAATGATAAATCATCCTAACTGGTGAAGTTAAATTTCACATTACTGTTTCAGAAAGTGGACATTTCCCTGTCTTATTACTCTTTGTGCCTGACGGCCTGCCTCCAATACACATTTGAGTGAGATGACAGCTACCTTTTGTGCATTCCCTCTAGACAGCCACAACACAGGAAGGGCTGGGTACGACAGGAGATTCATATGACTTATCTGCATACTAAAAGCCTTACAAGGCAGGAAGAGGGAGAGATTGCTCATACTTACATCTCAATAGGTGTCTCCTACCCTCACACAAAGGGCTGCTTTAGCCCCTACTCTTAGCTGGAGCCGGAGCTGGGCTGAAAGAGATCCTTGTGCACTACAGAGAGTTCCTTTGAAGTCAGCCCCTATATCACAGGCACTTTGGGTATAGGTATAGGTATAATGACTCTGGCCCTGCTGCCTGCTGCTGCTGCTGCCTGCTACTCTCTGATTATGCTGAAGGAGAGCTGAACTCTGCCTTCCCTCCAAAATGATCTCCAAGGGCTTACTGGCTTGCCTCCTTTTTTTCTGAGGTCTCAAGGACACAAATTACTTCTTGCAATTCTGCTTGTGCTGTTGTACTCTGCCATCTACAAGTCCTAACCTTGCCTGAGGTGCCTCTATAGTTCTAAACCTCAGATGGCAATCAATCAATCATCTGTAAAGCGCACTACATACCCGTGAGGGTCTCAAGGCACTGAGGGAGGGGGCGCTACCGATCGAACAGCCAGGTCTTGAGTATCCTCCTGAAGGTCAGCAGGTCTTGGGTCTATCGTAGGCTCAGTAGGAGGGTGTTCCATGTCTTGGTGGTGAGGAGGAGGAGGGAGATGGATCTCCCACCGGTGGTTGATCTTCGGATGCGCGTAACGGTGGCGAGTGAGAGGCCGGCGGAGCGTAGCTGATGGTTGGGGATGTAGATGGAGAGCCATCTGTTGAGGTAGGCTGGGCCAGTCTTGTGGAGTGCCTTGTGTGCGTGGGTGAGGAGCTTGAAGGATATCCTCTTGTTAACGGGGAGCCAGTGCAGGTTTCGCAGGTGGGGGGTGATGTGGCCGTGGCGTGGTACATCGAGGATCAGTCGTGCCGAGACGTTTTGGATGCGTTGCAGTCATTTAATGAGCTTGGTCGGGGCTCCCGTGTAGAGGGCATTTCTGTAGTCGAGTCTGCTTCTGGCGAGGGCCTGTCTTTCTTGTATCTGTCAGGATCCATCTGTAGATCTTACAAAGCATGCGGAGGGTGTTGAAGCAGGAGGAGGAGACGGTGTTGACTTGATTGGTCATTGAGAACTTTGAGTTGAGGATGATTCCCAGGTTGCGTGAGTGGTCAGTGGTTGTCGGGGCTGCCCCCAGTGCCCTCGGCCACCAGGAGTTGTCCCAGGCTGAAGGGTTGGAGCCGAGGATGAGGACCTCCATCTTGTCCGAGTTCAGCTTCAGATGGCTGGTCTTCATCCAGTCGGCGACGGCCTTCATTCCTTCGTAGTTGTTGGCTTTGGTGGTGATGGGGTCCTTGGTGAAGGAGAGGATCAGCTAAGTGTCGTCGGCAAAGGGGATTTTGTTGAGGTTGTGCTGTCGGGCTACGTGTGCGAGAGGAGCCATGTAAATTCTGAACAGCATCGGGCTGAGGGAGGATCCCTGGGGTATGCTGCAGATGATCTCGGAGGCTTTGGAATGGAATGGGGGGCGACGGATGCTCTGGGTTCTGCCGGAGAGGAAGGAGGTGGTCCAATCCGGAGCCTTGTCTCGGATCCCTGCGGCGTGGAGGCGTGCGCGTAGTGTTCAGTGGCAGACGGTGTTGAAGGTGGCAGAGGGGTCTAGGAGGATGAGTGATGCGGTCTCGCCATTGTCCAGCAGGGTCCTGATGTAGTCGGTGGCGGCGATGAGGGCAGTCTCGGTGCTTGGTTGCTGCGGAACCCTGACTGGGAAGGGTCCAGGATTCTGTTTTCTTTGAGGTATCGGGTTAGTTGTCTTTTGACAGTTTTCTCAATGAACTTGGCTGGGAAGGGGAGCAGAGAGATGGGTCGGAAGTTCTTGAGGTCTCTTGGGTCTGCCTTAGGTTTTTTGAGTAGGGCGTTGATCTTGGCGTTTTTCCTGATCTCTGGCTATGTCGCGGTCTCGAGGGAGAGATTGATGACGTTGCGTAGGTGGGGTGCGATGGAGCTGCTTGCTCTGTTGAAGACGTGGTGCGGGAATGGGTCTTACGGAGAGCCAGAGAGGATTGAGCAGATTGTCTTGATGGTGTCATCAATGCTCACACTGGCCCAGGCTAGCAGGGGGTCGTGGTCGATGGTGTACGGAGGGTCTGTTGTGTTGCTGTCTGTTGGGGCTGTCTGGGTGTTGAAGCTGTCGTGGATGTCTGCTATCTTGCGGTGGAAGAAGGTGGCGAGGGAGTCGCACAGGGCTTGCGACAACAGGATGTCTTTGGTGTTGAGGCTGGGGTTGGAGAGTTCCTTCATGATGTTCAAGAGCTCCTTGCTATTGTGTGCAGTGTTGTCGAGGCGGTCTTTGATGGAGGTCCTCTTGGCCGCCCTTATGAGGTGGTGGGGGTTGCGGATGGCTTCCTTGTGTGCTGCGTGGCTGTCCGGAGTTTGTTCACTGTGCCATTTCTTCTCTAGTTTCCGGCAGGCTTGTTGGGAGGCTAGGAGTTCTGGGGTGAACCAGCTGGCCCTCTTGCTGGTGTCTCTTTGGGGGGGTTTCTTCAGCTGGCAAGGGTGTTGGCGCAGTCTTCGATCCAGCATCGGCGGTGTTGGAGGGTTCGGTGAGTGGGCTGAGAGCGAGGTTTGCGTGTAGTTGGTCTTCAGTGATTTTGCTCCAGCAGTGGCGGGGGATGTGTTGGGTGCAGTGGTGTGTGGTGGTGTTTCTGGAAGGCGAAGTGGATGCTGCAGTGGTCGGTCCAGAGGAGTTCGGTGGTGTGGCTGATGGAGACTTACGGGCTTGAGGAGAAGACGGGGTCGAGCGTGTGGCCAGATGAGTGGGTTGACGTTGTGACGAGTTGCTTCAGTCCGAGGTTGGCAAGAATATCGATCAAGGTTGTGGAGTTGTTGTCGTTGTTGTTCTCAAGGTGAAAGTTCAGGTCTCCGAGGAGGATGTAGTCGGTGGAGGTCAGGGCGTGCGTGCTGATCAAGTCAGCGATGGAGTCTCTGAACTGGGGGCGGGGGGTTGGTAGACGAGGGTGCCTCTGAGGGTGGAATTAGGGTCTGTGTGGATCTGGAAATGCATGTGTTCAACGGTGCTGAGCGCGTTGTCGGTGCTAGTTGAGACCCTGATGTTGTTCTTGTGGACGATGGCGATTCCTCCTCCAACTCCATTGGTGCGGTTTCTGCGGGTGATCTTGTAGCCATCTGGGATGGCTATGGTAATGTCGGGTGCGGAGGATTCGTTAAACCAGGTCTCTGTCAGGAAGGCAACATCAGGGGATGTTGTGTCGAGCAGGTCCCAGAGCGCGACGGCAAGCTTGCGTGTGGAGCGGTGTTCAGTAATATGCATCGGAGGTGGTTGGGTCTTTCTTGGCGGGTGATTCGTCAGCTCTGAGGCTGGTGTAGCTGCATTTCCAGTAGGTGAAGGGGCTGTATGTGCGTTTCGGAGCATCCTTGAAGCAGTTGTGGCTCCGTCCAGAGTTAAAAGCGTGTATAGTGCTGGTGTCGTAGTGGCGGTGGTCTTCGTTGTGGGTGCCGGGGCCAGGGGTTCTGGCGCTGGGCGTAGTCCAGGCGCAAAAGGGCACAGACGGGCTTGCCTTAGGAGCGCCTTCGGCACGCAAGCGGCGCGACCGCGCAGGGGTTGGCATATATGGGGAGGTGGGAGGGAGGAGAAGCTGGGAGGCGGGGGCAGTGAATGGGCAGTGGGCAGTCAGGGGGCGGGGCGGCAGGGAACGCAGCGGCGAGGGCAGTGAGGGACAACAAAGGTAACAGAAGGAAAAGGGGCACAAAATTGAGGGTAAAGCGAGTGGCACAGAAGGCAAAAGGGCACAAAAAACTAGTGGAACAGAAGGAAAAAGGGGCACAGAAACCAGGGAAAAACAAGAGGCACAGAGGGCAGAAGGGCACAAAAAAACGAGTGGAACGGAGCGGTGAAGGGCACAAAAAAGAGGGAAAAATGAGTGGAACAGAGGGCAGAAAAGCACAAAAAACGAGGGAAAACGAGTGGAACAGAGGGCGGAAAAGCACAAAAAACAAGGGAAAAGCGAGTGGCACAGAGGGCAGAAAAGCACAAAAAACGAGGGAAAACGAGTGGAACAGAGGGCGGAAAAGCACAAAAAACAAGGGAAAAGCGAGTGGCACAGAGGGCAGAAGGGAACAAAAAAACGAGTGGAACAGAGGGCTAAAGGGCAAAAAAAAGAGGGAAAAACGAGTTGAACAGAGGGCAGTAAGGCACAAAAAATGAGGGAAAACGAGTGGAACAGAGGGCAGAAAGGCACAAAAAACGAGGGAAAAGTGAGTGGCACAGAGGGCAGAAGGGCACAAAAAATGAGTGGAACAGAGGGCAGAAGGGCACAGAAAATTAGGGAAAAACGAGTGGCACAGAGCACAGAAGGGCACAAAAAAACAAGTGGAACAGCTGGGTTGCTACAAAATGAACGCATCCCCTGCCTGTGTGTGGTACAGCCAGCCCATCAATTTGGATGTAGGAGTAAAATCGGAGCATCGCTTCAGAACAAGCACTTTGTCTCAGAGATTGACGCATCACACACCATGTCGATACTGCTGTAGCTTGGTGAGATCAACGTATCCCTCAACTTTGTGGCAGACATCGCTCTATGTCTCTCGACTTCAGCACCCATCTTCAGAACTGACGAATCGCTTTCATTGCATGGAGAAAATTGACACATTCTGCCCCTGCAGGACTCACCATTGACGTATCTCACTGCTTGTGACCGGGAAAGACACTTTGTTCACCAGGCCCTGCGTGTGTCCTGTAGCTGGCCAGCACTCCATCGTGGTTGGGTCAAACTTTGACTTTGTTACGGTCCAGTGTGACCTAAAGTAACCCTTTTAGCGCTACTTGCTTCTAAGCGCTTATCTGCCTTTATTCCTTTAAAATGTTACAGCTTGATTTCTACCTGTTGGATTTTTGTTATTTTGGTCTTGTTTTGTTTATAATATCATAATGTATTTTTATAAATGTGTGTGAAGTCTTTTGGGGGTGTATTCGTTGTGTTACTTTGTGTGTGTGTGTGTGTGTGTGTGTGTGTTGCACAAATACTTTACACATTGCCTCTTTAGATAGGCATGACTGCTCTGTGCCAAGATACCAGAGGGTGAGCACAAGTTGTCTTTTAGTGTGCATCTAGCTTACCCTGACTTGAGTGGTGGTCCTGCTTGTACAGGTTGAGTACTCTGACAACCAGAAATCCCATATATAACACTATTCAACCATAACTGTGGTTTTGGTTGAATGGTATCTGGGATTTTATGAGTACAATCCTATTGAGCTAACCATAATTGGTGAATTTGGGTGGTTGTAGGTTTTGAATCATAGCCACAATGCCCTTTCAATTGAAGTTGTTGAGCAAATTTTTGTTTTTAGCTGCCAATCCGCATTACATGAATGTTACTGATGGCAAAATATATATGCTACATGCTTGACAAATATATCACAATCTTGTTCTGTTTAAGCAGTTTGCATTAGGTGCACGATCACAATTCTCCCTCTTACTCATCATAATGCTTATAACATGAGAGTGGGCCATGCCCATGAAACAGGCAGATATGTTGGTACTTTAAGTATATCAAACATGTCACCTCTTTTCAGAGGGGACATTAGTAAACAACTCTTCAACTGGAAATCCTCTGTGTTGGTTCCTCATTCAGGCACCTCACTGAATACTATATTTTCCTCTACATCTAGATAAGTTAACTTACTTTTTATGCTGTTTGTTATGTACTTTTTCTTTATGTTTGGGTTGTGGTCTTTGGCATTCTGCTTCTGCAATCATGTATTCACAGTGAGAATCACATATTGGTTTTAAATAGTTTGATAGTCGATATGGGTGTTAGCATGCAGATTGAACCTTGAGGCTTTTCTTTGAATTGCTGAGGGATCACACAGAGCCTGAGCAACTCCTGCTGTTCTGTAACTTTTCAGTCCAAAGTGATCCCTTTATGTAACTGTCAGCAACAGCCCCTGCTGCACAGAGTGTCCATTCGTACCCTCATAACTTCTGAGTTTCATATATCAAAATTATGCCTGCCACAAGGTTAAATGGGGAGCGATTAGGCTTATAGGGAGGTGGGTGCCATATTACATTCATCTGGGTGCAAAGCTTGGGATCCTCTTCATTAAGAATAAGCTTTTGTGGTTTAGGGTAACATGCACCCTCAAATTTGAACAATGTTGGGAATCTGGAGTAATTTCTCATATCCCACTGGAGTTTTATTTAGATAATTTGGGGTTTCATAGCAAGCCAAACAGACTAAATGGTTATGATACCCAAAATACCAATGTCAGTTACTGTTATGTTGCCTGAATGGAAAATTGGTAAATTGCTGATACGGATATTCCTGAGGCAGTACTTGTGAGTTAAGTCTAACTCCGCTTATCAACCATACTAATATTTCATTATATCCTCTAGGCTCTAGTGGGGCAAATATAATTCAGTTCACCCATGACAGTGTCTCTTTATTTTGTTTGCTGTATGACAATCTGAATTTCAAGGAATGGCGTAGTTAGTTGTTTATAAATAGGCACCATGCCTGATCATTAGGTACATGCTCCTCCTAGAACTAGTTAGCCTTTAAGATCCCCTTGATTTGCATGTGCCCCTGTGACTTTGGATGCCACTGATAAAACTGTTATTTACTGCATATGTAATTGGCAATCTGCTTCTGGCACGTGTTTTACAAATACAGAAGTTATAAACATGCATATACCAACTCTTTGGCTTATTACCCCTAGGTTACATTTTATGGTGATTGTTGATGGTTTCTTTGATTTATTGCATGCATTTTCGTATTGATACTTGAACCTATTAATTCTAAACCACATTTAGGATGGATGTGTCTTAACACTTCGGCATTCCACAAATAAGAAGTGTGTAATTACTGGATTGTTAACCCTATGGCTTGCATGCTGATTGTCAATATTTGGACCATCAATTTAAATGTTACCGTATTTTCTTCAGTTTTGAGTTTTGCTGTAGATTGAGACATACAAGGTTCCAGGTGCATGCGCTCTTTAAAACCAGCATGCTTTGTCCTAAAAGCACTGGTTCAGCTGTTCAAAGCTAGTCCATGGAACTAAGCTAACGCTGATACCTATCTATATAATAATAAACTAATCACCGTCTAAATAAGAACTTAGTACAGATTATCTGCCACAGTGCTACAGGGTCAGTTATTATGATGCACCATAAATCATCCACACACTTTTTTTATTAGCTTGTATAATGCACAGACAAACTGAGATCTTTACCTGCACTTTTGATGTCTCTGTTAAATAGAATAGTTTATGTATTTTTATTTATTTGAAACTGATGTTTGGTAAATGCAAATAATGCCAAAGGTATATGTTAAATGTACATTGTCCTGAAAATTCTAAATCTATAAGCAGTTGTTTTTATTTTGTGAATTCAGAGATGTGAGATTCTGTGACTATCCTTCTTATCTAATAGCATGCACACTTTTGCTAAGGCCTTTCATACCAAGATAGTTGTGACTAAATTATTCTCATCATAACCACTTCTCTAATTAAGTTTTTTGTCAAACCCATAGACTTCAATAGCCATCAGTGTTTCCAGTGATAATGTTGGCAGATGGTGCTGGGATCCTTCTGAAGCAGACTGGGCAGAACAGGTACTAATATTGAGAGCACTATAATGAGGGAAGAGACTATTACCTTTAAAGCTACCTAATACATCTTAATCTAGGTTCAGGTTCAAGTGGCAGCCCAACCCTTGTACTTCTTCAATTTTGCCTCAATAGGAGGTGCATCATAATTCACAATTCAAGCTACACGACACCAGGCTGCTTGGATTAGTTCTGATCAGATGCTTAGAGCTCTCTGAGCTGGAACTTTTGACAATTTAAAGCTAGAACTGGCTGTGAGTTGGATCACTGTGGCTTTGAGATCCACTGCCCTGATTTTCTGGCACTTCAACATGAACTGATGAACAGTAATTTAAACTAAGGTTAACGTGCCTTATCGCTGCCTTGTAAATAAGGTGCCCTTTCACGCTATGCTTAGCGTGACAGGGGTGGGCAGTGGGTGTTGCAGTGGGCAATCCAATGCAAAACCCATTGATTTTGACACTGCCCCCTATTTACAAGGTTGGCATAAATAGGATACAGCTCCAAAATTAAGACCAGGAAAAACCTGGTCTTAACTTGCTTCGGATATCTGGCACCAACTCTATGGAACTCTATTCCACTAAAATTAAGACTAGAACCAAACTTCAGAACCTTTCGTAAAAATATCAAGGCATGGCTAATCGACCAAGATTAAGACCCTGTTTCATTCCACACGGTATTGATTAACTTCCAAGGCGCCGGGAAACCCTCTGGGTAGCTGTTGCGCCATACAAATGGATTAAATAAAATAAACAAATAAATAAATAAATAAAATAGCTGAAACGAGGAGGAATGCTTTATTTCTCCTCGTTTTTGCTTTTTTCATGTGTGCTGCCTTGTGCAGCACACATGAAAAAAGCATAACGCCTTGGATTGTTTATGTGAAGGAAGGTGTCCTGTCCTGCACATAAAAAATCTTTTTTAAAAAATGACATTTTGTATCTTCCATGTGTGCTGCATTAGCAGAACACCTAGAAGTTACAAAACGGCATTTTAAGATTGTTTATGTGCAGGGACACCTTCCTACACATACACAATCTTTCCCTGCACGCAAACACCCTTGCACTATGGTGCAAGGGTGTCTGCGTTGGTGCTAAGCTGCTAAACTAAGTGCCAGCGCAGGGGGAAACGTAAGGCTGCACCATATTGTGTATGTATGGTTCAGCCTTGCGTTTCTGAAGTAGTGGCGTGAGGCATTAAGCCATGAAGGTAACGCCTCACTCCACCACTTCTTCGTACATATGGCCCCAAGACTCTTGACAGTCAGAACGTGGCTTACACTTTAAGCCTGTGCTTTTTTTGGGTACATTTCTGACTTGCCGATTCACAATATTTGAACAATTTTTACTCCTTTGTCAATACTCTTACTTTTAAACCACCTTATGATCAATAACTTCACTGGTACTGTCAAGCAGTCCAACGAAAGGCAGTCTAAAATAAGCCATCAAAATATGCACTTTACCAACATCTCCAAAGGTATTTTGCACTAGACTTGCATTAACCTTGCCATGTGCATGGGTATAAAAAATATCATAAATTATGTAGGTGCAGAAATCTAAAATGTGCTTTACATATTTTAAACATATTTTGACTATACATTTGTAAGTTGACTAAGACACATATTATGTTGCAGGGAGAAGGTTAAGCTCTTGTAGAGGTACCTTACAATGAGGAAACAAACGTGAGAAAGTGGAAGATGCCCTTGTAAAGTGAAGCAACAAGAAAGAAAAAAATAATCTGCAGAGGGAGCGGAGCAGCACTACCATAAAACAGAGGACAAGGGAATAGACTCAATATCAATAAGGGGGAAGAGGCAGGCAGGAGGAGGTTTGAGCTGCTGCAACCTGCCTCTGCCATATGATGCTCAGAAATGCACTGACTAAGCCATAGTTGGTCCTCCATCATCAGGTTTGCAGCATTCCTCACAAAATCTGTTGTTCTAAAAAATGACCAGTACATTTCCTTCTGTAGATACTCTTGGACAAAATGCCCTCAAAAGTAGGTTTGTGATATGAGAAAATGGCAGAATCACATCTCAATCCCTGATAATACGTCATTAATATAGGGCAATATTGTAATCTTTGTATTGACCTTTTGGAAAAGCATAGAAACATAACACTGGCAAATCTAGTGGATTTCTCAGCCCTGGAAGGCAGTGAAAAGTCAAAATCCCTTAACCTTCCTTGGCTGGTATCTTGGTGCACTAATACTGCACCCAGTAAATACTCAGATGTGAGCTGTAGTATGACCACAACAATCTGTGTTTCACATCACAATGACCACTTAATACACCAGTACTGAAGTGCAGATCTTTAAGTATTGTGGTTTTACCATACAAATATCTTTGCAGGAAATGTTTTGCAGGTAAACCCTTTGTTATGTAGTAATTTTCACGCATTCTGGTATTCAGATTGCGATGCCGCAATTGGGATTATTGTGGCCATTAAAAAAAAGACCAATTTTTAATATTTTGAATTATCCATCGTTCAAATAGAACAATTGATGGGCAGAATGCTGCACAATGTTGAACATTCAGCCCCACTACAGAGATCTGGGCCTATATCTATAGTTTATTTGCTCACAAAGGAATTCCAGTTTGAAACCAGCCATATGCAAATTAGTCTTTGCCCTGCTTTACGAGGGAACAGTTCAACCCGAACTGCCAGGCCAGAACCTCCCCAGACTGGAAACAAGCATCCTGGGACTTGTTTCGTGTTATGACCCCCTTATCAGCCAGGCTATTTTGACTCCAGTGGCATGTCGAATACAGGACCCACATCTAGGCATACCCTTAGCACTTAGGGTGAAAATGCAAAAAAGAACAACTGATGGATGGAATGCTGAACAATGTCAACCATTCACCCCCAGTATAGAGATCTGGGCATAAATCCATAATTTCTTTGCTCACCATGGGAGCAGTGCAGCCCAAACTGCCAGGCCCTCCATGGACCGGAAACAAGCTTCCTTCATGAAATGTTCATATATATATATATATACACATACATATATACCATTGCAGTAAAAACAAATACAAATGTATTAAATGTTCTCTTGAGCAAGTGGTATACTAATAAATGCACAATCACATATTTGTTACTAGTGCAATTGCCACATTTGACTTTATTTTTACTAGTTGTGGCTGGCATGGCTCACGGGTGAAAGGGGAATAACGCAGGGGAGTCACGCCGAAGTGAGCATAACACAAAATATTAATAACTTACCTTTAGGCCGGGTCCCGTGTCTCTGCTCCTACTCTCCTGTCTCCGATTCCAGGAACAGGAAGCAGGCAGCCAGGCTCCCTCCCCTAGGCCAATCAGCAACTAGCAGTGTGAGAAGTCTGAGCGCTGTGACATGGCACTCAGCCAGGGGCTCGGTGGTGGGAATGTTTTCCATGCAGGCTGTAATTCAGCCTGCATGGAGAACCGGGCAATTGAGCATGACTGGTTTGGGCGGCCCGAGTGGGCCGGCCAAAACAGTCATTGCGCACTTAGGAGTGGGCAAATCACTCCTCCCCTGCCCTGCTCCAGTAGCAGAGCAGCTCTGACCACCCGCCCGCACACAAAGGATACATAAAATGGTAATAACTGAAAGTTAATATCATTTCATGTTTTTGCTTCTCGCACTGTGGGAAAGCAGTGGGGTGATGCTCCTTCGCTATAGCGGAGGAGCCGCCACTGATTTTACCACAGTAAAGCAACATGGACATTAGAAAACACATTTTACTTCCGTATAGATTGCATACAACTATTGTTATAGACGGAGAAGCAGAGTTTCCTCAATGTGATTTTACCATACTGAACAAGTGTAACTCCTTGCCTCTTGGTTTTGGTTGAATACCTTTTGTTAAAACAAGTTCATGGGAAAAATCCCATGTGCAGAGAACAGAGAGTGGAGGGGACTTTGCCTCTCATGAGTTATGGTCCCTCCCGAAAGAATGGCACTAAATAGCAGATTGCACTGTGCAATATGTAAATGTGTGTGTGTGTGTATCTATATGTATATATACACATGTATATATATATATATATATATATATATATATATATATATATATATATATATTAAACACACGCTGAGATGGCGTGCTTCTGCCTCTTGGAACGGCGGGCTCCCGACGGGGTTCGCCAGCCCCTAAATATAAACACACTCCTGGTTTGCGTTCTTCGTTGATTAAAAAACCCAGAGTCGGAGCCCCAATGTAGTAAACAGTGCTTCAGAATTTATTTGGCAAGAAAAAACAACCCAACGCGTTTCGAGATCAGCCGATCTCTTGCTCACGGGTGTTTATATATATATATACACACACACACACACATATATATATATTATACACAGTTTTCCCTTTCCAATAACATGGAATACACCGTTTGACCTCCAGTTCCCATTTCCAGTAACACAGAATCTTTGTTTATATTTGTGCATTTATCTTATGACTATCCTGTTGCTATGACAACAATGTAAAAATCATTTTAATGCTGTTATTCCAGGCATATATGGTATTGATGGTGTGGACCTCAACATGGTTACCATGGCAAAGAAAGCCCATGTAATTGACAGCAGAAAATAGCCGTAGGTCATGCATCAATTTTTCAGTTCTGTGTATCATGCCCACAAGTGATCAGAATGCATGCAATTAAACTGGAAGATTGTAATGATCGACAGGCAGTGCAGTCTAGTGCCCCGCTGCAGCCCCCAGTGTGTACCTTCCTCGCTTGTCATACCGTGCATTAACCATTGTGTGCCAGACAAGTCTAGGAAAAATATAGCTTGAGAGGTTCTTTCAAGAAGCAGAGAGTGAAATGTGAATTTGAAGCTATGGTGCACAAGATACACAACTATTGAATAGGTCTCCATGAATGTTTGATACCTCGGTGTGCCAGGCCATTAACTAAGTCCCAACCTGAAGCAGAGAACACATATTTTTGAATTAATGTATTTTCCTTGACATCGTTTTTAGGTAAGGTTATGGTATACTTGAATCACAAATCAAAAACTGTTGTTTACACTCGTGCTATATACATATACTCGAAAAATTCACTTTGCTTATTTTAGTTTCTTGAACGTCGGACAGACTGATAACGTTTCGATTGGGCATAATTTTGGATTTTACATACTTCTTCATTACCAAATTACAGGACATTTTTTAGGTGTTCTTGGAATTCCATGAACCTGCAGTGTGTGCACAAAGTAAATGCTCTTTCTTTTTATCTGGATAATGTCTTTACATTTTTATTGTTGCTAAATATTACGTAGTCGATTTTGCAAAAAGAATTGTCCACATTAGCAAATAATTTTTTTAGCTCGGAATTATATATTTTTGTTAACATAATATTTAGTAAAAACAATTAGTAAGCAATTTCCATAATGAGTTAGGATCTTCTTTTTTGTAACAATAGTTATAGACATTATGTCAGGAATAAAATGTGACATTTGTATGGACATAAAAAATCTACATCGTGTTGTGGACGGTGCAGCTGCGCATCAAATTTGCCTTGTAATGCAGATTTCTTAAGTGTAAGGTTAGTTCACGAAAGGCATATTGGATCTAAAATGGAAAGAACGGATGTGACCCTGAATGGCCCATGAAGGGCCACGAAGGAGGCATTAAATTATGAAATTATCCGTCAGCATCTAGTGCCGCAATTTCAGAGCAGGAAACATGTGGTAAAACATCCCTTGATTTGCTTGTGTTCTGTCAGCATCGTTTTGGTCTCTGATGACGAGGTCAAATGCGTTGCTAGGGAATAGGAGAGCAGACAGCATATCCTTTATCTGGAAGATTTCTTACTGCCCCAATTTAATCTTCACATTTCCTCTGCTGCAGATTTCTCAAACTTCGACCAAATGTCTGTAAAGAGAGAGAGGTCATTGGCCTTCTACTTTGCATATTCCCTCGAGGCTCCAAGACAGGCGGGGCCAGCATCGGCCCCGCTGCAAGTATGGCGGGCGCACCGGCCCCCACCCGCATTCTGTGGTAGGGCGGGCCCCGTCGCGTCACAATGACGCCGCGTGCCACCTTGTCACGGATTGGACTCTGTGTTCCTCAGTGACCCGGAAGTGATTGAATCACTTCCGGGTCACTGGGGAGCTAAGGCCAGGCTGGTTAGAACCGGCCTGGCCAGTGAGGGGATAAAAGGCCGGGGAGCGCGGGAGTCTGCCTCTTTGACCCCGCGCTCCACAGTCTGCCCCCCAGCCTCCAGGAGGCTGGAGGCTGTAATTCTTTTTCTTATGTCTCTTTAATTCTAGGTGTTAGTGTGTAAGTGGCGGCGAAGAGCAGCAGGGGATTTTGTGAGGGAATCGGTGGCAGTATCGTTCGCGTACAGGACACGCGGTATCGGCTGGGAGCAGCAGTGGACATCGCGACGTAGGAGAGGTGCAGCGGTATAGAGGACACGCGGTTTCGGCTGGATTGGCAGTGTTTGTGGCATGAAGGTCTTGTTTTAGAGGAGCGCACACAGCGCTCCTCAGAGGTATCAGGGGAGTTTTTGGGGGGCGCTGATTATCCCTCATCAGAGGCACCATAGCGGCCGGGAGGGCAAGTGTTTAGCGCGTGCAAGTTTTCCAGCCTGCCCTCTCCCCAGCAGCTCCGTGCCTTCTACACCAACGCTGAGCCCCCATCCTGAAGGTTCAAGGCGGCTGTCCTCTCCTTTGTGTGCCCGTGGCTGCCTCTGCCTGTCTCGGCCCCCTGCATGGCAACTGTTAGTATTTAAAACTCGAATCTGTTTTTGAAGCAGACTAGGCTCGCGTGTGGCAGGGTGGACCTCTCGGAATAGGGTGGAAGCACAAGCGCTCGTTTTTGTTTCTGATATTGTTGTATGAAGAGGGGTGTGTTTTTCTGCACATTGAATAAACAAGCTGAGTTAGAAGACAGGTATCTGTCCTTAAAGGTACCAGGGGGACATCAGTGTTTCCAGTGAAGGATGTGTTTGAGTGGGAACACAGTGTAGATAGGGTGCAAGCATCAACAAAGTGCAGTACTGTGGGGTATAGGTGTTTAACTACTGTTTTTATATGAATGTAGTGAGATTCAATATTGCGTGGTGTTTGTGATTGCAGGCCAGTTTACCCCTGATTTAAATTGTTTTATTAAGGAAACAACTGTGATACAGATCTGTGATCAGTCATATAACATTCAGTTGTTATAATTACAGAATCCCTGGACAGGCAAATTTGCACAGACTCTCCGCAGAGACATATCGGAGGTGACACAGGGGTTTTCGCTCATCAGAGGTCACAGACAGGCCTGCACTTCACTGCTTCTGTGGGCCACACGGGCTAGAGATTACTCGCCCAACACCCAGGTTAGCTGGTGTGGCGCGGCTCCAGTTGCGTGCTGCTTACGGCCAGTTTGTGCGACCTCCAACGGTGCTCAGGTAAGGACCTTGACAGGTTTCCAGGCCAGGCAAATATTGTGGGGAGGATCTCGGTGAGCGAAATCACTTAGACACAGATAACATTGTGTTCGCGGTGTTATTTGCTTATCAGCTTATAAGTGACTTTTTAAATTTGGCTCTGGAGTTATGGCCAGTAAGCCTGGCGCTAAACGTTCCCGCATGGAACACATGAGGGAGTCAATGATGCGTAGAATGGTGACAATGGACAGGAGGTGGGGAAAGGTTGAGAAAATGGGCAAGAGCCTTGCTGAGCTCAGAGAAAAAGTGGAAGGACAGGGTGAGGTGGTGGGGAGGCCTAAGCGCACCATAGTGCAACCAAAACCCAAGGGCGAACTGGATCCCCTCCCCAGGCGGGCTAGGTCCAGGAAAGGGAAGAACCAGGAGCTAGTTCCCGGGCCAGGCCATCCTTTGGGAGAGGTTCCGGCAGGAGGGGATCCCTTAGGGGTTCCAGTGAAATATGCCTCCTTTGATCACTTGTTGTTGGCACTTCTGGAGGGTTTCAACGGCAGGGTAGTGTGGCCCGGTCCTCCCACCACTTCTGCAGAGTTGGGTTTTTGGACGGACGCTGCAGGCAGTTTGGGATTTGGGGCAATACTTGGGAATGAATGGGTGGCACAACATTGGCCGGCGTGGTGGGAGGAGAATGGTGTAACAGCCTGCATTGGTTTCCTGGAACTGTTTCCTACCTGGGTGGCACTGACTGTTTGGCCTCATCATCTTCACAATCAATCTTCGATTTTCTGGCCAGATAACATGACGGTGGTAGAATGCATCAACCAACAGGCTGCACATTGTAAAATGATACTCCGCCTGCTGTAAGAGATAGTATTGCTATGTATGAAACTGAACATACACTTTAAGGCTAAACATGTCCCGGGGGTGTTGAATAATGCTACTGGCGCACTCTCTCGCTTCAAGATGAAGGTTTTGGTGTTGCCTCTGCGGAGGCAACACCAACACCCTTCCTGAAAGTACTCTGGCTGATTGGTGCCCCCAGCTACAGAACCTCATGGCAGCTGAAATCTCTTTTCCTCTAGAGCCATCTTCTTACTTTCTAGCTCCAGTTGCCCATTCAATTTGAGCTTGGCCATCTCCATTTCATGCATCCTGTTTTCTTTTCTGCTTGCCAACTCTTCTGGGGACAGGCCTCGGGCAGAAACACTGCTACCCACTGGGGAAGGCGCACCCCTCCTCTCAGGACCCAGTGGCCCACCAAGCTGCTCGTCTGTATCCTCATAATTCAGTTACTCACCAGGGGAATTCCTTGCTTCCACCCAGGCCCTCAGTGCCTTGTGGTATTGCTCCCTTTTGGTGATTCCAGCTACTGACCTTTTAAACTTTTTGCAGAAGCTCTTGAGCTTGATGTTGGTGTAGCTTTCTAGTTTCTCTTCCTTCCAATCACAGTCCACAGATGCAATGGATGCTGCCTTTTTCCATTCTAACTGAACCAGGCATGATTTTTCAGAAGAAAATGGAGATCTCTGGCAAAAACAAGTATCAGAAGTACGTGCCTGCGTTATGGTCTGCACTCACTAAGTAGTGTTCACCTATCACTGTACATGAGTCACAAATGCAAATTTGGAATCCTTTCCACTTGACTTCCAATGTTAGAATTGGGGGTCTTTGGTTGGCATAGGTAGGTACTTGTGACAAGCAGGGACCCTCTCCTCTAGTCATGGCAAGGGAATTACTCTCTCAAAATAACTCCTGCTCACCCTCTAGGCATCGTGGCGCAAGCAGTCAAGGCTTTTTTCAGAGGCGTTGTAAGTTAAGCATTTGTGACCACGTACAGTAACCCAGTGACAACACTACAAATGGACATCACACAAGGTTTTATATAAAAAATAAGTATACTTTATATAGAGTAACCACAAGACCAATAAACGACAAAAAGAATCTACAGTACTATTAGATTTCAAGAGTTCTGGTTAAAAAGGCTTGATTCAAGGTTCTGTGCGAGTCGGTAGCCCTGTCCGGCTACAGCGTCGCTGAAAATAACACAGAGTCTAACAAATCCAGCGGACTGCGGCGGTCCAGGCCTACTCAAATGTCGACAGACTTAGTCACAGTACCTTTTCCTTGAGGCGGTCAGCACGGATGTGCAAGCTGGTTCCGGGGTTCGTCGCGGGGTAGAAAAAGAAAGCATTGCAGGTCATGGTGTCCTTCCAGTCGTGGTGCAGGCTACGGCTTGTTGATGGCGTCAAGACGGAGTCGGTGAGCTCAGAGCTTTCTTTGTTCAAGGCGGAAGTTGTTTGTTGCAGTGCTTCCAGCTTTACGGTGCGGCGACAGAGCCGGAGTTCGGGAGCTGGCGTCGGTCAGTCCGGACAGCGTTGCAAGTCGGGCGGTGCGTCGCAAAGTGTGCGAGGCGGTGCCCAACTCGGGTGTGGTCACAGGACTCGAAGTCAGCAGCAGTGACCGGGTCGGTCAGACCAGTTCGATTCGGTGTAGCAAGGTGTTGCACGTCGTGGTGTCCTTCCAGTTGCGGTGCAGGCTACGGCTTGTTGACGTGTCGAGACGAAGTCAGTGAGCGCAGAGCTTGCGTTGTTCGCAGCTGACGTTGCTTGGTGCGGTGCCTACAGGACACCGGGCCGGTCGTGAGAGTCGGTCATAGCTCTCTGCCTCTGTAGCCACTTGGTTTCAGCAGCAATTCACAAAGGCTGGTGAAGTCTACTGGTCCTGGGACTTCGGTCAGGGGGCAAGCTCTCTTCCAAGTCCTTGGAGATCTTTGCATAAGTTGAAAGAAAAGTCCAAAGTTCTTTCTTCTCTCTTTGGAAGTCAGGCAACCACTGCAGGCCAATCCCCCAAGCAGCACTTCAGCTTGGGAACAGTCCCTCCTCAGTTTCTTCAGGTTCCTTCTCCTCAGCAGAGGTTTTGTCTTGTAAGTCCAGAAGTGATCTAATTTCATGGGATCAGGGTCCCAATACTTATACCCCAAAATCCTTTGTTCTCTGAGGGGAGAGGGGCCTGTGCCCATTTTAAGCCAGTTCGGCAGTACTCTGTTTACCAGACTTCTCCTTTCCTTTGACCACGCAGGGCAGGCACATCAGTACAGTCCAGGAGCACTTTGTTGACAGTATTCCTTCTCTTCTTTCATTGTGCAGGGCAGAGACATCAGACACACCACAGGGGGTAGAGCCAGCAATGTAGAGGGAAGGCCCAGCCCTATTCAGGTCCCAGGTGCAACTCCTCCCTCCCATCTAGATGCAGATCTCCCTATTCACCACCGGGCTGCCCCAGCCTGTCTCCTGGAATTCCCCAGCCCTGTCACACACAAACCCAGACATGGAATACACAACCTCGCAGCGGCAGGCTCAAATGGTTAGGCAAGCAACTACCTACTTTCTAAAAGTGGTATTTGCAAACACAGAATATTAAAATAAACTTTACTAAAAGATGTATTTTATTATTCTGAGTCCAGGCATACTAAACTCAAATTTCTACCATGTTCTCTGAGTCTGCTAGGATTATAAAGTATAGTAATTCTAACAGCCCATTCTGGCCTATGGAGAACATGTAGCCTTGCAATAGTGAAAAATGAAAATGGCTGTAATTCACTATTAGGACATGCCACACACATCAGGCCTTATCCTACCTTATACTTGCAATACACCCTGCCCTTGGGCCTACCATAGGGGTGACTAATATGAAGAAAAGGGAAGGTTTAGGGACTGGCAAGTGGGTGCACTTGCCCAGTCAGCATGACAGTACCAGACTGCACACAGGCTCTGCAATGGCAGATCTTAGACACGCTTTACAAGGCTGCTTCTGTGGGTGGCACAACCAGTGCTGCAAGCCCACTAGCAGCATTTGGATTTACACGCCCTGGGCACACTCAGTGCATTGTACTAGGGTCTGACAAGTAAACCAAACATCCAATCATGGAACCACTAATCAATTCATCAATTCACAGTAGGGAGCACTCGCACTGTAGCACTGGACAGCAGTGGCACAGTGCCCAAAGCTTCTAACACCAGAAAAACACATGAGGCAACAGCAGAAAATGTAAGGGAGAGCCACGCCAATGGTGCCAGGTCTAACACCTATATACCAGCTACACACGTGCCTAGATGCCGTCTTGTGCACTCATGAACTCAGTGCCGCTATCTCCCGCACTGAATACTTAGGGCGCACAATTCTGGACCACAGTCCTATGTTATTCGAATTCAGGGCTTTGGAGGACCATCCCCTGATTTCCCTATGGAGGTTCAATCCACAAGCTCAGGATGATACTTGTTTTAGGGAAACTTTGAGGAACCACCATTGACGATTAGTTCTCCGACAATGCGCAATCAGCGTCCATGGGACTGGTGGAGTGGGAGGCATTTAAGATCTTGGTGAGCGGACATTGCCTGGGGCACTCCATAGGCATACAGTAGGAACTGCATCTGCGATTACGGAAACTTGAAAGTCAGCTACATCAACTGAGCAACCCCCAAGGAATGGAGGCTGATTCCCCGGAGGGCCTGCGGGAAGCGTATATGATTTATAATGAGGTGCTTGAGCGGTTACAGTGCCATGATTATAGAGGGTACCTCACAAAGGTACAGGAAGAGCAGGGGCAGCCCTGCTGCTTGATGGCATGGCTTGTTCAACCGGAAACGCATGGGACCCTGATCATGCATGTAAGATCTGAGACCGATGAGTCCGTTCATGACCCAGAGGTAATCAATGCCTTGTACTGCGATTATTATAGAAACCTGTTTAGTGCTCCACCTCTGGTTCCCCTGAGGGACCACCGGAACTTCCTGAGTGCACTGCGGCTTAGGGTGCTGGACCCTCAAGCGAGGGATGTGTTGGGAGGACCAGTGACAGAGCAGGATATCCTTGCTGCTATGAAAAACATGGCTGTGTTTGGAGACCCCAGGCCCTGACGGCCTCCCTGCAGAATTCTAATCTACATATGCCCCTGAGTAGCACCAGCAATTGGTAACACTTTACGCGTAATCTCTGTGGTGTGGACAGCTCCCTGACTCTATGCGGGACACAGTCGTAATCCCGCTCCCCTAGACTAAGGTTTTGGGGTTCTAAGGCCCAGGAGAGAGAAGTTGTAATCCAAGATTGATTCTGTCATCTCACAAAATAGCATCATATTGTGCCATAAGGTGGACTAGCTAGTGGGCTGCTCCTAGAAAGTGCCTGTAATGGGTGAATGGGTGATTTGTACATAGGACAGCGATGGTCCCCTTCTAGAACTCTCTTTTAAAGCCCTGCCCAAAGTAGAAACTCTTAGCAGAAAGGGGAAATGCACAAGAGGAAGAACAGATGAAGTGTCTTGAATGAAGGGCCACTCTGGAATTGAACTGTCTGAATCTTTTCTAAGGGTAGGTGGCATTGGCCTCCCAACTTACTCTTGGGGACCTTACAAGGGTTTATCTGCTAGGGACACTGCACAAGAGGACCCCTTGGACTTCTGTCTGTGTATAGGTTTTCTGGTGTGTTTCCCTCAGGGAAACACCTTGATTCCTGCTATACAGATATGCATTCTGTAGGGCTAGAAGAGCACAGAATATTGTAACCACCCTGATGACCACAGGTTTCTTCCAAGGGAAGACTCCAGGCAAAGGGGATTTCCAGGACCCCAGACAAAAGAGTAGGTCCTGTGCTATGTGCAGCTCACTGCTGTTGGTAGGAGGCAGCTGGGTTCTGGAGCCATAAAATAACTTTACAAAATCAGGGTAATAGGAACTAACGGGGCAGGAGGGCAGGGTCCTCATCTCTCCCTCACTGAAGGGAGAGACGTTTCAAACAGCTTCCAGAAATCCACAATGGGTTAGAAGCCAGGAGGCCATGAATTCTTGGTACCTGGGGCAAGCCAACAGGAGCGAAACACAACAATCCCCACTTAATTCAGCTCAACAGGACAGCAACATTGGATCCATTCTGGCTTATTGTGTTAGGGTTTCATGGTGAGTTCCTGAGACTGCACTGTAAGGGTAGGGGATGCACACCAGTTTTATCTGTTTATCCTTTGTTTACGTCCATTTCAGTCCTCAAAATTCATCGGGTATTGCGTGCTCATTGCGTATGGTGCCTTGCCCTCTTTGCACCTGGATAATACATCACTGTAAGTGGGGCGTGTTGTCGCCCCTGAAACAACGGCACTGCTGGGTGCTGTCGCACAGTTTAACCCAAATAAACGTTTTTGTCCTCATTTTTGCCATTTTTTCAATTTTTGCTACTATTTTTCACGTATTTCAATTTTGCGAGACTTCTGTATTGTTCCACACGTCAGACAACATGCCAATTTTCTCAGTTTTCTCATGTTCAGGTTTGTCCATCCGGACCTTTTTCCCAAAACAAGTACAAACGCCAAGATCCATCAGAAACAGTATTTTATTAGACCAATGCATTTCGGGCCCTTCCAGCCCTTCGTCAGGGATAACTAAAAAAGTTAAATAGACATATATTATTGTCAGGTACAATGTTATTTAAGCTAGACAATCAATGAAAATCAATAATTTACAGTCCCTATTAAAAAACGCACATTTGTTATATTCCTTTCCTTTATGCCAGTACGGTTCAAACCTATCAGAAGTTTCATTAGCCAATGTGTGTTTTGATCACAGTCATCTCCACCTGTTGTTAGGTCCCACCTGTACTCCCAAAGACTCGAGCCCTCACTACTGCATGTTTGTTTGAGCGTCTTGATCTCCCTCCTCTATCTAGCCGTGTGATCTTGTTTACATTCTCACTCAAATAAAATGCCCCTTTCACCTTACTCTGATAACGAACGCCAAAACCGGAACGGCATGTCACCTCCCTTCATCTCATCATTCACGTACTCTGGAACAATACAGAAATCTCGCAAAATTGAAATACGTGAAAAATAGTAGCAAAAATTGAAAAAATGGCAAAAATGAGGACAAAAACGTTTATTTGGGTTAAACTGTGTGACAGCACCCAGCAGTGCCGTTGTTTCAGGGGCGACAACACGCCCCACTTACAGTGATGAGTTCCTGAGACTGCCAGGCTGTGTTGAATCTAACATCACCTGTGGAGGACTAGGGTCTCCGGTTGATTGGGTCGTGAAGAACCTGTGGCACTCTTTTGTTTTTGAACAACACTAAGAACATAGGAGGTCTATAGGTCAGTTATTCTGACCCGACTGACATGTAATATACTAGGTCAGTGGGTGCTATAGTCACCATTGGATAAATGCTAAGGAGCAAGGTTTTTAATTAGGGGGTGTGCCTTGTCTTTAATTAAAATAGTTCATTGAGACATATCACCCTATTTTAAGTCACCACATTGGTTAGTTGCACTGTGTTTTCATTCTATTACCACAAACTGGCCAGCAAATAGTGTTTCAGAGCCAACTGTAGACCTTATCCAGCATCTACAACTCTCTGTGCGGCATGAGGTCTTGATGATCAAAGGACCTGCTGGGTCACAGTTTGGACACCAAATGATATGACTGATCACTTGGTCTGTTTGATGGTTATCCACTATGAGAAGATCTGGATTTTGTCGGCCAGTTTTTGATCTAGCTCCATTCTCTGTGGTTTGAGTTCACTGCACATGTTTTTTTCCCTTATTTTTTTCCCTTGTTTTTTTCCCTTATCTTTTGCTCCTTAGCATTTACCCAATGGTGACTGTAGCACCCACTGACCTAGTATATTACATGTCAGTCGGGTCAGAATAACTGACCTATAGACCTCCTATGTTCTTATTGGTGTTCATATTGTGTAGCTGGGGAAGTGAACTAGTAGTAGGTCTCTAAACTTGGTTTCCCTATGACCCTGCTTTCTCGGTTTGTGTTTTGAGACTCTTTTGTTATTGCCATATTTCACGCCAGTGCCCAAAGGGAACCAGCCCGCATTGAGTGCCATTGTTCTTTGATTTATACCGCCTGATAGAGGTGGGGAACTATGGTCTAGTATCCTCTGGGGCCACCTCCAGGAAAATTAGGCCCTGCACTGGGAAAGCTTTCCTACTACCCACGTGCAGAGCGTGCATTTCCCATGCTTCCCCTGTACTGAAGAGTGAAGTATGAGGAGGAGGAGGGCAAGACAAAAGACAACACACTTCTCTGGGCTGCCAGAGAGGACTGCAGGAATGGAAAGGAAGCATGAGACCATGCTTCTCTAAAGTCTGCCCTGCAGCCTGGCCCCAATGTGTTTCTAGGAGAGCAGGGTACCGCTCCAGGCCTGATTTCACCGGATAGGGTCTTTAAATAAACAACTCTAAATGAACGAACTGGAAAGAGCCAGTAAAAAGGAACAGCCTTGGGTGAAAGGAGTGATGCAAAATCATCAGGGCAACAAAAAAACATAGTTTGCTTAATGTTTTCCTGGGTGGGCAGACATACCACTAGGAAAGCCACCACATGTTTGGGAACTGTAAGGAGTTGCTTTCAGTCTCCGTATCACTACCCCATTTGACCTCATTCCGAACCTAAGCCTCTTTGGGTTGGACAGATTGAACCTGGGTGACCATGTGAGGGTTTCTAGGGAGCATATTACCAAGGAAGTGGTGGAGGGAGGTGTTAGCCATCTTGGCTTAACGCCTCTCTTTGCCACTTCAGAAACACCAGGCTGCACCATACTAACAAGGATATGGTGCGGCCTGGCGTTTCCCCCTGCGATGGTGCTAAGTTACACAACTTAGCACCAGCGCAGACACCCTTGCACCAGAGTGCAAGGGTGTCTGCGAGCAGGGAGGTTTATTTATGTGTAGGAAGGAGTTCCTTCCTGCACATAAACAAACCTAAAATGCCATTTTGTAACTCATGTGTGCTGCTTCATGCAGCACAAATGGAAGTTACAAAATGGCATTTTGAGAAACGGTTTGTTCATGTGCAGGAAGGGACACCTTCCTGAACATGAACAAACCATGGCATTTTGCTTTTCCCATGTGTGCTGCACAAGGCAGCACACATGGAAAAAGCAAAAACGATGATAAATAAAGCATTTCTCCTTGTTTGCCCACCTTAAGGCCAGGATTTTTCTGGTCTTAAGTTCAGCACTGCCACCTATTATTGCCAAACGTGATAATAGGAGGCAGCGTCGACTTCAATGGGTGTTGTGGTGGAACGCCCACTGCAACACCCACTGCACGCACCCTTTCACACTAAGTTTAGAATGTAAAGGGGCCCTATTATCAAGGCAGTGTTAAGCCACTTAACATGGCTTTAAGCCACGTTAAGTGGCTTAAAGCTGTCTTGATAATAGGACGTTGACCCAATCGCCACCACAATGTCAGAAAAAGTGACATTGTGGTGGCGATAGGGCTTGATAATATGACCCTAGGTATTTTCAAGCCACCTGGAAATTGGACTTTTGTCCTGTGTCTCTGGGATGCATGGACTTTGGTTCCATGGTTGCTTTACAGCTCTGGTAAAGGTTAAAAAGACAGAATATACAATTGTATTGCTCTATATATTGAAAACGTTATTGACCCATATTTTGGTAGGAAATAATTGCATATATTTTCTTGAAAAGTTTTGAATATAGATTTGTATTGTGCTTAAGTCCATATTTTATTTTGGCTTATGGTGACATCCGTACAATCACTTATCACCTTTTAGTATCACTGCCCATATAAAAAAAGAAAAATACCTGCTCCACTGTAGTCAGGTGTCGAAGCACACCCTGCTGGCACTCGGCTTGCGGGGTGGGACCCCGATGATAAAGCATGTCACCAACTAGGTTGGTGAGTGAGGGGTCTTCTGAAAGGACATACTATGTCTTGTAAAAAGGTTGGGCACACTGCATTATTGATCTTTAAGTTTTGGGTACAGAGTATTTCTCTAATATACCTATAGGGGGCACTCCTCCATTTGTTGTTTAAATATTCAGAAGGGGACCTGGAGTTCCCGCCCTACAGACATGTAGAACACCCTTTCTCTCTCCTTTGTTTTGAATAAGTTAGGCAGCGCACAGCTGTGAGAGATACATATAGTCTTCACACTCATTTTCCCTGGCACCATCCTCAACAATGAGTGAGAATCAAGGCCTTTCCTACAACTCAGAAGAGATAGAGGAAATCATGGGAGATCTATCGGTATTCGTGGATGCGAAAAAAGCACAGAGCATCTCACAAACTACGGATTGGGAGAATCTAACGGAATTGAAGCGGAATAGGATCAGAACTATTCTTCACGGCACCATCCTGAAGCAATACCTTAATAATTACATGGCACCCAAGGGCCTATTGGTAACAAACACAACCCGTATTTTCCTGGAGGATGCCACATTCGGGAAGGACTGGGCCTCGATAGCGTGGCATTGTACGCACAACTGGATAGTCCTCATTTTAAAAACAGCTCTGAGACTATCAGAAAAAATACAAGTAGAGATACAGCTGGCCCAAGGACACATAAAAACCACAATCTCTGGTTATAAAAAGAAACTGGATGAGCTGAACAGAGAAGAAATGAATGATTACAGAGACAATTTAACACAGCAGAAGGTGCAGAAATTTCAAAAAGACTTGAAAAGATTCTCTTTGGTAAAAGCTTACCCCTACTCGGACCCGGAATACATACCTCCCTCAAAGGCAGATGATAATTCTGATGCCTCAAGCAATGCCTCCAGTGCTAGCAGTAACTCGAGCACTGGGAGCACGAGACAGAAAGGAAGAGGATGTGGACGGATGCAAGTAAACTGGCCACCTTTCAACCCAATGCCTATGCAAGGCTATCCAGGTCCTTATAATCATCCCCAGAATTTCCAGATGTATGGATGGCAACCACCATTCCAACAACCCTTCTACCCACCCAATACCTACAGACCTCCTTTTTTAGACAGGGGTGGAAGGGGCAGGGGCAGAAGAAGAAACAGCAACCAAAGCAACCAAGTAAACTGGGGAACAGAGGACCCAAATACGAATCTATCTCGGAGCAAGACCCCGCAGGCAGGACCCAGCAGTCGGAGAACCTAGTAACTAATCTAGCCACAAGACCCCTTTCTGACCAGGAAGAACGAGTACTGAACAAAGGCCTCGGGTTTGTCCCAACGGCCAACTTGGAGAAATTTAAACTCCAATGCGAGCTTTCGGCCTTTTACAGAAAACTGAAACTTAAAGCTTTTTTTGAAAAGAGGAATGACATGACTACCAATGATGTCCCGAACGAGACTGGTCTACGCACAAAGTCGACCTTCATGCCACCGTCACACACGATCCTGGTGGAGGTAACCACGTTTGAACAAGCGGTCTTTAATGAGGTGGAAAACTGCACCCAAAAAAACATTTTCGAACCTGACAAGACAGGAGAGAATCGCCCTGGAGAAACTCAGGGATTGTGACACTATCGTGGTAAAACCTGCGGACAAAGGTGGTGGAGTGGTAGTACAAGACAAATTAGCATATCAAGCCGAGTGCCAGAGACTACTGTCTGATGAGACGAACTACCGCAAACTACAAAGCAATCCTGCAGAAGATCTACGGAGCAAGATCAAATCCTTGGTAGGACATGGGGAAGCTGCAGGCTATATCTCAAAACAGGAGGCAGACTATTTGTGCAACAGCGAAGGAAAGGTACTGTACTTCTATACACTCCCGAAGATGCACAAGAACAAACTTCCCCCGCCGGCTAGACCCATAGTTTCGGGTCTGGGCTCACTGCTGGAACCTTTGTCCAGCTTTTGCGATGTCTTCTTCAAGGAGTTAGTTCAGAAGACCAGCACTTACCTTCAGGACACTAAAAGCCTGCTGCAACTTCTAAATGACCTTAGAGTGGACGACAACACCATCTTAGTAAGTTTCGACATCGAGAGCCTATATACAAGCATTCCCCAGGATGCAATTCTGGAGGTCCTGGAAAAGGACCTAGAGAAAGAGGATTGGAATTTTAGAACACCCAGGCGGTTCATTTTGGAATGTGCCAGGTTGGCCCTGAAGCGAAACTATTTTGAATTTGAAGGAACATTGTACCTTTAAACAGGAGGTACTTCTATAGGGAGTACATTTGCCCCTAGTGTGTCGGGGCTTTACGTTCATGATTTTGAAGAAAAGTATATACTCAGCGACAGGAACCCCTACAGCTCGAATGTCCTCTTTTGGAGACGATATATCAACGACGTTCTGGCCATCTGGAAAGGACCCGAGGACACTCTGGTCTCCTTCTTCGAATGGATAAACACTTGTTGTGAGAAGTTGGCCTGATATATGATGTCTCCAATTCTGGGGGCACCTCGTATCAGTCCAAACAATCCCTTATGGTGTCAGGTTGTAAGTCAACCTTATAGACAAGCTATCCTAAGGGTAGCATGGACTAAGCAGCCTTAAAGGCTTAACTCAAGAGGTCGTGTTAAGCGAGCTGTTTTACCAATCACAATCCTGTAATATCAAATGAAAGGACACCACACAAGTTATATATTATAAAAATATATGTATTTATTACTAGAATAATCCTCTATACTCTTTATGAGTCTAGAAGCACAAGCGTTTAAACAAAAGCACAGTTAAACATATAGAAGTTGCACAACTATGGATGAGGCCGGGGGGCCACGCAAACCATACATTAAAAAAGTGGTATAAGTATCACTAATCGAACAGTGGTCAGGCCTAGGGCCTGGGGAATCTCCGGGAGCAGTCGGGACTAGCAATGCTGAAGTCGGGAAAAGCCCGCGGGATTCGGGTGCAGGGCTTAAAGCACACACATGCACCATTGTAAAGTCAATGGTGCGTAAAAGTTATAAAGTTACTGCAGAAGGAGACTTCCGCTTAACCTAGAAGGACGAAACTTTAGACACATATACTAGAGGTGTGTACCAGTACAGGAGCACTGGCGTTGCTGAGTTACCTCACCCACAGGAAGCGGGTGCACGGGTGCAAAGTAGTGTCAGGCTTCGTCACGCAGGTTGCTGGTGCCTGAAGATGAAGATGCTGCATGCTGCAGGCGTCGTGAAGAGAAGTGTCCGGTGTGATCCAAGGGTGAATCGAAGATAAAGATGATCTGAAAGCAGAGGGGACAGAGTCTGGGTCACTCAGCAGTGACCAGGGTGGAACCAGGAAGGAACCAGGCAATGTCGGGCGCAATCAGGTCGATGTCGTGAAGCTTGTCTCCGCTGCCACGTGGACTCTGGGGCACCGAGGATGGCCAGGAGTGGACCACAAGCTGTCCCACAAAGGTTCTCGCTGTCGGCGGTGTCGGCTTCCGGATTGGAGCAAACAATCCCTGGCAAGCGCAACCCACGCTGGACTCGAAGATCGCTTAATACTCGGACCAGGAGGGTCAGAGCGGGTGCTCCTTTTCAGGGAAGCGAGGGCAAGTCTGGAGCAACCAGACTCACAAGTTGGTTTTCAAAGTTCGTCGGTACAGGGGCCGCTAGCCAACGGGCAAGCGACCGGACGAACGCGTTGAGCCAAAAGATGCAGAAGGGCCCTACGCAGCATTCGGCGAGTGTGGAGGGGTGAGCTTCGGTGCAAGAGTGGCTCAGGGCTGGGGCTTCTCAAACCCCAATGCACAGCTTTGAGGGGGCCTCAGATGCTGCACGGTCAGCGCCTCGTGGTCTTTCCAAGATGGCCGGCCTCACGCTTCAGGTCGCCTCCACGGGTCTCAGCTCTGCAGGGACTGTGGATCGGGCTGTTAGAAGGCAGGCACGCTGGGTCTTGTCGATCTCTGTTGCTCGAGTTCCGGCCGGAACTGCAACAAAGCAAACGTTGAGGTGCTGGATGGTGCCTGTTTGCACAGGGTGGTCACTCCTTGACCACAAGGGAGATTCTTCAGTCTTCTACATCGAGTAGGATGTCGAAGGGTCCAGATTTTTGTTTCATACATTTCAGTCAGGATAATCTGAGTGCGTTGGCACTGCTCCCATTCTTATACCAATCTTGGGGGCTGGATTACCTGCTAGGTCCCTCCGATGGGTGGGACCCAGAAGGGGGTGGTGACACCCCTTTCCCTTTGTCCAGGGTCGCGCTGGGACTGGGGCTGGTGTGCCCCAGAACCGGTTTGACCGGATTATGCAAGGGGAAGCCTTGTGCGCCCCAGGCACTGTCTAGTTTCTTTCAGCCCTCCCTGCCCCAATAGACTATCTCCTGTCTGGGGTGGTGTAGCACCTCCCTGTGACAGGAAACCCTTTGTCCAGGCCTCCTCTGCCAAGTTTCGGTCAGCAGCAGGAGGTCAGACTTGTGTCGATGGCAGCAGCATCCATTTTGTGATGCTGAGGCTCTGGTTAGGATTAACCGCGTTTTAGTAAAGTAACATGTCTTCTCCCTCTAGAAGGGTGGAATGCTATCCCCGTCAACAGGACTGTCGAGGGGATAGTATTCCAAATCATATGACACCTTACACGACATGTTTTGATAAAGCCAAACCAAAGTTAGCACATAACCGCGATGGATTATAATGCACTTAAGAGTGTTTGGTATGGCATTATCCCGGAACAGCTAAGGGAGTTGTTCCCGACAGCTGCAGACAGGCTCAGCTCATGCTCGAGCACCATCTCATGTAAAACCAAGCACTCTGCCTCCAGGATTGATAAGGCCTGCCATAGGAGTGACTTATAGGTTTATATGTCCAGATATAGGTTTAGATATAGGTATACTATATCTAAGCAAGGGGTGATTACACCAACTTGCCCCAGCTGAGTGATCAGCCATTTGTGTCAATTTAAGAACCAGCCAGGGGTGGCAAAAGCTATGCTGCAGCCCCTGGTAGGCCTTGGATGCTCCTATGCCCTTGGCACCTATAGTGCACTATATAGGGGCTGACAAGGTGTCCAGTACCAATTTGGTTATGCACCTAGGGTGCATGGAGTCCATTTTAAGGAGAGAGCAGATAGCCTGGGGCCCTGATTAGCAGGGAACCAGGCCAACTAAGTTGAAAACCAGCTAAACACAACGCAAAAAATCTGGGGTAACCATAGTCAGGTGTCCACCTTCCTACACTTGTGATCACAATCTGAAGTTCACCTATGTCAAAGATCACAGTGCCATGGTGTTCCTGGACCTAGTAATCAAGAAAGAGAATGGACATTTTGAAACACTGACACATTACAAACTGACGGCAAAAAACAACTTGCTGCGATTTGAGAGTTTCCACCCCAGACCTCTACGGGAGAATCTTCCCTACGGGCAATTTTTACGAATTCGCAGAAATTGCAGCAGACTCAAGACTACAAGGAACAGGCCAGGGATCTCACCCATAAACTTAAGGATCGGGGATATCCAGAAAGAATCCTGCAGAAAAGCCAGAAACGCGCACGCAACCAACCATGGGAGGCACTCCTGAAGAACATGGAGAGAACCACAGAAGACACTCCCCTTACATGTGTCACGACATACAATACGGTGTCGAACAAAATGGCCAAGGTGATAAATAAACATTGGTCAATTTTAAACTCAGGTAAAATGCAATGGGAGAAACCCCTTTTCTCCTTTCGGAAAGCGAGAAGCATCAAGGACTGTGTGGTCAACATCAGACCAGTCAGTGAACCGTGGAAAGCGAAACTGTACTGAACGCATGGGGACTACCTAGGATTACTGGCCATTAAAAATGTGGCAACTGCAGTGTTTGCCCACTAACGACTAATACCAAAACACTCCAGCTCGAACCAGGGAAGACCTGGACCATCCGAGGACACACGAACTGCAATAGCGAGAATGTGGTATACAGGATAACGTGCCCCTGTAACTACCACTACATAGGTATGACCAGTAGAAAAATTAAACAACGCATCGGAGAGCACAGGAGCACCATCAGGTGCAAAAAGTCCCTGACAAAACTGACGGAACACTACCTAGCTGCCGGGCATACCCCAGACGACTTAGAATGGACCATCATTGAACATGTCAGCCCTAGGAACAACCTGAACCAACGCTTGTTCGAGAAAGAACAAAGATGGGTGTTCAGGCTGTCCACCCACAAGACTGGTCTAAATGATAACATCCCCTGGAATTCGGTCATGGGGTAGAAGATACAATAGTCCCTGACCTTGACCACCACTCTGCTTACTGAGGTGACGTTGCAGTAATCCATGATCATGATACACCCCGCTGCACAATCCCTCCCCTGAACAGAATTACCACACGTATTATGTTTAGCTGCATCTTTCCTTTCTCCTTTACCATAAACCTAGACATCCCCCAGTGGTTTGGGACTATACACTTATACCTCCAGTGAAGGAGCGCCATGTTGGCTCTTCACTCAGCTTCCTATATCGAGCATCTTCTGTTTTTTCTCCCTCCCTCTTCTTTTTGATTTATGCAGATAGCTTTGTTGTGCAAGTATCTCCTCACCATAAACTATCCTGCATTTCGCTCAAGCTTTGTTTTGGAGCACTCTGCTAAATACGGTATTTGAGCTTTGCACGTCAATTCCTAATGCTTTATTGTAACGCGCACATTCACACGGAGCCTCAGGCACCACGGCAACCTGCAAGCATGTCTCCCAAACGTTGTGCTCACTTGCGATTGGCCCACATATCCACGTGACCCTGGCCACGTCTAACCACGCCCACTCCAGGAAGCAAGGAGTTTCAGTATATCTCCGGCGCTGGAATGGGCTGCCGGTTACTTCCACGGGGCATACCGCAAAGGAACCAAGTAGGTTACCTAACCGATGAGCAGAAGCCACAAGTAAGTCCCACGCTACTTGATCCTATGGGTGCTTTGCTGTGGCATTCACTTTAACGCTCCGGCACTCATCCCGTGCTCGCAATTTTTTTACCAACCAGGTTACGTGAGCATACGGCTCTTGGAACCCAGACGCCCATGAAGCGGCCAATTACCGCTTTCCGAGTAAGCTGACAGTTTTACAGTTTTACAGTTTAGGTCCCTTACTGCTACATTACCAGTATTAATGAGAAATCCGACCTTTAGGATTGCAAGATGTGGCGAATCCTGGGTGTTTGTGAGACACGTGTGCTTCTCTTAACGTTAATGTCATCACGGCCTTTCTTTGCTATCACAGCACTTGCGAATACCTACTGAGGCGATCTCCCACCAGCACAAAAAAAAACGCTCGGTTTTAACGCCAGGCAACGGGATAACAGACCCTTGGGGGCTAACTACAGACATATAGTTGAATCAGAGCAGTACTGGCATGGCTCCCCACTATAAGCCACCATGTTTTGTTTGCACTCCCAGATTGGCAGTCGGCACTCGTGATAGAGACACAGTTTCCTGGTAGCTGCCATTAGGAGCACACTTTATATGTTGTATGTACAAAAAAAGTTTGTCTATTGTCTTTGTGATCCCAACCCCATTTCCCTGAATTCTTTGTCCACAGGTTTTTCTTCCAGAACGGGGAGAAGACGAAATGATTTTGCAAAGGGCCACAAGTTTGTGGTTCCGTTTTTTATGATCGAGGGCAGGGCGTACCTTAGCGTGTGCGCACCACCCAGGTCATCTACACTGGTCCTGACGAAAACCCACAATTGCAAGATGGTTGAAACATGTAGACCTGTATTTTAATCACATAGCACACGTCACTATTTTAAAACACCACACGTCTTGAACACCGGAGTCTACCTAATTAGACACAGGTGTCACAGTTCTATCTTTAGGGTGTCCAATCACTCAGGAATAAAGTCTTGGAGTGAGTAGTATTGGCCCCTTTTTAAATCACTTATCACCTTTTAGTATCACTGCAAATATAAAAAAAGAAAAATACCCGCTCCACTGTAGTCAGGGGTCGAAGCACACCCTGCTGGCACTCGGCTTGCGGGGTGGGACCCAGATGATGAAGCATGTCACCAACTAGGTTGGTGAGTGAGGGGTCTTCTGAAAGGACATACTATGTCCTGTAAAAAGGTTGGGCACACTGTGCATTATTGATCTTTAAGTTTTGGATACAGATTATTTCTCTGTTATACCTATAGGGGGCACTCCATTTGTTGTTTAAATATTCAGAAGGGGACCAGGAGTTCCCGCCCTACACACATGAAGTAGTGTGGCTCACTGGTTAGAGGCGGCAGACCCGAGAGCAGAGGACGGCCCGGGACCAGGGTTCGATTCCCGGCGCGGCAGGTTTCTGGACCAGGGTCAGCGGACTCGATAATTCTCGCCTCGGTGCCCACTCTGATCAGCGATCACACTCGGCAACTCTGGGCATTAGCTTGCCTCATCTTCACTAACGTCCCCACCAGACCGCCGGGGATGCCTGGTCTCACCCTGGAGATACCCATTAAGGGACCATCTCTCAGGGAAGCCAGGAAGGGTTTCGCAGCGGTCGAAGCGCCTTGGGACCCTACGGGTAAGTAGTGCCCTATATAAATGCCTATACATACATGTAGAACACTCTTTCTCTCTCCTTTGTTTTGAATAAGACATCCTTACAATGCCAGTAGGAGTTGTAAGGATGTCAAAAAGCATTGTACCCCTTTGGCTGTGATAGACACATGACGAGTATTGTGTTTCAAATGGTTAGGAGTTATGGATTATTGGTTATGCCTGGCTGCGGGGGGTAATCATTAGAGGTACCTTCAAAATCAACGGTAAGGGGCTTGCTTAGAGGGTTTCCTTACCTGTTGGTTGTGAGGCAATTTAGAGGGTGTCATGCTAGTCATTTCCACCTCCTAGCTTCAACTGTTCATTTATGTGTAGTATGTATTATTATGTGTAATAAAGTTGTTTTCCTTCTCTGTTTTTTCCCCATATCTCTGGTGAGCTGAGAATATTCAGTTGAGAGAGAAACTAACAAATACAAGAGCTGCAGTACCACTCACCTTTCAGCCTGTACTGAGTTGAAATGTTGTCTGAAGAGGGACTGAGAAAGTGCAAGCTGACCACCTCCCAACCTTTTTCCAACTCAAGATTGCATGCCTCCAGATTTAAGAATAACTATCCAAAAAGAATTTGCCCTATCCTTTAAATCAAATGTGAATAAATGTGCGTTATGAGGAGCGGTTGAAGAGCATTAAAACAAGTATGGCAACTATGATCTTGAGTGCTATTGTGGCGGGGCCAGTAAGCGGGGATCAAAGGTGTGGCTAAAAAGATGAAAATATTATGTAACTATTGTGTTGGTCTTTCACCTTTAGGTAACTGCATATAAAATTATGCAAACCTTCAAAGAAAAACAAGTGCAAGCTAAACTAGTCAGTGAGAAAGTCACCAATTTTCGTTTTAAACCCTCTTAATTAGTGTGATTACTACACATATCTGTGTGTGTAACTGATAGCCACAGAACTGAATTTTGGCTTGTAATATGGGGAGTAGTGACTTCTGTATTTTTAGTGTTGTGAGGTCTCAGTCTGTAAAAGAAAGCACTTTGAATATGTAAGTCATTATTTTAAGATGGGCTGCCACAAATTGCACAAAAAATGTAGGTTGAAGATAAAAAAGTACTTCCAAAATCTAGATCATAGTAATATGCAGACTGTTCCTAGTGCAAACATTTTTTATGACTGTCCATTAAAAGCATGCACTTCACAGCTCAGCTGGACATCCTAGAATTCCTCAAAGAAAATTACAGATTTGTCATCACAAAGGTTCAAGTGACACCATCAATTAAAGCCTGTACCGTCTTCCAAGCAGATTGACCAATTATGCACACTTGCATTTCTTTCAGGCAGCAGACACCTTGGTAAAGAAACAGTTTCTAGTTCAGCTGTCTGGCATCTCTCAGCTTCACAGCACTAGAGACTTCATCCCTCCAACCTCAGCTAAGGCATCTCAAATGTTGTAATTACTGCCCCGGGACAGTTGTCTTTTAACATAAATTAGAGGAACTGTTAAAGTCAAAATAAGAGACATGGAGAACAATTAAAGCCTGCAAGTTATGTGGCTTCCTCTTTAATGGAAACACAACAGGTGATGGACCGAATGTGGATCAATGTCACACACTCATCCCAGTCCAAAGATCTGGGCCCAAATCCATCGTTTTTTTGCACTCCACACCACCCTGGGTTAGACAATGGCGATATGCAAATCAGCTCTGACCCTGTGCCCCATGGGAACAGTCCAGTCCGAACTACAAAAGCCATGTCCTTCCCAGAACGGAATCAAGCATCCAATGACCCGACCAGTTTCGAGGTAACACCTCTCATCAGCCCGGCTAGCTTGACTCCAGTGGTGTGGAGTGCCTGGGACCCACGTCTGGGCATCCCCAGCGCACTTAGGGCGGAATATGCAAACACAACAGGTGATGGACCGAATGTGGATCAATGTCACACACTCATCCCAGTCCAAAGATCTGGGCCCAAATCCATCGTTTTTTTGCACTCCACACCACCCTGGGTTAGACAATGGCGATATGCAAATCAGCTCTGACCCTGTGCCCCATGGGAACAGTCCAGTCCGAACTACAAAAGCCATGTCCTTCCCAGAACGGAATCAAGCATCCGAGGACCGGACCGGTTTCGAGGTAACACCTCTCATCAGCCCGGCTAGCTTGACTCCAGTGGTGTGGAGTGCCTGGGACCCACGTCTGGGCATCCCCAGCGCACTTAGGGCGGAATATGCAAACACAACAGGTGATGGACCGAATGTGGATCAATGTCACACACTCATCCCAGTCCAAAGATCTGGGCCCAAATCCATCGTTTTTTTGCACTCCACACCACCCTGGGTTAGACAATGGCGATATGCAAATCAGCTCTGACCCTGTGCCCCATGGGAACAGTCCAGTCCGAACTACAAAAGCCATGTCCTTCCCAGAACGGAATCAAGCATCCGAGGACCGGACCGGTTTCGAGGTAACACCTCTCATCAGCCCGGCTAGCTTGACTCCAGTGGTGTGGAGTGCCTGGGACCCACGTCTGGGCATCCCCAGCGCACTTAGGGCGGAATATGCAAACAAAACAGGTGATGGACCGAATGTGGATCAATGTCACACACTCATCCCAGTCCAAAGATCTGGGCCCAAATCCATCGTTTTTTTGCACTCCACACCACCCTGGGTTAGACAATGGCGATATGCAAATCAGCTCTGACCCTGTGCCCCATGGGAACAGTCCAGTCCGAACTACAAAAGCCATGTCCTTCCCAGAACGGAATCAAGCATCTGAGGACCGGACCGGTTTCGAGGTAACACCTCTCATCAGCCCGGCTAGCTTGACTCCAGTGGTGTGGAGTGCCTGGGACCCACGTCTGGGCATGCCCAGCGCACTTAGGGCGGAATATGCAAACACAACAGGTGATGGACCGAATGTGGATCAATGTCACACACTCATCCCAGTCCAAAGATCTGGGCCCAAATCCATCGTTTTTTTGCACTCCACACCACCCTGGGTTAGACAATGGCGATATGCAAATCAGCTCTGACCCTGTGCCCCATGGGAACAGTCCAGTCCGAACTACAAAAGCCATGTCCTTCCCAGAACGGAATCAAGCATCCGAGGACCGGACCGGTTTCGAGGTAACACCTCTCATCAGCCCGGCTAGCTTGACTCCAGTGGTGTGGAGTGCCTGGGACCCACGTCTGGGCATCCCCAGCGCACTTAGGGCGGAATATGCAAACACAACAGGTGATGGACCGAAGGTGGATCAATGTCACACACTCATCCCAGTCCAAAGATCTGGGCCCAAATCCATCGTTTTTTTGCACTCCACACCACCCTGGGTTAGACAATGGCGATATGCAAATCAGCTCTGACCCTGTGCCCCATGGGAACAGTCCAGTCCGAACTACAAAAGCCATGTCCTTCCCAGAACGGAATCAAGCATCCGAGGACCGGACCGGTTTCGAGGTAACACCTCTCATCAGCCCGGCTAGCTTGACTCCAGTGGTGTGGAGTGCCTGGGACCCACGTCTGGGCATCCCCAGCGCACTTAGGGCGGAATATGCAAACACAACAGGTGATGGACCGAATGTGGATCAATGTCACACACTCATCCCAGTCCAAACGTGGGTCCCAGGCACTCCACACCACTTGGAGTCAAGCTAGCCGGGCTGATGAGAGGTGTTACCTCGAAACCGGTCCGGTCCTCGGATGCTTGATTCCGTTCTGGGAAGGACATGGCTTTTGTAGTTCGGACTGGACTGTTCCCATGGGGCAACAGGGTCAGAGCTGATTTGCATATCGCCATTGTCTAACCCAGGGTGGTGTGGAGTGCAAAAAATCGATGGATTTGGGCCCAGATCTTTTGACTGGGGGAGTGTGTGACATTGATCCACATTCAGTCCATCACTTGTTGTTTTTGCAATTCCTCTTTAATGGAGCACAAGAAAAAATGCCTTTTCAAAATATGATTGAATGTAATGTTCTCATGCAGATTGTTGAGTCTAATTATGCTAAAAATCACCACTGACACATGATACAATACTCAATCAATTGAATGAATGATTGATTCAAGCATTCAAACATATGACTTGCAGGCTACTTGCAGATATTTGCCGCAGATGCATAACCTGCTAAGCTATTTTGCTTAGATTACCACTGAGAAATCTTACTATGATATGAGTGTGTGATCTGCAGCAGGAATCCTGTGGCCATTTTAGAGTCAAACCTGTGAGAGGCAGCTTACATGCAGATCTCTGTATTAAGCTCATTATTACACCTTGAGGCTGCTGGATACACATAACCCTGCAACAGCTGCAGTAACTCCCAAAGCTATTTTACATGGAGGTATGCGACCAACAAAGCAATGAAACGGAGCAGTTTTGATGCATAATTATAAGCCTTATGTGAAGACTGTCACTTGAAACAACAAAACATCCTACCAAATAATTGTATCCAAGTCAGACACACATCAGTCCCATATCTTTTCTCCTCATCCGAGTCCTTTAATATTATTGTTTCAGTAACCAGCAAACTGAGCTTTGCTCCCTGGGGGTATAGGGATATTTGGGGGCAAAAGGGGATAAAACCACTTCCTCCTTTCCATATGTAATGTGCTATATTGTATTCTCATTGACAGTTAGACATCCCACTGGCCTGTCATTTTTCATATAATTTGGTATTTCCTAGCCTAAGTTCAGCTACTACCTTTGCATGGTGATTGAGAGAATAGTACAAAGTAAGAAGTAAGGGTGGGTGGTGGACTCCGCTCCGCTGGCGGTGTTGCAGATTTTTGCTACTCCGCTGGGAGCGTGGAGTTCAGCACAAACTCCGCCAACGGCCGTCTGAGCGGAATTTCCCTGTGTGCAGCGCTTTGACACCTAGACAGGGATAGTAAGTGCTATATAAATACAATTACTATAATATATGGGATTTCTACAAGTGTTGCACATGTCCAGCACCACTACGATGATAGAGGAACAAATGTCTTGATACATGTATGGAAAGAAAGGTCCATGTGAGTGTTAGGGATGTCTGCTAATATCATGCTGAACTTGTCACTACAGCTGTAAAATGTAAAATGTAAATTGATACTTGTATAGTGCACTACTCACCCGCAAGGGTCTCAAGGCGCTTGTACGAATACCGCTGTGGAACCCATCCTGGCTTTTCCCTGTGAGGCGTCCACTCCTGGGCACCCCCAAGGTGGAGGCCAGGCATCCTTAGCGTTGTGGGGGCCGTTGTGGAGATTAAGCAAGCTATTGCCCAGAGTTGCAGAGTGGGACTCCATGATTGGAATAGGCACCGAGGCGAGAATTATCAGGTCCGTGGAATTTTTTAGCCCAAGACCCGCCGAGGCGGGGAATTGAACCCTGGTCCCGGGCTAGACCTCTGCATCAGGGTCTGCCGCTCTAACCATTGAGCCACACTTCTCTGCTAGAGGCACAGAGAAGTGCGCTATGCAGAAGTGAAGCTCAAATCCTGGGCGGGTGGAACTCCGTGAAATCGCACTCGTTTTTTTCATTTAACTTCGGTAATTCCACAGAGTACAACTCCGCAAGCTCCTCCCACCCTTAGTAAGAAGTCCACTTATTTTCATTCCTATATAACCTGTACATGGAAGCTTGGTCCAGTGACAAGATGGCTGCTGTGAGAAATGGGGCCATGCCTACAGTGATTCTGGTTGCTAGCCTCTGCTGCAGAATTAAAATTACAATAGGGTCACCTTAAACACTGGTGCTCTTCTTCTTATACTACTCCACTTACGCATCTTCTCCATTATCCTCTTCCTCTGAAGACTTCTGCTTCCTAGGTCACGGCTTTCATAAGGATTGACGGATGGGGCATTAATTCCTAGTTCCTTAAGTATTTCACTATCCTGTATTCTAAAACCCAGTTAACTGCCCCCTACACCCTCATGATATATTTTAGATTGATGACCGGGTATCTATAGGGTGCATATTTCTGTAATGCAGTGCTTAGCTCAGTTCTGTGTAGTGCTATCATAGGATAGTGTGTCTTATGTATTGCTTTCTGAACCAACCTAGATGTTTTACAATCAGTGTCAATCATTACCAGGTCTACTTCCTGGATAGGCCCGCAATGTAAAAGGATGAGAAAGAGAGCTGGTGGGTTAATGTGCTGCTTACTGGCCTGTGGTCTTTATTATAGGATCCTCTCTCTTCCTCTTCCCACTTCTCTCCCTCATATCATCTGCAGCCAATTACTTGGACAGATTTTACTACTTGGGTAGAGGTACAGGCCATGGAGTATCGATGGAGAGGGGCTGTAATCCCTTTTCCCCACAGAGGGACTTAGACCCTGCTGTACTTCGAAGTTCTGCAGTCATGAGCCCTGTAATATGTAAAAGCAAAGGGATAGCAACTGCAGAATTGCTTCATGGTATGAATGAAATGCACTTAATGAGTCCGAAAAGCATTACCCTCAAAATGGGTTTCCCGACTCCTACTGAATAGCAAATAGGACAGGGTGCCAAAGGGGTGTCCTATCCTGTCCCAATTACAATTCGGTACAGTATGTATCGATGATTTGTCACCAGATTTAAGCCTGCAAACTAATGAACAGCTACAGATCCTAAATAGGTGTCAACTGGTATGTACTGGGGAAACTGTTCCCTTTAGAGAGCTTCCTGTTTGCCAATAGCCCATGTGACCCCTGTCTGCTTACCCAAATATGTTAAAAAAGATTCTTTTTTTTAAGCAGCCCATGGGCTGCTGAAAAATTCTGTTTGTGTATGAAAATGCAGGAATGGTGGTTTGTTGTTCCTTGCATGCCACCATCCCTGTGTTTGTAGCATGCAGAGGCATAGGTTAAGCATCAGGTTAGTGGTACTTTTTCAATGTAACCCGATGCTAAAAGTTTGGAATTTACAAACCAATGCTATTTGGTATTAGCGTTTGTTTGATTGTAAAAATAACTAAAAGCACAGCGAAATCTGCTTTGCATTACTTTGCGTCAAGGGTGTGTTACATGGGCATTCCCATGCAACCACCAGGCTTTTTGACGCAAACCCCTATTTACTAACATTGATAGTAGGGGTTTAGCGCCCAAAATTAACGCTGCAGAAAAGCAGGCATTCAACGAAGAAAGGCACTGTACAGCACACAAACCAAGTAGGAACAGCTTTTAAACTTGTCTAGGCACAGTATTTTGTACAGGAAGGGTACCCTTCCTGTACATAAACATATGCTAGACAGAGGCACACACCCTACCACTATGGGGCTAATGTGTGTGCCTGGCGCACGGCAGCTGAAATCAGTGCCAGGGAGAGGGGAAGAGGGTGTGATATCTCTGTGAATATGGCGCTCTCCTGCTCTCTCCCTGTCACGCAACGCAGTGCAGCATCTTGCCTGACATCTTTCAGAATCTGGGCCAGAGAGTCGCAAACAGTGACTTGCCTAATGAACATTCATTTGGCAAGTCTTTCTGCGATCCCCTGCAACTGGAGATTTTGTGATATAACTCAGGAGTATATGGGTCGTATCGTATGGCAATTTATGAGCACTTTTACCATTCAGTTGCTTAATAACATCACAGCTAACATCTGGGATCAGGGAAAGAGGGGAGTCTATGGAAGGGATATGATCTGTAAAGAATCAAAAGACTGCTATCTATTAAAATGCGATAGGACTCCGCCGCGCCGAATATTGAGAGCATTCACATATGCGACACTAGAAGGTGACCATAGTGCTGCCACGATGCAAAATATGGAGAGATGTCGCGAGTCACTACCAGGTGCGGTAAGAGTGGCGAAGTAAAAAAAAAAAAAACACTTATCTTGAGCTTACCACATCTTCAGTGATGCGGCGAGTGCAAGGTAAGTGGTTTGATTTTTTTTTTTTCATTTTACCTATCCCGTCGTCTGTCAACTTTCCAACCCAGCCCACAACCATCACCGCTCTTACCTGTGCAGGCCGCGCCTGGTCACTGTTGACTAAGCACGTAAAGAAGTGTGTTCCGATCCCACTGTACCAGCATCACCATGTGGTGTGATGGAATCACTGTACCAGAACACATTGGTTTGGGTATTTAAATGCGGTATCACTAATAGTAAAACTTGATCATAAAGACAGGCTTTCGATGAGCTAATTACTGGAAGGTTTGGAGGAACTGGGCCCTTTAAATGAATCAACAACACACACCACATGTAACACTAGTTGATAATTCTACTAGAGAAGTACTTTCACAACTGAACGCAGCCCGCTAACTGCAGTTTCAAATGGTATGAATGAATCACGTTTGATTCCGAGATAAAAATACGCTGCTTTTTTTTAATCAGTTTAACACACACTTTTTAAATTGGATCCCATTAAAGTCACACTTTCTGTGGTGTCAATTCCCCTGCTAGAATTCACTAACATTTTGTGAACTATCAAATGGAGAAATCCTTACACATGACAGAGAACAGATGTTTATTATTTCACGCCTGTCCTCGATAGCACAAGTCTGTTAATGTGTAATAACTTCAAAATAATGCGTTTACTGTAAATTACACAAAACAAATTAACCAGTATAATCACTTGTGAGAAAATAACTAGAGTGGTCGCGTAAGGAAAGGCTAAAAGATGAGTGGAACGGAAGATTTACTGAAATATGAAAGCACATGGGTTTGTCATATACAAAGTGGCAGAGATAACTGGCCCCTGTTCTTCACCATCTCATCGTTAGAATTATCAGGTGTCGAATTGTCAAGATGAGGATATAAGACAAATAGCTATACAGCATGCATCACCACCAGGAAGCAATTCTAAGGCCGTTATCCTGTCTAGACACCCTCGGGTATTAGCACACTTTTCTTTCATTCATTTATTCATTCATTCATGAGTGGCCTGGTGTGAGGTGTGATATTTTTCATACCTGATAATGAGACAGTTGGTAATGTTTAGGCCTGGGCGGCAAATTCCGTTTCGCTCGCGGAATTTGCGGAATTTGGGTAATTTCACGTTCCGCGGAGAACGCGACATTGCCCAGAATTCTGCATTCCGCGAAATGTTTTGCTTGTTCGCGTTCTCAAATGCGTTTTCGCGAGATATTTCCCCCGGAGCACGCAAACAGCGATTGCGAATAGCAAAAAAGCATCGCGAACAAGAAATTCCATGCGTTCACGGAATATCTGCGAGTTCGCGGAGATTTTTTACCGTTTTGGGGAGATTTGCGTAACGCGATTACGCAAATTCCGGCCATCAGATGCGATTAATAGCACCTATTATCAGATTTCCCCCCTAAAATGAGGCACAATATGCCAGTTGTGATAACTACTACACCAAAACCTGCATGTCCCATTTTTTTTCCCCAAGAGGTTGACAGCCATCTTTTGGCACCGGACCCCTGAACGCTTTAATCCCTTTGAAACCAACGGGATTGTTTAAAAACTCTGTCCCATTGGCGTAACACAGCACCCCGCAGCCCCCGTGGTGGGTTGGGGGCACAAGCTCAAGGAGGTCTCCTCAGCACAGTACTCTGTCTGGAGAGCTCCTAATTGAGTCCGGAGGGGGGCCCCTCCACCTACATTGCAGGGGGCTGGGGGCCCCCCTCAAGTTTCGTTACACCAGTGCTCCTGCCCCCACCAGGTTTGCTGCCAAAGGCCCTGCCGGCGGGCTGATCTATAGAGTGCATCACAAGGAAGGCGCACCGTTGCTGGCATGCCAATGCGACAGTAGGTCTACCCTTAATTGTGTGGGTGACATGCCCACACTAAGGCAGGAATGCCCTCTCGGGCAGGGCGTAGCTATCATTAGTGCGGCAGATGTAGTGGCACCGCATCCAGGGGAATGAGGGCCCACTGCGCTTCCGTTAGGGCTGTCCATTATTACTTTTTCCCAGGAGGTGAGAAGGTCCAGTTTCCTTGCATGTGTCAGGGCCCATGGCAGCCTTGCTATACCAATGTCTTGTGAGCGGGCTGCTGAATCAGTTCTAATGGCGCCTTCTGTGCTATAAAAGGCGCATTCAATGAAATATTTTACTAGCTGTAAAACATGAAAAGATCAGAAAATGGAGACTGGGAAAATGTTTGCATTGTGTAACTGAGGACAGGGTTCATAGCATGACTGTGCCCTTTGTTTCAATCACGACATTAGACAAATGTATAACCTAATTTAGATTCCTGAGGCAGTGTGAGCATTACCATCCAGAAACAGAATTCTGACATATAAATTAGAAGTATTGAGTATGTTTCTAGTGTGCAATGCCAAAGTAAACTGCATAGTCAGTCTACAGCAGACCAGGAGGTTGCCAGGGGCAAAACGCAGGCCCCTCCAACGCAGAAGGGGCCCAAACCCTCAGGGGCCCCATTCAGCCCAAGGCCATTGAATATCCGTGAAATATGGCAGAGTTCTCTTCACATCATGCACAGAGGTTCCATCATTTTGAGCTGTGCCACTGCTGCGAGTGTGTCTTACATTCCGTAATGCATAGATCTACATATTCACATGAGAATTAGGTAGTTGACTAATATGCACAATTTGCAGAGAATATATAACACTTGCTTCGCTTAGCAAAAATAAGCAGCCTTTCTTTCCTTTCTTCTCACAATCAGTCCTACCAAGTTCTATCAAGTGCCAAGCATCATGGGGTAGACTAACGCATCTCAGTGCCTGACCCAAAATCATTGCACTGAAATGAGCTATCCCCTCTACACTCTATGTGATGCTCAAGTCGCTCCCCGCCCAGGATCTGTCTCCGCTGCTGTGGCCAAGGCAGAGAGAGGTCGGAGAGATAGGAGAGGTTGCCGTGGGAACAGGACAGATTGTTGTATCTTACTGCTGCTTCTACCTGGGCTAGCCCACTCATCATACTCACTCCTTTAATTGGGGCTCATGGAACTGGGGCCTGGATCACAGTGCAGAGCGGCGTCTCCCTTTTAAGGCATTGAAATTGGAAATTTCCCCAGCCTTTACCTCTGAACGCTTGCGAGCTGCGTTAGGAGTTAGAACACTGCCTGATATTGATCCCGGGGGCATATTTACAAGACTCTATCACCACCAAGTCACTTTTAGTGCCGTTGTGGTGGCGATAGAGACTTTGCCTTATTTACAAGGCAGCGTTAAGCTAATTAATTTGGCCTAACTCTGCCTTGTAAATAAGGCCTCATTTCACGCTGTACTTAGCGTGAAAGGGGAGGGCAATGGGTGTTGAGGTGGGCATTCCACCGCAACACCCATTGATTTTGACGCTGCCCCCTATTTACAAGTGTGATGTAAATAGGAGGCAGTGCCAGAATTAAGACCAGGGAAAACCAGGTCTTAAACAGGCAAGATGAGGAGAAATTCTTTATTTCTCCTCGTCTTTGCTGTTTCCATGTGTGCTGTGTTGTGCAGCACACATAGAAACAGCAAATTGCTATTGATTGTTTATGTCCAGAAAGGGAGACCTTCCTTCACATAAACAATCTTCCCCTCTACACAGGCACCCTTACACTATGGTGTAAAGGGGCCTGCGTTGGCGCTAGGCTGCTAAGTTTAGTGCAAGCGCAGGGGGAAAAGAAGGGCTGCACCATAGCGTTGCAAATATATTGCAGCCCTGCATTTCTGAAGTGGCGGAGCGCTGCATTAACCCAACGAGGCTAGCGCAGCGCTCCACCATTTTGTTGTACATATACCACCAGGTGTCTTGAGCCCACGCTTGAAGCTCCTAGCGCCAACTCAGAAGGTGGAGAAGGAGAATGAAAGGACCGTGGTAGATCTGCTGCCTTTGCCGACATCCAAGAAGGCCAGCCAGTCACATGAGTTGGATATGTATATTATGCAAGTTTATATTTTAAAATACTCACATAATAATAACTGCTGCTGGTATTGCATGAGTGGACACAGAGTGATGTCCAGCTTTTGGTCGGTGTGGTTTTGTAGCAGCAGTGCAGCTGTTTTGAAGCTTTTTCTCATCCATTAAATTGCACATAATGAGCTAGTTTCCGAAATTCATCTCACTACAAGGAAGTGACTGCTTTGTTCTGCTCACTGCAAACTGTCACTCGGAGTGTCACACATGCACATCAAAATTTCACACATAAACACACTGGAAGCATAGAAAATGTCACACATGAGCAATCTGCAACCTTGACAGCTTTGCCACATGCCACCTGTTGGATAAATATGTGGCGTATCCAAACGATTAGTAAGGAAACCTCATCTGAGTTCTTTGGGCATAGTGCAAATGGCACCATCCGAAAGGCAAAAACAAAGCACTTCACGGCTGCATATGTACCTTTTGTATGATATTTATCAGAACCGTACTGGGAACTTAAATCAGCCCTTGCAAAAATGATAAATTCAGGCAGATCACATGTGCAGATGTGTTAATGCGGGCTAGGACCAAAGCAGCGCTTTCAAGTTGCCGCCAGGAAGCATACCGTGCATCACCACTCATGGAGGCCGAAATGCCTCCTGGGGGATTGCTTGTTTAATGATTTTTATTACACTGTGGAGTACTTTCCTTCAATTGTGGCATCTTCTGTTCTTCGCTGAAACTGCCGGCGTAGAACCAGTAGGTGGCGCTAGAGCTGTACCCAATCATTTCATTCAAAAACCGACTCGGAAAAACGGACAGAAAAAAAAGGTGTTCGATATTCCATCCATGAGCAAGAACAGCACATGTAAAATATCCCTTAGGAAAAAATGTATTTGTTACATTTGAGAAGGAGTGTCAAATACTTCTGTAAAAGATATGCTATCCAAAAGGTTTTAACTGCTCTAACCCATTTAAAAAAAATTAGATGAAAATAATGAAATCGCAATCTGTTTAAAACGAAGGTCTAAGGCTGCCGAAAAATAGGTATGTTTGTTCAATAATGATTACATATGGAAATTGCTCCGGTGGGGGCGGCGCTCGCAGGACATGCAATGGGCAGGTGAACAATTCTAGTCTAAAGGAAGCAAAAGGGATTCCACCCAGCCATCCATCCACTGTTTGTTGTGTGGCATGTCGCCTTGGGCCTCTTCCCGACCCTACTACGTCCAGTCAGTAGGAACGTCAGTGGTCAAGCAACAGTCTTAGAAAAACAGTAACTCAAATTCTTACAAAACGGCTTCTTTTGCACTTTTAGGGCGGGCTGTCAATCGTTTTCATAACTGCTTAACCGCGGCGGCAATTCCGCCGTGGTGGGCGGATTGATTGAGTGGGTGGGGCAGCGTCGGCCAACGGACGAGCGCAGCACTATGGAGGTAGTGCTCACGACGGGCGTTTGCCGACGGGAGGCATCGAAGGGGTTAATAAAATGCACATCATGTTATGATGTACGTTAAAAAAAAATATCAGGTAGTGCTTATTTTGAGCACAAAGCAGCCTTGATACAGGATACAACATTGGATGCCCGAGATGTATTAATCAATTAGGCAGTACTTCATTCTCTTAATATAGCCTTCTCTGTGGGTGTAGTTACACCATCGCAGGTTCACTTCCTGCCACTGCTATAATCCATATTATAAAGCTATATTATTTGTCTCCATTTGTTTATGAAGCAGTGTTAGGAAACAGGCTTTTTGCAAGTTTCCCACCCACTTGTTGCCCCCATTTTGGACTATTAGCTGCTGTTTTTCGACTGAGAGTGCACTGAGCCCAGCTAATCAGACCCCAGTGCCAGAGTTCTGACCCTTTGCAAAATATATGTTGAATTAGCTACACCCAATAGGCAAGTGCTGAATTACTTTGAAGTCACTAGTATATGGTACCCAGTATACCAGTGGCTGTTAAAGCAAGGGGTCCACCTAGGGCTACAGCACTGTTAGTGCCACTCTGAGTGCGACAAAGTACAAAATGGCTACCAGCTTGCCACTGCAGACTAGAAGAGCCGTGTGTTCATTGCTAGTATGACTTTGCCATTAAAACCAATGGCAAAGCCACACTTCCCTTCACATTATAAGTAAGACTCCACTGCGGAAGGCCTATAAAACCCTATGGCAGGGAGTTGTATACTGTTAAGATATACATACAAGTTTACATATGTCTTAGCAGCTAAACCCTTAAAAGTTGTCATTTGCTGAGGAAAGTTAGTACCCCTACTGCCTAACACAGGGTTACCGGGTGGCATCTGGCATCCCAGCCTGGCTAACTTCTGAATGGGACAACCTAACTAGATACTTTAAGGTATCAAATTTATCATTGCATTAAATAGAACTTGATGCCCAAGTCAAGATTTATGTCACTTTAAAAGGTTAACAACGTTTTTTAAGTTGACATTCTGTGCCACAACAAGTCCAGTGAACTAAAAAAAAGCTCTGGCAGACAGACAGCGTTTTCCCACCTACGGACGACTCCCAGGCTCAGGAACAAAGGCAGTTGCCACAGTGTGAGGTGTGACCTCCTCTCCCAGAAAGGCTGCAAGGGTTGTAAGCCCAAAAGGCAAGCTTCAAAGGGGAAGCTTCTTTTGAAGGGCTGCCTGTGACAACACACCCTGCAGATAATTTGGAGACAAGGAAAACCTGTCCCCAAACTGGTTTTCCCGTGGGCTTGTAGCCCTTAGGTAGCCACACCTCTGTGGTTGGCTACCAAGCTCCTCACAGTCGAGAAAGAAATCTTGAGAGTGGCAAGAATATTGCCCTCTGTGATTGCCAAATGCCACACATTACCAGAACTTTGTCACCAAAGAGGAGGGGACCTACTAGCCCATTGGCTAGTGTCTGTGTTGTCACCTCTGGGCACTTTCTAGGGATAGGAGGGGCACCCCTGGCACCCTGAACTTCATTACACTGTGGATTTGGAGACAGGAGCAAGAGAGGAGAGTCCTTCTGCATTTAAAGTCACACGAAGAAAGGCTGCAATGTCAAAAGGACTGCACCTGCTGCACTTTGGACTTCTGAGATTGGACCATGCCTTTGGCACCTGGCTTAGGGAAAGCTTGATTTACAGCCCCAGATCGAAGCAGTGACTCCAAAAAGGTACATCCATGTCTGCCCGACCTGGCAGTGTTATCAGAAACCAGATTCATCACACAAGAGGGACAGTAACCTCCCCAAGGTTATTTGCTGTGAGAGCTTCTTTGCAAGAACGGAAGCCCTGCTGCAGCTTGCCTTCTATTGTTTCAAATAGGAAATCGTGGGACCCCAAGTGCAGTGGTCAAACTTGCCTTAACCAACATGTGGACCAAGGGATAAACTGCACTTCAACCCTGTTGATTGCACAGCTCCAGGAGCGTCATTGAGCATCTCTTCTGTCTGCATCCCCAGCATCAGGACAACTCCATTATTGTCTATGATTGTCGTGCCCTATAGGATGGAACTTGACTGGAAATTCTCTGGTGGCCAGATAACTGTCCAAAGTAACCTGGACCTCTAGACCGCCGCTCTGTTGGATCTGGTCTCCTGAAGACAGGCTGTGCCATCAGAAGGACTGCACCTGCTGCACTTTGGACTACTGAGATTCGACTGTGCCTTTGGTCCCTGGCTCAGGGAAAACTTGATACCCAGCTACAGATCAAAGCAGTGACTCCAAATGCCAGTCGGCTGGCCGGCTTGGTACTTGCCTCTGGAACACACAAGCTATTGAATCCCAAACTGACAAAGTAGGAGCCACTCCTGAGGGATCACCGCTGGTCGCTACAGGGCACGCTAAGAGACCAATCCGAGATAGCCAAAAGCTGCATTTGTGTCTGCTGGACTCAGGAGTGCTTTCAAAAACTCTATTCTCCCTGGTCCGAGACACCGAGCTAACTGTTTCAAACTATTCTAAAGTTTGCAATTTTTTTGTTGACCAGTGCTTGTTTGCGATTCGATTTAAAAGTAATAATTGTTTCTAAAATCTGTATCTCCTAAATCCTCCAGTGGGTTTTGATGATCAAGGACTCTAAAACGACATTACAATTGCTGTGTGGCTTTCTTATTCTGTTGTTTGGTGCTGTTCAAAGCTTTACACATGGGTCCTTTGCTAAGCATTGCTGCTACCCAGGGGTGAGCTTAAGGTTTACAAACAAGGCTGACTGGATCCAAGACCGTTTTTGCTAGTCTATGGCATGATAGGGCCCCACACCCATATCATATAATGTATCAAAATCCTCATAAACAGGCAGTGTGGTTTTGCAGTAGCAAAAAGCAATGCTCATATTTTGTTTATTGTACATTTTATCTTAAGTGTATGGTGTTGCAAAACAGCAATGACCGCCGTAAACAAAAAAAATAAATAAATAACTCTTTGCTACAACATGTAACATACTGTTAACTAAATCCGCAGGACATTACCACCTTCCCTAACCGGATTACCAGGAAATTCTTTACAAATAGATGACCACATCAGTGTATTTGGTTCATGTGACTCATACCAGATCCATCTTCTTCAGTACATGATCCATTTGTTTTTTACAAGCCGTTTCTTATTTCATCAATGCTTGATTAAAGTTTCTCAGCTACATGCAGGGCACAAGTCCTAAAAAAGGTTGTGGGTGGGGGGATAACCTAGTTCATCAATATGCGAGTGACATCGCGGTGCATGACATCACGGCGCGTACATCACAGGAAGTGGCATCAAAAGAAGTGACATCAGAACTAAGCCCTCTCATATATGTTCATGTCCATTTTGAGTGCATTGGAGCACATTTTCAGTAAACAGGGAAACCCTCCTGAGATTCATACTTTTGTAAGCTACACATAAAACAATGTTGCCTTTTGTCAGCATAAACTTCTTCTACCCATAGTGCTTTACGAGAAAAAATAGTGATATTTAAATTATAACACCACCACCTCAGGCATAGTAAGCATTATATAAATGCTATTTATTTTGTGTGAATACTATGAAAGACCTACACATCTGACTTCTTTAGAGTGCATGCATATCTCATAAACAGAGTCTGAACAAAGTGAAAAGCTGCCACTCTTAAGTATGTGTGAAATGCTAACAAGGTGTGAGCCTTTCTTTCCCCTCTGCTGCATTTGGTTCTAGGTGTGAGGCTTCTGTCCACTCCCAGCCAGGAGACTCGAACAAAAAGAGGCCTCATGACCCCTCAGATTCGGCCTTTGTATGGGCCCAGCAGGAGTCTTATATAAGAAAGCCCCGCCCCCACCTGCACATTGTTGCCGATAGAAAGCAGACACCAATGTGCAGGCGCAGCTGAATGTGTCCCGATGTTTGCAAATTACACTGGGACTAATGGAGCATGTTTTCCAGTGGGGCCCAACTTCTTGGAAGCGTGGACTGCTTCCACCCTGTAAAAAAATGGGCGGGCGCCCTGTACCACCGACTGGTGCCCTGGCTACAGGGGAAAAGTGCCTTCTTCTGGTCCTACTCCCACACCAACAATCCTTGTGTCATCCCACACCTTTCTCCCTGCATGGAGCTCTTTTCAAATACAATACATAAATATATATATATATAAATAAGAAAATAAATCCATCTCGCCACATTTTAACTATGAATGTGTTCCTTATTTTAAGACAAAGCGCCATATCAGTCATGATAATATTTAGTGTCAAAATACTGATGTGAAACACATCATTTTGCGAGATATCTTTCCTTGGAAACGTTGGTTCTGTTGTGTGCATAACGCGTTTATATCAGAATTAGCATGCCGTTGAAGATGTTTATGCCACAAACCCGTTTTATTTTTCGGCATGCATAAGATACCTTCGATGGTTACATTTGCTTTCTGATTGTCTAAAAACGATTCTGCTGAATAGGTTTCTTTTAGTGATAGATTTTCACAGAATGTTCGATGGAGAAAGATGCTCTTTCGTGCCACTGACTCTCACGGTGCCTGGGAGGCGGCTCGGAGAAGGTGAGCATTTTTCACCTCTGCAAACCGGATTTATCGATTTTGAGAGGCAGACATTACATCACCAGAGTGTCCAAACCCGGCCTCTCACCAAATTGCGAAAATAAAGATTCTTCTCCCAAAGGCGAAACGCTACCGGAGGCTGGCTGCTGGCTGGATTCGCCAGAATTGAAGTGTCTAGACTGAGCGAAGATCGCGAGGGCAAAGGTCAAGTGAAACACATCAATTGAAAATATAATAACTGCAGCCCTGGCAGAACATTAATCTGCGTTAGTTCTGTGGCCCGGTGGCATAAAAGACCAGTGGCCTGGGTTGGCTTTAATGATTTCTAGTCCTCAGGCACCTCGAAATGCAGCATCTATTTTCGTTCATTTTTAAAAGGACACGGAAAGCAGAACATTACAAACAAAAAAATCGGAACGGGAAATGTATTGACAGGAGCGGTTTCTCCCTTAACCCCTTCGCTGTGGCGGCAATTCCGCCACAGCGCTAGGGGGGAGGGGGGCCAAGCGGCGCTCGCATGCTCGTGACGGAGCCACTCCGTCACGAGCCGCGGTTGAGCTGTGCTCATGACGGAGCGGTTCCGTCATGGCCCGCCCGCTCAATGGAACGTCCAGCGCAGGCGTGGAATTCGCGCCATTCAGGCGCGCAAAGCGGGCCATGACGGAACCGCTCCGTCATGAGCACAGCTCAACTGAGGCTCATGACGGAGCGGCTCCGTCATGAGCATGGAACCGGTTAAAGACACAAAGGACAGTTTCAGGGAAATGATTGTTAGAGCAGAAACATTCTTTGGAAGTTTGTGACGCAGTTGTCGCAGATAGTTCTAATCAATTAGAAATAAAACGCACCCCTTTTATTCTCCAACTACGGATTCATTAGGAGATATGCAGGGGAAAAAAGGGTGATACCCCACACATAATCACTGGTAATGTGTAGAACGCTACTAATAATGAAATGCATATTACCGCTGATTCTACACGTGTTTCCATCATTTTGCGACATTTTCAACATGCGCACTTCGGGGCTTATTCACAAGCCCCTTGCACCAGTCACCCATACGTCACTTTTCCCATTAAAAATGATGTAAAAGTGGCGCAAGGTGCTTGTAAATAAGCCACTCGCCTGTTTTTTCCTGGTGTAATGTGCTCAAGGCAGAGCTTTAAGTGGGATAAAAAAAACTGGGGGGCCTCTCAAAAGAGTTGTGTCCGATGCTAAAAACGCATAAGCTAAAAATCTGTGTTTAGCATAGTGTGCCGCCTGACTAGCATTGTGCTGCTTCTGTAATTGAATCCAGATACATGATGCAAAAAGTAAGATTACATGCAGCAAGCTAGACCAATCTCTTTGTAGTTATCTCAAAGGCAGGGAAGGGTGGTACTGCTGCAGAATTAAGATTGTTTTTTTCACCCGAGGGTGAGGAAAAAACATGGGGTCATATTATCAAGAACGGCAATAACATTATCGCTGCTTTAGCGGCAGGAAACTGCTGCTAAAGCGGCGATAAGGGGCTTGATATTATGCCCTTGGGAATTCCCATAGAAGCCCAGGTTCTCACCAGAACCAGGTACACGTAACTGAAAGCCATTCCCACATTTGGGCATTTTCCTTATTCCATTCGTGTCACAGACCCCAAAGGCTGAAGATCCACAAGCTTAAAGACACTGTGGAAGGTCTTATCCAGGTCGGTGTTATGTTTTGCAGTGTCTTGGATGGCCCTTTACACTGGGGCTACTCTTTAGGTCGAGCATTCGAGGCCTGTTGAAACTTTTCCTGTGCGGTTAAAGCCATCCCCCTGCTATTGACTTGTTTGTTTCACTGTCCTTCAAAAATCCTTGCTTGCTAGTGGTCAGTCCTGACTCTTTGTCCCTTCTTTATTTTTTCAGTTCCTCCCATGCAGCAGGGGGGGAACTGAAAAAATACACTATGCTCCTATATCTGATTTTTGGGGGAGTTTTTTTTGTTTTCCTGCTCTGTTGCCATCTGCCTCTGTTTAGCTTTGGTGCCATAGCTGTTTAGATTTTACTATAGCAATCCCCCCTCCAACCTTCTCTTAATGCCACAGTTGTGTTAGTGCTGTCCCCAGGCCAGTTCCTTTGCGTGTGTGTGTGTTTTTTTAGCTTTTTAGCACTTTTCGATGTTTAATGGCAGTTGGACTTTTTTAGTAGGATAATGGGTTGATCTCGGCTTTGTTTTAAGGGGGATTTGGCTTGTTTTTTCAATCATGAGGTGCAGAGTATCCCCTTGCACCTCTTCCAGAGAAGAACCCTGATCCCTCCAAAGATATTGGTTGTTTGCCCTGATGTTTTGTTATAGAGGGAGGGGAATCAGTGCTTCCCTTCACAACCCACATAGGTTTCTATGCAAAGAACAACTGCACTTTTACACGTTTGTTGTGTCACAAGATTAATGCAATTAGTTAATCAATTATTGACAAACTAACCATTTCGCTTGGTTTACCGAATAATTTGCCTCTTTAGAGCGCTTTAATTGTATGTGTTATACAAAAACACTGCAAGTGCTCTCAAAGCTGCTTGTTTCTACACTAGAGATCCTCCGAACGGTACCTTTCATTGTTTACCGTGCCCCGGAAAAGCGGCATGACCTACTGCCCCCCGGGGCACAATCAGGAACTTACTTGAGTCATTGCAGGCTAGCGAGCACTCGAGCACCCCTGGGGCCACCGAGACTCGAACCAGTATCCCAGCTCCTGAATCAACAGCTCTGGCCTCTGCGCCATGTCCTAATTGAAGAGATCTGCAGTGGTGTTTTAATAGTAAACTTATGTATTGACAATTTAGCTCATACCTTCATTTGTTAGTCCTAGGAGTATATTGTAATATGATATTTTCAGAGTCGTTAAATCACGAAAGAACTTGAACGCGAGGCTTGGAACACATGCTCTGCTCTTTCTGATACGCCACTGAGCTCCGAAAGACGTCTGATTGGTAGCTGCCCCTCCCTTTCCCCCAAATGTGTGCTCGTGTGGCGTGGTGTGGCTGGTGCACGCAGTTAGTGTGTAGTACTTTGTACACTGCAGATGCTGGGAATCAGCTATGTAACATGGGAAGCCATACTGCGGGGAGCACCAGGTGGAACTGCCCACCTGTATGCACCAAATGCTAAACCTGCACCGACAATGGAGCCGGGGCAGCAGCCACTTGTAGGTTTAGACGAGGAGTGGTGCGAAGGAGTGCAGTGATTCCTTCCCTCAACGCAAGGTGCCATAAACATGTAATGCCCTATGCGCAAAGTAGTATAATTCTCACGGTGTCAGTATTATCCCCTCCACGGCTAAGCAGAATCTCTTCAATACCCCAGCATGCCAAGCAATCAATTGCTGATATGCCTTACTTACAAGGTCTGTGCCTTGAGGTGTTCCTGAGCATACCATATATCGTTGCTGAGTTTTGAGAGGTGCACATCATGATGCCCCTCTCTTACCAACATGATTGACATTGAAAGCCTAGAGAAGCATGAGCACTACTACCCTTGAGAAATTGTGCCTTAATACACCTTCCAAGGCAGTAGCGTTTTGGGGATCACTGTTGTCAAGCGACTTCTCGTTTTATATCATCAGTGCAAACATTGTGAACTGGAGTCCTACTAGTTATAAAGGCCTAAATATTGTCCTGTGTTATTAGTGATAGAAATGGGAATGTTTGTCTCGAGAAACTCATAAACTGGGTTCCACAGAAAGGGGGGCGGATTTATGGGGGAGTACCATGAGGAGTGGAGCTAGCCAGTTTGCATTTGCATTTTTTTTTTGACAAACTGTGTACTAGACATTCGCAACTAGTAAAAAAATAATTATCAAGGACCTTTTCGGGTTTAGTAAATTGGTTTACATGCAGGGCTTTAAGTGGGCAGCGTCCTGTCCATGCTCAGCACTGGCAGCTATAAAAAGCAGGTGCTGAGACGGGTCCCTATCGGGCTCTCCATTGTTGCCCTTCTCTCCCCCCCCCCACCCCACGCTTGGTGGTGAAAAAAAATACTAACTCTGGAGCAGTTCCACCCTTCACTGCTTTTGATGTAACTTCACAGAGACTCATTGGAGTTCTTTCGGTCTCATCATGTCAGAACTTTTTTAAAGCAGTGGAGCAATTTACCGAGCACCAGTTTCATTTCACAAAGGCATATTTATATTTTGAAACACCGGCAACTGAGCCGACACTCCAACCTGTTTCCTCAGAACCAAAGTTGGCAGATCTAGCTGCTATGCCACAATCTCTCCCACAAGAATTGAGACATTTTCAATATTATATAGAATGAAGTTGTTGTGGATTTATCTTATTCAAGTAACCATTGACAAAACCAATAGTCCAGGTTTGTTGTGGGTGTAATATTACATATTGTATTATATATCTGGATTCAATGATAGATACAGAAACATACTGAAGGAGGGCACACTATGCTATGCACAGATTTTTTAGGTTGTGTTTTTAATGTGCTTAATTACATTGGTCACGCCCCTTTGAGTAACCCCCAAGTTTTTTCATCACACTTAAAGCCCTGGTTACATGCATACTGCATTTTAAGAAGGTTGAGGAGATTAAGTACTGTTTTAACTCGCCTGAAAGGGGGGGTCACTTTAAGGGATTGTGACTGTGAGAATAGTGGAGAGTAAGAATTTGTTAACGGTGTGCCATCTGTAACCTGGTGCATGTCCCTATATATTAACCTAGAATCACATTGGTCTCTTCCTTTTACCAGTCCTCCTTGTGGTTCTTCTGCTTCTTCTCCTCTGGGTCGTCTTATTCCTTCTGGTCCTTCACTTCTTGGTCAGCACATTGTACAAAAAAGAATTGATGATCCATTAAGGGAGGCGTTGCCTCAACCAAGCAAGGCAGAGAGACATCTTCACTGAATGTTTGGTGGTGCTGCTGCTGTGTCCCGCAAGTTAGTGTACTCTATTGGAAAACAAACAGGATAATGCACATTGGTCCTTATCTGGAAACCTTCTGGATCCCCCTGTATTTCAGCACTGGGTGGCCTAATGTGCACATCCTGCACATTCTTTAATATCTTCCACCATAGCTTTCAGATCTTCCTAGGAGTTTGGGAAGGTTACACTTGCTGCTCAGTGGTGACAGGAGGAACTATGGAGCAAATAATGGTGTAACAGATTGGTTATGTAGCGTAGAGTGTCGCTGTGAGTAGTATTGGCAGTGCTTCGAAGCAGGGTAAGGAGCGAGTGGAGTGGTTTCAAGGTAGGGCTAGTATGTGTATTTTGTTTCCTGCCTATGAGAAGTCAAGATGATTTTCTGTGCTTTGTAGCATATTCAAGGTTTTAGTACAGGGACATTAGTGCCAAGAACACCATGGTGATTCATTGAGGCAGAGCCACTTCAAAGCAGTGCTAAAATTTAGATAGACAATGGCGTTTTCCTGGTGTGAGATAAAAACAGAATCTGCAAGAGTGAGGACACTGGCTGTGTATGCACTGACGTTAGGTTAGTTCAGAATACATGTAGTGTATGGATTGAACTCTGAAAGATAGTGTATTGATTAATTTAGGGATTGCACAAGCAAGAAATGATCACTACAAACTGTAACACGTTGCGTTCTTAGTGACCTATAAAGGGGTTTGATAACTCTTTGTATCTATCACTCGAATTAGATGAAGTTGATCAGGATTTAGAAGATAATTACAGTCATATTTGTTCTCTCCTAGATGTGACCTTTGTTTATATTGCATCCCCAGATGCCTTTTGTTCTTCGAATTCTATAAATACTTGCTGCAAAACATGTTATTTTGTGATACCTTTTAATGCACCTGCCTCAGTTGTCCACAAAAAATTGGCTCTATAATGCATACCTGACACAAAGCATTCTTCATTTGAACCTCCCATGAGGACTGGCACTTTTACTTCGGTTGCTAAACGGTGCGTCTTATTTAGACTGTAAGCCCTATTTTCTTTGAGTTTCACCTACTGAATGCACAACCTGCTTTCCTGCAACATTCAGAGCGGCATGCACGGTTTCACTTTGAAAGCAGTCTGGGAAAATGGCGGCAGTATGTGTTAATTATCAAAACAGATAAATAAAAGGCATAGTCGTTTACAATGGCAATAGCTTAAACTATCTCCAACTTGACACCTATTTCCTTGCAAATGCTTGTTTTGAATTTGGGCGGTCCTTTGCTACTGGGGTTGTTTTGTTTGCTTTGGTGGCCCTTTGCTGCTGGGGCCACGTCGCTTAAAGACGTTGGAGGCCCTTAGCTGCTAGGGCTTCGGTATTTGAGACTTCAGCAGCCCTAGAAGATCGTGAGAGACTAATTATAGACAAAGAAGGAACAGTATCAATCCTGAGTGCATGTAGTAACTTGTGCAACACGGACTATAAAAAGGGTTAGTGCACTGGGTACTGTGGGAACTTTCTCTGGAGTGGTGATTAGACTTCAGAAAGTTCTTTGTGTACAGTCACGCATATTACCGAACTTCAAAACTATTTTTTGTTACTAACTGTATACCTGATATGTGTACGAGGAAGGCGTTATTGTATCTATGTGTGTCTTTTAAAAAAGGATACATCGCTGAGAGCAGGGCATTTCCTCCTGGTGATCTAACAGGGGCAGAAAACATGATCAGCAGTGCTGGATTTCCAAAAAGAAAACAAGTGCCAGTGCTCTCGTCAGGAGGCCACTCAGCTTGTACCACCCATTTCCCCTGCCAGTACTGCCAATGATAGTAACAACACAACTACTAACCATAACACTCCAATTGTGACAATTTGTAGTATTTCAAGCCTCCAAAGATATAAGATTGGCTTGGGAAGCAGGTAATAGCCATTTTTTAATGTATATTGAATTCATTATTACCTGCTGTTGTAGTCATCTCTAAATTAGCCAGCCAGTGCCACCTTGTGGTAGACTTCCAAAAGTGCAGATGTTGACAATTAAGTGCCTGTTCATAGCTCCGGAAAGTACCGGCTCAAATTAAGCACTGTTAATCAGAGAACCTTCACCCAATTACTGGGAACAGCGTGCTAACCTCAGAATGACAGGACCTAGTTTATTATGCTAATGTGGCATCTTGAATAAGACATAATCATCCTGCAACGAATTTAGGTGCTTGTGCAAATGGAAATGATTATCAAGATATTTTCCAAAAGGCGTTTTGAAGACTGTGCCAGCTCAAACTCCAAGACAAAACCGGTGGCCTTACAGTTGGTTTCCTTCATTGGCAAAAATAAGCGCATGTCTGTCTTTTATTATTTTAATTAGTTTTGTTGTTTGTTCCCAAATTCCCTTCCCTTGGGAGTATAAGCCAATACTCGGTTAATCAGAATTCTCTGGCCGTTGGATGGTCTTGGGAGTTGTGTGGATCCATTCTGTGACTAAACTCAGACAGAAGAATGCAGAAGACCTGTTCCTGACACCTACTCTAACACACAGTGGGTCCAGACTTCTTATCACATGTTTTCACCAATAAAAGTGCTACACATAGACCAATCACTCAATTTGACAATGAACGTGGAAAGAGGTAGAAAGAAAGCTAATGATTGACCACTTACTCCATGCCGCAGACTCTTATGGAATCATTCTGCTCTCCTGTTAGGTGGCCTTACAGATTCTGGCCTTGACTGACTATGTGAGGATGTTTATTATATCAGCCATCTAATAGTTGATGGCATGTCAAAACATTCCAAGAGCTACATGTAGACTGTAAACGAGACCCAAGATAAGGGTGGAAAGATAGACTACAACACTGTCAGCAGAGTATATTGGCCTTAACAAAAATTTGTTTGGATCTTTATCAACTATTCAAACATAACTCATCAACTTTTTGAGGATTAACTAGTCTGAGGAATTCTGGTTTCAAAGTTGTGCTATATAACTGGACAGAATCCATAGACAAGTTCCTGTAATTTGAAGTAAATCACAATTCTGAATCCAGGAATGGTGACTTTGACAGTGTTCTAAAATATGTCATGAGTATGCCAGTATATTGGACACTCTTTTGTTGTATGGATTTTGATTGCCCTTCAACTGCCTGAATGAAGAATGACATGTCTATAAAGTCTAGACACAGCACAGGCTCCTATTTCCTTTGTCTAACAGATTGGTAACAGCTATTCAACCACAAACAATGAAGAAATTCAAAACATCAATGAAAGAGAAGAGGGAACTCTTGAAGGCTTTCATACATATATTTTGCAGCATTAGAAAAGGTGCTAAGCGCTCTGGTGATCACACAATATGTGTAAAACAGAGAATGTGCCATCCTATCGCTTGTTGATGCATGCCGATCAGCGCAGTCGTTCAGGCTATTGGACAAGATTTGGTTCCGTATTGTTCAAGCTGATTTTCATTTTTAAAATTGGTTCTTTTGCCATTATTCAACCAAACTCTCTTGCTTCCACTTACCTGTTCTTGTCCTGATGATGACAGTTAATCTACTATGGGCGAAAACACCCTCAATAATTATATCAATAGGAAATAATTATTTGTGATACATTGTTGTACTTGAAAACCTAAGGACACAAAGTGCACCAAAAAATAATATTGTTCCATTGTTTTTGTATCATACATACCACTGATCTATAGTCTGTTTTTCACTCACTGTGTGATTACTGGAGCACTGAGTACCTTTTTTTAAGCTGCAAAATATATGTATGAAAGTTTATAAGTAGACCCTTTTGTCTTTCTTTGATGGTATGAATTTCTACATTGTTTGTGGTGAAATAACATTTTATTTGTTCATTTTATTATTTTGATTGAGCACACCACAAGAAACCTCTGCTCCTTATGTGCTCATATCCCACTGGTTCGAGATGGCTTTTGGGTTACCACTCTGTCATGAAATAAACATATTGAGAAGGCTAATTGTTCACATATTGAGAAGGCAAATGGTTATTATGATGATGTATAGCTCCTAGTCACGAGAAGAAGCAATTTCAAATAACAGGCTTTGTTTTAAACAAATCACTTGAGTTAAAGTTGAAGCCTGAGTAGAGATGGTTGCCTATGTACTTTTATCACTAGCTTGGATATATGTTTGATATCATTTCAAATATAGTTGAGCACTTTAATCAAATTGGCAAACAACTGCTCCATTAAAGTCGTGGCATTTTTTCATAAAAACTGTGAATTTCAGTGTTAACCTATGGAGTTATTTTGAAGATTAAAGTGTAACAAAAAGTGTTACAATTGGTGGCTAGTCACTTAAATAAATCTATTTTGAAGAGGTTTATAAAAAATCCTTTTATTAGCAGATCATAACTAGAAATAAAATGTTCTCAATGACATTGATAATTTCACATTAATCAATTAATGCGTTCAGCATTATATAAATATTTTCCATGGCCCTGCACTTGTACATAACCTACATGTGATTGTGAAAATATAACATACAACATTCTAAAGAGAATACATTTTAGACTCAAGAGTAGACCATAAATCAAACATTTTTCAAATTCCTCAGCTCAGGCCAGGATGAGAGCCCAGGCCTTGTATCATCCTGCTGTGCCCAGTTGATTATATTCTCACCAGCAGCAGTAACAAAGGCTGCCCCACACAAAAGGAGCAATTAGCAGTACTTCTCCCAGCTCCTGAGGAGGAAAGGGGTGGGGCGGAATGATCTACATCCATCACCCAGCTGTTTCACTCTACCAGGAAAGGGCCTGCCCAAGCCCACGTAACGAAGGAGAGCGCCTAGACAACTGGAGCCAACTCACCAGGAGACTCTCTTTGAAATAATGTGTAAGTCCCCGTCAGTGATATCAGTGAGGGGTCGAGCTGAGACCCCAGGAGCTGCTGTGACCAGTGGCTCCTGGATGACGCCATTTTGGACTGGGCCAGCATTCTGTGCATGAGGTTTGGGATAGGGATGGAGAGGTGATACCTTTTTGACAGTGTTAATTTACTTGGGAAAGACCATTTGTAGGGAGAAGGTGGAGAGGAACATTAATTGTCATCACCATTAGTATACGTCATTTGTTTTCCCTGCCAAACATCTATACTCACAAAGCTCTGTGTTGGTGGATTTTGGTCTGTAAAATGGCAAAAAGAAGCCAATTTACACACAATGCCTGCCCAGAAATATGTTAAGCAGTAGGGAACAGGGATGACAAGACCAACATGAAGCCGCTATTGTTGGTGGGCATAACAAGCAGTGAGGTGTAAAACACATAATGTAATTTATAATATGCAAAAGTATTCAACGCAGGCGTACTCCCGCTGATATGTTTCTACAAGCTATATTGGAACTACATGACAGGTGCAATAAAATGAGTTATGAGCCATGGGGTATATTTCTAAATAGAATGCAATAACACAACACATGACAATATATAATTATTGCATCTGCTTGTGGATATACTATTCAAGAGAAGACATAATCAGTAATATTTGCACACAGCGCGTTGTTGTTAGATATTCATCATATTCTTTAACTTAAGAACAACATAAAGGCCAATATTTATTTTTCTTTACTATTCAAAAGTATTTTGACAGAGTATAAAACAATTCCTACCATCTTCAGAGTTGACCAGTTCAAACACTGCAGGGCAGCGGACAAACACAATTTTGCCAATAGGTGCAGGCAGCCAACAGGTGAGATTATCCCACATTCCAGGGCATCCTAAATAAAGAGCAAAAATATTGTAATTCTATTTTTCATACATATCCCTCATTCTGTTTCACCATATATCTTTCAAGTACATGTACAGAGATTTCAATTCTGCAATGCTATGTTTGGTCCATAGCACTTTAAATCATTAATAATTATTTTGTATGCCTAACTATATCATTACAATACACATTTCTTTAGTGGTAGCGTTGATTTACTAAGGAATCCAGCTAATTTAATTGCATTTATCTTTCCTATTAGTTTAACATTCCTTGAAATTAATTGTTGAACACTTTTCATTCACCAAGGTAGTCAGTGAAATAGAATAATGGTACCAAACCTTTCAAATACTTAACTTAATATTTAAAAATATTGTAAAACAATATTTTTAATTTAGATCGATTTGCTCAATAAACTGAAGAATTTCGGGTAATGGGCAGTTAAAAAAAGGATTTATTTTTTCACTATACACACTCTTTTAGACTATTAACAAAATCGGAAAAGGTTCATCGATATATATAAATGTACTTTGGCCCATTGCATATTGCAAAAGGGCTCCATTACGTGTCCAGTTGAAACCAGAAAAGGGAGTTTCTGCTCTTATTGAAATTACAAGTTATACAGACCTCCTGCACTCCCAAACTCTTATCACTGCTCCCATTTCGGTCAGGAAAAACTTGGACCGACCAAACAGATATACTTACTTTTTTAACCCTTTCAAGCCTACCGAGCAGTGTTTTAAACTTACATTTTTCAAAAATGGCTTAACAGTTGACACCAAATAATGAAAAGCAGGCTTTCGGAGTAATGTTCTAAGTTTCTGACAAATTTGGTGTCATGGTGTCATTTACTTTAGCTGCTTCATCTGTATTGCTTCCTAAAACTTCCTAAGGAAATTAACATTGGAAAAGTATGTTTTGGGACCCCTCTTTATTCTCATTCCCCAATTTAAGGATCCCGACTTAGCTTTCAACTTTTCAAGGTCGATTACCTTTTTTGGGAAAGTTTATAGAAGATTGGACAAATGGTACCAAAATTATTAGCAGAGCAAAACACGTTCCAAACGAATCTCAGACCTCAATATAACTACACAGTGGTGGCCGCCACTGTGATATATATATGTATGTGTATGTGTGAAATATAGATTGTGCAAAGGTATGTATATGTGGGTTACGTATAGTACATTTATATGTACATATATATACTTACCTCCACTATATTAATGTTCTTGATATTCTTGTCACACTGTTTGCAGCAAAATATTTAGAACCCAATATTCTGACAGCAGACCAATTAGGCATGCGGCAAGTATTCACAAACACATACATGTTGTATGGCGCACTGTCCCACTTCTGATAAACTTTTGAGTCTGGAAGCTAATTTCGGTTCAATCAGCATGTTTCCTCACAGTTTTCACATACAAATTCTACTTTCAGGCTGTAAACTCTTTATAAAGCGGCTCAATCTTTTATAGAAAAAACAATCACGTCACCCCAGTGTACTGTTGTACTCTTAATTACTATCAATATTGTGGAAACCGTCCAAAATGCAAATTGTGAAAAAGAGAACTGCTAGGCAGAATAATTGAACTTTTTCTTTATGCTAGTCAAGTGGGATGTCTGTTTTACCCTATTGTCCTTTTCAGAAAGAAAAGCTGGTATACAGATTCTATACCGATTGGAAAAGAATCTCTTAAGTGCCACAGAGCCACTGTGAAAAGTATGACCTCACCGCTTGCAGAGAAAGGCATGATTAATGTCTATCACAAGCAGTGAATACTGCTTGATGCGTACTATTGTGCTTTTTTGCAAGGAGATTGAATGTGATCCCGCGGACACTCCTGATGGCTCTAGTGCATGAAAGGGGATTATGCAAAATGTCCTTCTTGCTAATTATTCCCGCTGATTGCGCCACTGTACTCATCGCTGAGAGACTCTAGAAAAATGGAGACAACGAGGGTCATTGTTTGAGCTAAAAACCAAGAGATCTTATCCTTTAATACTTGCAATTATTAAGGCACCTATTACCACACTGCTTGGTCCCTGTTTTTAAGAGTGTTTCATTATGTGCTTATATGGAAAATATTAAATTATAGGTATTATACTTAACAACAATGGCTGGAATAAATTAAGGATGGTTTCATACAATGCTTAGGACATTTATTTTCTTCTAGTCTTTTGAAGCTATGCATACTGCATTTCTTTATGCATTTTTTCCTGTCCCACCAATTGCAGATTTGAAGGGTAGAACAGAAAAATGTTGGTAAAACGTTTACAGGCAGTTCCACATGGACTTCTTCCTAAAAGCTTATGGGCAGTACTTCAGTTAGGTCCCATATGTTTACATGGGAGGTAGTCTAGTGTCGTCTACGGACAACTCTGGTGCCACCTTAATCCTTCCCTTTACCTGATTATATTCCTGTGCAAATCCTATTGCAATGTATATGCTTCATGGATCCCCCAACTTGGTATGTGCAGCACTGCAGAAATATCAACACATACATATTATTTTGACATTTGTTTCAAATGTTTGAAATCTGCAGCATTCCCTGTTCATGCAAAATAACGAATTTTCTTATATTTCATGTCTTGTGTGAATAGCTTCTCCAGTGCACCCATTAATTTGCATTCTGAAATTTGTACTCAACATGTATAAAAGAAAATTAAGTACTTCATTACTTCGGAACAGTGAAAATGCTTTTGGATACATTACATGACTACCAAAGTAGGAGATTCTCTTTGCTTTTTCTGGGTTTCTACATCCAAATCTGCCCATGCCAGACTTGATAGCCATATTACTGAAAGATTCAGCGGCAGGGCACATGAGCAAAGCACTAGCCTGCTTCTCCTGGGCTTAAATCAGCCAATGAGAGGTAAACCAGTGGATCTCCGAGGTAAGTGTGTGGTGTGGGAGACAGATGGTGCTGACACTACTATTCCTTTGTAGTGTTAACAGTATCTTAAAAAAAAATATTGTAAAATTAGCAACAACGTACACAAGGCACAGTTCAATACCTCCATGTTACATAACATTTGACATATTTAATGATAACACTTTTTGTAGGCATACTTATATTGCAAAAGCTTGGTCTACGGTCTTCTGTGTGTATCATGCAAAAATGGTAGATACAAGCACTTAATATTACCATAACTCCTCTAAGCAAGAGTGGTGTTCAAGTACCTTCTCAAAGACCCCCAAAAGTCTTTTGATCATGCCTTGGAGTTTGGCAAAAACTCTTCTTGCTCGCTGCAATATGCAGCGTCTTAAAGTTCTTTATTACAGGTAATTCTCCTTTCGTCCATGCAAAGAGCAAGCAACATTTTGCTAGTAATAGTAATACAGAAGCTATTCTCTTGGGAGAGGTTTGACATCTCCCAATGACACAAGTCTGGGTGAGTAGTCAATCTGTCCTTCATTGATCAGGCTTATGGTCCTCGCAATCTCATTTCTGTATGCTCTGACTGGTGGGCATTACAACACCAATCGAAGAAGCCAGCTTGGTCAGTAAAGCAGCGAGTGCATTGTGCTGGGGCTACAGGAGCTATAGTAAGTAGGAGTTTTTGTTGAAGGGGCAATGCATCCTGTTTACAATTTTAAATTGCAGTAATTTGTGTCAGTAGTTAATGGAAATGAGTTTGGTCCATGTGCAACAGTAAGCCCAGAGAGCATTATCTAGCAAAATTCCCCTTATCAAATTGGTAAGGATGCTTCCTGAGCTCTGCATGGGTGTTCTAGCTGTGAAAAATACGTGCTCCTTATATTTGTTTCTGACCCACTGCATCCTCCTAACTCAGAGAATCAAGTGAAAGAGCTGAGGACACACCACATTGGCTTTAAAGTGTGATCCCTTTTTAAAAAAAAATATTCATGATGGTTCGTAAACACTGAGATCTATTATAAAAAAAGAACAAAAATATTGCCTTCTTGCATAATTTATTACTGTTCTGTGTGTACAGTAATTCCCACAATATCCTTCATTTGAAAGTTTATAAGGAATGACAAGCCCTGTCAAGGGCAAAAAAAAAAGAAATCGCTGGGTACGCGCACCGTACGCGTACCGTGCGCGTACCCCGCGACTTTTTGGTGGTCCTTCTGGGACCCCCTGAGAAGGGCTAGGGGGTCAGGGGGTCTCAACCCTGCCCCCTTTTTGCATTTTCCACTCTTGTTTTGTGCTCTCTTGTGCCTCACTTCTCCTGAGAAACAAGATGGCTGCTCAGGTGGTCCCAGAAGGATAATAACATATATAAACGTTATCCGCTAATAGAATTAGCATTTACAAAATCTTTGAAATTTATTGAAAATAAATATAGGTTTCACGCCTGATATAGTTAGGAATTAGCATTTAAAAAACCTTGCAAATTCACTGAAAAAACCATAGGTTTCAAGCCTTATATAGTTAGGAATTAGCATTTAAAAAACCTTGCAAATTCACTTAAAAAACCATAGGTTTCAGGCCTTATATAGTTAGGAATTAGCATTTAAAAAACCTTGCAAATTCACTTAAAAACCATAGGTTTCAGGCCTTATATAGTTAGGAATTAGCATTTTAAAAACCTTGCAAATTCACTTGAAAAACCATAGGTTTAAGGCCTTATATAGTTAGGAATTAGCATTTCAAAAACCATTGAAATTGCTCCTATATAGTTAGTTGTACTAACTATATTTCACGCACCCGCAATCCACTGCTGATGATGTCACATATTACATCATTCATGACATGGTGCAGATCAGTGGAACCAGCATGGGTTTTGGGGGAGCCCCAACTTACGCAAATATCTCTATGTCTCAATTTGAGGAAACATTTATTTTATCAGAACCCCAATGGCAAGAACATGTGATACTGTACAAAAGATTCATAGATGACATCTTTTTAATTTGGAACGGCCCATAACACATCCTGGTACGGAACATACAAGAACTGAATGAAAGAAACCCAAGAATTAAATTCACACACTCCATAAGTGAGACTGAGATATCATTTCTGGATGTCAAAATTAGCAAGAAACCAACAGAGTTATCAACCAAAACATTTGTGAAACCTACTGACCGAAATAATACCCTGCTATACCAAAGTTTCCATTCCTCAAAAGTCATCGAAAATTTACCTTTCTCCCAAATGCTAGGAAGCAAAAGAATTTGTTCCACAACTGAAGCCCATGAAGAGGATCTACAGAGATTGAAAAGGAGGTTCGCGGAACGAGGATACCCTGCGAAATGTATTGAGAAAGCAGAAATGCGAGCTAAAACCATCAATTGTGAAACTTTATTGAAAATCAAAAACAAACCAACAATGACCACTCGCAGTGTATTTGTTTCCAAATTTTCCACTAAAGCCATCAACATTAGGAAAATAATCACCAAAAGATGGGAATTACTTCAAAATGATGAGGACTTCAACAATATATTCCAGTTAAAACCCATCTTTGCATATACCAGAAGCCGGAATTTACAATAACATTTGAAAACAACATCAGAACCCAGCAGCACCAACCACAAAGGGATGCGTAAATGCAACAACTGTGTTCATTGTAATAACGTAATGCAACAGGATTTTGTAACTCACCCAAGGACTGGAGAAAAAATTTGTCTTAAATTGACAGCAGATTGTAACTCTAACTACGTAATCTACTGCATAAAATGCCCATGTGGGTTAATGTATATAGGCAAGACTGAGAGGAAACTAAAAATAAGAATAGGTGAGCACAAAAGTATGATAAGGAACCAAAACACAAAATCTAATTTGGCAGCTCACTGGATAGCACATAAACACAACACCTCCCAAGTGCGATTCATGGCAGTGGAAAAGATTGAAAAGAGAGAAGGGTCAGATAGTCGCAAAACCTTATCCCAAAGGGAAGTAATGCTGATTAAAAAATTTCAAACCATGGAACCTTTAGGGTTAAACGATAAATTAGATCTAGGATGCTTTCTATGAATTGTTTTAAGTTTTGAAGGTTGATCATGTGAAACACTAACAGTCAGATGTATACTGTCATTTTAAAATAAGTATTGCTAGAATGAGGTTTCAACATTGTAAAAACACTCAAAGTCCCTTTCTTTTTCCAATGGTTTCCATTATTTTTTATATCTGCGTACAGCAGGCTCTATTCATTTTGATCCTCATTCCTGTTACATAAACGCTGACACAGGCAATTATCAACATTTAATTAAATATTTGAGGTAGATCATTCAAGTTTGATGTACCAGCAACATGTATTTAGTTGCGTCGCGAGTTACGTCTTATCACTCCAATATGGCCGATGGTATTTTCAGCCTCTTTCTATGTCTACATTACCGGCTAGTTTCACATAGCACCACTCCATTTAGAGCATTTGCGTGAGCGGCTCTCATTAACCAGAAACTCGGCAGACTATCGGCAACAGACCTCGGGCAAGACGATAAACGCTCAACAGCAAACTCCGGCGTAAGCTGCTTTCATTGAAATCGGTAGATTTGCGAAACACGCGTTTTCTACACCACTTCGTGTACAGCCCGGTTGCTTACACAGATTTTTGTTTCTCGTTTTTTACAGACTCGCGGTTATTCTTTTAAAGCGAAGCAGGTAATAACAAGCATAATTATAGAATATCAACACACCTGAGTGCAAATCTGAACACACATGCTAAAGTGTTCGCCTATATCCCCTGTTTCCTTTAGAACATATACCCGGATAAACGCATACCGATTAAAGACAGCCACCCGTGAGAACATCTTAGACACGTTGTAACTTTTCTTGCCGTCAAGGTAATTTTCTACGGTTACTTGAAAGCAGCGTGGTTAGTAACTTAGATTAACGAGCTAGATATCCAAAATGGATGTTCCTTGTATTGTTGCAGATACATTGTTCTGGAGAGATTATTCATACACAGCAGGGCACACGGCCAAAAAATCCCTATTACACTGTGAGTGTTTATTGTTTCTATGTTACCTTTCGAATGTGTATAATTGTTGAATGTCAGGAGACTATGTATATAAAGCAGTGTACAGCAATAACGGAGCATGTGGTGATGCACTGTCCATATTGTGTTAGAAGCAACTGAAAGTAAACATGCTTGTATGAGACAAGGAAAAATTCCCCATGATGTTTTCACAGTGTAACATGATGCAACGCAGCATTCTAGTGACCAGGTTTATGTACTACCGCTTAGGCAATAAGGCATTTATAATGACGCAACAGCTATCAACATTTAACTTTGTGTTCAGAATACACAGCATGAATTAAAGAATTCATAGCATGCATTTAGGTACTGAAAATGTATAGTTTAATCGTATGGTTGTAGAGAAAAGTAGGACGGTGGACTCAAAACTGAGCAGTGGCATATATGAGCAAATTAAATAGAAAGTACAAGTTAAGCTAAAATTGATTTTTTGCTTATGATCTTTTACAGAGGCCCCTGAGGAAGGGACGAGGTCCCGAAATGCATCGGGCCGACACTTTCAACGATCGTCGAAATTTGAATGATGGGTTGTATGAGTGTCAATACAGCACATGTACTTTTTTGGATTTATCGTAAAACTATAATGAATTTTCTACACCTGTAGAAAATAATCACTGATATTTCATGAGTAATTACAGAAAAAACGATTGCAAATAAATGTGAAAACAAAGTAAAACCAGTCATAAATGTGTAAAAGAGAAAGTTATTGAAAGCATTTGAATAGGTGGAAATAATTGAATAGCATGCTGTGCGCTCAGTAGGGTCGTGATACCTTGATCACGTACCATTTTTTCTTTGATAATTATCTCACACTTAGGGACAGGCAACCCTATGTCACTGAGCAGCATGCCAAAGAAAGTTCAAAATTTCAGCGATAAAATTGTTTAACACAGTAAAAATTGACTAACAGGTGTGCCAACGGTCTACCCAATACCTTTGACAGTGAGGATATCGCCATTTTCCATGGTGGAAAACCGCAATACCTTAGATGATAGGGCCTGTGGTAATAGCCACACAATCCACCCCCCATGTTAGGAATGCCTTAGTCAGGAATTTAACAGACGTTAAATTCCTGCGTTAAGGCATACTCCTTGATAATATCGCAAAGTTGTCTTCGTGATATTATCCCATGTTGCTTTCACAGCCACGCCTCCTTTGCATCTCATTATCGATGCGAGGCGTGTGAAAAACGGGCGAGCGTGACCTTGATGATAATGCGATAATATTATCGGCGCTTTTTGCCCGAAAATGGTCTCTAAAGCGGCGATAATATTATCGTCGCCTCTTGATGATATGCCCCTAAGTATTCTGAAATCTAGAACCCCCCAAAAAATAAAAATGAATTGTTTTCACCCTTTTGTACTACCGTAAACTACCAGGAGGAGGAAGTTGCAGTTCTTTAATAATCTACTTTTTGGGTTTCACGTGCAAATTCACGAAGCAAGTTCGCTACGAACAGCTTGTACTTCCCACTTATCCACTTGCTGAATGAATCACTCCTTCTGTCTACGGTTCATTAACATGTCAGCGCATTTCATATTTTATACTTTTTTGTATTTTGAATAACGCTTTCTACTGCCAAAGAACATTTTAAGGCTTACAGATGCAAAGGACTGCCTAAACAGACAATCATGCTGTCTGTCAATGTATGTTTTGACCGACGGCCATGCTGTTGAACATCTACATTTCAATTCAAATATTTCTGTTTGTGGAGGGCAAATTAGCTTTAAAATAAGCAAAAAAACGACTACATTTTATAGCAAAGTGCTAAGACATCTTAGTGAATTAAAAGAACCTATACACATTAATTTCTGTACCCTGAAGTGTCATTTTCAGAACTGTTTTAGCTTTCCTCTCCAAATGTTGCAATTACGTTGTGATGGACAACTAAAAGGATACAGTTACATTCATCCCTTACGCCTAGGGACATAGAGGCAGATTTATGTTAACTGGCGCATCCCGAGGGATGCGCCAGTTAACGTGCGCCACAGTGCGCTACAGCTACGCCACCCATGGTGCGCCGCATTTATGATGCGGCGCACCATGGTGCAAAAATGGCACAGATGCGTGACGCATCTGTGCCGGAAATGTGGCGCATTACTGGAGTTGCGTCGCAAGCGCGACGCAGCTCCAGCAAGGCTCGGGGGAGGGGGGGGGTGCCCCATTCAACTAATGCTGCATCAAGACCTACGCCTGCTTCAAGCAGGCGCAGGGTTTTGACGCAGCATTGGCCAGAATGTGACTGAGTGAAATCTCATAGATTTCACTCAGCCACTTTCAGGAGGCGTTCCTGCACAGGAACGCCCCCCCCTGCGCAGGAACGCCTCCTTATGGCGCAGTGCTTTACAACGTGACGCATCTCCTAGATGCGTCACGTTGTAAATAGGGCGCATTGTTTGCGCCGCAGTTGCGTCAAAAAAAGTGACGCAATTGCGGCGCAAAGAGGCGCAACGGCCTCATAAATCTGCCCCATATTTACTAAGGTTCGTGCATCGGTGCACAATAACCTGCTTCGTTATCTTTTGGAAACTACCAAATTAGAGGGACTATTCACAATGAATTGGCGGAGCGTGGCGTTAGCCTCCTTGGCTTAACACCACGCTCCGCCACTTCAGAAACGCAGGGCTGCACCATATTTACAACAATATGGCCCAGCCTTGTGTTTCCCCCTGCGCTGGCGTGAAATTTAGCAGCCTAGCGCCAATGCAGGCACCCTTGCACCATAGTGTAAGGGTGTCTGGATTGAGGTTAAGATTTTTTATGTGCAGGAAGGTGAAGGTGTCCCTTCCGACACATAAACAGTCTTTAAATGGCGTTTTGTCGCTTCTATGTGTGCTGCTTAAAGCAGCACACATATAAGTTGCAAAATGTCTTTTTTTTAAAGACTGCTTATGTGCAGGAAAGGTCACCTTCCTGCACATCAACAATCAATGACGTTTTGTGAAGATGCCGATCTTTGAAAATGAAACAGGATGCTTAAGACCATATCATCTTTCCTAACAGACAGAAACGTATCCACGTTTGAAATGTCAACACTGCAACAACAGCATTAGGGTTCACAGCTTCACATTCATGTAGATATAAAAATAGTGTTGGCACATTATACAGCTTTCCATTTCAAGTATTTTGTTTACTTTATTATGTATCCATGTGTCTTACTATATAGGCCAAACATTCAATCATTACGAAGAATTCGGAACGGCACCTGTTCACAATAAGTTCTGTGGACAACTGTGCTCGCAAAGCTCTTTAATTCTTGTGGTTTTACTGTGAACCTGATTAGATTGCAAGGTTGGAGTTCTGTTACATGCATCTACAGGCAGGAATGTATACAAAGAAACAAGTGCAACATGGCCGATAAATTATATGGATACAGTAGCACCCTGTACTCTATAGGAATAACAGCCACTGAAATATTGCATTGAATAACATATAACGGGGGTGGCATTACAAGGGTAACTAATTCAGGTAGATCTATCAGTCTTATATATACATTTAGACAATGCCAGAGGCGGCTCTTGCATAGATAATATATTACTTAAGGACATAACATGGTAATGGATTGTGTTTTACAGGATGCCAGGATGGAGGTTACACCAACACACAGGCTCGCAATCATGAAAAAATTGGCATATTTTACAGTATATGTCTGTTATCAATCATTCTGAAAGTATAGCTTAAAAGCCATGGCAGGTGCAGGTTTATGTGTTCTTCTGTGAATGGCATGTGACATTGCCAAAGAGGGCATATTTCCACTGTGCGGAATCCTGAATAGCACAGAATTCCGCACTAGGGAATATAGCTCGCTGTGCAATCAGGCATTTTTTTCTCCACGGGGAACACATTTCCCCTCTTCTCCTATACAAATACAAAATGTGAAGGTGAGCCAGTGACCTTCAGATTCAGGAATGGGAGTTTCCCCAAATATTAGATGGAGTAACCTTTCGGCCATGTCCAGGAGAGAAATGGCCAGATTGGAGTATGAGAATGCCCACCGCTGTACATATTTGTGGGCATTGGCACACTTCTAAGACCAAATATTCCTTGGAATGCCCCCTTCCTCACACCATAGTAGAATTTACTACTGTGGATTTCTTTATACTGGTGGTGGAGAAATCTGTAGCAGTAAATTCATACAAGCTTGCAAGGTATCCTTTAGTGACTTTTAGGCAGGTGTAAACAGAGGTATTTTTGGCTGTTAATCTTTGTTTATGCTGAAAGTATCTTAATGACTTGGTCTCCTTATTTTGAAGGCCACATTAATTATCAAGGAGACACATCTTATTGCTTAATTTGTATGTATTGATATTATCTGATCTTTTTGGAAGAATGATGGCGTTACTATTTTTATATATATGAGGATACGGAGCTCGCTCCTAACACTGAGCCATTTATTTACCACGGCTTTGTGTCGGTGCCAGTGCCACAAAATGAGTATAACCAGTGCAAAGTCTTGATTAACAAGTACCTTTCCAGCGCAAACTTGTTATGCTCTGGAAACTTATCCAAAAGGAGAGCAAATAGTGCTATGCGCTACCGTATGTTACTTTGCATCACAGGGGTGTTCCCTGGATGGTACATGGGTGTTCCCATGCAATCACCCTGGATTTAATTGCAACCCCCAATATACTAACAATGGTGGACAGGGCATTCAGCCCAAAAAGTTGCTAAAAGGGAGGATTTTTTTTATTTCTCTTAACTTTTTTAACATTGCATGTGAGCTATACTGTACAGCACATTCCATGTGGGAAATGTTTAAAAGTTAGTCAAAGCCTAGGATTTTATACTTGAAGGACCTGCACTGGCTCCCCGTCAACAAGAGGATAACCTTCAAGCTCCTCACCCACGCACACAAGGCACTCCACAACACCGGACCAGCATACCTCAACAGCAGACTCAGCTTCTACACCCCCACCCACCAGCTCCGCTCTGCCGACCTCACCCTGGCCACAGTCCCCCGCATCCGAAAAGCGACCTCCGGCGGCAGATCATTCTCCCACCTCGCCGCCAAGACCTGGAACACCCTCCCCATCCACCTACGGCAGACCCAAAACCTGCTGTCCTTCAGAAGACGCCTCAAGACCTGGCTCTTCAAGCAGTAGCAGCACCCCCCAGCGCCTTGAAACCCTCATGGGTAAGAGGTGCATTTTACAAATGCTATGATTGATTGTTTGAAGGATGCCCATCCAATAAAAAAACTATGTTAGACATAAGGCAGATACCTATGCACTTTGGTGCAAGAGTGTGTGCAAGGCACAAGCAGGCTCATAGCCCACAAGTACAGAGGAGAAAAATAGAACAATATTGTTATAGGTATGTTGCTTTTCTCTCTCCCTCTAATACAACACATTAAAGCATGACATATTTGTAAATCTGCCCCTTACTTTACAAGAAAACAGACACAGCCCATATCCCTGAGACAACTAAATATAGTTTTGTATTTTAGAAACTCAATCAGATATATTTCTGATAGCTGATTGAGACAAAGGGCCTTATTACGATGCCTGCCGGACGAGCGTCCGACCGGCACCATAGCAGAAGCTGGACCGCCTGACAAGGAGTTGGGGGTCCCATTTCCATTATTTGGATGTGACCACCTTCATGGCAGCCGGAAAGTGAATAGTTTCCATTGGGGCTTGTGCTGCAAGCTGCAGCACAAGCAGCAAATAGAAAATATACACTTAGGAAATATCCATGTACTGTGAGGCAGGCACCATGGGTTTCCTGCCACAGATGTATGGATGTTCGGGGGGCCCATAGCGGAGGGCCTCGGAGGACGGGGGCCTTGCTAAGGGACCCAAAAGGCTATTTCTGACAGCCTGTTCATGTTGGAAGAACCAACATGAAAAGGCTGGTGGAAAGATGGATCGTAATCCCCACAGAAAAGCCCGAGAAGACACCTCCTTCATTGTGGGGTATGCGATCCGACTGAGCGGCCGATGGGTTCTTTGAGCTTGTCAGATGCTGTTGATCGGTCCCTCCACCAATGTGGTCCAACTGACTGCCTCGTAATGCGGCGGTCTGACCACAGCCTCAGATGTCTGTGGGATTGACACCGAGTTGCAGTCCGTTTTGGTACACCAATATCGTAATGAGGCCCAAAATGTTTTTAAGTTCTCTTCAGAGTAGCATTGCTATTATCATATTGTTCAACTTTATTCAAATACTTGTATGTTGATTGTACTGTGGCAGATTGGATGGAACAGCATTTACACTACATACCCAGAATTATGAGTACAAATGAATGTGGTTGACATTGAGATAGAAAGGGTTCATTATTAAAGTTGATTTAAAAGTTTAAAACATGTTTCAAGGTGATTGTGTTGGAAATGAAAACTATGAAATATTAGAACTAACGTAGTTCACTTTCATTATCACAAATTTATGTCTGTCATTTGATAATGTGAACAATGAACAATATATTTTTGAGTGATTACTTTTCTGACCAATACTGCGGCTTCCCTGTAGAAGTGTGAAGTCAAGAAACCAGTGTGCAGGCAATGCCATTCATAAACTACGACTGTGACAAAGACATTGGATAATATTTGAAAATAAGTCTTTATTCCGTTTAGACAGATAAATAATTGCTGCATTTTATCTTCATTTCAAATACAATTGGTCTGGCGTGGATGTCATGAAAGGCAACATGTCTACATAGATTGGTTTGTGATAGGTGTATTCATACTTGGAAATGATGCACTGTTGATAGGACAATTCAACAAGGTTATGCAAAGTATGAAAAGGACAAGGGGGTCTTTCTGAAGGTCAAAATAGTAACCATGGAGCTCAAACGAGTTTCAAATACACTGTCATAATCCAGAGGATTCATTGGATTACATTTTGAGATTTCATCTTTCTAGCCTCCACGGGCACAAACTTCCTGGTTTTCGGAATTTCCTCATGGGAACATTGCAAATAGCTTTTTGAATCGAACAACTTTTGCCAGTGAAAATATTATTTTAGCAGTCTCACAAAGTACATGCCTACTCAGATTTGCTGTTTTAGATGCACACTCGATTGATTGTTTTTTTGGGCCACTTTCAAGAACTCATAGCACTGTTTTAAGGTATTCCCAAACAACGTACTGATGAGTACTAGACTCTTTAATGGGGAAATCTTTTGAAATGTTTAGCTTGCATTTCACCTCATAGTATAATAATTAAGAGTTCTCAAAGAGACAAATGCAAGTATATTATGTGGAGCAATATAAGTGCTCAATTTAATAACAAAAATGTAAGCAAATTTCAGTTTGAGTTTTTTAGAATGAATTACGGCACAATTCTGATTGTTACATCGCATTTCATCACCATAGACAAAGTTTGACCTCAATAAACATTCAATGTCATTAGTCTAATCTCAGTGGTTATCTAGCGGGTTACCAGCACAGTGGTAATCCAATTCCACATACTCACCTGGGCCCATGAATTCATTCACAACAAACTGGCAATATCCGCTGGGGTCATATTTTTGTAAATATCTAGATTAGTTATTTCTGGTCCCTATCTAATCTTTCACTGATCAGAGAGTTATTTCCTCTGGTCATTGGACCATTAGTTGAACTACTTGATGGTGAAATGACATAGGATTTCAATTTTACTCACATCATTGGAAATTATCACAGAGTCGGGGTGTATTTTTAAATTTGATCTCAGATCAAATTCATGTGAACCAGTTACACAGTACAGAACAGGCTCCGTCTCTCACAAGAGGGAAGATTCAAACAATCAATCAAATTGCATTTATTTATACTTTGTAATGACATACATGAAAGGGAGAGGATAGGGAGAAAAGCACATAAACGCATACACATATATAATTATAGTTACCTAGAATTATATGGAAACCAACTCTCAGCCCTAGGAATTGGTAAGGGTACCCCAGGAAAGATCTGGCGAACAAAGGCTTCAGGACAGGAATCAGGACAGGAATTCAGGACAGGACAGACGACCTCTCCATCACCGACGTTTGCATAGCACCCCTCTCTTCCTTCTTGAGATTCTTCTGCGATCTTCTTCTAACTTAATTTGCTTAAGATAGTTTGTTCAGCAACTCGATTCTTCTTCAGCATCACTCGTCACTCCGAAAGCATCCCGGTCTCATGCTACCGGATCTCTGTCTCCAGACTAAACTAACTAACTAAAGCTACCTCAATTATACCTTTCTGTAAGCTGGTACCACCCATTAATGTTTCAAACTTATGACATTTCTAACTTCAACTGAACAGGCAAGGGGAGTTGATCATCACACCTTGCTTAATTTCCCATTACTTTCTTTCAGTTCTTTGTTTAACCCGTTCCATACTCGCGTTGGCCGTTGGCCGGCGCGAGCACTACCTTCTGGTTGCTGCGCATGACCATTTGCCAACGCAGCCCCGCCCACTCTGTAGAACGCCCGCACCGGGTTGAAATCCCACCCCTTAATTTTCATGCTTAAATCTTTATTCCCACTCGCATTCACATTGCAGTTGTTACAAATCATAAAAAAGTCTGTAGGTTCTCATCCATTTCAGTAGACTGTCATTCTGGTTCTCAGGAAAGTAGCCATTCGCAACCTTGGATGACGTTCAAGTTGACATTGCGTGTTCCAGCTTGGTTGCACTACGCATGTGCGGTAGAACGAGAGGGAATAGACCGTGTTTCATGTTGCTAGGCCCATAATAAGCACTATTGAAAGAGTCAAAAAAATATGTTAAAATAAAAAATAAATGGTTTCACTGTATACCACTTTCTCTATTCTAATCCCATTTACTTATTTTTATTCTTCCTGCATTAGCATTAGTAAAATAGCTGGGTTTAGTTTTCAGCAAGCAGGTGGCAAGCATGTGAGTTTCCAGGGGCCATTTTGTTCACTACTGTGCAAGTGCAAAAAGTTTCCTTCAAGCAAAAAGGTACGTCATGCTACGTAGATGCAGTAGATGCATGCGCACAAAAGATTTTTGCTTAGCGGCCTTTTTAGAAATTCACTCAAATCACTTATTAGTAAAACACATAGGCAAGCTTCTTCTTTTCTCGTAAATGTTGTGTCTTGCATATTATTTCCACAATACAGTTTTAGTATGAGGTTAAAGTTACATGAGAAGATTGATTTCAACCAACTCTCCTTTTTCACGAGTCCTAGCTCCATCAGTGGAATACTCTACAAATCTCATAGATCCATCATCCGCTGTGAGAAAAGGTATCCCAGATGCGCTATTTTCCAGACAGCATTTCTATTACATGTGTTGACTGTTCCAAAATGAGATTATTATTAATATTATTATTAGTCTCATTAATATTACTAGTATTATAATTAGGACAAATGTGATGATGCCTACAATACCAATTTGAGTTCTTTGCAACGCCACCAATTTAAGAAATCACTTTTGAAAATGTGTACAATGTGTATCATATATTGATTTTGTTAACCCCTTTTTCATACAAGGCTAGGCCTATACAATTTATACTGAAGCCAGCCTTCAAGGCACATTATTTTACAAAGGATTTGGTTGATCATACAAGAAAATTGCTAGTACAGGGGCATAACAGATGCCTCCCAGGGGCATCCAACTTTAGGCCTCCACCAGTCAGCGTAAGACCTATACATATCTCCAAGATACAGGAGTCTCGTAAACACCTCACCACTGACTAAAAGAGACCCCTCATTTAGTGTTACGCCGTCTTACTTGTGTGGACACGTTTGTTAATCCTTCTCACCTGTACCGAGCAACCGTGTCCAGAGATGTTTCTTTTGATATTAACTGTTCTCTGATATTTCAAACAGTTTTGATTCAGCAGGTAAGAAAGACGTCAACCAAGATAAAAAATAAAGGAAGCAGCAGTAAACAAAGAGTGAAGTATGCCCTTGTTAGTGTTATGAATGTGGCGCATGTTCACAATGTTCAGCACTTTCTTCGACACTAGCATGACCTTGAGGTGCTAGTCAGACCAACAAAGGCAGGGCACATTGAAAAGATCAACTCGACCGTTAGGAAGGGACCCTTTCTTTCCACCACCTTGCGGGTTTTGGAAATACTGACATTTGTAAAGAAATTGTTAGATAAGCATGAAATACTCAAACAAACATTCCATCAAATGGAAGGGTAGACGCCTAGCAGTTTTCAATTCCAGGTGCGTCATTGTGCAGAGAGTCGAGTTATCACAGAGTAAAGAGGTCTTTGTTATTGTTATTCAGTAGGGGTCCCACCTGTTTTTTTATTTCCCTTCAGGACTGGTTCAGACATGCCGGATATGAAAGCAGACAACCTGTTGCCATGCTCAGAATAACAAATGGAAAGCACACACCACTGAGCCAGGCTGAATTTAAAAAGAACATCCTGGACCAAAAGAAAAATTGTTTAGGAAATTGAGGTGTGGATTATGAGGAATTTAGGCTATCATTGTGAGTAGGCTGAGGGATTTACCACAACCGATAAATACCATTTCTTCAGGGTGAATAAATTACTGGGTGCGGAAAATATACCTTCTGTTTTCACTTGGAAATTAGGCATAACATACGGAATAGACGTTTATCCCCTCCCCCTAGATTTGCATGTTTTGCCTTTGTCCCTTTGATTGACATGTCGAATCTGTCCAGAGGAATCCGTGATGGTGGGATACTTATCACATAACTCAAAGCTTCGATCTCTGTGCATACTCCTGTATGAAAAACAAAGGAGTGCAAGGGTGGCTTGCACTGTTTCCAAGGGCACTCCGGTTGGAGGAAAGCTCCTAAGTTATATTTTCATCAGTGCATATCATGTAATTCAAGCAAGTGTAGTCGTAGTAATCTTTTTTTGAGAGATCCTTTATTTAGTGGGTCACATATTACATCTTCATAGTGACACCTTATTTAACGATGTGTTTTAGGTAAACAATTAACCAACATCCATAGATCTATGCATCATCCCTATGCATTTCGGGCAGGGCCCTTCGTCAGGGGATAGCAAAGAATCTGTAAGTAAATGAATCGATGTCAGGAAGGGGAGCTCGCAACCACGGGTTAAATAAACAGTTCAGTATGTGTGAAAAAAATAATAACATACATGCGTTAATTAACAATGGTGGGAAAGAACCAGAGGTGCAGAAAATGAGAATAAAGAATAAACCAATGTCGATAATACCGTGTGGTCCAAATTTAAATAAAACCTCAGGGTGGGTGAGAAAGAACCACTGTAACATGGATAAAAACGGAAAAGACCTGATAGACCCGAATTCCATTACATGCGTGTGAAACGAATAACAGAAGAAAGTGCTGAAATCTAAATGGTAGAGTGAACAATCTTAACGAGGCGCAAGTTGAAGGAATAGCCGTACGAGTGAAGGTGAAGTAGATATAAGCTTACCGATGGGTTAGTATAGCAACGCGCCAAACGCCGTGTTGCCGAAGGTTAGTGAACAGCCAAGACTAACGCGGAAGTAAATAACGACCATGAAAGTAAACGACGGACTAACGAATGTGTGGAAGGGAGAAAATGTCGTGACGGTAAATACTCAATCGTGTGGAAAACCTCGTAAGGTACACAGGAAAATATAGTAAACCAATGATAAGCATACGCTGCAAGTGAACAGTAAAACAAAATATATGCGTGTGCATACAAAACACTCATACTCGAAAATGGCGGCCATCTTAGAATGGGCTCAAGATAGTATGAGTAAACAGAGGTAACATTACTGATATAACCAAAACAGAATGAAGGAAGACAAGGGGTGAAATAGATGGTCAATGGGGAAAAAACGAATGGAAAAATAGGTAAAGAACATGTCAAGGACCAGAGGTTGAAAAAAGTGATAAAGGTTAGGAAGGTTGTACCAGAAAAATTATAAACCAAAAGAGAGTAGAATGAAAAAAATCAGTTTAAGAGCCAAAGCAAGAAATTACAGCAAGAAACCACGTTGACAGAAAAAGTGAACGGAGTGGGGATAGTGGAGACGTGGAAAACCAGAATATAAACATGCAGCTTGAGACAAAGTTAAGGAAAACGTATGTATGTAGGAACAACAATTATCTATAAGAAACAACTATATTCAAGTCTGTCATTAAGCCCCTTGGGCTGGCAGGCATCAAGTCTCTTGATCCACACTGTTTCCCTTTGGAGTAGTAGTTTCTTGTTGTCAACGCCTGCTCTCAGTGGGACAACCTCCAAGACAAGGAACTTCAGTTGGCTCACGTTGTGCTGGTGTGTCATGAAGTGAGCAGCCAAAGGTGCCTTTGTTGATCTGTTCCTGATAGTGCTTTTGTGTTCGGTTAAGCGAACGTTAATCTTTAGTTCGGTTTTGCCTACATAAGGCAATCCGCAGGGACATTTGAGTAGATACACTAGATTCGTAGAGTCACAAGTAGCATTAGTTCTCAATTTGATGGCTTTTCCTGATGATGGATGGTTAAAGGTGTTGCCTGGAATTATATTGTGACAATGACTGCAATTGTGGCACGGTCTGGTGCCACAGTAGTTGGTGGAAATGTCAATGGGTTCAGTATCAAGGATGTTCTTGATGTTTCTGGCTCTCTGGTATGCAAAGAGTGGTTTGGTGTTAAAAATGCCCTGAAAGTCTGGTTCAAAGCGAATCATATCCCAACTCTTAAGGATGATATTTTTGATGGCCTTACTTCTGGTCGAGTATTTGGAGACGAAAACCGGTCTTTGTTCACCAGTTAGTTTGATGTTGGTTCTTAGAAGTTCTTCCCGGGTTTTGGTGGCCACTCGGATTTTCGCTGCTTGTAATGTAACCTCAGGATATTTTCTGTCTCTGTACTTCTGTAATATCTTTTCTTCCGATCTTTCATAGGCTTCTGATTCTGAACAGATTCTTTTAGCCCTTAGAAGCTGAGAGTACGGCAAATGTGTCTTGAGTGGTGTGGGATGACAACTGGTGAACATTAAGGCGTTGTTCCTATCCGTAGCTTTAACGAATAGGTTGGTAATCAATTTGTTGTCATGTAATGTAACCTGGACATCAAGAAATGGCAAACTTTGTGGACTGATGGTGTGAGTAAACTTAATATGATCATCCAGAGAGTTTATGTATTTCAGAAATTCCAATATTTCATCCGGTTGACCAATCCAGATTAGGAAAATGTCATCTATGTACCTCCATAGGGTAAGGATGTTGTTGATCCATTTGTTGTGACTCAAGATGTGGTCTAGTTCCATCCGGTGCATAAACAGGTTAGCATAGCTGGGAGCAGCACAATTTCCCATTGATGTTCCAACGAGTTGAAGATAGTATTCATTGTTATATGAAAAGTAACTATGGTACAATGTGAACTGTAGAAGTTCAAGTATCAGAACTTTCAAAGTGTCATCGATGGGGTGGTGTAGTAGAAAGGATTCTATGGCTTCCAAGCCCCTGTTATGCGGAATCGATGTGTACAGAGCACATACATCAATGGTTACCAGAGTGTGTACTTTATCCGGTTCAATGGTGACCTGTTGGAGGCGGTTCAGAAAGTCGGTGGTGTCGCGTAGGTAAGTGGACATGGATGTAACAATGTCTTGTAGATAAAGGTCAATGAACTTGCCAGTGGGCCCTCGGAAACAGTGCAAGCCACCCTTGCACTCCTTTGTTTTTCGTTCAAGTTCCAGTCCCTACCGGCCAGAAGGGACCATTTCCTGGCACCCTAAAATACTTACTATCCGTCTACCTCATTACCTTGATGAACATTGTATACCACGAGTGCCGCCATCTCCTATCACTCATACTCCTGTATGCCCAGGAATCAGACTTTTACCCCATCTCAAAATCAATGTCTTTAATTCTTATACTCAGCACACCCAGGAGAGCTGTACATTAATCCAATTGTTGTACATGTTCCTATTGGTCTAGATTTTGAACCATTGAAAAATTCATGTTATGTTGTTGTAGAGCATCAAAAACAAGGTAATGGTTGGAATGCTTGAATTAATCTCACTCTCTAGCAATCGCTCTGACTGCATCCCTATCCATCATAATTCACCCACTATGCCACCTCAGTTCCCACCCAGTCATATGCAAATTAGTCTTGATCCTGCACCAGTGGGAACAGTCCAGCCAAACTGCCAGGCCAGGTCTACCCTGAACCAGAACACAAGCAACCCAGGTCCAGTTTTTCCCTTGTTAGGGCTCATCAGCCAGGTATAGCTTGCTTCCAATGGCAGAGTGAGCATGCAACACACATCTAGGCATACCCATCACACTTAGAACATCAAAACATGGTGATGGATATAAAGCTTTAATTATTCTCAGCCACTGAAAATCATTCAGGGACACATTCCAATCCATTTGATTTTTGTCCACCTTGTTACCTCAGTTTGGATCCAGCCATATACAAATCAATCTTGACCCTGGCTTAAAAAGCTATGCCCTCTTAGTAATCAGCCCTCATGTGTGCCCTACCCGAATCCTAGGTAGTCTTAATACCTTTTCCTTCAATTAATCTCTATGGAGAGGGGAAGGTGACAACTCCTGTAGTGCTTCTCGTGTCATCACTTCGTAACACTAGCAGATCCTCTGCTAGCAGAGCCTCCGTTACAGAAGCATATGGAAGACACGCAAATGTTGCCATTTGTCATCCTTACATGGCTTGGCATGTAACTAGCTAGGAAATTCCAAAAAACATGCAGCTAATTCAATAACCGCTAGGCTGGTGATATAAATGTAGATATTAGTTAAGGACTAAACTAAAAGAGAAAGTAGGAAAGTGTCAAAGTAGCTGCATTGACTGTTGCTGCATGCGGTGCAGATATGTGCATTACATTATTGTTCCAACTTCAAACAACATTTCTGTTGATAAAACATCATACAATCATACACCTACTGAGAGATAGTCATGGATACCAAACAGGTAAACATTATTTGAACCTCAAAAATAATTTTAATTTGAAAGCTGTTGCATTTAGCCATATTATATAACCATTTCTTCCATTCATAGTATTGTGAGAAAGCATCAGATGATGTAGGTGCAGGTGTGTTGATGTAGTTCCTTAGGAGGTGGGAGAACGGACCATAAAGATGGTGCTTGCTGAGATACCACTAGTTCAGAGCCTGGTTCCAAGTAAATTAATTCCATGGTTGAAATATATTAAATCCTCTTTCACGTCACTAGGGAGACCGGAGCTATTTTTAAATCCACATGATATTAGGAAGGAGGATGTTAAATGGATTAAGCAGGAATTTCTGGCGAGGGCTTGTTTACAGAGAGAGGAGGTGGAATTAAGAAAACATCTCGTAAGAACCTATTTGATTTTATCTACCACTCCTTCTCTGGAACCTTATTTAAAAATTATCACTAACCCACTCCACAGATCCCTGCTAACAAAATTTAGAATGAATTTAATCCATTATTCGCTTGGCTGTTTTCATTCGTGGGCTAAACCTGAAGATGTCGCACCCTGTAGCTGTGATAAGTTTTCAAACCAGGACACTCTCCATTTTATGTTTTTTGTGTGGACATTATACTGTTGAGAGGCAAAAATATTTAATCTCGATCTTCAAGGATACCAGTTTTACTCAAGTCAGACCAGCATTAATTTTTTTGCAAACACTGCCTAACACTTTTATAATGTTCAGTGTTGCAAGTCATCTAACAGCTGCTTTTAGATCAAGGTGTAAGAGGGTCCTGCAAACTGTCCCCTTTTAACCTGTTTATACTTTTTACCTAAATTTTAACATATTTTTAATGCATTGTTAATATTTTATTGACTATGAGATGTAATTATACATATTGTGCATTTTAAATTTGTTGTACTGTGTTTGCCTTTTATGATTTTAAAAAAATCGAATAAAGTGTATTTTGACTGACTGAAAGATAGAGTGATAAGTTCATGACCTCATAATATCAAAACCTTTTTTTTAAAAAAGGAGCCAATTGTAATGAATCTCTCAAACCGCTTATCGGTTTAAGGATCACACAAAACGGTCTCTGTGGGATTGATGTCAAAGACGAAGGATGGGTGAACATAGAGCGCAAGGGTTTTAGCACTCTAGACAAAGACGCTTTTGGCAGTGGAGTGTACCCACTCTCTATTAAATGGGCTAGATTTCAGGCTGTGACTTGTATTCTGGCACCATCTAGCAGTGGAACACAAAGGATTGCCTTACAAGGCTGACTGGATGGTCTAATGCATAGACAAGGCACTGTTAGCAATATATACCCATATGTACCTCAAACACAAACCCCACTGTGTCATTGTTCAACTTAATAAGGAGAGCATGGAATGTACATCTACTAGGATAGTGTTATGGCCAGTGCCACCAACAGCCCATACTTTCATCTACATTTTGCATGCAGTCCATGAAATTCCCTCTGTTTCCATGTACCACTTGGTGCTGACCTTGTGTCTCTAGGTGGTGAGCATAGTCACTCGTTTTTTGGGACAGGGGCTCATTTTCTATGATCAGAATTTGACAGATAGCAAGAACGAGATGGTATACTACCAGAATATCAGTGTGGAAAAATATACTGATCTAAATATTGACTACCAAAATATTTTGACAAAAAGTATATGTAGGTATGCATAGAATTATAGAGATACTATTAAAAACTCCACATCCACATCCAATATCCTCAAGAATTAATAGTTAAAAAACAAAAAACACATACATTTGCCAGTTATAGAACAGTAAGCTAACTACAGCTTGCCACACCATTCTACACTTTTAATACTAACTCAAATTATATAATTGATGATATCACTGATACGGACATCAACAATACTGTTACTAAATGTACTTTATATAACTTTACATTATATTAAAAAAATTGATTGATAGCAAATAGCCTACAGTGACGTAGAACCTAAAACGATGTGCAGAGGAATAGAATGAACAAAATGCATGCCCTAGACTCAAGTATGGCTCTGCAATGCAAACGGTATGTGGTATACGATTTAACTATAAATAAACACTCAAATGCAAAAAGTATCTTCTTCTTAAACAAGGGTAAAGGCTGAACTCAGCTTGTTTTAGTTGCAAATCAACTTGCCAAAATAGGTGCGGCCCCATAAGCCTCTACCAGTGTCTAATCCTAGACAGACAATTATGCCTACCCCATCTGCACAGTGCCATTAGCTGAGTGAAGTGATAGTTTTATGCAGGTTTTTGCCCGTGGGAATTCCCTTTTTATGTTTTTGTATGATTTAACCTGTTGGCAGTTTTTCTCTTTTTGTGGGATTTTTTTTAAGTAACTTCATTGATGAGAAGACTGTGCATTGCAGGGTGCAAGTTACAGTTACCTACAGTACACTTTCTGGGGCCATATGCATAAACACATTTTCCCATAGACACAGAATGGGTAAAACCCTTTGATACATCTGGCCCCTAGTTAATTAAGATAACCATAACTGGTGAATTTCAGAAGCTTTTTTAAATTTAAAATGTTACAAGGTCATCGAAACACTGAAATTCTCAAGACTGGTTGCTAGAGGTCGCTAGTGAGCTGTGAACTGTGACCGGTGCATTCAGACCGTAGAACGCCATTCCAGACGCCGAGCTTGTTGCCGCCGCCGTGCTCTGCCTGCTTTTTGCTGTACCCACAAGCCTGAAGCCTGAAGCCTTATACATCTTGCATCTTGTTGGGAGCTGGGAGCCGGGAGCCGACGTCACTGGTTGTCTCCGCCTTTGCCGTCCGCCGTTCCACTTTTGCACCCGTGGTTGTGTCGGCAGCGGCGGTAGCGGTAGCAGGGAGACTACGGTGGCGGAGAGGACGAGGCGAGGCGAGGGTGAGAACGAGGATGAGGGTGCGGACATGGGCCTAACCGCGAGAGCAACGGCAGAAACGTGGACGAGGTAAGCCTGCTTGCACAGTCTGCTTGCACAGTCAGGCAAATCATACCGTCCAGTTCAGTATATAAACAGCGAGTGAGCTCATAAAGACTCAAAAAAAAAAAAAAAAGACTGGTGTAACGGCAAGACTGCTTCTGGGCAGCTCCAATTGAACCCATCAAGCTGAGCTCTGTAAAGTCCACTAAAGCTCACTGAAGCCTGCTAAAAGTGTAGCCTTCTTGATCTCATTCATACTATTCATATTATATCAAAGAGGATTTTAACCCACCAACTTAAAGTATCATTCAACTAATAAAACCACAAGCTGCCTGTTTTTTACTCTACAGTAGGTAACCATAGTAAGCTGCATTGAACCTGCGCTGGACCTGCATGAATCTGTACTAATTTGTGCAAAATACTATCTCTGAAACATAGTCTGGTAAAAAAAAAAAAAAACCAACCATCACACTGTTGCTGTCATACAAACGCATAGCCACAGCCACTGCCCCTCCCTGACGGCAGCTGCTTTAATGCTTTACTGCGTACTGTGAATACCGTTATACCTGAGTACAAATTGTGTCTAACTGGGCCGAGCTTGGAAGGGGTAATAGTGCCACGGTACATATCAGAGGCAGACGGGCTTGGGTGGAAGTGCAGACTCCTGTGGAACACGCGGATTTAATAACGAGTGAGAAGCAGCAGAGTGAGGAACATTACGAAAAAATACACTCAGACACAGAGAAACCAGTGCACATAATAAAGCCAAGACTATGAGATCAGGAAGGGAACGGATGCAGGCACAACAACAAAACGAGCAAAAAAAATGCAGCAATCTACGGTATCAAAAAAGTTAAAAACCAATGCAGCAGGGCTGTCCCAGTCACTTATCTCCCCGATAGTACGGATGTTTGAGAAATCCAGTAAAATACCGGACAAGTTCCAATTCATGAAGGATCCAACTGGAGCCCTAATGCTAATGAAAACAGAATCGAATAACATCAAACTCCAGACCCCAATGAAACCGACTACCAGTGAGACGCATAACATGTTACTCAACACTCAGCAAACGGAGCAAAGAGAGCAAATTAGCGTCAAAAACCAAAGTGATGGCCAAGAAAGACTGTCTACAGGGCAAACTCAATGGATATCTCACCAACAATCTGCGAAAGTACTGATAAACGGCAATACAAACACAGAGCCAGACAAAATGGCGACTACTAAGGTATTTGATGTTGACTCGCCTTCAAATAAATCGTTCTCGCAAATCCAGGGAAGCACGCATCAATATCATGAAACTAGAATGGAGCATGCATCATCATGTTTTCCAAATGAAGTCAATGTTAAAATAAATAAACGTTTGCCGGTAACTACCGAGGAATTTTAAGTACATCAAAATCAGGACAGTACGGAGCAGGGGGCTGTAAATAACAAAGAGAAATCCCTAGAACCAATGATGCTGAGGGAGGAGCTCGAAGCTCCTTTAGAAAAAATCGCTACAGCCGAGGACAGCTCTGACAAAAAGAAGGGGGAATTGAAAAATAAGGTGGAAAATCCAACTACACTCACTAAACCCATTAAGAGAGGTACAAAACAACAAGAACTTGGTATACCATGGGATATCTTCTATCAAACCTCGACACTCACGCTAGAAGCGCTACACTACCAATCAAATAAAATGGACATACAAATTGACCTCCTAAAAATGATGGCCAATAACGTGCCGGGAATTGACAACAAACTTGCCCAACTAAACAATTTGATAATCAGAATTCAGTCTGAAAATGAAAAAACAACTTCCGACAGTATCTATATTCCTATTATGGATAAACTAGCAGCACTACCAGCAGTTTTATCAAGTATATTAGAAGACACTAAAAGAAATATCCAAGTCAGCAAGGATAAAGATATAATGGATAAAGCTACTACAATGGAATGTAACAAAGGAAAAGAGTATGACGTCATGAAAGGTCCTGAATTAAAAAAGACATCAAAACTACAGGATGTAATAGTAAATTCACCACCTCACCAAGTTAGAGACCAGCCACAAAATGAAACTATGACTAAACCCAATCAAGAGGACCAAACCTACAATAATATCGAAACAGCTGGCTTTTCAACAATGTCAAAACGCCAAAGAAAAAAACTGCGTAAAGCCAGAAAAATTGAAAAAACTAAATAGGTCTGCTGCAAGTATATCTGAGGAGGACCAGATAACAATAACTCCAGAAGATAGAATGAAAGGTAGAAAACATTTCTATCCAATATTTGATAAAACCCAAAAAACTGAACTAACAAAAATACCGAATCCCAATCCAAGTGAAACACCAATCCTAACAACGAAGTAAAATAAACAACTTGACGAAAAAGAGGATTTCAAGTCCCATGACATACTGCCACGGGAAACTGAACTGGATATAAATCAAAAAGAAGTGGAAAGAGCCAAAAAAAGGTCGCCTAGACAAAATTCCTGGATCTAGCCCTATTAAATCAACCATAATTACGATTCCTTAACTAAATCAAAGTTTGGGTAAAAGAACAATAAAAGATGAAGTCCCTATAAAGATAAAGGAGGTGAAAGCTCCGCTAAGTACACAAGAATGGGATCAACTACAGATTGAAAGTACAGAGGGGAAAAAAACAATTAGTTACAAGCCAAACCGATTTGATATAAATGACTTACCCTCTCATCAGAACACCAAAACCAGTGTAAAATTGATGTTTACTCCAGAATTCCAGTCGAGGGGTGGGCATGACATACTTAACCGTGGGAACTTACTTAGACTTTTCAAATCTATACCAGCGTTGAATAAAATCGTAAGTGAGGATATTATCTCGATTGAGTTTATAGAGGGGTCTAATAGTAGCCACACCCCGACATTGACTACATTAATCTCTCCCATAATATCGGAACAGATTCTGAAGGAGAGTCCGACTTTCAAAGCCTGGGGCATTGTAATAACCAAATACAGCCCTGAGGTCTATCCTATTCCCTTTATAGGGGATGACTCAGCATTAAAATTGGAAAAAACTGAGACACAGATAGTTACTGTCCTAAAAAATGCACTGGGTAGATCACCAATAAAAAATGTATGTACCCAAACACAACCCATAAAAGATGCAAACTTAGAAATAAATGAAAAATGGATCAATGCTGCCCTGCATAGCAATTACAAACAATGATACAGTACTACATCGCAAATAGGAGTAATGGGTAATGATACAGAATCAATTAAAATGTGTTCTTGGAATATTAACGGGTTAAGAGGCAAGATCCAGAACACGCAAATTGATTCCCTAGTAGGTACATTTCAGATTGTAGTACTACAAGAAACATGGGAAATCAACCAATTTCTTTTACATGGATATGCTGGCTACTATGAACATGGCAAGAAAGACCAAAGGTTCGGGCGAGCAAGCGGGGGTCAGGCGATATTTATCTCAAATACATTACACGTCCATCACGAACAAGTGGCGGTAAATAGCACGAACATTCTGATAGTTAAATTAATCTACAAAACAACTAATCAAAAAACTAAAATTTTATACCTGATCATCGTCTAAATATTGCCAAATAACCGAAGTAGAGAAACAATTTGCGGAACATTAAATAATGGTTTAATCACCATGATGTTAGAGGATCCACTAGCATACTTTTTGATAACTGGGCATTTCAACCTTAACCTCATGTCAACCCACGAAAGAGATGATATAACCCAAACGCAAAATCTGCAGTGGCTAATTCCAGAGCAGGGACTAGGCAATGATAATGCCGACAATAAGAACAGAATGGGAAAAAAATTGTAAGGGATATTGAAGCAATGAGACTACGAATTCTAAATGGCAGAATAAAATCGGATGTGCCTCCTGCATATAGTTACTTTGGGTATAATGCTCACTCCAGGCTTGATTATACTATGATTTCGTTATATATGTTTCACAACATTACCTTGTACCAACTAAACAAAGTAAAGGAAAGTGACCATGCCCAGCAAATAATTATAATGAACATAGGAACAAATACAAACAAGCTCTACCGGACTGTGCAAGGGCAAATTGGAACAACTAACTATAAAAAAATATTTTGGAACGTTGGCAACAAAGAAGTAATGAACAAGCAGATAGAAAAGCTTATTTGATCATTCTTTAACGAAACTTCATTACAATCAGGAATTGAGCAATGGGAATATCTCACTGGATTACTAATTAAGACTCAAAGTGAATTGCAGTCAAATAAGAACCGAAGAAGGAATGACCTAGCCAGGGATAAGGATCAGCAGATAAATCTGTCATATGAAATAACGAAATTAAAGAAAGATCGTAACAAGATTATAAGGTCAATGAAGAAACCGGAAGTGAAAGCAGAACATCTAGGAATCCTGAAGCAACTAAATCAAAACCTAAAAAAATTAACATGGGGTGAGAAAAATAAAACAAAACAAGAAAGCTGGGCAAAAGTACTTTTTGCTAGCAAGCAGAAGAAGAATTCGAGAGACTTCTGGAAAATTATCAATCAACTGGCTAGACCCAATAAGCAAGTAGTCTAATCACCGCTAACTGAACAGGAATGGGAGATTTACCTTTGGAACCACCTCAATCAGAATTCTACTCAGACAATCTTGCTGGTTAAAAATTACGAGGCCAAAAACGATAACAACAAGGAATCTTCCATGCACTATAAGGAATTGGATACGCGAATATCAGTCGAGAAAGAAGAGATAATTAAATTGATAAAAAAACAGAAAAATGGTGCACCCGGACCAAATGGGATACCATTTGCACTCTTTAAGGAAAACCCCGAACTATGTGCGCCTATCCTAGAGAAACTATACTCAGAAGTTATATTAACAGGAACTGTCCCCAAGTCATGGCGAGGATCCCTAATAACCCCAATTTTCAAAAAGGGAAACTGGGCACTGGCAGAAAACTATAGGCTAATCACCTTACAAGACACGGACGCCAAGTTGTTTGCCAGAATCCTGGTGACTAAATTAACAGAATGGGTGTCGGAGAACAAGAAACTGCCTATAAATCAAACAGGCTTCATTCAAGGCTTGGGAACAACCACAAATATTCTTATTCTTACCCTACTTATTGACAAGTCAATAAGACGGAAGCAACCTTTATATCTATGTTTTATAGACTTTAAATCGGCATTTGATTGTGTAAGTAGGAAATTACTTTGGGAAAAACTCGAGACAATGAAAATTCCATCCTCACTACTTAAATTGATTCGCCTCTTGTACACAGACACATGGGTGAGTGTAAGGATGGGGGAGGGCAGTACACTATCTAAGGAGATTCCAGCAAAGGAAGGCCTAAAACAGGGCTGTGTTTTAGCTCCCCTTCTTTTTAATTTGTTTCTCGCCGACCTCACACCAATACTGGATAATGAAAACGCGCACCCCCCAAAATTAGCAGATAAGCGGCTCACGAACTTATTATATGCAGATGATGTGATACTTTTGAGCCATACTAAAGTGGGTCTACAGCGACTAATCAGAAGAACTTACACGTATTCTAAGGTAAATGGTATGGTCATAAATGATACAAAAACCGAGATTATGGTAGTTACCAAAAATAATGCGAAAAAATATACTACTAAAATGTTTATGGATAACATCGAGCTGGAGCAAGTGGAGTCATATAAATACCTGGGGGTTCTATTTGATGCGAAAGGCAACCTCCAACTGCAAAAAAGGGATATCCAAAGGAAATCAAATGCATTGTCTGCTGCATTTAGAATTGTGCAGAAATCACTTCCCAGCCTAACTTATGGCCCTCTACTCAGTATTATTTCTGCAAGACTAGAACCGACTATCACATACGGTAGTGAAGCTGCGATGGGTAGGGATACTGAAATCCTGAATAGAAACATAACCAGAGCATATCGGGCCCTATTTCGGCTTCCAGCAAACGCTTCCCCTGCACAAGTAAGGTTGGAGTTCGGATTAATTAACCAACACTATACAAGGCAAGCACACTTCATAAAAATCTGGAACCAAATAAAAACTGATCACCAAAATGAAATATCGAAACTTTTATGGAAAGAATTATGTAATGACACAAACTCTCTGGCAGGGTCGTATCTAATGGAAGCAATAAAAGAGTTTGAAGTGGCATCAATATGGGATACAAATATAACCAAGACATCATTTAAGAGAATAATTAACAAAACTGCAAGCCACCTATCTATTCTAAAAGATAAAGCCATCCTTACTAAAAGAAAACATGCTTGGACAATAATAAATGGTTATAAAAAGAAAGAAATCCAGCAATATTTGGTGACTCCATGGACGGAAAAAAATAAACAGGTCCTCCTCAATGCAAGATTCGGAACAATGCCAAGCCTGTGCCATCGTCCACCTGGACAAAAACGGTAATGCAAACGGAATGTAGATTGTGCAACGCCGGTGAGGAGGATATCCTCCATCTTCTCTGTATTTGTCCGAAACTTTTCCAGGAGAGAAAAACTCTGCTTAAGAATCCTTTGAATGCATGAGGCATAAGGTCATGCAGGCAGGCCCTGATAAGGTGTTTGGACTCGAAGGATATTATTTTAAACGCTACGTTTGTAAAATTCTTATTGACAGTTAAAAGGAAACTAGGAGATGTAACTATTTTAAATATTTAAATGTTGAACAATATTTTAACTGTTTTATGTATGAATACAGCTTTTACTGACCTTTTTAAATGTGCAATATTGTAAGATTTTAAATAATCAACACAATAAACTTACTTACTCACTGAAATTCTCACCTAACTATGACATTACTTTAACATTTGTATTTTAATGAATGTATATTCAGATATGAAGGTATATAGATGTGTAAATAAAGATAGATAGATAGATAGATAGATAGATAGATAGATAGATAGATAGATAGATAGATAGATAGATAGATAGATAGATAGATAGATAGATAGATAGATAGATAGATAGATAGATAGATCCAATTAGTAGAACTGGTGGTATGGACTTTTAAAGGTTTTGTAGAAATCCAGAGCTAAGAACAAAAAGCACCAACTGCAGTTACCTAGTCATGGTAGACCGGGCCCATGTAACAAGTTCATGCCGATAGCGATGGAGCGTGGGACGCATACAGGACCGAGTTCAGTCTGCTTAAAAGTATTTTTTGACCTGGATGTCGAGAAGTAAAGTCCTTGCATCAAGCTAAGCTGACAGGTATCATTGAATCATTGACAAGGAGCTGTGATGTGAGGTACGTTGTTGAGATACGCCATGCAGTAGCGGAGACGCTGACCGTTGATGATGAGCTGAGATGCGAGGATGAGCAGTGTTGTGTTGAACCAGCATCAATGGCAGGATGTGTTGCACCATGTAAAGATGCTTGGAGATGTGTTGACATTGAAAAATCCTGTTATGTCCCTGTGACTTGAACAGGGGCACTAGCTTACTGACCCGTGGAGATTCTTTGGAGTCCTGGGTCCACACAGGTAGGCTGGGTACAGCAGGGCAGCTTACAGCAGCAGAAGACTCCTGCTGCAGCCACCGCAGGCTTTGGGCAGGATAGCGGTCCTTGGTCAGCAATCACATCCGCAGAGCATACTCCACAGCTGGGCAGTCCTTCTTCCTGGCAGAGTCCACAGGACTGAAGAGTTGGGTCTGAGGGTCCACTACTTATAACTGATGCCCACTTTGTAGTGGGTGAAGCTTCTAGATTCCTTCCCCTACAGAAGTATCTGGAATTTCCAGCCTCTCTGTGCTGACAGCCTGACACCAGCTTGACTGAGGGCTCAGAAGACAAATTGGAAACACTTTCTGAGCGTGCTGAGTCACAGTCTTTGTGATGTGCAGGTGTGGTATGTGACAGATCCTCCCCCTCATCCTGACAGAGATGGCCATCCTGTCAACACCTACTCCCCCTTTGTCTCACTGTTTGTGATTATTCAACTGCCAACTACACCTAGTCATTTTACCCAGCAAACAGGCTGCAGGCACCCAATGATTAGGACACTAAAACAGCAACTTTCCAAAAGTGGTATTTTTTTAGAATTGTGATTTAAATATCATACTTTACCATTAAAAATGTTTTTTGACTGCTAGACCCTGTGAGTTCTGATTGGCAGGCATGCATCAGAGCCAGTCAGAGTCCACCGCTCTAGATAGGATGAGTAGTATACCAGTGTCTGATAACCTGTTCTCACCCTTAGGTAGCTTGGCACTGAGCAGTCAGGCTTATCCTCAGGGCCCAAGTATGAAGTGTTGGCACAGCAGCACCTCCACAACACACAGCGTATGCCACAAAAAGACTCCACACCGTATGTATAAAACACTTATCTTTGTATTACACACATACTGAAATCAAAACGAGGTTGATATTGTGTATACACTGTGTGGTTATAGGCAATTGTCAAACTTCCCCATTGAAATCAAAATGAGATACACATGGTATATACACTTTACAGTTATATGCAATTGTCAAATAGTCACAGGTATTTGACTATGCTTCATGACCAAACTCCTTAGTCATTCAGCTACACCATCCAATGGAACACATTGCCCCTGCATGCGCCCTGTTGAGTAGATCGTCGCAACCACCTAACACTGAAAGAAACTGTTACTTAGTTTTGTCCATCTGGATTAGACCACCAAGAGCCCGATGGCACATGCACGAGTTAAGGATCCCGATCCCCCACTTAGACAAAAGGTTGTGACCCAGGAAGCTGATGTGCTTCCAAGTCTAGAGAAATAGTCCCCCTCAAGGGGAAGTTTTGAACTGCCCTAGCCCGACAGTTAGCTGCAGGTGCCCACAAGACACACAAAACCTCTCAGGCTTCATCACAATGTTCTCTACAACTAAGTACCTTGTGGCGTGGGTCCAGGGAGAGGGAGCCGACGACCTCTGGCAGAGACCGCAATGTTAGGCACTGTTGTACTCCCGATCTGGAGGTCAAACACAGTCTCAGCTCCCGGCTTAGGTTTCCACAACACCCCTTGGACATCACATGCTCTGGAACTCAAGCTAGCACAGGTCCCCTTGCTTCCAAGCGTGGGTCCCTCGGACTTTGCAAGCTTCCCCAGCACTCCTTGAACTCCTCGTGTCAAAGCACCTCAGGTATCTGCTGATCTTTATGAACACACTCCTCTGCACAGCGTGATGATGGTATACATCAGGACAATCATTGTCCCAACCAATGATCACTTCCACGAATTTCTGCTGCACCCAGTGCGGTCCTTACAATCTTGTGGAATCGGTGAGCTTTTATGTGTCCCTAGGATCTCGTGGACAGGAAGGTACTAAATGGCCATTGGAGAATACTTCAGGACCCGGGCCACGACAGTTGGCACTTAGCTGTAGGCCAGCAACATCCAGGCAAAATCCATCAAGTGATAGTCCCATAACTGGAGCAGGACAAGCTCTAGGTAACCACAAGTCTGCGCATAATCCAGTTGCAGTTCCTTCAGCCCTAATGATTCATCGTGTTGATGTCCCAGCATTGAACCTACAGAGTATGGTTCCAAATCCAAAAGACTCTCTAACTGCTGAGTCCAGAACCCCAGCAGTTTTACTCACAATTGCCTTTGAAGATGCAATCAGTTCAAGAGGCCACATTTGAAATGCACAGGCCCTCTCTAAATTCTACCCTGTCTGCCATCCTATCCATGGGGGTTAGATCACTCTCATTAGTGGGGCCAAAACCCTGCCCCTTGTAATGCAGGTACCAAATCCCCCCTCATGTAACCATCCCAGAAATGTCCCTCAGAGTCAGAGTTCTGCAGTTTCCATTGAGCCCCTAGTTTATGGCCTTCAATCAGGAATGCACAGATAAAGCTGTCCCCCTCACTCCCCCACATAATTTGGAGACAGGCAGGATTCACCATCACAAAGTCAGCAATATCAAACATGATATTGCTACTACTCTGCCTGTAAGAAATATTTCTCAATAGCTGCTACAACCCCCCTTGCTAATCCAATGTGAAACGCAGGCCTTGTCGTACCAAAACACCACTAGGTGCCTTTCACGACCCTTGCATGTGACACACACACATTCACATGCCCTACCTCTTCCCAACACTGTACCCTGACATCAGGGAGAACTCCGATATAGCAAGAGATATGCAGAAACCATTTAACAGTAAAATGTGCATACAGGCCACTGCAGGGCAAACATGTTGCTCAATCGATGAGCTTCCTCCTTGTACGCACAACCTGTGCTACAGGCCCACTGAGGAGCATTTGAGATACGTGCCCTGGGTATATGTCTTAACCCTTGACAAGGGACCTTCAGCTAACTCAAATCAGCCAATCATATACATGACAAGCACAACATTTTGGCACTGAATGGCAGTGTCAAACAGGCTTAAAGTTCTAAGGTTCGCATCTAGAGCAGTGGACAACTGGGAAGGAGAAAAGCAAAACGTTGAGGGAAAGCACCCAACACTGTTCCCTCTCAGCTGAAAACCAGGGAAGTTTAATAAATACCTTGAAAAACATACCTGCACCAAGTGATAGACCCAAGACAATGGGCCACCTCCCCTAGTGGAACTCGTCGGTCCTACACACACCCCTAGGAACCTCATTAGATCTGTTTCACCTACTCCCAGGGCCCGCTAAGCCTCCCCTGGGAACTTACCCAGGCTCATCCCAGTGCCCCTGTTAGGCCCAGGGGTCTGACTCCTGTCTTGCCCCTGGGCAACCCAAGTTCACTGATACACAACCCAGCAAGGGTCACCAACAGCCATCAGTGTCCAGAATCAGGTTCCTGTTCAACCCACATCCTTTGTCTTGGGTGGTTGCCGAGAGGGGGGCTTGATAGACTTGGGTGCATCACCGCCATTTTCTGCTCCACCTCTCACCAGCTCAGAGGTGATCTCCTGAGCATTGTCCTCCAGCGTGGGGTCGAGACCCTTAAGCTGGGTAGAGGCGGGAGGGGAGTTCTTTTGCCCCTGTGTCCCTTTTTGGAAGTTTTGCAAGACCCTATGAGGAGGGGTACCCCAAAATCCTGAACTGAGAGAACACGTATATCAGATGCCCCCCTTATACTCCCTCCACTAGGGAAGAGCCTTCCATTGATGATATCCTGGTACTGCCCTGGCTTCTTCCCGGGTGCTCCCACCTGGAGTACACCACACCCTGGAGCTGAGTAGGAGGCATCCTGTACCTCGGTCCACCCCTACCCAAACTTCTCCTTGGACCTCCCTCCCGTCTTGCAGCTAGACCAAACTCGACTTCCCTACTTTCTCCCAATTGAAAGTTATCACTAATTCAATGTAATACACTAACCCACTGTTATCCTATGGGAGAGGTGGGTCTTTCAGTAGTGCAAAACTGAATTTATGAGTTTTTCACTACCAGGACATGCAAAGGTTAAAAGTACATGGCTAAATATTCAAATACTACCAGGACATGTTAAGGTTAAAAATACATGGCTAAATATTCAAATACACTGCACTCTGGCCTGTGGGCCATTTTGGGCCAATTCTAAAGTTGACTTGGTATTAAAAGGAAGGTTTAGGCCTATTAAATGGTTTATTTTGCCCTGTCAAAATGGCAGTTTAGCACTGGTTAGCAGTGGTAAAGTGCTCCGAGTCCTAAAGGCCAACCTAAAAGGGTTTGGAAAACAGGAGATTTAAGGAAAAAAGTTGGGGAAATGCCCTGCTGAGACAGCCAAGTCCAACACAAGGCGTTACGTTTATGCAGTATGGTAAATTCACAATGAAGAGACCTTGTGACTAAGAGAGTTGATTCATTGTGTTCAGTAATTATTTCATGCAATATGTGAAGCAGTATAAAGGGAGTTTTCCAATGTTAATTGTGCTGCACTGTGGTAATAAACTTGCTTTTGACCTTTGTAGTGGAATAATAAATATGTAATATTGTTATGACATTTTATTTTATATAGTGCCCAGATACTCAGAAGTGTCTCGGCGCGAAGCCATAACCATCGTTGGAAAGTGAAATTTAGACAAAGAGATGTCTTTTCAGGAGCTTTCTAAAAGCCAAAGGATCCTTGATGTTGCAAAGAGCAAAGGGGAAGGCATTCCATGCCACACCAGCTTTCCGGGCGAGAGAACTGCCACCTAACCTCTTGGATGTAAAGCATTGGCCAAAAGTTGATAAGAAGAGCATAATTGTCTTGGGGGCATAGAAAAAAAGTGTTTCCGCAGGTAGGTAGGGCCTTGACCATAGAGAGGCCGATGGGCAATGGCTAAAGATTTAAACTTAACCCTTACAGCCACGGGCAGCCAGTACAGTGAGCGCAGATGGTAGCTCATACAACTTCTGGAGGGCAAGTCCAGAAGAAGCCTAGCTGTCGCATTCTGGACCAGCTGAAGCTTTTTCAGCAGGTAGGCAGGAATGCCCACATAGAAGGATTAAGGGCACCAATGACTGTCTCCTTCGCAGCCCTAGGTAGAAAAGGGAGACATTTCCTTACGGTTTTAAGCAGGCCAAAGCAAGTGCCGGCAAAGTTCTTGACCTGAGTATAGAAGGAAAGATTCTACTCGAACCACTCCCCAAGATTCTTAACAGGCTTTCCACGACAGGTAGGCAGGGGGGATCAGGTGGCCAAAGAGAGTCACTAAACTTAGGTGAAAATTTCCCAAAGAGGAGTATCTCAGACTTCTCTTCATTACATTTAAGCTGTGTGGAGGCAAGCCATTTAAAAATGTAGGACAAGCAGTGTTTCGCAGAAGAGACTGAGTCTGTGTTTTTCTCCAATGTAAAAAGAAGCTGGGTGTCATCAGCGTAGGCGATAATCTTCACCTCCAGTTTGCCAAGTAAACCAAAGGTGTAACGTAAACGTTAAAAAGGAGGGGGCTAAAGGAGGACCCCTGGGGGACCCCTCTGATCACTGTCTGGGGAGCTGAAGAGGACGGCGGAAGCCAGACCTGCTGAAGCCGTCCAACCAGGAAGGACCTGATCCAACACCAGGCTCTGCCAGAGACCCCAATCTCGGTAAGGCGCATGAGATGCCGTGAGTGCGGGACCATGTCAAACGCAGTCGACAGGTCAAGCAAAATCAATGCTGCCCTGCCGCCGGCATCCAAACGCTCTCTGATGGCTTCCGAGACCTCCATTAAGGCTGATTCGGTACTGTGGGAGGCCCTAAACCCTGACTGAGCCGGGTGCAGGAGGCCTCCACTTTCCACAAACTTAGTGAGTTGTTTAGTCTCCACATTCTCACAAACCTTTGCTAAGCTAGGCAGTAGGGAGATGGGGCTGTAATTCCCTGGGCTAAGGGGGTTTAAAGACTTTTTTTTTTAAAAGAGGGAGAATCTTTGCCTGCTTCCAGACTTCCGGAACACAAGCTTTCTGCAGGGACAGATTAATGATCTCATTCACTTCGGCATTGATAGTCTAAGCAGCTGCTGCCAGCAGTCTAGCTCAGCAAGGGTCCGTGAGAGAGCCAGATTTCAGGCACTTTAAGATTTTAAAAGATTCCGACAGATCCACAGGACCGAAGGCCTGGAGGGAGTAAATAGGGTGGGCCGATGAGGGCGCCGAAGAAACTCATAAGGCACTATCACAGGAGGCAGGAGATGCCTGTATGGTACAGATCTTATCCCTAAAGAAACAGGAAAGATTCTCATATCAGGAGTCAGTCGAAGGAGATGAATTTAATTGTGCAGTAGGCGATGTAAAGCTCTGTACAATAGCAAAGATTTCCTTGGCATTATTATTAGCAGAGTTAATGTGTGCTGAATAGAAGCACCTTTTGGCCTGGGTTATGGCCTGATAGTAGATTATTTGTTTATGCCTAATTTGCCGTTTGGCTGCTGGGCATCAGTCATTGCAGCGCAACCTTTGCTCCAGTACCTTACAATAATGTTCAAGCGCTTTAAGTTCCGGGTGAACCAGGGTTTAGACGGAGACTCCCTAGAAAACCTGGGGGGAATTGTCGGAGCAACATATCCACGGCCATAATCACCCAGTCTGTAAATCTAGCAAGGCTTCCCTCAAAATCATCTGGGAGGACAGGTCTAGAAGCATCCAAGACCTGATTGAACGCAAACGGATAAATTTTGCTGAATGCTGGTTTATGGCGGCCACGAGCAGGGGGGTCAGCATTGGTGATTGCTCATGAAAAATAGGTTAAAAAAGGTCCGATCAGGGGACCGGACACGGATCTTCTACTGTAACAATGAAATTAGTGCATAAAGGATCCAGAATGTGTACCGCTTAGTGGGTGGGACTGCTTATTCACTAGGAGAGTTGGGCCAGATTAAGAATATCCAAAAGGTCAGACGATTCCCTGACCTCTGCATGGTCCAGATGAATTTTAAGATCTCCTAAAACAATATAGTTGGAGAATAGGAGAGCTAGAGGGACAACAACATCACCAAATGACTGAAGAAAGGGCCCAGCGGGCCCAGGAAGTCTATAAATCAGAGTACCCACCCAGGGTAAAATGGGCCGAGAAGCGGATGCTGAAATCAAGTGCTTCATGTCCCCCCAAGAAGAGATATCTCCTCTCTGAAAGTCCGATTTGTCTTTATAAATAATAGCCACTCCATCCCTCTTCCATCTGGGCGATCCGCTCTAGAGATCTTGTAACCCTCGGGCGTGGCCAGGGTGACAATATGATCAAATGCCCATTCAAGCCATGTCTCTGTAATGAATAGAAGGTCCAGAGGTCTATCGACAAGGAGGTCAAACACATCTAAATGGTGCTTCCTGAGGGAGCAGGCATTGATCAAGGCAGCAGAAATTAGGGAGGCCCTCATAGGCCTTTTTAGTGAGGTGCTAATAAGACCCGAGTTGGGCGACCCACCAACACACTTAAAGCCACATGTCCCACAAGTGATTGTACATTTGTTAGTAGAGTTGATCTGGCTAATGCATTCATAAGGTAGGTCACGATATTTTTACTGATAACTATTTTTTGTTGATATTCTGACATATATGTGATATTAGAAACGCAGAAAGAAAAATATTGAGGTAGAGAAAGATGAAAAAAGTGATGGAGGGAGAAAGCATGAATGACAAAACCTGCCAGAGGGAGACAAAGAGACATATTTTGTAAGGTCTCGAAGAAAAGCATAAAATGGATTTAAGACTAATCAACTTTGGTATTAGGCAACCTGCATTTGGCAGTTCAGCATCCAAGGTTATGGATTTTAGGACAAAGATAGCTTTGAAATAAATTTAGTATAGCAAAATGTTAGTGTAGAAAGGTCTGCAAAACGATCTGTCTGATTATTAATTAGGAAGGTCACAATGTTTGAGCCCTAGTCAATTGTTATGAATGAAGGGATGGTGCTGTGAAAGGAAAAGCAGGTCACCATCCATGTACTTCATTTTCAAAGTGTGAACCTTTTTTTTTAAAAGGTGCCCTTGTCCTCTAAAGGGACAGGCATGGCTTTACAAAATGTTACCTATTTAGAACACAATGGTGGGTATACAGAGGTTTCCCAAAGGGAAAGTAGTCCCACTGGGGCATCTTCCCTTTTACGATACACATATCACCCACTGTCAAGTGCAGGTAATTAATCAATTGTTGTTGATAATCATTGGCACCTCTATTGTGACTCCCAGATAGGAGAGGAACGTCCCTGTCATGCGTCCACGGATTTGCAATTCATAATGGATCATAAAAACCTTTTTATAGGTTGGGAGGTTCCCAAAAGCCCTTTCCTGACTTGCACAGGGCAATAATAAAGGTGCTTTACTGTCGCAAAACCTGTACCTTGGCAAATCGCAGGCTTAGGACCGTACAACACCTTTGTACATGAATCCCCTTATTTCTTAGAGCACAAATGTGCTACAGTGTGACAAATTCAACAAAAGTCTGCCATTAAAGGGAAATCAGCAACAACTAGGCATAATAAATGAATACTCTACCACGACCTATGACCTGCCATAGATAAAGGAAAATGGCGATGGATTTATTGTCACCATCCCATTTAGCAAAGGTAACATAACAGCTCAGAGAACAAACTGGCTTTACAGTATTAGTGCTGTGAGTAGAGTAAAAAGAATCAAACCGGAATGGCAGGTTATGTTTGCTGAATTCCAAACAATCCAAAGTGTTGAACTGCTGCCAGAGTATAGTTGTTATCCTAAAATATTTGTAGGATTTCGGTTTAAAACATAAAGGGCCATATGTATCAAGCCAAATTGACTTCGCAAACGCCGAAATTCGCAGAAATTCGTGGTTTGCGAATGTAATTTGGACAAATGGTATGTATCAAGGAAATCTGCTTTAAAAATAAGGAATCGCAAAATTTGCGATTCCTTATTTTGCGATTGCATTTAAGGAATCGCAAAATTTGCGATTCCTTATATGCAATGTAAGAAGCAAAAAAAATTCGCAAATTGGCCTTAAGGAATCAAAAAATTACCACCAACTTCTAGTTGGTGGTAAGTTGCGAAATCCTATAAAAATGCATATTTTTGCATTTTTCAAAGTGCCATGTGATGCACATACATGCCCTTAGGGCATGTATGTGCACCACGTGTGCACCCATGCATATTTCAGGGGTGCAACAGGGTGTCCTTTGGACGCCCCTCCACCCTTGAATTGATTAGCAAATTGTGAATCGCAAATTGAGAATTATTTCCCATTCATTCCTATGGGCCTCCTGGCCCATAGAAATGAATGGGAAAGTATTCCTTAATTGTGATTCACAATTTGCTAATCGCTATTGAGGAATTCTAAGGAATCGCAAAAAAATGCGATTTTGTACATACATACCCATTTGCGAATCTCAAATAGCGATTTCTTAAAAATCGCTATTTGAGAATCGCAAATGGGTATCTTGATACATATGGCCCAAATATTCTAAAATATGACCTCAGAACAACAAGATAATCAAAACACTGATACAGATTAAAAAGATATGTTAAACTGCAAATCAAAATACAATGTTGACACAGTGAATCGCCTTCATTTTGGCACCTGTGTTTTATGTCGAGCTTTAATTTAAGTCATGCTAAGGAATGATACATGGCTAGATAGAGTCCTGTCTATAACTGCCACATTGCATCGTTCATGCTTCTAAGCCTCCTCCTGATAAACAGTATAAGTTTCCAATTGAAGATCTGCGATAAAGTTTGATCCCTGCGCAACAGAAGCTTGCACAGTGATTGAAATAATGGGTAATGCCGCATTTGCCGTGTAAGGTATTGAGCCCAACTGGGGTATTTACCTCATGGTGTAATTACCACAACTTTCTCAATTTTCTCCTAACAAATGTCAGAGAATTCAAGGCTGTTGAAATTTAACAGCTAGAAATGCCTGGGAAAAGAAGAATGCCTAGTCTGCATGGTATGCCTCATTTTCTGGGTTTTAAGTTGGAATATGAAGTATTTAACGCAACAGGGTGTATCCATATTCAATAGGTGCTACACATGCATACCCTTTTATGGCATACTTATAGTTAAGGCCTAGCTCAGTTCACTAAATTAAGTCATTCAAACTGCACCTACTGAAGTGTGTGTGTCCAAAAAGAAGATTGGTCGAGAGGAACATGGCTGTTATGTAATCCTGCTGGCACATATCAAGAGTACCCCACGTTTCTCACTCGGGCACGCCTTGCTTCTACGTTAAGAAGTTATTGAAGTGGATAAAGTATCAGATATCCAGATGGGGAAAAACATTCCGACACGAATATATTAAATGCAACAAAAAAAACAGGAAATACATAAATATCACAGTACACTTGGCAACCATCCCTGCTGCTGGCACTAAGCAGACCAGCCAGAAGAGGAACGCAGATGGTTCAGACATTTTGAGGGGTTTGAATTATATTATAGAAAATTGTTTTGATCGTAAATCACAAACGCAAGAGGCGTTATTCCTAAGTTTCTGTCGAAGATGTAGTGCTCACTCTCTCTTCAGGAGTGAGATTCCTGGCACATAGCAATGTTCACATCTTTAGCTGTCCCACAGATGGGCAAGTGAATGCATGTACACTGATGTGACAATTCATGCATTGCATTCCATTCACAGCCATTTGTATCTGTAAGCTTGAACGAAAATGTATGGAGTAATGTCTTGTTTTCGGGGGATATATCAGGGGATTTTCTTCGCCTTATAATGAAGTCTATTTCTGTGGCTCTGCTGACACCTTGTTTTGCTGCTTGTAACTGTAACTGCTGTGTCAATGGTCACTGCTGTGTTTCAGCAGAAAACATAATAGGCAGCAATTCCGTAAGAGATAGAAGCTAAAAGTCCCAATATTAGAGCCTACGAGTAGCAGCTCTTGAGAAGCAGTGGCGGCTCCTCTGCGTCGCCCATTGCTTTTCTTCAGCAGTATAAGAGAAAATAAAATGATAATAACTCAATTATCATTTATTTTTTCCTATTTCGTGAGTGGCAGCTTTGCAAGGTGAGGCGGGGCAGGCTGACAGAGCAGCCGAGGAGTGGTTTGCCCCACTCCTAAGTGCACATGACTGTTTGGCCGGCCATCGCGGGCCAATCACAACGGTCATGCGCACTTTCCCTCTTCACAACCCAGATTCCATTACAGCCTGGGTGAAGAAAATGCCTAGGCCACCATTCCCTGTCTGAGCACCTAGCCCCGTGCTCAGACTAATCACAACGCTGCATTGCAGCTTGTGACTGGCTCAGGGGGGCCTAAGTGCTTCTAGGCTGCATCTTGCCGGCAAGAGGAGGAGAGGAGAGACCAGGAGGAGCGGCAAGGAGGAGGTAAGTTGAATCACATTTTTTATTTAGCCTCACCCCCATCTCCCGCCCCTCCACCAGGCCAGACCCCCCTCCCCACCAACGATCGGTGCCAGTCACCACTGTTGGGAAGGGATAGAACAGATTTTGTAAACTTCCCAGTTATGGTGAGGAACTGAAGAGAAAAACTCTATAACACCATTTCCGTTAATGATGAAGGAACATTTTCAGAGGTAGCTCGTCTAAGGAGAGGAGGGGCGGCATTAGGCTGTGTTAGAGCGTTTTGACTATCAACCTATTTCTGAAGGGCTGCTGCGCTTTTATTTAGCACCTCAGAGTGTATTGAGAGCTGTTCACCTTGCCTGCACTTCAGGGAAGCCTTGCATTCTACTTCTTTGCTTGACAGCTTAGGTTACACCCAGGAATAAAAGCCAGGTTTGAGCTAATTGCTCAGAGAAGCATCGAGAAAAGGCCCCAACTCCTTCTGGACTTGCTGCACCTGGACAGCTGAGACATGGATCCATTTTTCAGGGGTGATTTGTAGCAGAATAGCATTTAATACCTCGTCCGTCTTCCTATCCCCAGTCCTCGAAACATGAGCTGTGTCTCGCCCCTACACCATTTAACCAACCTTAAAAAAAATCTGCATTCCCCTTCTGCCCCTCCTAATATGGTGCTACAGAAAGTAGTGTAGCTGAGAACCAATGGAAGGGGCCGAGAAGAGAACTTCCTGTAATTCTCTAGCTGAAAAAATATTATGCAATTCCCTCCAATCCCCTCCCCTCTCTCTCTTATATACACCTTCTTCTTTTTTTCCTCTTTTTAGGGGGGCAGGGTAGGGAAAGAACTTAGGACTGTGACTAGGAAGACTATGGCTCGGAGTAAATAAGATCAACTGTAAGTAAAAGAATCAATACACTGCGTACCATTGTAGATGGTTAACTGTCAATGATATGGAGCACTCCACATGGCGATCCATAGGAAATAATCCATATCTCGAGTTTTGTCTCATTTATGATGTCTGGTGGAACCCTTGGTGGAATACAATCCTGTCATTGACAGATATTCACCCATAGTTTCATATTTTAATATTGCATACAGGTCTTAATGCTCTAGTGCATGTTAGCATTGAAGTGTTAAAAAGATGTCAGTAAGAGAGAAGCTTTCAAAATGACCGATATCTTCCTAGAACCCTGCACCTACCAGCGGAGGATGTCACATCACTTTATGTCACACACACATTATACAGAGACAATGAATCACAAGTGTGTAAATCAGTTTATAGGAAATGTTCCATAAGATAATGAGGATACAAGGTTTATGAATCACGTCATCCATATTAGTAAGTGGTGTACTTTCATGCATACCAGTAGGCGGTATATTTTAACAGTGTTTGTAGAAAAGCAGAAAAGCAGGATTAAAAATGTAGCACAGTGGTTGGGGTTGGCTTCACTAATAAGAATGTATTTCTACCCAAACAAACCTTTTTCAGCAACATTAGAATAGTGAAAGATATAACATAACTTTCTAACCTGTACCAAGCAGTTCACATGCAGCTCATTGAAGACAGTTCACAGGTCACTGTGCTATAATAGGATTATAAAGTGCAACTAACAAAACAACTTATGTGACAAAAGCAGTATTCTACTGAGCTAAACACATAAAATACAATTTTGTGATCTGCATGGTACAAGTTCTTTGCAGCAAGCATATTAACCCTCAGTGCTACTTTATAAGGCATCAGAACTGGCACTGGACAACATGCTAATCTCTCTCTTGCAGGAACACTAATCATCCGAGTTATCTTGACATTTTTATTGTTGTCTGAAAGGTGCTCTCAGGGGCGGCTCTAGGCTCATGGTGGCCCTGGGCAGGCAGCGTAGGTAGGGGGCCACGGAAGAGGGAGTCCGGGCGGGCGGGGCGGAGCGGAGCGCGGAGGCCAGTGAAGAGGGGGGGAGGGGGTTCGGGTTTTTGGAAGTGGAACAGAGCCTGAGGCCACCAAATCCCTGCCAGGGCCCGCCACGCAAATATGTATCCATCCTCAGAGGATTATTATATTATGGATATATATTGGTGTGGTGGCCCCTGGGGTTTGGTGGCCTGTGCAGGTGCACAGCTTGCACGTGCCTAAGGCCACCCCTGGTGCTGTTCACAGAAGAAACTCTACAACTGGTGCTTTCAATCTAATATGTTATTTCTGGGCACAACACCCCGTAGAGGTCAGGGCCAGGTGTGACTGCAATGGTTGCACTGCACTAAAGTCGACTCTGAATACATACAATACAATACGTCTTTAAACAAACAGTAAACTTTTTCTATAGTACTGTTCAGATACTCTTTGACCTTCAATTGTTGTCTATGTGACACCCATGCTGGATCATCCCCCCAACAGATCCTTCACAAAAACCTTTGTTTGCCTATTCAGTTACATCATAATTTAAATAAATCTCGGAGTCCCAATTCAAGAAATCAGTCAAGGCAAGAGGGTCATCCGACTCCCGGCCAGTCACTTGCCAGGCGCAAATCTTCAAGGTCATCCTATTCTCCAGTAATGTTGCCCCCATAGCAAGAGACATGCTCACCAACTTCTACTTTCAGTCACCTTCCCCTCCATTCTCAAAACCCTGATATATGACCATTTATCAAGAAGAAGAACCTTGACCCAGCATATCATTCCAGATGTTCAATCACCCATTTTTAGCAAACCATGTTCAAAGAGCTTTCTTCATTCAGATCTCTGACTTCATAAAATGAAACATTTCACTCTCTGACCATCAAGAATGCTTCCATCCAAAAGGAGGTAATACTTATTACACACTGTACAAATAACTATACACTCCTTGCTCAATGGGCAAAGCAACCTAACAATGCTGCACTGGTTAAGACCAGGGGATTATTTACTTCTCTTCACCCACACTAGTACATGCTCTACCTTTCACATACTCTTCACTCTGCCCAGGGGCGTACCTAGGGCCTTCCATAGGGGTGTCCAATGTGTACATAAAAGGAAGGGTTAGGACTGGCTAGTGTGGACACTGGTCAGATCAGCATGGCAGTTAGCAACTGCACACAGGCACCGAGGTGGCAGGCCTGAGACACCATTTTAGGGCTACTCATGTGGGTGGCACAATCAGTGCTGCAGGCCCACTAGTAGCATTTGAATCACCAGCCCTGGCACACTCAATGCACTTTACTAGGGACTTCCTGGTAACACAAATATGCCAATCATGGATAACCAATAACAATTTATACAGAGAGCATATGCACTTTAGCACTGATCAGCAGTGGTAAAGTGCCCAGAGTCCTATTGTCAACAACCACAGGTCAGGAAAAACAAGGGAGGAAGAAGCAACAGTTTGGGGATAACCCTGCAAAAAGGGCCATTTCCAACATTGTTCTTTTTTGGATGCCAATTTCTACCACAAAAGTGTTATGATTAATGATTTAAAAGACTAAATAGTGATCATTGTTATTGAATATAGTGGTCATGAAGGAAAATAGGGTAGTGTAGGAGTAAACTGAGTACCGGCAATTTTGAGGTGCTTGAATAACTTATGGCTCAGCCTTACTGACTGATAAGGGCCCAACCCCTTTTAAAGATGGTATATAGAAAGTTGGCATTGTCCTACCCTTAGCCCTTTGTGCCCGCAGCGTGTCTTGGGTCACACGACTTGGTGTAGCTAACAGAGTTTGTGGATTCCTCGTAGACAGACACAGTAGAGGGATTAGGTGTGCATCAATAGGCAATCTGCTGGTAGGATGTGTTGTGCAGAGCTGAATAGAGCCCACTTACAACTGAATAGCCTGTGCTCTGCCTTCAGAAAATGGTCTAATGACCCTGCATTGTCACTGCAGCTGGCTTGAAGCCAGGACAGTGCAATCAAGAAATTCCATGCACTTCAAAGAACCTTTTAAGAAAGCTTCTCCCACTTTCCAGACGAAGGGTGTTAGAAATGGGGTTTCTGGTTGCCTCGGGTATGCACCTAAGCCAGGCAGAACCAATCACTCTAGTCAGGGTAATTGAGTTACACACACAAGATAACTCCTGCTCACCTCTTTGGTAGCTTGGCAAAGCAGCCAGGCGTATCCCAGATGCAATGTGTAAAGAGTTTGCACAACACACTCACACAATGGTGACACACTAGGCACACCATAAAAGAGACTCCACACAAGGTTATATAAAAATATCTTTTGTATTTTACATAAAACACCTTAGACCACAATCACATAAATCACTTTGCCAATTAAGCAATTGCCATGACATCACATCGATCATAAAATCACTTGGCCACTAGCCACTTGCCATAACATCACAATTAGTGCATAAAGTAAATGCTTATATGTTGCACACGTCATCAAGACCACACCATCACTGTGCATATAATGTACATCCTGAAAGAACACTTGTTACCCTGTGACTGCAAGGTAAGAATGACATAACTCCAGGGACACACAAATGCAGCTTGTATTGGAACTTGAATTATCATTACTCTCCATGCCTGAGCATGCAAATCACCCCAACAACCTGCATAATTATGGCAGGGCATACAGTGCAGCAGATGACTGAAACATGGGAATCACCACATATTACATTTAACTTTGGGCCCAGCGCTCCTGGTCCCCCATAACAGGCTATACAGTAATTTCCTGAGCACCATGTAATGCCTGAGGAGCTGCGTGCCTAAACTGAGGAATACGGTACTATCATGAAGTTCCTTTGGTAAACTTGTGAAGTTACTTAATGCATGAAGTGGGGGCCCCTGTCAAGGTCTTGCATCATATTGCAGCATTTAGGCAAAATGCCCCAAGGTATGTCAAAAGGCAGCTGCCCGAGACCACTCAGCAGGGCTACTGCTCAAGCACTACCCTCCTCACTACTGGAAAAAGGGAGGGGGAAGGGCTTGCTACTCTTGGACTAAACAGGCCCCTTCCTCAGGGAGAGTATGGTCCTCCCGAGGACCTGGTCCTTTCACTGTGATCCTGATCCAGGATCAACAAATAATTGAGGGGCCCTGTTTTCCTAGTGGCTTTGAATGCAGTGAGCAGAAGTTTAAACAAAATTCTTTTGTGAAGAGCTAGCCAGTGGAGGGTGTTAAGGGCTGCTGAGGCTGAGGACCTTCTTGGGAGTTTAAGAACGAGTCTGGCCGCCGCGTGTTGAACGCTTTGCAGTTTCCTGAGGGTGGACTTCTTCACTCCTGCCATTAGTCCGTTGCAATAATCAAGTCGGGAGAGGATTAGAGCAACCGCGACTGATTTTCTTGCTGAGATGGGGAGGAAGTCAAAGAATTTCTTCAGTGTTCTGATGAGGCTAAAACAGCACCCAGCAGTGACAACTCCACACACAAGCTCCCGAGTCATGTAACGATGTTGGGGATTGCGAGGGGCGATCAAAACCCTGTTGGTTGCTGGTGCAGGGGACCTCTCCTGGACATCTGTGGTCCTGCACTGGCACGATCCAGCTGGTCGGGACTTCCATCGAGTTCTCGCACTGTTATGGGGAAATGCGCACTCAAAGCATCAGGCAAACAAGGTAGAGCTATGCATCTCGCTGAGACATCTGTTCATGGTGCACTCATGCTGCATAAATGAAGTAGAGAGGCATGGCCCGGGACCCTCAACCCAGGGCCTCTTGTGGAGTGGCACCTTTGTAGAAAGCGCAGACTCCTCCGCTCCTGAAGGATGCCACCAGCAGCTACCCCTGCACTTCTCCCAAGCAACCTCACACCAGGGGGAAAAACGCTGTACTCCCAATGCTGACGCTGAAGTAGGCACACCACGGGGGTAGCAGGATGGCTGCACGGTCTTTATGATGTCTAAACAAAGAGAGCTCCCCCACGCTGAGGTCCTGCAACCAAAATAAAGAGAAGATGAAGCACTCACCAGGCGCTAGCGTTTACAGAGGCAAAGGGCATAATAGCACTCCTTGAGCACTGGGACACACCAGAAAGTTGCAGACAGGCAGGCCAGCACAAGGGCCCTCAGAGCAAAGTGGCAGTCCTTATCTCAGGGCAGCATGTCAGTACCACAGTGTATTTCAGTCCTACGGTGGTTCCTCCTGGCAGTCCAGCAGTCTTCTGGTTATAAATCCCATGCAGTGTCTAAAATCATGGGGTCACAGCCCCTATACTTATACTACCAAAGTCAGTCAACCCCAGCCCTGGCTCCAGACACACTACAGGGGTGCAGAGACAGCATTGTGAAAGGCAGACACAGCCTTATTCAAGTGCTAGTGAAACCCCTCCCACCATTCTAAATGCAGACCAGGCCTATTCAGCCCAACTATTAGTCACCCAGGAAAGGCAGGACACGCCTCAACCCCTCTTGCAACTGTCTACAGTGAATGCACATCCTCTGCCCCTGTCACTTCAAAACCAGACATTGAATACACAACCAGGCTGGGCACAAATAGTCATAAGCACACAGAAATGCCCAATTCTAATTGTTTCATTTCTAAAATAGTAACAATACGCTTTCATCAACAAGCAGGATTTATCACCACTATTCCTTGCAACCCCCTTTGTATGAGAAATTACCCCTGAAACACATACCAGGTAATTTCCAATGCAAGCCTTTGAGACGGCAGCCTCACAGCAGTGAGAAACCAAATTTGCTGTATTTCACTACCAGGACATGCCACTCAACAAAGGCACATGTCCTAACTTTTACCTACAAAGCACCCTGTCCATAGGACTACTTAGGGTGTACTATATGGGTGACCACCTATATGTAGTAAATGGTGAGTTTCAGACATGGATAGCACTTTAAATGCCACGTCACTGTGGCAGTAAACTGCGCAGGCAGGCCCTGCTGCAGCAGAGGCCTGAGACAGGTTTGAAAGGCTACTTCTGTTGGTGGCGTAAGCAATGCAGCAGGCCTACTCATAGCATTTATTTAAAGGCCCTGGGTGTATAGAATACCACTGTACATGAGACTTACAGGCAAATTAAATATGCCAAACAGGTGTAGACCAATCTTACCGGGTTTGCAGGCCATAGCACATGCACTTTAGCTCTGATCAACAGTGGTAATGTGCCCAGAGCCATAAAACCAACAATACAGGTCAGTAAAAATACAGAAGGAAGGCAAAACGGTTTCAGGTAACCCTACAAAAAGTTCCAGTTCCAACAAAGGGCACCAGGGTATAAAAAATAGGACATTCAGACTCACTCTTCAGATCAATACTGGACCTGTGGTTTACTAATCCACTCACCTAGCCTAAAAGAATATAAGAGAGGGAGAAAGTGAGAGAGAAGATACAGTGAGATCAAAAGAGAAGACATTTTTTGTGAACTGGTGTTCATGAATTTGAATCTCAACTAGGCCAAGTCACAGTTTCATCTTTTTAAGGTTGGTAAATGTGTACAGTAATGCCTTTGAAGAAACACTTTATTATAAGAGGTGTCTTGAGGTGAAGCGGGTTATCAGAGAGTTCCGCAGACCAAAGGAGAGTAAAATAACTTTACAGTGTTTGAGAGTAACAGCGAAAATATAAGACCACAAATCTGAGAAACCTTAATAAACAGAGAGGAATAAAGTAATGTTTAAAGAGCACAAATGTGTGCATGGGAGAAAGAAAACAGGAGTAGAGCTATGGTAAATATATTAATTTGCACTTCGGAAAAAAACACTCTGGAGTTTGAAAGAATATAAGATCAAAAGGCGAAAGAAAGCCCCAAAGATAAAGTATAAAAGGAGCCTGAGAAACCCAGAGAATCACATAAAGACTGAAAGAGACCCATAGGAGTAAAAAAGACACCCTTGAGAATGAGGGAGAAAGGCTGTTAAGCCATGAGAGAAAGAGACCAAATGAATTTTGTAAGGATCTCTGTAAAAGAATACATTCTCGTTCTGTTGAACATCATCAAAATATGTTGTGCAGAGAAAATTAAAGAAGTCAGAGATGGTAGATTGTGTTGGGTGGATCATTGTCAGGGGATAGTTAAAGAGACGGATGGAGGGATGGATGAGCAAAGAGAGAAAGGTTATGTTAGACAACCTAGGAGAGAGTGAAAGAAATCCCTTCAAATAGATTGAGAGATGGGGCAAAGATTGATGATGTAGGGCCTCAGGGAGCAATAGAATGGGTCCCAAGGAGGCAGAAAGAGTGAAGGAAACAAGCCCAGAGAAAGAGGTGATAAAAATGTTGAAAAAAAGGACGAAAGAGCGTTATCAATGTAGGGTAAAAAGATCCCAAATATGAAAACGGGTGGAAGAGACCGGGAACCCACAAAGAGAGTGAAAAAGTAAAACAGAGAGCCAGTGAAAGACAAAGGGAGAAGGCGTCTGTAAAGTATTAAGACTTTGCAAAAGACCGATAATGCGGAAGGAGAAATCCACCCAAACAATGGGTAAAGGAGACACATCAGAAGAAACTTAGATAAAGGAAACCCCGGAGGGAGAAGAGAACAGTATTGCCTTTACATGAGTTGGTTATCACTTTACAGTGCATGTGTGATGTGCTGGATTGCGAGCACAGAGTTTAAAGCTCTCTAGTTAAGTGTAAATAGCTCACACTGGTCTGATCAGCCACTGCCGTAATTCCCAACAGTGCTACCTTCTCAGACTGCTCAGCGGGATCAAGGTTCATTCATTAAGGCTCATGGACCATTCTGCATAGTCCATAATTAAAATCCCACTCTGTGTCATGGATTACATTTCCCAAGCTTATAACTCTTCATATATTGATGATTTGACATTTAAGGCTCACATTTACAATCACACTAATCGACGTAAATGTACTTTTCTTTAATCTTGATGCAATTAGAATATCTTTGTTTATAAAATATCTAAGCATTTAGTGGCATATTCTATTCTGCTTGTTACAATGAGGTCTTGGTTTTTTCCTCAAACGTTTTAATTTGCTTTATTCTCCTTGAAAATAGTGCTTCTTATTGCTGCACACAACTTTTAATTTTACTTGTGTTGATGGAATATTATATTAATGTTAACATTTTATTATTTTGCAGACCCATTGATCTTTTATCGTTCAGATCTTTTTATTAATTTATCTAGGTACAAATACTCTTACCTAAATCCAAAGGCCGATTAAGTAGAACAATGGGACATACAGTGGGAGAACATAAAAAGGAGATAAACAGCGAGGAAGAGAGGATACCAGGGGGGACTGGGAAAGGTTGGAGAGGAGGGATAAAAGTATAGCCCCTCTTGTCAGAATGAGCTCTTTCACAATGTATTCAGTGTCAGCAGGTTGGGTCTTTAAGTGCGTCGTACCCACTGCGGTCATTCTTTATCTTGTTGCTCAGGCGTGCCTCCTCATCCTGTAAGCTGTTGTACTCATAAGTAAAGAGGACTAGTACATTCTAAAAAAAGTCCTCTGCCAGAGATTGGATGCATGGGCCCCTCATTTTGTCAAAGTGTAGCAACTTGTTCTGCAGGGAAGCAGGAAGCTTTTCCATCTCTGTGAGGTCCCATAGATTATGTAGCCAGTCAAAGAGAGACAACAATGCATCTGTGCCCCATTTGGCTTTAATGACATGTTTAGCCCCACAAAAAGCCATTATTATTGCCTTCCCTTTGTTAGAGTGTAGAGAGTGTGTTTGGACATTGGGGAGTCTCAGTAGGAGGTAACTAGAAAGACGGGGTATATCTGTTTAAAAAATGTCATTGATATCTTTTAGACAGCCTATTAGTAGTGTTCGAGTTTGGGACAGAGTGTGTCTGGGTGGCCAAAGTTGTGTTAACAGCCATTAGGATTGTTGAGTTTCCATTTCACCTTCTGGCTGGGGTGTAGTACCAAAAGTGTGTCACCTTAAGCATTGCTTCTTTTCCTGAGGCACAGAATGAGGAGGTGTGCACTTTGCGGAGGATGTCAATCCATTTCTTTTGTATGAAGTGAAAGTCCAGCTCAGCCTCTGAGCAGCGGGGCTAGAATAGTTGCACAATTCCCATGTTTTGAATTGTGTACCCAGACCCACCTTATTCAATTTTTCCCACAGAAAAAGGCCAGTGCACTTGATCAAATGCCTTGTCTCTGTCAATTGACAAGAGAAGTGCTGAGACTCACTCTACCGTGAACGTGTGTCTGTCTGTCAGTCTCTCAGACACCCTGGAAGAGAAAGCTGCACAGTGTGAAAGGTTAGGTTTGTGACTAGTTGTCTTTGCCTTGATCGATTTAGAAAAATTTGGGGAAGACACCTTGGATTGTTTCTGCAGGTAGGTTGGAGAAAGAGGTCGGTCTTAGTTTTGGGCTGATTATCAATAAACCCGGAATTTGGGACTCTAGTGAGTCTTGAGTAGCAGGATCACATGGTGGAAGGTTGGGTGTTGGCTGGAGATCCTTCAGTTGCTCTCTGAACATTAGCAGGTTGGACGGGTTGGGAAGTCTTTTTCAAGGGTTTTTGGCAAACATTAAATGGATCAGCCCTCTGCAGAGTATTTTAAAGTGAAATATTGGGAAGATGGTGTGTGGTTGGAACACAGCTTATTCTTTGGGGTGATTTTGTCCATTATCCTTTATGGTGCTTATCAGTAAATGGCTTTGTGAGGTAGTGGCGTGGAGGTTGAAAAAGAAGCAAGAGCGAGTTGTTAGCATCCAGGAAACAAAACAATGGACTGTTTAAATACATCTGTCCAAGAATGGTAACAGACAGTTGCATGTGTTGAAAACCTCAGCCCTGCCTGGTCTTTACAATTTATTATCAGAGTGTGGAAATCAATGCAATTGCAAAAATTAAAAGGCAGCAGTGAGAGATTCCAAGACCAGGTTTACTAATGGCACAGCTGACGGAAAATGTTGATAAGCCTACGCTGACCAAAAGTAAAGTGTACATCCTCTTTAAGCCAATGTGCTGACCTAAATGATGCCCCTCGTGCTCTTTTTTACCTTTTCCTATGTTGGAATATGCCTGGGTTTTTGGGAGTTGTGTCAATGTGGATGTCTCTGTATTTGAGGTATTGACCTGCTGGGGGCTTTTTTTTGTTTGCAGAAGAGTCTACAACAACATTGCTATGTCACTGTACAGAATACAACTAGAATGCTTTATGAGTGATAAGGAAAGTGAAGGGATTTGAACAAGGCTATTATACATGGCCCAAAACAAAAAGGGCTTGTGGTGGATCAGTGGAAGAGATATGTCCCCCATTCCAGCAAAGTCCCCTCCTCTATCAGTGGCCTTTTTGTATGTGTGTGAGGGCGTGTGTGTGTGTGTGTATGTAGATAGAGCGAGAGAGAGATTCAAACACTTTAATCAAACAGCACTGATTTGCTAGTAAAGGTAGTTGGACAATTTAATGTGTGTGGCAAGGTGCAGTGTCAGTTTTTTCTGTGTTGTCAAACTTTTTAACTCACCGCGTCGATTTGATTTTAAAAAATTGCACTGTGTGATGTTAATACTGTGAAACTACCTTGGTAAGACCATCCTTTTAAAAACACTTTGTGACCCCTGTAGCCCCGGTCCACCGCAAGCGCTAGGCTTGTTTGTGTGGAGGGTGCAGGGCGGTACCTTCTTCCGGCTTCCAGGCTGGGGCAGGCACTGATTGGGCAAATGGCTGTGTAGAGGCGGAGCTGAAGACTAGCCCGTCCTCTACATAAACCAGACACGCCCTATGATGCGCAGCGAATACGCGCAGCAACCGCGCCAAAGCCGCGCCAAAGACAAGCCTAAGACCTGCCCGTCTGAGCCCGTCCGGGACAGTACGGGGCATGGGGCAAGGATTCTTTCATCGACAGCCTGCCCCACCTCAGGTTGAGCTCCGCTCAATTAAGAGCTGTACGCCCTGCAGTACATCGTGATTGCATCGTACTTTCACCATCTGGCTGCGCACACTGTACAAATTGCAATGTTTCCATCACTAATATCTAACCACATCCTGATCCCGAGACCTGTACACAAATACCATCCAAACGCTCAAAGCACACCTCTTGCAAATACTCCTTTTTTAGCGTAAACTGCAGATCTCTGCCACAACATAAACTCGACATCCTCACCTTTCTGCTAGATGAAGCACCTAGTGCGCTGTTTCTAACGGAAACATGGCTACATGAAAGCTCCGGCCCGGATGTAGCAACTGCCCTCCGTTCTAACTACGCCATCCTAAGAAGAGATAGACAGGGCCAAGTAGGTGGAGGTATTGCAATTATCTATCGCAAAGATTTTATTTGCAATATGCATCCAGTCAATATTCCCGACTGTGAAGCCGCTTCTTTTAGAGTCACCCTTAACCCCAACTTCACTTTCTCTGGCCTCCTAATATACAGACCTCCTGGAAATTCTAACACATGGACAGCTAACCTAGAAAACTATATTACCCCTTTTCTCTTAGACTACAAGAACTTCACACTCCTCGGGGACTTAAATTTGCATCTTGAGGACTCAACAAATGTGGCGTGCTGTAACCTAATTGACGACCTAGCTGCTCTTAACCTGACACTACTCAACTCAGGACCTACCCATAAGGCAGGACACCTATTAGACCCCATCTTCACCAATATCCTAGAATTAAAATGGATTCAAACCAACCCCATATGTTGGTCAGACCATCATCTCCTTAGCTTCCACCTCAATCGAACAAACTCCCCCCAAACAAATATAGCATGGGCAGCAAACTCCATGAGAAATTGGAAACTCCTTGACATAGAAAAATTGAATCAAACCTTAACAAATAGCACACCTACTCATGGCCAGAAAATGGAAAGTCTAGCCGAAGCTACAAACCTATGGCTAGAAAACGCAGCCAATCAATGCCTTCCTCAAACTCAGGCAAAAAGAAACATCCATCGCCCCCCAGCCCCCTAGTTCAATGAACGTCTTAAAACCGAAAAATCTAAATGTAAAGCCCTAGAAAGGCAATGGCGCAAAGAATACAATCAAGAAAAAAGATAATATACAACAAGGTCAGAAATGCGTACCACTCTTCCTGCATTAAGGCCCGTGCCCTTTATATGGCCAACACCATAAACAATGCTGCGAATAAAGCTAAAATCCTATTCAATACAGTAAAGGACCTAGCAGGTGCTCAAACTATTACTATGACTCGTCCTTTAGATAAAAAACAATGTCAAGACCTTGCCTCCTTTTTTAATGAAAAAATAGAAAAAATCATCCTTAACATCAGCTCCATCACCAATGGTAAATGCCCACAGGATGATGTCCCCGTGTTACCGGACAAATTGAACACCCTAGAGAAATGGCCCCCTATAACCGTGGACTCCCTAAAATCCTCCTTGAAATCCATTTCATCAGGTTCCCCTCGTGATCCACTACCCGTTAGCATCCTAAAACCGTTTGACACCACCTCCCTGACTATTATAGCAGACACGCTAAACTCATCTCTCAAACTCTCCACAGTCCCGTCATGTTGGAAACACGCAATGGTAAACCCACTCCAGAAAAAACCCTCAGCTGACCCCGCTGTCCTGACAAACTATCGGCCAATATCTTTGCTCCCAGCCTTCTCCAAGCTCATGGAAAGGCACATACATTCTGCTCTCACCCTCTTCGCCGAGGAAAACGACCTCCTCCATCCCTCACAATCAGGTTTCAGAACAGGATACTCCACGGAGACCGCCCTTCTGGGTGTCACGGAAAACATTAGGAAACTCCTGGATGAGGGACAAACGGTCGCACTCAATCTACTAGATTTGAGTGTGGCGTTTGATACCATCTCTCACAACATTCTCCTGGCCACACTAGAGTGAAACGGTATCCGCAGTGATGCTCTGAAGTGGATTAAGTCCTTCCTAACTGAGAGGACCTTCCAGATCAAATCTAGCCTTGCCTGCTCAGATACTTTTCATGCCCCACATGGAGTACCACAGGGCTCCATTCTGAGCCCGCTGTTTTTTAATCTGTACCTCAGACCACTGGCTGACCTAGCGGACTGCGTAGGACTAACCCTAATGACCTACGCAGATGACTCCCAAATCATTTTCTCATTATCAGAGTCAAATCCCTCAGTTCCTTCCCTCCTCAAACTTGGGCTCCAGAAAAATTTCAACTGGATGACCACCAACCAGTTGAAATTAAACGGTGATAAAACCGAAATCCTCCTGCTAGGAAAAAATAAAGAACTCTGGAATTCCTCTCATTGGCCCCCTGAGCTGGGAAATCTCCCAACTCCAGTAACCCAGGTGAGAAACTTGGGAGTCATCATTGATAATGCCCTGTCAATGAAACAGCAAGCAAATAAAGTCGCAGGCCTATGCTTCACCATAATAAAATGGCTGAAAATAATTATATGGATGCTGCCCCATCACCACACAAAAGACCGTAGTAAACGCATTAATTACATCGCGTATTGACTACGGCAACATCCTCTAAATGAGCTCAAACCAAGCAGTTATCAAGCGACTTCAACTGATCCAAAATTCAGCCGCAAGACTCCTGTGTAGAATACCAAAAACTGGAAGAGTGTCAAAATATCTGAATTATCTACATTGGCTCAGGGTAGAACACCGTATCAGCTTCAAAACCCTGAGCTATATGTTTAAGATCAAATCCAAAACGGCACCAACCTATCTGCAAGCATTAGCTACTCCCTACCTACCAGCAAGGAACCTGCGCTCCCAAACTGCAGCAAATTTTGCTGTTCCCAGGTTTAGATTGCAAAGAATTGGTGGAAGATCGTTTTCTGTCAGAGGGCCTATCCTGTGGAACACACTTCCCTTACATATCCGGAAAGAGGAAAAATACGCCAGCTTCCGGAAAAATATAAAAACTTGGCTTTTTCAGAAACAACTGTGCTAAAACCATGTTCAGCATATACCTTTGTTCTTCCATATGCCAAAGGCGCCAGGAAACCCTTCTTGGGTAGCTGCATGCCATACAAATGCAAAAAAAAAAAAAAATTCAGAACCCACATCAATACCTGGAAAAGGTATATTGATGACGTCTTCATCATCTGGGACGGAGAATTAGAAACTTCCGCCAATTTCGTGAACTGGCTAAACAACCAAAATGCGTATCTGAAATTTACAAGCACGATCTCAAATCAATCCATGGTGTTCCTAGATCTCAATATCTATGCTGAAGGGGACAGACTCAAGAGCACCACGCATTTCAAACCAACAGCTAGGAATTGCCTTCTGAGGTATGATAGCTTTCATCCTAGACATTTGAGGGAAAATTTGCCGTACAGACAATTCTTGCGGTTGAGACGCAACTGCACAGAACTTACTGAATTCAAGACACAAGCTGGCGACTTGAAAAAGAAATTGATACAGAGACAATACCCCACGAGGATTATCGACAAAGCTATGAAAAGGGCCAAGAACAATCATAGGGAGGCACTCCTGGAAGACAAACCACCAAATAAAGATGAAAATAAAAGACCAATATGTGTCACGACTTACTCTACAATGTCCAATGAGGTTTCCAGAATTATAAACAAACACTGGAGGATACTGAAATGTGGTAGTCTCAATCTTGAGAAACCAATGCATGCACACCGCCGAGGCAGGAACCTTAAAGACATACTGGTTCACACCAGACCCAAACCAAATACCACGACGAGGCAAACCACAATTGGGATACAGGGACATTTTCCCTGTGGCAATTGCAGCAGTTGTCATCTCACGCAAAAAAGCAACACCCTGACATTCAGAAATGGCACCACCTGGGAGCAACGACAATTCACAAATTGCAATACTAAGAATGTTGTGTACATGATCACATGCCCATGTGGTTTGGAATATGTGGGCATGACCGCGAGGCCTGTCAAAACGAGAGTGGGTGAACATAAAAGCAACGTCCGCTGCAAGAAGTCCACAACTAAAATGGCGACACATTACTTGGAAAAGCAACACTGTGTGAACGATTTAAAATGGACTGTAATCGAACACATGCCATCAGAAATAGGTCTATTCCAAAAGGAACAACGTTGGGTGTTCCGCCTGGGCACACACATCCAGGGTTTGAACGATAATGTCCCTTGGAGTCAGCTGTACAGCTAACCAAAATTCCCCTACAGTAAATTGGGTCAACAACCTAGTACCCTCTGCAGGCTCATTGCAAAGTTTTACCTACATGACCTTAATGGCAGTTCTCACACCCATGAGGTCTACTGTGAATTTGTGTATAAAGATGAGGGTCTCACAAACTCATTGCTGCAACGAGGAACGCTGTGCCCACTATCCACCGATCTAGTACCATAACTAAGGTACACTCGCGTTGCACTGTGACTTGCGTGGTTATAATGATGCTCACGCTAGAATAATCCTTTTGCCCACAACGCAGGCGCAACAACAAGAATAATCGCGCATGCGCATCCGAGAGTCCTACGCACTGGCACAGACGCTTTCTAATTGCGCATGCGCTTCCGATAGATCAACACGCTGGAATAGACGCTTTCAACACGCGTGCGCACGTCCTAGAACATTCGCGCATGCGCGCCTCTAGCAAACATCACCGCACCCAGGCTGAGTATTAACACTAGTTTTCTTAACCGGACATACCGTATAAGGTGTGTCAACTATCCACTTAGTGGACGGATTATCCATATATGGGCATCAGGCGCATCCGACAATTAACCTATGACTGCCAAACCAATTAGGGAATCTTAGCATAAATACCACACGGCGTGCATCCACAGCCAGTACTAGCGGAGCAGCGTGTGGGGTAGCACGGAGGAAAACTCGTCCCAAGTCTGTCAGTATAGGGTAAAGCAATACATCATTTTCCCTTCCAAAAAGTGGGTACAAGTACTAAAACCGATTCTTTATCCATCTAGATTGCAAAATTAGCAATCAACCCCAAACGTTCTTGAATGCTCATGAAGCAAGACAACCTTTAACAATGAGTATGACCAAAGTGTTTCAAATAACTTTATGTGTGTTATCTATGTTGTGTGTCTTGTCTGTCATTTTCCTTTACAGGGCTAATACGCCAATGGTGTTTCAGGTGACTGCACCTGTATGAGCCACCCTAATCAGGGTAACCATATTAATTTTTCTTTTTTTTGCTCTTTTCAGGTCATGCAAATGCATGGTCCTGAGTCAAAAACCGCTGTAGGCACATTATAGCCTTAATCTAGCATTAAAACACTGTAAATAGTCCTGCACTTTTGGTTATTTACACAAACTATAGAGATACGTGAGTAAGGTGGGAAAGTTGTGCCCCCGTCCTGAAGAAGGAGCATATGCTCCAAAACTTGTCGACGCACACCTGAGGTACTGTCCATAGTCACGACAGATAATTACCTCGCACTGCACTTCTTTTAACAGCACCAGCCCGGGGTTGTGAATAAAGTTTTTTCCTATACACCCACGAGCCAGGTACTTTTTAAACCTTCACTGTATCCCACCACTCACATTACAATACCCCAACCACTTCCACCACATACACCACACATAGTCCATACTTTCAGTGCTCCCGCGTAGTCGTAGGTCGCAGCACACCGCATCCTGTTAGAGGGGTGCGAAGACCCCTATGATGAAGCATGACACCAAGGGGCCTGTTGGTGTGTGAGGGGTATTTTACAAAACACTGAGTGTCCCCACACCTGTGGTAGACACTTTCCCTTTTCACTGTGAGTAGGATTCCTTTTGTTTATGTAACAGTGCCCGTGGAGTAAGAATCCTACTTCTGTACTCTACCTCCCTCCTGATGTTTTTTTGCAGCAAAAACACCTCAGAAGGCCCAGAACTGGAGTTAGCACCACTTCCCAGCAGAGGAGTTCAATTGAGCTGCAGATGAAGCTTTTAATGACCCTGAGACTTCCAACAGGAGGCAAGCACACACGAGCCTTCAGAAAACTTGGTAAGTCGTCTTCCAGAAAGCAAAGTCCAGTTCTTTCACTGCTCACAGACAAAAGCAGCAACCGCAGGCCAACCCAGAAAAACATCACAGCAAACTCTTCAGTCCAGAAGCATTCTAGAAATGTGGGGTTGCAGGTTCAATGCTATCCCATTTTGCCTTTGAAATAGACATACTTCAAGGCATAGTCTTTGTAGTGCACATATCCTGCCTTGCCCTGTCCTGGCTCCAGACACACTAGAGGGGGAGGAGGGGGGAGACAGTATTGTGAGAGGACAGGCACAGCCCTATTCAGGTATCAGTGACAACTCCTCCTACCACTCTAGCTCAGGAAAGTCCATTATTCTGGTGATAGGCAATCAGGATATGCACGCCACACCTCAGCTTCTTTTGTGTGACTGTCTAGAGGGGATGCATAAATAGTCCAACTGTTAGTCTAAACCAGACGTGGATTCCACAGGCAGGAAGATGCACAGGATGGTAAAGCAAGAACATTCCCAATTTCTAAAAGTGGCATTTTCAAACACACTATTGAAAAACCACCTTCACAGAAAGAATGTGTTTTTAATTGATGGGTTCAAGGAACCCAAACTCCAAATCTCTATCCAAACGAAAGTCACACTTGTAAGATGTTATAAGGCAGCACCAATGATAACCTATGGGAGAGGTAGTCCTTGCAATAGTGAAAAAAAGATTAGTAGTATTTCACTATCAGGACATGTAAAACATACATGTGCATGTCCTAACCTTCACATACACTGCACCCTTCCCATGGGTCTACCATAGGCCTACCTTAGGGGTGCCTTACATGTAATAAAAGAGAAGGTTTGGGCCTGGCAACTGGGTGCACTTGCCAGGTTGACATGGCAGTTTAAAACTGCACTGGCATACTTTGCAGTGGCTGGCCTGAGCCATGCTTGCAGGGCTACTCATGTGGGTGGCACAATCAGTGTTGCAGGACCACTAGTAGCGTTTGATGTACAGGCCTGGGGGCACACACAGTGCACCCTGCTAGGGACTTACCAGTAAATCAAATATGCCAATCATGGATAACAAAACATCATCACAATTTACACAAGGAGCACTTGCACTTTAGCATGGAACAGCAGCGGTAAAGTGCCCAGTGTTCAAACTTCAACAAAATGACGGCCATCATACAGTCAAAAATACAGGATGCAGAAGCCAAAAAGACAGGGGAAACAACAGCAAAGATGCTAGGTCTAAAACCTGTGGGTACAATCCAATGTGAATCGCAATGTGCGTTGGATTGTAAAAGCCAACCGAACACTTTGTGTCAAGTTTGTATTAAAACATAGCACAAACAAGATACAAAGTCTTTGTAAATCTGGGCCCTCAATATACAAGCATTAACATTCATGGATTTATACCACCAATTTTATAATCCGACAAGCCGCTCCCTACGCTCCTCGGGAACACTAAGAAACCCCTGCCAACTATTCTGTGTTAAGCTCAGTCACTGTGGGTCCCAGTAGGTGGTATTCAGGACAATTGCACCACAGCCTTGCTTCTGCCATTTAGTTGCAGCTGCACTGAGATTAATAGGATGCGGTAGCTGCAGTTAAGTGAGAAAATCACATTTTGATTGGTGTGCCTCGATTGTATCTCATTTAGCAATCTAATTCTTTCGGGTAACAGCAGGTGCAGTGTATGATTTGAAGCTCATGAACATTTTCTAACTTTAAATTATTCTTCAGCAGAGGATTGTTCTCAGCGTGATATGCAGCTGCACGGCGATTCCCTGGATGAATTATCTTTATTTTGTGAGATTCGAAATTACTAGTTACTGTATTAATAAGCGTGGCAAAGCTAATCATTTCAGGACGTCAGGAAGACAGAACTCACCCAGTGTTCCTGGAAATGGAGGCCGCGAGCTCAGAGACCTGCTCATTTAACAACATCACTACTTATGTTCTAACTTAAATGCCATGAAAGATTATCTAAATTGTTCTAGACCAGACCCAGGGCCAAGGAGTGAAGATGGAACAAGATTAAGCATAAGAACCTGAAACGTTGTTCTGTGCACGTTAATTAATTATTGGATTTACTCCAACTTTGGAAGGAGCCTCATTTCAATTCACTTAGTACGAAATAGTAGTAATGGCAAGAATGTTGTCCTGTTTATTTTAATTGTCATGTTGGTGAACTTGTGTTAAAGTACCTTTAAAAGACGTATTTTGAGGTATTTTCAGACAACTAAGGTGTAATTCCCCTCCAACACAGGATCCAAGCCCCTTAGGGCCAAGACAGCTTCAACCAACGTTTTTATGACAGGGCAACAACGTTTAGTTCTTATACCCACCTGGGATGGGGGTACTGTACGAAAAACAATAAGACATCTATTCTAATATCAATCAATTATGAGCCAGATGGACTCCACACATGACCGTACAACATATCTGCGAAGGTTTAAGTATAGAGAGGCACATAAAAAGCCCAGTGTTGGCACACCAATACCGCATAATTATAATAAATAAATATCCACGACCCGCATAAATCACACTTTTAAAATATTTCGATTTGCTAATTAACTTCATTGTCTTGAATATGAGTCTCGCATAACGCTGTCACAATATGATCAATTGATATAAACTTAACTGTATGCATGTGATCGCAAAGTACAGTCTCCCCTATATTTATAAATATTTGCCTTTCAAAATATCATCATGTTAATTGATGTGCTCTCAACAAAGTCAAAACACATTAAGGGGGAGATTTACTAAGATTTTGCGCTGTGTTTTTGTCACTTTTGTGACCCAAAACGGCGCAAAATCTTTTTTTCCTATTTTACCTTCCAGTGCTAAATTTGTTTAGCACTGGAAAAAACGCAAAAGTATGCGCTGCTTGCATTACTTTGCGACATGGGGCATACCAAGGGTAGTGCATGGGCATTCCCATGCAACCACCCAAGGTTTTTCACGCTAAATCCAATTTAGTAAATACAGTAGATTGGGTTTAGCGTGAGAAAAGTGCGCCCTTTCAAAATAGGAGCAAGGAAGTACAAATGTTTTCATTTCTCCTTCCTTTTCCGACATTGCATGCGTGCTGCACTGTGCAGCACGCATACAACTTTAAAAAAGCTTTCCCTCGTGTCTAGGTATAGTATTCTGTACAGGAAGGGTAACCTTGCTGTACAAAACCTAGGCTGGACTCACACACGCACCCTAGCACTATAGCGCTAAGGTGTGTGGGTGGCACTCAGCAGCTGTAATCAGAGCCGGCGCAAGGGAAAGGGGAGGAGAGAGCCATATCTTTGAAAATATGACACTCTCCTGCTCCTTCCCTGTCACGCAATACACCATAGTCTCGCGGGGAGCTGCGCTGCGTTGCATGGAGATTTGGTAAATCTCCCCCCTAAGTATATGCCCTAAAAATATCGCCATGACATGCCTTCTTAAGACAAATTTCTAATCAACATTACTGTAACTCGTCATAAACACATAACGCACTTCTCAGTTGAATTTCATACCCCAACTGATGCAGACAATGGTAGCACTTTCTAAATACCATACTAACATATGTGACTATATCACTAACAAAATGGCCGCACATTGACATTGTCTAAACAATAATTCATCTTTGCTATGCCAGTGTGTTTTTATAATGAGACATTTCTGTTATTCATGTGACTTGTGCTTCATGCATTTATAGTTTTTTGGGGGGGAGAATTGATATGCAAAATATGAAAATTGAATGTTACAATTGATTATATGGAATCATACAGTAATGAATAAAGAAGAAAAGTAAAAACAGAGTCCCTCTGAGCTGTGTGTAATTTTTGATGATGTATAGGCAGCTATAAATTTTACGGTAAGACAGGAGTTGTTTTCTTTAGTTTACTCAGCCTTACACATTTGTATAACCTTTGGTAGGACTTTTGATCTTGGCACAAAGGCATTATAACAATTATTGGGTAAAACATTTTTTTTAAGTTTCTTAACCTTCTCTGATGTATTTTGAAATGTTGCTTTTAATTTTTCTGTTTTTTATACTTTGTGATTAGCACAGATGTTTACATGGTGGTGGTAGTTACCGTGAACACCTTATTGATTCATTACAAATTGGAAGTATATCATGAGAATACATTAATTTATTGTTGTCTAACTGTGGTGCACTAATGTGAATATTTTACTGATGAAATGCCTGATTGTAATTGAATCAACGTCTAAACTGGAAGAAACTCATTATTTATTTGATATATGTAACAAAAAATATAGAGCTTAATATTAAGCATGCCCTCTTCTTCAAAAACATAATCTTTTTTAAGGGAATCTGGTTTATTTAATTATATGGACTTCAATGTGGTATTTTATCTTTCAAATGGATATTCATTTGGCGTATCCCCTTCTGTAGCTAGGCCAATCTTCTTTTTTCTTTGTAGAATTGGGTGAGTGATAACAACACAATTGTTATGTGTGTGACCCTCGAAGCAGTAAGGGTTTATTAACATTTTTATTTCATCTTTTAGAAACCCTAGGAGGTCCACATATAGCAAAAACATACAAATATAAAACATGTAAGAAATAGATCTAAAAAATGAATTATGCTGCTACCCACAATGTAGGCCGTCAAAAATTAGCAGATCAGAAGCCCGAAGATTCACATTAAAAATGTTCAGTACAAATCTAAAAAAGATTTTTTTAAGTACAAACCTTGGAAGCAAAACATTTCATTAGGAGTATTATATAACATTTGAAGAGCCTCTGCTGTAGTTCGTATTCAAAACTTCAGAAAAAGAGGTCTCAGCAACCTTGTTGCCATAACAACAGTTTTGGACAGACAAATAAGACATGTTTCAGATCCTTTATCTCACTTTGACATAGATTACAAACCTTTGAAATACCATACCATTTAGAAGTTAAAACATTTAATGAAAGACTGTCCAATCTTAATAAAGTTCAAAAACACATAACTCCATGCAGCAAATTGTATGCCAAGTATAGTTGCGGACTTTATGTAATGGCGGAATTTACTAAAACTGCATATATCTATTTTTGACTACACAAATCAATATTCCAGGCGTTCACTTAAATTTATAGAAACATGTTTTAGTCATGCTTTTAGTTGGCTTGACGATACATTTTGATCAAACCCCAGTTGTTCCAGTATGTACTTAGTTTTTTTTTAAATAGCATCTTCTCTCTCTTCAAATCAAAATTCTCCTTATATATAATGTGCCTTAGTGATGAAACATCGCTTCGTATCAGACAAGAAGCTTATTTTTTTTATTTTTTATTTTTTAAACAAATTTTATTGATTTTTCTACTTATTAAATACAAGATTACAAGCAGTCATCATTCCAGAATAGCAAATCTTTCAGTATCTTTCACAAGCTGGTATTGTATGAAATTCCAGTATAATCAGTTATTTCACTTGCATAATTCTCAGCACATCTCTGAGTTTCGTTACATGCAATTCGATTCAGCTATCCATGTATTTTACTAGTTCTAATCCCAACTTTTCTCCCTCCTGCGATTACTCTCCCCCCGGTGTGCAATGCTGCAAGCAACGTTCCATATAGATTCATAGTGTAACTACTATCCAAGTCATTTCGAAATCCGCTTCTGCGTGATGTTCTGATAAAGCTTGTACCAGTGCGTCCCATGCGTGTGCAGTTTCTAGTGCTTTGTCATTATTCAGGCGACGTGCTTGTTGATACCTGAAGGTGCTCTCACTACCTGCCCATTTCAGGAACTCAGCTTTCCACCTCCCGCTATTAGGGCCGTCTTTGGATTTCCAACGTCTCGTTATCTCCCTTTTCACTAGTATCAGCCCCATGTCCACGAATTTGCTCGTTACCTTTGTTTTGGGCGTGTGAGGAAACCAGTGTAGTATACATGTTGCTATGTCGAAGGTTAAATGTCGTTCAGTGACCTCACTCAGTATGCATCCTACTTCTTCCCAGTAATCCCCTAACCTAGGGCACTCCCATAGCATGTGTTCAAGCTCCACTCCTTCGCCCGCGCATCTGGTGCATGCTGCATCTTCTACCTTAAAATATTTCTTCATTTTACCTGGTGTTAAGTATGCTCTGTGTAGAATAAAAAAATACACTAATTGAAACCTTGCATTCCTCTTGCTTTTCCATGCTCTCATCACAATCTGTTCCCATGCTGTCTCCGGTATAATTCTCCCAATACCCTTTTCCCATTTGATCTTTAATGCCTCCAGTGGTGCCAACCCCTCCTTCAGCATTCTGGAGTATAGATATGTGACTGCTTTGTAGGTCCCCGCTGCCATGACCACGTATGGGCGTGCTTTTGTTGTATTGGGCTCAGTAAGCCCCTCTCTCCAATGCACCTGTATTGCAGATATCAGCGCTGCATGTATCAAATACCCTCCTCTTGGCGGATCATATCTATCCTGTAGTGCTTGGTAAGGCAATAGCGCCCCGTCTTCATATAAATCCCCAAGCACTTGAATCACCATCTGTTCCCATAGTAGTAAAGACATCCAGTCCCCCCATGTGGTAGTGCTGCGAGCATCCCAAGCGGGATCTCAGGCGCATAAGGGTGCAGCACTCCCGCTCTCCTCTGTGTGCGGTTCCAACACATCCTCAGTGTCCTCTCCACCACTGACGTGTCTTTAAGATCCAGTCTCTGCTGCATAACTATGAAGGACAGCACATGTCTCGGAATCCCTTTACCTCTCATATTCTCTGGACCTCTGAATTCCTTTGCTATCGCCTGCGTCATTATCTGCAGCTGAGCTGCCAAATAATACAGTTCAAAATCAGGGACTGCCAGTCCGCCTTCTGACTTTGGCCTTATCAGTGTCGCTTGGGCCACCCTCCTTCTCCCAGATCCCCATAGGAATCCTACAATCAATGATTCCAGTGTTTTAAAAATCGAGCACAGTATTCAGACCGGCAGTGTCCTAAAGAAATAAGGCAACCTAGGTAGTGCTACCATTTTCAATAGCGCTATTCGTCCCATCACAGACAACGGGAGAGTGGACCAAAAGGCCATGCTACCCTTTAATGCCCTCACGCACCTAACTACATTCCCATCTAGCATGTCACCAGCTCCGTGATATATATGAGCACCCAGATATGTCAAACAGTGTGGTTCCCAGCGCACATTCCTATTCGTGGTGGGCCGCAATTCCCCAGCTCTGACCGGAAACAAACAAGTATTAGCCCAATTTACTTTCAGACCTGATACATCACCAAACCAGGACAGTAGTTCCGCAGCTCCCTCCAAGTCGCCTTCTGCATCTTCCAGGAACATCAACAGGTCATCTGCATATAATAAAATATACTGCTTGTCTCCTCTATATTTTAGGCTCCTATACTATTCCCCTAATCTGGCTTTTGTTGCTAAGGGTTCTATCGCCAGAGCGAACAGTAGTGGGGAGAGGGAACATCCCTGTCTTGTGCCCCGGGCCACTTGGTACTGGGGCGATATCAATGCACCCACTTTCACCCTGGCCACCGCAGAGGTGTACAGTATCCTGGTCCAGTCTGCAAAGTCCTCTCCTAAGCCAAAACAGCCTAACGTTTTATATAAATATCTCCACTCCAGACTATCAAACGCTTTCTCTATATCTACTGATAGCACCATGGGTTTTAGCTCGCTAGGCTGTTCTTCCTCTAAGAGCCACACCAATCTCCTTATATTGGTAGCTGTGTTTCTTGTCGGGATAAATCCGGCCTGATCTTTGTGTATTAAATCAGTCATATGCTGCAAGAGACGTGTCGCCAAGATTCTGCTCAGGATTTTATAATCTGTAGTCAGCATTGATAACGGCCTATATGATGCTGTATCAGTCCCCTCCCATCAAGGTTTTAATAAGGGAATCATCAGTGCCTCCCTCATTGAGGCGGGGAGCTTACCCAGTTCTCTTGCCTCTCTGTAGACCTCTAGTAATCTAGAAGCCAATGAATCCACATATTGCCAATAGAACTCTATTACTGGCGTCTTTTTACGAGCCATATGTTTGTTTGCACTCCTAACCTCCTCCAATGATATTTCACTTCCCAAGTGTTTTGATCTCCCCTCTTCTAGCCGCAGGAGAGGCTACCCATCTAGGAAGGAGTCGATGGCAGAGTCTTCTCCGGTCAATGAACTCCTATATAATGACTCATAATATCCCTGAAAACGATTAAGGATCTCAGGTTGAGTGAATACCGCATTTCCTGTAGTATCCTCCAGTGCCAGGATTGGTGAGCCCCGCCTCACAGGGTTAGCCAGCCAAGCCAGTACGGTCCCCGCCTTGTCTCCCTCCGCATGCGTCTTCGTAAAATATGTTTTGTGATCAAAACAGCGCAACCTTTCAATTTCAACCACCACTGCTTCTTTAGCTTCAATCACCTCTGTTTGTACCTCGGGGTGCCCTGGCCTAGTTATTTCAGCTTTCCTCAGTCTCTCTTCAGCTCGGTTTACATCTTGTAATAATACCCTCCGCACTCCTACGTGTTTCCTAATACAGAGTCCCTGCACCACCACTTTGAAGGTGTCCCATTACATTGCTCTGGTAGATGTCGTGCCAGCATTTTCATCAAAATAGTGTGTTATCCCTTCTCCTATCTCTCTCTGAAAAACCTGGTCCTCTGGTGTCTCGGGTTGTAGTCTCCAGGTAGGGATAGCGGCTTCCACCGTCATCCAGTGCATTGTAAATAGCAGTGGATTATGGTCAGACAATGTTCTGGTAAGGTATTCAGTGTGTACTATGGAAGGTACCATCAGTTTGGAACATAGAACTGCATCTAATTGGACGTGTAAGTCATGCATCGCTGAGTAGTAAGAGTAATCCCTGTCTCGTGGGTGGTGAATGCGCCAAGTATCCACTAGGTTCCACCTGTTTTGCCACTCCAGCCTGTATTTGGTCAGCCTATGTACAGGGGAATCCTCTAAAGGGGGATGTGATCTGTGGAGTGATATATCAGTTATAGAATTGAAATCCCCACCCAGCAGCACTGGGCCCGTGAAGCAGTGCGCTAACTTGCCAGACAAGCAATCGAAAAAACGTGCCTGCTCCACATTTTGCGCATACACACTACAAAGAGTTATGTTTCTGCCACGTAATTTCCCCTCCACAGCTACATAACATCCCTCAGGGTCAATATTAAGATTCATCACTTGAAAAGGTACTCCTGCTCTAATCCAGATCAATGAACCCCCGTGCAAATGCAGAATACCCAGTGTTAAAAACTTGTCCTATGAATCCCCGCTGCAGCGCTATACCCTCTGCCCTAGTGAGGTGTGTTTCGTGAAGTAGTGCTATGTGGATCCCTCTCCTAACTAGATGTGCATGAATCTTGTGGCATCTTGTCATAGTATTGAGACCCCTTACATTCCAAGTGATACAGCGTAGGTCAGGTATCGCCCCCATTTTGGTAGTGCATTGCTCTTGATTCAGTTCTTGTCATAGTAAACACACCGGTGACCTCCCTAGCCCAACTTCCCGCCCAACTGTTTTGTCCCCCAAACCCCCAAGAACAGGACCTAGAACCAAACTGCTAGCCCCCATCCAAACCACTACAACACACAACACACAGTTAAACCGACCAGGAGCAGCTGATGGCATGCCTTATGGGCAATGAGGGGAGCTCAGTGACAACGGGATGCTGTGTACCTTCTGGAATAACCGCCGCCTTGAAACCCCAGGAAACACAATATCCGCTTCCCCCCTCCCTCTCCCCCGATCAAGAACTTATAGCTTTGAGTAGTTATTCAAACCCATTACTGTGCAGTCAGCCCTGTTGAGGTCCTCGCCGGTCTGCAGTAATCCGCAGTGATCTCCGCCTGTATCCATGATCTCAAGTTCCCCCCTAATGATCTGCAGCCACCCAGGTCAGTCACACGGTGCAAGCCGCTACTCATTCAGAAGCCCGTCTGCTGTCGCTGGTGTGATCGGCGGTAATTGTACGCTATCTGCATCCGAGATCTCAGTATCCCATTGCCCTTTGCCTTTTTCAGAGCCTGTGCCTTCCGGGGTGTGCACCGTCTGCTCTCCCGAAAGGGCAGATACCGCCACCAATGCTCCTCGTCTCTCCATTGCTGTTTGTGATGTTGTTGGATTCCGCAGACCCCATTGTCGATGTCTGATGCGCTGTGACTTGCGCAACGGAAGTATCTCCGATAATTTAGGGCCTGACGTTCTGTTCCATCTTTTCCGGCCCTGTAGGATTCTAGCCATGTCCACGCTTCTTCCGGGTTGTCATGAAAGCATGTTTTACCATTCAGAATGATTCAGAGTTTATCTGGAAATAACAAAGAATATTGGAAACAATCAATTCTCAGCTCTTTTTTGACTGATAGGAAGGACGATCGGCGTGGTTGAATTTCAAATGTATAATCCGGGAATAGATTAACCTTGCTATTCTCCACTTGAAAAGTGCCATCAGTTTGCGCCTTTTGGAGGAGTAGGTCCCTATCTCCGAAGTGCAACAGACGCGCCACCACTGGGCGTGGGGGTCTCCCTTGTTGCGGCGGCCTACCTGGCACCCTGTGCGCTCTCTCCAACGTATAAAAGGAAGGTGGAGTTCTGGACTTTTTGGTTCCGTCCAGAGGTGTCAGGGTACAACACCCAAAGACCCCGGAGTTCCACCTGCCTTGGTGCACAAATGAACAGAAACACGGGCTTCTCGATGGTGGCGTCAAAGACCAAAGGTTTATTACTGCAGGGACACAGAGGTCACAGAATCTACACACGGGCAGAGACTAGGAGCCTGTTCGATTTGTACAAAGTGGGTTGCTCCTTATATACGGTTTTTTATGCTAGGGGCAAATTCTTTACATGTAATACATTCCCAAACCTTTGTGTCAAAAACAATAAATATTTGACGTTACACAGGAACCGTCGATAATATCTGAGGCCAAACATTGCGAAGAGAGGGGTTCCCACTAGTTTGTCACAATTCCCTGTCAATATTGCATTCAGGACCCGGACCGCCTCATTGTAAAGTTCGTTACCTCCCCCTAATAAAGATTCAGAAAGAAAGAAACAGAGCCAGGTGTGGAAGATAGAAAAGTGGGATAAGGGATGTTTGTGGGTTGTAAATGGGCAAGGCTACCGGCTTCGGCCGCCTAATCATGATCAGGTACAATGGACACGAAGACCAGTTTGGAAGGACTGGCCTCGGGCAGAGGAGGCAGCCTTTGTCGAGTCATGCAGCTACAGCGTGATCTGGTTTAAGGTGCACGTGTCATGTAAGAGGTGAATCTCCGGCTAAGGCTACGTGTCCTTAATCAAAGTGGAGTGAATGAAGTGATCAGAGGCTATTGCATATGTGAGGGCAAGGAAACACAAAATGGCGGCCATGATCTAAGATGGATGCCATGGGTATATCAGAAATATGTCAATGGAAGGAGTGCTCTTGCTCGTAGCGTAGCGAAAACACTAGGATATACTAAATGGATCATTTGCGGTTCACTGATACCAATATTAGGTATTTCCGACAAACTTGAAAACACGGGTTCAAGTCGTCACAGAACCGTCACGGAACCTCAGACCCTCCTTTTGCCCTTACATAGGCAATTACTCAGTCTATGTCAGAATCTAGTTCTATGTTCATCAGGTCAGTGACATGTTGTTGTATCATCATCCTTTCTCGTGTCTTTTCTCCAAACGCAGGTGGTTTTCTGAGACAAGTCGTAGCGCAAAGACTACACAGAGCAGGACCACACTGGATAATCAGACAACATGAGAATAGGAATACTAGGATGACACCAATGACCATTAGAACCTTCCATCCCCACGCTGAGATCAGAGTCCAAAACCACTCCATGAAGGACCAGTTTCCTTTGTCTACATGTATGGAGTCTGAAATCTTGTGCAACTTAGAGATCGCCTCATAGACTGTTGGAGCATTATTAGGAATAAAGACACAGCAGCTCGATTGGATCATTCTGCATACCCCACCTCGATCTGCAAGTATAACGTCTAGAACCATACGGTTCTGCAACGTCATGAGCCTATCCGCCTGAAGCTCAGCTGTCAGATTGCTAAGGGCACCAGCAGTTTCCGTAATAGTAGATTCAACTACCCGTGTTAGCTGACGTATGTTTCTACTATTGGCCATAGGTCCCCAGAACGGAAGGAAGCCTTTAAAGAAGTCTCCGGCTTCCTGACCAGCGGTATCTTCCTTGCTGAAGACACCTCTTGCTACTCTTGTTCTGTGGTAATCAGGTGAAGCAGTGTATGTCGGAGGCAATAATCGAGCAATATAACATGATCCTGAGAAGTCGGCAGGCAACCATGTATAAGCTCTGTCTCGACAAATGAAATAGGTACCCCTAGCAGTAAGAAAGGCAGGGGAAGAGTTAGCCGGAAACACATAAGTCTCTACGCACTCACTCCTCCCTAGCTGAGCTCTCGGATTTCTCCCATTACCTTGCAAACAGACCTGACCTCGGTGAGGTACGACCCAGATTGGAGTTGAGCTTTTACGCTTGCTTTCTCCTAAACTAAGGCGATACTCTGAAGTATTCCAACTTAAATATACTCGCAATTCGTCTCTAGGGTATGATGGAGTATTATTGACGTCCTTGACCATGTCAATAATTCCCTGGACTAAAGCTTTGTTAGCAGAGTTATATTTAGTGGAACGTGGTGGACGTGGAGGATAAGTTTCAAGGGCATAAGCAAAGATGGTTTGGAAGGCCTGAAATGATCCATTATAGCTGTAAGGCAAAACCAAATAGGGAATACCTTTATCCATAGTGTGAGGTATCAAGCCACATACCCAGCAGTCTGTTGTGTTAACTACCAGTTGGTGTTGGTGTAAGAGCTGTACAAAAGTGTTGTTGGTGAATTCTGAGCGTCTGGCTTGCTCATGTTCCGGAAACGAGTGAAAAGAGTGTATAGAAGAAACAGTAGAAATAGCAGGATCAAGGGGAGGTACTGTAGAAACTGGCACAAAAATCAAATTTATGCTAAAGACGATTCCACCCACCAATGTTGCTAAAACAATCAATAATGTAACGGCACATTGCATCAAGAAACATTTGCTGTGAAGAATTCTATTAAGTCTGTTTCTGCGAACGTAAATCACATTCTTTCGTTGCAGCGCAGGAAGCTCCATCTTCTACAATCCGCTCGCGACCACTGATGATGTGTACGTAGATGAAAATGCCTCTATCAGCCCTGGGAGTTCCCAGAACTAACAGAAAGATCGACCTTGTGTCAGACCCCTGCAAATTCAAACTAGGCACACAGCCACGACCCTACGGCTACCCAGACGGCAAGGCAATTTTTAAAAACAATAAACAATAGCAAACTTCCTGGCTGAAGGCAAAGGTTCAATATATCAAAAATCACAATATGCAGTTGCCTGCTTTATTTGTCCTTTTTATGGCTTCTAAGGTTGTATCTCTTCTTCGCTGGTACTGTCTGATCGGAAAATAATGTATCACTAGCAGCTGTTGCAGAGTTTAAGTTCGCAGATAGCAAAGTTTCTTCTGATGCTGGAGACAAACGTTCAGTGTTCAAAGGAGTCTTTTCAGGAGGAGAGTCAAGTTTCAAAGTGTCAGTAATCAAATCGGCATCGCTGAAAGGGATAAACTTCGGAGTGATTTCAGATTCGGAGGCACCAATTCCCTTCTTCACCCAGTCGTCGTAAGGCAGTGGCAAAGGAACACGCTTTACGTGAGAAGCGTGAATCCAGTGCTTACGGCCAGCGACACGTACGGCTGTCCTCGTTGCCAGTAGGACCTGGAAGGGGCCGATGTAGCGAGGCTGAAGATTCTTTGTCCTCGCGAAGTTTCTGACCACCACGTGGTCGCCGGGTTTCAGCTGATGCCCTGGACTCTCCGGAGGTTTTGGCAAAGCATCGAAGACCTGTTGATGAATAAGACTCAATTTAGCAGTCAAGTCGTAAAGGTAGTCTATCAACATAGGATATTCAATGGAGCAAAATTGTTTAGGCCTTGGCACACCCCAGATATTTGCCGGGCGGCCAAACACAATCTCGTATGGAGAAAGCCCTATTCTAGAATGCACTGTTGCTCTCGTTGATAACAAGGCCAAAGGAAGAGCGTCTGGCCAAGCTAAACCTGTGGATGCTTGTATTTTGGCTATCTTAAGCTTCAGAGTGCCATTGTAACCCTCGACTAAACCAGCAGATTGGGGATGGTTTGCACTATGGAATTTTTGTTTCAATCCTAGACCGGCACACACACTCTGCATAACTTTCCCTATAAACTCACTTCCGTTATCTGACCATACAATCCGTGGCATTCCATACCTAGGGAAAAATTCCTTGAGAAGAATTTTGGCAGTTGATAGGGCAGTGTTGTCTTTTAGTGGGTATGCTTCTATCCACCTGGAAAAAGCACAAACTACCACCAGGACGTACTTTAAATTGTTGCAGCGTTCCATGTGAATGAAGTCTAACTGAATCACTTCAAAGGGGCAGGAAGGAGGAGCGAAATGACCAGCTGGAGTTGGAGTTCCCTTGCCAGGATTATGCATCAAGCACACCATGCAATTTTTCACCACTCTCTCTGCACACTTATTGATTCCCTCATTCTTCCAGACCGGAGCCAACATCTTACATATCCCTTTAGAACTTATATGCGCCACTCCATGCGCCATCGTCACTACTGCAAGCACATACGCATCAGGCAACATCCAGCGCTGCTGTTCTGTCAAATCAATCCAACATCCATTCGAGTCCAACTTGCCCGTACTTTCTCTCCATACACGTTTCTCTTCCTCAGTCGCTTCTTTCTGAATCTCTTTCACACTTTCCATAGTGTCCTCACACATTCCAGACTCGGCAATCCATCTTGCAGACGTAGCAACATACATTCTACTCATCGTGTCTCTAGCTGTCTGTTTAGCAGTTTCATCAGCAAAGGCATTCCCACGACCAACATCATCCGTGATTGCTTTATGAGCACTGCACTTCACAATCGCAACTTCAGTCGGCAAGGTTAGAGATTCCAACAAGTCGCTAACTAGCTGACCATGTTGGATCTTAGTCCCATGGGACGTAATGAAACCTCTTTCTCTCCACAACCGGCCAAAACTATGGGCCACGCCAAATGCGTACTGACTATCTGTAAACACATTCACTCTCTTTCCCTTAGCTAAAACACACGCTCTCGTTAGAGCTATTAATTCTGCAGCTTGGGCAGAATTCTGACTCACTCTTGCAGTCTCCACAATCGTCTTCAAAGTCGTTACCGCGTAAGCAGCAGTCACGTCACCATTCTCCAATTTAAAACATGACCCGTCCACATACAGCGTACCATCTGGGTCGGATAGGGGAGTATCCTTCAAATCGATACGTCCTTTTGTCTCTTCCTCCGTTTTGAAATAGCAGTCATGTGGCTCGGAATCACTCGACTCTTGATCAGTCGGCAACAATGTTGCTGGATTCAATACATTGCATCTTTTGATCTGAATATGACTCGCTAATAATGTCAGCTCGTAACCAGATAATCTCGCACTAGTAAGGTGTTGTGTCTTCGTTCGGTTCATGAGTGTATCCACTGCATGAGGAACCATGACCACTAGCATATTATTCATCACCAAACCAGCAGATTGTCGAATGGAAGCCGCAGCTGCCGCTGTAGCCCTCAAACAACTAGGTAACGCTCTGGCTACCGGATCTAATGTTGATGAAAAATACGCACAAGGGCGTTGTTTATCACCAAACTTCTGTGTCAGAACACTCAACGCACAACCTTCTCTTTCGTGAACGTAGAGCGTGAATGGCTTACTATAATCAGGTGTACCCAATACAGGAGCTGAACACAATGCTTTTCGTAATTCAGTAAAACTCTCTTGACATTCATCAGACCATGGCACCGGACTCGGAACATTTTTCCCAGTCAAAGCTACCAATGGTTTCGCTAAAAGAGAAAAATTTGGGATCCACTGCCTACAGTAAGAGGTAATACCTAGAAAGGCACGTACTTCTCTCTGTGTGCGTGGAACACTCATCTGCGTAATTGCTTTTATTCTTTCTGGGGTCAACTTCCTTCCCTCCTTTGACAAGAGATGACCTAGGTAGGTCACTTCTTGGCAGCAGTATTGCATCTTGGAAGGAGACACCTTATGATTCAAATTAGACAAATGATGCAATAGGGAAATTGTAGCTGCTTTGCAAGTTTCCTTGTCATCGGCAGCCACTAAAAGATCGTCTACGTACTGTACTAGGGCAGAACCTGGAGGAAGGACAAAAGAATCTAGCTGACTTTTTAAAGCTTGACTGTAAATGGATGGACTTTCACAATAGCCTTGTGGAGCGCGTTTAAATCTGAAACTTCGACCTCCTAAACAGAAGCCGAAAATATCCCTACTTTCTTCGGCTATCGGAATGCTAAAGAAAGCATTCTTTAGGTCAATAACTGAGAACCATGTAGCTGTAGCAGGTATCAATGTTAACAAGGCAGTAATATCTGGCACTACAGGAAACTGCGGAATTACAATTTTATTAACTTCTCTAAGGTCTATGACAAACCTATAAACCGGAGGTTTTGTAGGGTCAGTTCGCTTCAGAATCGGTAATACAGGACTGTTACAGACATTTCCTCTAGTTTCTTCAACCACACCCTTCTTAATCAAGTCTTGCACAATCAATAAAAGTGCACGCTCACCTTCACTCGATATTTTATACTGGGGAATTCTTGGAAATTTCACATTTGCTTTCAAAGTTACTACATACGGTGGAATTTCTAGGACACCTACATCATTAGGACCAGTCGCCCAAAGAGAATCAGGGAGTGAACGTAGCTCTGGCGGGAGTGCGTCCATTGACAAGTACATCGGAGAGGTGATATTTTTACCCAGTGTAAGCTGTACTCCTTCCGGAGAACAGTACAATGTCGCATATAGTCGTTTTAACAAATCTAAACCAAGCAGGTTTTCATTACAACCTGTCGTCAAAATCAGGGGTGCTTTCAATTGGCACGGTCCAACAGAAATAGACAAAGGACCAGATATCGGGTTGTACACAGGGGCGCCTGAAAAACCTACTGAAACATTTGTTGAGCCAGACAAAGGTGCGCCAGGGAGTTTCGCATGCATGATAGAACTTTTTGCGGCACCAGTATCCAACAGAAACGGTTCGACTACACCTGATGTTGCTACTGCGACATAAGGCCCACTCTGATCCACTGGAACTGATACTACTCCCTCTCTCTGTCCATGGCTGTCCTAGTACACATTTTGTTGAAAACCCTCTTCTACTTCACAATAATCTTCAACAAGATATTGCTGTGATCTATTTTTGCTGAACAGATTGTCCATTTCTCTGATCAAAGTGATTGGAGGGACGATCATTCGTTTGTGGAGGCATAGTACCTCGTCCTCGTCCTCTAGAATTCTGCACAAAACCACCACGACCTCTTTGAGCTGCTGCTGCATTATTTTGCGCTAAGATCGGACATTCATTTTTATAGTGACCCTCTTTCTTGCAGTACGCGCACTGATTCCATTGATATTGAGGTCTTGATGTACTATAATCTGCCCTTTGGTATGAGTTTTGCTGCGTATTAGTCTGATTCGTGCGAGGCGGATACGCCTGCTGCAAAATAACTTTAGTTTTTAAATCTTTTGTTTTCTTTTCTGATTTTTCCTTTTCCTCTTTATCTCTATTTTCGTAGTATTGCGCAGTCGCAAGTATTTGCGCTGTCGTAGATACAGCCCACGCACTTTCTGAGTCTTTTAATTTATTGCATAATTCAGGTAACAAATTATGCACAAATTTATCGACAAACAATCTCTGTCCTCCTTCTGTACTCATGTCCTGACCACTATGATCCACAAAAGTCTCTTCGAACCTCGTGAAGAAGTCCGAGACACTTTCGTCTTTCTTTTGCCTACATGCTGACAACTTGTCCCAATTTACACGCAATGCTGGCATCAGAGTCTTCATTAGATCTATTATTCTACCTGGCAGATTAGCAATCAAAGGTTCGGGTTTCGCACCACCTATTTGTTGACCATCTGCTGCAGTGATAGCTGCCCAATCACCACCTAAAGCAGCCTGGTGATCCTCTCTACGAATTTTAGCCCACACTGGTTGCGGAACTACGTTACCAAACAACATATCAATGTCGGCTAAGTTCATTATACAAGCCTCAACTGTCTGTGTTAATTCCTTGTAATATCCGGCTGGATTCTTACGCGGATCTGGCAAGGCCTGTTTCACTGCTAACACTTCTGCTCGCTTCCATGGAATGTGTATCCACACTCGTTGGAACTGTGCTGGAGCAGCTGCAATTCCTGCATTATCATCACGTTGTATTGCTTCGCGCCAAATTGGAGGAACCTCCCTCATAGGATATTGGCGACTTAGCTTCATTTTACCTTTCTCTAAATCTCTCGGTGAACGAAGAGATGGATCATTCCTAAAACTTAAAATGAGTTCCATCGCTTGTTTTATTTTCTCGCCCACTATCATTCCAGCAGCAAACTCCTTTTGAACCCTAATTAAATCTTCCAAATCTGATTCGATATCGTCTTCTTCTATCTCTTCACGTAACAATGAGCACATCTCATCAAAGACGTATCGTTGTGTTGGTTCTCCCCACTGCATAAATGTGTCTAGCACATCTCTCGTACTATATCTTCTACCCTTCGAAATCCATCTGAGAGCCGTGGAATCTAAAACTCCCCGTTCCTCAGTACTCGGAAGCTGACTTCGTCTCTGTACAGAGTCAGGAGTAGGAGTCTTAATCAAAGTTTTATATATAGGAGACAGCATATTAGTAACCGAATCAGTGATTCTTCGACGAACAGAAAGTGGAGTTAGTACACTCGCAGACATAGAGAATGCAGTGGAGGTAGGAATAGATGAGGAAGCAGTAGGAGTATCGAGGAAAATAGTTTCTGGAGCAGTAGGTACAGAGGTAGGTATAGGGGTTGGCAGTGTAGGAAGAGGAGGAGCTGTAGGAACATTTACATTCACCACAGGAAGTACAGGAACTTGATTCTGAGGGATAGGAGCAGGAACACCAGGTTGTCCAGCAACCGGCAATTGAACATTCGGGACAGGCGGAGCCGTAGCACCTTGTGCATACGGTGGAGGTGACCGTAACAGATAAGATAGCAGAGGATCGTTGTCGGAGTCTTCCAGTATCTTAGCCATTTTCGATGGCAAGGCAGGATAGCACTTGTCAATCGCTAAGTTGTGCTCTCTAATGGCTACATCTATGGCCTTCTCACACTCGTTAGCCTGCAACTGTTTAGTCGCTTGCTCTAGAGTTAACTTTTCTTGTTCTTTCTGCTCTTTCTTCAACCTTTTCATTTCTCTCTGTTTGGATTCTTTCCGCCAATAACGGAAGGAATCAAACATTGCCGGCCGGGCTTTCTTCTTGAACAATTTCGCTTCTAAATTGTCGAGAATCTCTTGTTCAAAACTACCATGCAGTGGCCAACTAAGGACACCATCCTTTTTACAATAGCGGACCCATATCTCATTATTAGTTATAGGACCTACGCCATATTTGCAATATAAATCATATAGGGGAGTCCCAATCGGAGGAACCAGACAAGAGTCCTCCAATCGCGAGTCACTGTTGCAACTAAAACAAGACAACATTTTCCGACTTACCATTTTCAGTCCGGAACACAAAAACAAACAAACACGGAACAAATATGTGCACTCGAACCAAGAACTTAGGCCTACCAAAACGGACTGATGTATCGATACCCAAAACTAAACCAAATAGATTATCGTGACTAGAACAACCAGTGATAATCTAACAAAACCAAACCAAACCAAGAACCGATCAAGGATTTTTAACAATCCTCACAAAGTAACCAGCTAGCTATCACTAAATACTTAACTGAGTCATTGAAGACGTCACCAAGGAGAAACCCGTCACGTTTCGCCGTACTAAGGACTGCACCACTTCGGGTCCAAAACAGGGCGACGGTCAAGGCAACGGCCCACTGCAGCCGTCCTGAACGGGAAACCCTCGTGGAAGAGAACTTCGGGCCACTTTTGCGATATGCCGGGATCGATGAAGTGGGGCGCCTCCCTCAGGAATCTTCACACGAAGCTTCTCGAACTCTTCAGGCTTTTGGACCGGTACCGAATGACGTCGCCCCACGTTGGGCGCCAATTGGAGTTCTGGACTTTTTGGTTCCGTCCAGAGGTGTCAGGGTACAACACCCAAAGACCCCGGAGTTCCACCTGCCTTGGTGCACAAATGAACAGAAACACGGGCTTCTCGATGGTGGCGTCAAAGACCAAAGGTTTATTACTGCAGGGACACAGAGGTCACAGAATCTACACACGGGCAGAGACTAGGAGCCTGTTCGATTTGTACAAAGTGGGTTGCTCCTTATATACGGTTTTTTATGCTAGGGGCAAATTCTTTACATGTAATACATTCCCAAACCTTTGTGTCAAAAACAATAAATATTTGACGTTACACAGGAACCGTCGATAATATCTGAGGCCAAACATTGCGAAGAGAGGGGTTCCCACTAGTTTGTCACAATTCCCTGTCAATATTGCATTCAGGACCCGGACCGCCTCATTGTAAAGTTCGTTACCTCCCCCTAATAAAGATTCAGAAAGAAAGAAACAGAGCCAGGTGTGGAAGATAGAAAAGTGGGATAAGGGATGTTTGTGGGTTGTAAATGGGCAAGGCTACCGGCTTCGGCCGCCTAATCATGATCAGGTACAATGGACACGAAGACCAGTTTGGAAGGACTGGCCTCGGGCAGAGGAGGCAGCCTTTGTCGAGTCATGCAGCTACAGCGTGATCTGGTTTAAGGTGCACGTGTCATGTAAGAGGTGAATCTCCGGCTAAGGCTACGTGTCCTTAATCAAAGTGGAGTGAATGAAGTGATCAGAGGCTATTGCATATGTGAGGGCAAGGAAACACAAAATGGCGGCCATGATCTAAGATGGATGCCATGGGTATATCAGAAATATGTCAATGGAAGGAGTGCTCTTGCTCGTAGCGTAGCGAAAACACTAGGATATACTAAATGGATCATTTGCGGTTCACTGATACCAATATTAGGTATTTCCGACAAACTTGAAAACACAGGTTCAAGTCGTCACAGAACCGTCACGGAACCTCAGAGGTAGACCCTCCGGAGCCACCATTGACTTCAGTCATATCTTCAAATATTTCACCATATCTGTCCCTTCAAGTTTTTCTGGAAGACCCACTATCCATTGTTGTTCCGCCGATTTCTGCTTTCGGCATCCTCGGCTCGCTTTTCCAGTACACCCAGATGTTCCAAGACATTCGTCACTGTGGCCTGCATTGTTGTCTGTGCAGGTTCAACTTCCCGCAGTACTCCCTCCACATGGTTCACTCTATCAGCTAGTTTAGAGTGGTCCGCCCTTAGTAGGCCCAGGCCTGTTGCGACTTCTGCGATATCTTGCTGTAAAGCTGTACGAGAGTCCGCAATGGCAGCTAGGATTTTGTCGAATTGTTGCTGGATACCCGGGTCCTGGGTATTACCTGAATATCTGGCTCACCTTGGGACGGAGGTTCACTATCCGATAATGTTTGGGCACCATCTTTTTTCCCCTTAGGTTTCACCATGGTGAAGTTCTCCAGGTCTCCTGCAACCCACTGCCGGACTCTAATCTAGCCCCCGTCCCCCGTCGGGGTACGGCACTCACTTCCTGCGTCCGTATCACCTGCTACTTATAGTTGTCCAGTCGGTCAAGAACAGGGCCCCCAAGCGTCCCCAACCTCCAGTCACTTCTGCGCAAACGCCCTCATCAGTCGGTCAAGGATATCATTGTTTTACTCTGTCCATTACCTAGGGTTGCTGTCGCCGCGTCCTCCCTTCGATTCTATGGTGGCCCATCTAGGTGCTCAGCAGGGGTTCAGTCTGAAAACTCAGTTGTCCCATCTCTCCAATACTATTGTGGCTGTCAACAATTACTGCATTGGGCAAACTCTAACTGCTACTCTCTGTATTGGTGGCACAGTCGTGGAGCGCGTGTGGTGAGCAGTTTATGCAATCCTTACTCCACTGTTGCCAAGCCTACTGCGGGTCAGGGGTGAAACTCCTAATACAGTTTGAGTTATATTCAAATATTGAGCTATCTGCACTTCAAGTTCAAGCTATGATTGACCCCACTGTTGTCGACGTCGCCAAGCCGGGCTCTTCTGTACTACACCATGATGCCTGGTAACGCTTTTCTGCTAAATGGCTTCAGGTGCCCGCCGCCACATCCCAGCTCGCAGGCTGCAGCGTCCCTGGGGCCCCACGCTCACCTCCGTGACCCGCGGTCCTCAGTCGCGCCGCACCCTGTTCACCGGTGCGATGGCTTCAGTCCCCTCATCGGCCGCCGCTTCTGGTCTCCTGGCCACAGTCTGGGTCCTGGTCTTGCCGGGTTCACTCCTCCTACCGAGGCCGCAGCGCTCTGCTGTTGTCCCCCAGGGACGTGCAGGTCTCGTGCGGGGCAGAACGTCCCTGCCCTCACTCCTCCTCAACGCGGCGCTTGATCTGTGCCCAAGGGGTCCTCCGCTTCTGCAGCACTCCGATTACTTGGGGAGAACCTTCCTGGTGCCACGATTGTCGCTCATGCCAGCTCCAGTGTTCTGCCCCATCTCCGCCGATATTTTGGGGGACGTCCTCGGCAGCAGTCCTGGATCTAAAACTCTTCAAAGCTCAGAGATGTCGCCTCACACAGTGACAAAACCACATCCGCTGCCTGTCACTCCGCTCATAGTCCGTCCGGTGCGGGATTTTAACAGGATAAATGCGGGTTTCATGCAGCGGAGCACAGCGCTCACACAGCCGTCCGCACTGGCCTCTAAGCCACGCCCCCATCAGACAAGAAGCTTATCATATCACTTCTACCAATCATTGTGAAAAATAACTTTTCATCCCAAACTCTAGTCTTAGAGCACCAGTCATGGCTAAGCGATTGCATGTTGACAGACATCAAAGAATTTAGCAGTCGTTCTTATCCAAAAAACCTAGCAGCCACATCTAGCTCCACCTTATAAAATCAGGTGGAAGGGCGCTTGGCCTGATATACAGTAAAAAGATGGGAACATTTTCTTTTACCTCTTGCATTAAAAAAAGCACCTAAGTCTTTGGTTTGACTCAGAGCTTTAACCCCATTGTTTGATATATGATCAGAATAGCTGTCGGAGCTAGACATACTTTTCCCTGGAAAGCGATATAATTTAACCTTTTCTAGTTTTTGAGAGCCCAGGTGCCAGGAGAAGTTAATATCTTTACATGCTTTTTCCCCTGAAAGCATAATATTTGGCATAATTTTGGAAAGCCTCAAAACGGCTGTTTAGAACTTTCAGAGAAAGATCGAAGAGTACAATATTATCTGCATAAAGCAGACCTGTTAAAGAGCGATCTCCAATACTTGGTGGAAAACCCATGCCTTTCGATATGAAGCTGGAAATGTTGTGAATATATATATATATATATATATATATATATATATATATATATATATATATATATATATATATATATATATATAATGAAAATAGCAAATGAGCAAGTAAACATCCTTGCTTCAGACCATCTTTTTGTAGTGAAATCCATGAATAGGGACGGATCACTTCCCATCAGAACTTTACACCAGGTTGAAGAGTACAAAGCAATATTTAAATATAGCAAAGTTGCTGGAATGTTGGGTTTAAGTAGCTTCTTCCACAGTGTTTGATGATCAACCTTATCAAAGGCTGTGGAGAAGTCTGTAAATGCAGCATATACTGAGGGGCCCATGATTGTTACATATTTTTCATTTATGAGCTACAAAGCAGAAATATTGTTTATCATGCCATGGCATTTCCTGAAGCCATTTTGTTGCAACAGGATGTTATTACCGCCCTCTACTCAGGAAGTAAAGTGTTTTATTAGGCACTTGCTAAAGACTTTGGCAACTGCATCTAAGAGGGTGATTTGACAGTAATTAGCAGATGACAAACTGACCCTGTCCCAACACATAAATAAAGTGGTTCACACCAGCATTGGGCTAATGAGAAGCCTTAGAAAAATCTTTAAGTGGATTCCTCTCGCTTCTCGGAAACCCCTCATTCAGGGCCTCATAATCAGTCGTCTTGATTATGGAAACGCACTATTGGCTGATGTGAACGAAGGTCTCTTAACTAAACTTCAGACCCTGCAAAACTCTGCCGCAAGGTTGATTCTTGACCTCCCTCCCTACACCCCCTCAGCTCCGTGCCTCAGGACTCTCCACTGGCTCCCAATAAGAAAACGCATCAAATTTAAGATCTGCTGCCTGGTGCATAAGTCCATTAATGGACAGGGACCAAAGTACCTTCAGAGAAAGCTCCGGGGGTACTGCCCGGGAAGGACTCTACGTTCATCAAATAAACACCTTTTAAAAGTCCCAAAGGTCAGGACTGTCAGAAATTGGGATAGAAGTTTCTCCAAAATAGGCCCCACCACTTGGAATTCATTACAGCTATCTATTAGAACTGACCAGAACCACAAAACCTTCCGCAAGAATCTTAAAACCTGGCTCTTTTAAATCTGTTAACTACCCCCTGTGTCTCTATCTTTAGCTTCAGCAAGCGCTCTGAGACCGAACTGTGACATATGCGCTATACAAAAATAAATACATAAACACAATATTCAAAAACTGCTAGAAGAATTATTACCCAGAGGGTGGCCTCTTGTTTAATAACTGAAATTGGAACCTCGTCAGGGCTTGTTGTGCCCGAGGACTACAGTGCTCTGATTGAGGACTCAATTTCACCAACCGAGGGGGGGACCATAGCTATCAGTTACCATCTTACAATCAGCAGATGGATCTTTGAATTGAATTTGTACTTCTGAGTTCTCTGATTATGATGAGAGAATAAGATGTCTCGAAATGTCCTCAAGATTGGGAGATTAATGAGATCTCACTTTAGAACCACAACAATCTGCAATGATGGCCCAAACATTTCTAGCATTTTTCATTGAAGCTGTCAGTCGACATTCTGCTTTCTAAGACCAGCCTTCCAATGCCTCCTTCTTCTCTTCAATAAGGAAATAAGTCTGTCTCTTTCCCTCAAAAAGAAAAAAAACTGCATTTGAGTCAACCTGTTAGTTTTCCTGTTCAGGGAAAGTAATGGTTGATGAAGCACTTTAAGAGAGGACTAAGGGTGTATCAGACTGTCATCCTTTACAATCTGTTTCATACATTGGGAAAAGAAGTTAAGGATGTCCGTATTTCAAAGATCTAAGTCATGGACAACCCCCTCAAGTAGCTATTTAAATTGGAGATTATAGAAGGGGGGCACTGCATCCTCCTGTATTATTTATCAAATTTTGCAGGTATTCCATCTCATTTCCATGGTCCTTCAAGGGACAGGCTGAATTTTAGGGGAAAAACAAGTAATATATGGCCACTACATGGGGAAAAAACAACTTTCAGATCTCTCAAAAATGTAACAGTAGTATAGGAAACAATAGTATAATCAATGATAGAGGTTCCCTGGGTTGATTTGTGAGTAAATTGAGCTGCAGAATCCTGAGTAAATTTATCATTTAAAATCACATAATCATTCTTTCCTAAATAACCTAGAAGGGAAAGCCCTCTTTAATCATTTCTCTAGTTGGGCTGAAAAAGTAAAGGAGGAAATTTTAAATGCAGCTTCTTTTTCAGAGAAAAAAATAATGTCGTTGTTGAATACTTTACAGTTTAGGCCTCCTACCAACAGACCTTGAGGATCCCACTCACTGTTCCCAATGTTTGATGAGAAAGAGGATATGTCAAAAAGCATGTTATTGTATTTTTTGTCTGGGGGAATATAAGCATTCACCACTACTAGTCTCACACCCCTGTCTACTATTGGAACTATTGGAACTGGATCTATGACGTTACAACGCAGGCTATTACAACGCCTGCTGTTACAACGCGGTTTTTACATCGCATATCATTACAACGCATAGTGCTTTTAGGCGCTGGATACTGATTTATTTAATTTACTATTCCAACTCCAGTCCCCGTGGATAGTAGGGAAGGTGTTGGATAGTAAATTAAATATATTCCCTATCCTAGAGCGCCCCCCAGCGCAATGCGTTGTAATGGTTTGCATTGTAATGGTTGCGTTGTAATGGTAGTGCGTTGTAATGAATGCGTTGTAAGTGATGTTTACCATTGGAACTAACCTGGAAGAGATTAGAGGAGCCATTAAAGATGTTATATCCCAATATTACCTCATTTCTCAACAGAATAGCTATTTCTACTATTTGCACGTCTTTTCTTAGAAGGGAGAGCATTAAAACTTAAGACAAAATAGCCATCACACAAAAAATCAGAAGCACACCAGGGGCCTTATTTATGAAGGACTTGCACCGCCGGTGCGTCACTTTTAACATGGGAAAAAGTGACGCACCGGCGGCGCAAGTCCTTCATAAATAAGGCCCCAGGTTTCCTGAATGCAGATCTTATTTGCTTTTAAGCTGATTAAAAATTCTATTTTCTCTGAGGTATTGATTAGGCCAGCTGCGTTCCAGGCAACCACTTTTATGCTATTGCTAACACGGGGCTTTAAATCACAAACAGATGGATGGGCACCATTAAGTGCACCAGGTAGCCCATTAAATTTTTGGGTATTCCTCCTCTACTAGAGTGGGAGAGATTATGGGAACAATAGACCCAAGAGGTTTTACGGATCTCCCTCCATTCACTACAGAAACACCAGCTTCTTCTTAAGTAATCAGTATTGAACTCATTTAAATGCAATGAATGATGGTCAGACATTTTAAGATTGGAGGTGACATACTGCTAATTAGAGATTACATTTTACCCAAGAACTGGGATTACATCAAATACCTTTTCATTGGAGCAGATCACTGTTTTGAAGAATCAGATTTACAAAAAAATTGTTATAGAGCTGAACCCTTGATTGCAGCACTCCAGAAGGCAGTAAATGCAGAGAGCAGTAAGGAAATGCAAGGCATCAACAGCCTGATTCATCAAGGTGAGTATTTGCTATTCCTTAATAGCGATTATTAAGGAATCGCTATTAAGGAATAGCAAAATGCTAATCACCAACAGCCTGATTCATCAAGCATAATTGCGCTCGCAAAGGGACAGATTCTGAGAATCTGGCCCTTTGCAAGTGCAATTTTTGCTTTTGGGATTCATCATCCCAAAAGCAAAAGTCTCTATTTAAGAAATCGCATATTTGCGAGGAATTGGATTTAAGGAATCTCTAATAGAGATTCCTTAAATCCAATTCATCAACCAATTAGAAAATGCAAAATCTCAATATTTGGTAGCAATTTACCACCAAGTCTGACTTGGTGGTAAATTGCGAAAAAAGAGTAAAAAGCACTTTAATGCATTTTTTTCTTTTGCATGTTACACACACACATGTCCTTTGGACATGTGTGTGCGCAACACCTGTTCAAATGTGCATTTAAGGGGTGCTACAGGGTGTCCTTTGGACACCCCTGGCACCCTTCAAATCGCTATCTTATTTGCGATTAGCAAATTGCTAATCGCAAATAAGGAATACTCCCCATTCATTCCTATGGGCCTTTTGGCCCATAGGAATGAATGGGGAGTTTTTTCCTTATTTGCGATTAGCAATTTGCTAATTGCAAATAAGGAATTTGTAGGAATCGCATTTTATTTTGCGATTCCTACATGAATACCGTTTTGCAAGTCTCTAATAGCGATTCCTTATGATTCTCTATTACAGACTCGCAAAACGGTACCTTGATGAATCAGGCTGTTAGAGAAGAGCATCACTGTGCCAGAGAGAAATAGAGAAGCTGGGTTGGAGGGCGATGAAGACCTGGGTGGTGTGTGTTATGATACTAGCTTAATGATTCACCCACACAATATTTTGTGTCATAGAGGGCTTTCACCAATGTAATTTTAAGGTGGGGCATTAGGCTTCGGTGCTGGGCTGAAGAGTTGGCTATATCAGTGTTGCCTTTTGCAGATTATGTTCCTTTCTTAGTACACACTATAGAAGATTTAAACAAACAATAGTTAAGCAGTGTATCTTCTATTTATGACTGCTTGGTCACCCTCCTCATATTTTGATCCACACATAATGTTGTAAAGAAAATGTGTAGGTTAGTTTAGATGAATATAACTTTGGGAACCTGATTGTTTGCCTCCATTAAGGGGATAATTAAATGGATTATTGGACATTGTGATAAAGAAGATAATCTATTCTTTGCTTTTTAGTGGTTGCTTTTTTCATAATTTGTTGTGCTTCAGTGTAGTGACTATAAGTATGAAACTGATGTATTGTTTAATGAATATTTTCTATTTTTCAGGATTGAATCTATTAATGCTTTGAATAGTTCTTGCAAGGTCTTGTAGTTGGTGACACAAATTCTGTCAATTGCATATCATTATTAATCCTCCGAATATTCACTGTGTGGAGATTGGAAATTACCTTATTTGCTCCCACTGTTCAAGCTAAACAATGAGAGGTAATTGCAAAAACAACAGGTGATGGACCGAATGTGGATCAATGTCACACATTCAACCCAGTCCAAAGATCTGGGCCCAAATCCATCGTTTGTTTGCACTCCACACCACCCTGGGTTAGACAATGGCGATATGCAAATCAGCTCTGACCCTGTGCCCCATGGGAACAGTCCAGTCCGAACTACAAAAGCCATGTCCTTCCCAGAACGGAATCAAGCATCCGAGGACCGGACCGGTTTCGAGGTAACACCTCTCATCAGCCCGGCTAGCTTGACTCCAAGTGGTGTGGAGTGCCTGGGACCCACGTCTGGGCATCCCCAGCGCACTTATGGCGGCAATTGCAAAAACAACAGGTGATGGACCGAATGTGGATCAATGTCACACATTCAACCCAGTCCAAAGATCTGGGCCCAAATCCATCGTTTTTTTGCACTCCAAACCACCCTGGGTTAGACAATGGCGATATGCAAATCAGCTCTGACCCTGTGCCCCATGGGAACAGTCCAGTCCGAACTACAAAAGCCATGTCCTTCCCAGAACGGAATCAAGCATCCGAGGACCGGACCGGTTTCGAGGTAACACCTCTCATCAGCCCGGCTAGCTTGACTCCAAGTGGTGTGGAGTGCCTGGGACCCACGTCTGGGCATCCCCAGCGCACTTATGGCGGCAATTGCAAAAACAACAGGTGATGGACCGAATGTGAATCAATGTCACAATTCAACCCAGTCCAAAGATCTGGGCCCAAATCCATCGTTTTTTTGCACTCCACACCACCCTGGGTTAGACAATGGCGATATGCAAATCAGCTCTGACCCTGTGCCCCATGGGAACAGTCCAGTCCGAACTACAAAATCCATGTCCTTCCCAGAACGGAATCAAGCATCCGAGGACCGGACCGGTTTCGAGGTAACACCTCTCATCAGCCCGGCTAGCTTGACTCCAAGTGGTGTGGAGTGCCTGGGACCCACGTCTGGGCATCCCCAGCGCACTTATGGCGGCAATTGCAAAAACAACAGGTGATGGACCGAATGTGGATCAATGTCACACATTCAACCCAGTCCAAACAATGAGAGGTGTCTCAAATAATGGAAGCAAATACAAGAGTTTTGTCAATTTCATGTACTGATCAAAACATTTTTGTAGGTGTTTTTACGTTCAGACCCAGATAATTTGAACAAAACTTTAACAAAGCTTGATTGCACAGTCCTTAGATACTTGCCAGTAAACCATGTTTACTGTCTTCTTCATTTGAGATCTTCTCTTCCTTAAGGGGATAGTGAGTGTTAAGTTCATTTTTGGACATTTTTAAGTTTTTTAATTGGCTTCAGAATTCCTACCGATAACAGATCCATCCCGGAAGGAAGTTAGCTTATTCTTTTGCTCACCCTTTCTCTGCACTATTTGCATGCTGCAATGGATTGTAACTTTGTTTCCCAGGAAGACTTAGGGCCAGATGTAGGAAGCGTAATTCCGGTCGGTAACGGACGAAATTACCGAATTTCAGCAGTTACCGACCGGAATTAGGCTACTGAGATGTAGGTGCCCAAATTGCTAATTCGGTAATTTACCGATTCGGTATTTTAAGGAAACGGTACATTACCGATTTCTTAAAATACCAAATTGGTAAATTATCGAATTAGCAATGTAGGGAGCACTCAAATGAGTGCTTTCCCCTTTTTGGGATTCGTTATTTACCACCAACTACAAGTTGTTGGTAAATAAAGAAAAAAAACAAAAGCAATTTAATGCAAATTGCTTCAGTGCCATGTTGCAGACATACATGCCCTTAGGGCATGTATGTCTGCAACATGTGCACCCATACACAATTGAGGGGTGCAACAGGGTGTCAAAGTGGCACCCTGCCACCCTTCAATGTTTCCCCCAATTACCGAATCGGTATTTACCGATTCGGTAATTGACATTCATTCCTATGGGCCTCCAGGCCCATAGGAATGAATGGCAATTATCGAATCGGTAAATACCGATTCGGTAATTACCGAAACTTACCGATTCTGTAATTTGTTCGGTAAAATTACCTACATCCCATTTGCCTGTTCTTAAATACCGAATCGGTATGATTCGGTATTTAAGAATCGGTAATCTGGGATTACCTACATCTGGCCCTTAAGGTGGATTTGAAATAGAGTTACTGCATGCCAGGCAAGGTTCTGACTATGATCGGCAATGGTCTGGCTTTGGTCGATGTAGGAGCTTAATTCATGTCAATTTTGCTGAAATAATTGTTTTAATGAATACGTCAATTAATCAATGACAATTTATAGAGCAATCTGCTATCCTAAGAGGGTGTTTTGGTGCTGGGATTCAAGAGAATAGGCAACTAGCTGAATAAGCTTTCTAAACATCCAGGCCTTGAACTATTTACAGAAAAAGATATAGATTTTGTCAGAATGACTTGCTAGACAGATCAAGTTTCCATTTAGTTAACAGGTAAGAGAAAGGGCGACCACCCTGAAGATATAGAGACTATGCCAAAATGAGCTGAAACAGAGTGGAGAACCCTAGGTGGGGTTAAAGGAACAAGACAGTTATGAATTAAAGAATGGACTGATTTATCTAGTGTATAGTAATCTAAGCAGAGTGTGGTGAATAAAATAAGATTAGCTAAGGGTAGCTGTTGAAGACTGATATGGGAAAATATTGCAGGCATTCTGGCAGACTCGAAAAAAGTCTAGAAGCAGAATTGTGAATGAGCTAAAGTTTTTAATAAAGCTTTTGGGAAGATCAAAATATAAGGAATTACAACAGTCAATACAAGACATGACAATAGCCTAAACAACTGATTTCCATCAGTCGATGGGCAGCAAAGAAGAAGTTTATTAAGAAAGAAAAAAAAAGCTCTCCAGAAAATTGAACTCTAGATTCTTAATATAATCAGAAGGCGAAATCAGGAGACCCAAACCTAGGAGTGGTCACTAGGAGGACCAGAAGGAAGAGTGAGTTCCTTTTATGAAAATCCCAGTTTTGTCATTATGTTTGTGAGTGTTGTTATTCAATAAGTGTGCAACTGCTGACAGACATTGAATCGTTCAGAGGTGTTATCCATGTTGCCCTGAAAAGTGCCAATCATTGGTATGATGTCTGCATGAGACATACGAGAGAACCTGTAGAAAAGACAGGAGAGAAATCTTAAAAGGTACCCTATGATGATCTGACCAGAGGGCAGGAAGGGGAGCTGTGACAGTGATAAAGGAAATTGGAATAAAAATAGGATTGACTCTATGGCCTCCTGAGCAGTGGTGTAATAAAAAGCCCCACAGCCCCTGAGCTCCAGGGGCCCACTTCAGCACTGGGAGGTCCCTGGTTTGAAAGCTCTAGACTGGGTCTGGAGTGTGGGGGTCCCCCTGCATGTACTTTGCAGGGGAGCCCCCTCAAGTTTCATTACGCCACTGCTGCTGAGTGGGTTAGAAGATTAACTAGTAACTGAAGGCTTAGGATGGAGAGAGGAAAGATATTTAGCTGAATAAATTGATTCTCTGAGCAGTCTATGTACATACTGAAGTGACCTGGAATCCTATAATTTGTTGATTTCAATATTTGGAGTACAGCAAACCTAGCAAGAGAACTGCTGTAGAAAATGTGGGCCTTAGAAGAATGGAAAAATAAATTTGCTCCGAGAGGCGAGAAACTATTACTGTTGGACGTGAAATTGTATAATGTATCTTTAGAGATAATAGCAAGGTCACCATCAGAATGACTGGTGCCATCCTTGCAAATCATTTTGTAGTCAGGTCAGGGCTGGATAAATCATGGTGACAAAAATGATATTGAACCACTTGAAAAGTACTGCTCCTGTCTCAAGGTGAAAAAGAGAATACGTATTAGGAAGAAGGCTTTCAAAACAGGTGGCTGAGGAGAATGCAATGTTTACAATCATGCCAGAGATACAATTATATTTGACTAAAGTGTTTGAAGGAAATACAGGATTTCATTTATACATTTCAAGATTATACTTTGTTCAAAAAGTATAAAATGAAGATCCAAAATCAACATAGGAATTGTCACATTCTTCTCTAGTTGCCTGGAGAACTTAGCATGATGATTGAGAATTTCATTTTAGGCTCTAGCAGCGGGCCGGGGTGGGAGAACATCATGCATTTCCACATCAAATTGCTTACCAGACTGTAGATTCAAGTTTTTCACATATGCAGTTTACATGGAGACTTCAGGGGTCACTGTGTAGTCTACCTTCACCTTGTCAAGGATTGTCAAGAATATAATGTGTGAATTCCCTATGACACGGGATGAACAAAGGCAATTAAACCTGCCAGATCTTGAATGACAGCACCACCTGAGAGGAAAAGGAATTTTGCTTGGGCTCTTCAGCTTTGGTCCAATGGCCAAGGCAAATTGTAATGTATTGTCACCCTTATTCTTTAGATGAGTTACTTAATGCCTAGAGGTCAAGTTTTGGCAATACTAAGTCACCATCATCTCTTACACAGGTGTATTATAGAGTTGGTCTACCTTTCACTAAAGGGTAAGCCTTTAAGTTGCTAACTTAATGATACCCTTAGATATGTGGAGTAAAGTACCCCAATGCAAAATACAGTGATGAATTAGCCTCAAATTTGCTTGATACACAGCAACTGTTTTGCAACTGGCTTGTTTTTATTTACATTTCACCTATTCACAGATTGACTCGGTTTCAGTGCTGAGGGCTACCTCACACCTGCAGCTTTGATGTGTGATTTACTACTGGAATTATATGTCTGAAAACATTTCTGTGTATATTTATTACTACAGGTGCCCTGTCTTTTTAAAGGCTAAGGCTGCAAATATTCTGCTAAACATGTGTTTCCCCAAAACAATTCTAATCATCTTGTGGTAAATAAATTTTACCGATGCATTTTTCCGTATAATTATCAATACAAGACAGCTCATTCAAATGAGAGGCAGAGTCCGTGGTATCTGAGTCATACGGGCTTTAATGGACAATGATCCTCGAGGATGGGATATCATGTTCCATCACCTCTAAGGTTCAGGAAGGGACATTCAACGTTTTATTAGCATTGCACATTATATATAGTAAAACGTTACAATTGAAACCAATACAGTAGGCGTAACAGGTGAAAAGAGAGAGATAAGAACACATGTGCGTAATAGGAGGCGTGCAAAAGGGCGTACACATGGGCGTGCACTGTACATGTCAGAGAAACGTCATAAGATACGTCACATGTGGGTGGATGCAAAGAGAAAGTTGCAGGATCAGCAGAAACCCTTGACCTGCATGCGCGCGCAACTAGCATGACGTGTAACCGGGGAGAACTGGGGGCTTTGACTTTAGCACTAGTGGAGGAGACTGGTGTCTGGAATGTCAGGGCAACCTGTACCTATAGCATATCTAGTATCTTATGTTTGGAGGATGTAGTGTCTGAAGTAAAAGGTCTCTCGGGCAGGGGCCATTCAATACTGAATGCTAGTGCGTGCATACGTGTCTTGGTGCAACGTGCGGAGCCATGGGCCAACCATGGTAACGGATTCAGTAAATCACTTGCAAGGAGGACAGGAAACCGGGCCCTTTACTCTGCAGCCAGGAATATATTTACCTATTTCACTAGACTGGAATGTGTTTTCGAGGAGGCTGAACAGATAACTGTCGGCAAAACATGAATTTGGCAGGCAGTCCAGGCCGAGCCGGGCACCGCTGCGCTGGCAGGAAGTAAGGCAGGGGTCAGGGATGCGTACAGCTTTCGGAAACAGGAGAGATGAGGCAAAGAGGCCTCGTTTAAGGGCCTAGCTCGACTGGGCCAGGAAACATGGAGAAAACGTGTGCGAAATTCAGAAGTGCACCATGTAAAGACGTTGGCACCGTATGCCTAGAAGCCTAATTAACGGTATTTCTTTGCATGACTGGATAGCTAACATGTTAAGGTTGGACGCAAATGTATTTGCGTCTTTCTAGCATGTACAGAACAGAAGTTACACGACATACATGGAACATGGGTGCATGGATAAGGTGTGAGTGGGGGACACATTAGCTACCTGAAAATTCCTATTACCTCATTCCCTCCTTGGACCCTACTACACCCTTTAGGATATATCTATATTCATGAGACCATCTATCTGTTCATAAAGCATCATTTGTTCTTCTTTCTTTATTCGGGAGCGGGAACGTGTACTTGGACGGGGAATACAAGCTGTGGCGCACAAGTCGCAAATCGCTGGCCCACATTGCAGACAGAGACAACAACTGAATACTATGACCAATATTATTCCTAGGAATGATAACAATTTCCATCCCCAGGTGGATATTACACTCCAGAACCAACCGGACCAAGTCCAGGAGCCTGGATTCTGATGTATCAGGTGAGCTATTTCATGAAGCCGAGTTATGGCCTTATACACGGATGGCGCGTTATTAGGAATAAACACGCAACAACTGGATCCGATGACTCTACAAGCCCCGCCCCTATCTGCCAGGATGACGTCAAGGACAAGGCGATATTGGAGAACAACAAGTCTCATAGCAGACTGTTCCTCGGTCAGGTCACCTAAAGCAGAAGTAGTCTCGTTCACTACTGCCTCTAAAGTTCTAGTCAATTTGCGTATCAATTTACTATTCTGGACAGGACCTACAAAGAAAAAGAATCCTTTATTGAAATCTGTATATTGCTCCCATGTGGTTTCTGTCTGGTCGACAATCGGGGTCTTGATCTCCCTTCTTTGTCTTACATGCACAAGGTTTGGATTTCTGTGATAATCGGGCGGGGCTAGGAAAACAGGTGGCAATAGGAACACAATATAGCACGTCCCATCCCAATCCAATGGCAGACGTACATAGGCTGTCTGACCACATATAAAACAAGAATGGCGGGAACCTTTGAAAGTAGACTTTCCTTTATCACTGAATTCGACAACAGTATTACAACCACTGTGTCCTAGATGTACTGAACCATTCTTTCTGACGCATAATTCACCTTTCACTGGCAAAACTGTAATAAACGGCAAGTCCGAATTAGTCTCAGACTGCACATTCAGAATCATGAGGTTAAGTGTAAAATTACCTAATCCATACACTTCATTTTCTAGATCGGTCCCTGTCCTCTGGGGAAGACCTTCTTTGTCTGGGAAACATATTTTATTCATGACTGTATTCAGGTTCCCCCATATCCAATTGCCTTGGGAAACCGTGGACTTACTATCTTGGGAGGACATTAGAGTAAACCATGCACCACACGAACCATTATGTGTGAACGGATAAGGAAAGAGGGGCAGAGCTCCCTTGTACTTCTGATAGGGAGGGAGTCGGCCACATACCCAGCAATTGGTGGCATTGCTGGTCTGGTGTGAATGATGTAACATACGGATGAATGTATTGTTGCGCATGGCTAAACGATAGGATAGTTCATGAGGGGGCAGATCAGTAAAAGTGTGGTCCACAGTGTCATTAGAGGAAGCATGTACATGTGAACCAAGAGGGAAAAAAACATGTAACAGTAAACTTATGCAGATTATCGTAAGACTCAGAAGAAACATGGAAAACAACGCGATTATGCATCCGCTGTGCAAAACTTTACAGTGCTTTTGTCTTGTTTCTGTTTGCAGGCTGAGATTGCATCCCAGTCTTCCTTTTTAACTGTCAATAATCTAGGCAAAACCTGTACTAATAATCCTGGTAATGCTTTAGTTTTTTCCCCAAGACCCAAACCTGGGGTACGTCTATTTTCCTCGTCTTCTAATTCAGTCCAAATAATCTTTTTATCTCCCACCTCCCATTCTTTTTCTTTCAGTTTTTCGTAAATCCCTGCTGGCAACAATACTTTTAGCATTTTAAGAATGTCGGAATACGTGTAATCTCCCATAAGTAACATGTCTTTTAATTCACGGTGGAATCCTGCAGGATCTTTATCGTGACAAGGTACAATTTTCTTCATTTCCAATAATTCCATTTTGGTCAAAGGAGTGTATACGAATACGCGTTCAAGCGTACCCCCTGTATTCAGAACGGGATGAACTTCTCGTAAGGGATTCTGTCTGTCTAGGTGATATGGCTGTCTTACTGGGGGTGGAACGGAAACAAGATGTGGAGTCAGGAAAGTTCTGTATTTATGACGTTGTTCTAGAATGATATCAATTAAATCGGTACCTAGGCCTCTCCATCTTCTCAGGAGTAAGTCTTGCAATAAATTATACAATGGACCTGGATCAGATTGCTGATTTTCATATAATGTAATGAGATGTTGGATCATGTATATACCAGCTAGTCGCTGTTCTTCTGGAGTAAGGCTCAAAAATGTTTGCACTACTAAATCATTTTTATATATACTGTCATTTCCAGCCCATTGGACTGCTGACCGGGCTAGTTCCTGATCACGTAAAGTATTAAGTTCATGATAACCTATTCTTTCTTTCAGTATTTTATCAGTAACTTGGAATACATGTTCAAGAGAACATTGCTCTGGTATCGGGGAAAGGAAACGTTTCTTGTTTTCTAGGCGAATGGGTCTGTCAAAAGGTCTATCAAAAGAATACTGTTTAGGGAGTTTCACTCTACCTACGTACGCTATTTTATCCTCAGTCTCTACTGGAGTCTCTGTTTCTTCCTCCTCCTCCGAGGAGTCATTCTTGTCTGACTCGGCTTCCTTTTCAGCCTTCTGTCTGTTATGTATTGCTACTATTTCTTTACGGATCTTTCTGGACATGGCATCTATACAATTCAGTTTATCATGTTTACAATCTGCAATATTCTGACTCCATTTTGTCAGTACATCCATCTCTTCTTGAACAACACCTGGCCGATCTTGTTCCCTTATCAAACAATTAATCAAGAATCGTAATATTAAACCTTGTGTCTCAACTTTCTGATTTGCCATGGCTTCACAAATACATTCTGGTCTCTCCCCAGTTCTAATAAAATGATATATTTTGTCTAGATGATCTGGCATTTCTGGTAATAACATCAAATAATCTGTAACACGTCGTAGACGTAACGAGGCTAACATCATGTCTCCTTTCTTGCCAGGTACTGAATCATACCTACAATCCGTAATATACTGTCTAAGTTTTTCATGTGTCATCGCTTTCGGAGTACCCTGCGTTGCTAATTCTCTGATTGTCATTCGTTGTAACTGTGGCGGGGTGCGAAGGTGACCTCCTACGGCACCTCCTGAGGCAGAAGCGAGGGCATGACCTGACGTCATGGCGGGTAGAAGAGATATATGTAACGGAGATGGACTCTGAGTTATATCTGTCGCAAAAGGATTGTGAGGACCAATAATAGGGGGACCAGTAGCAGCAGCAGCAGAAGGGGAAGTGACAGCAGAAGGAGAAGTGACAACAGGTGTGGGAAGCGAATCTTGGCGTGGAGGGGTCGTGGCTTGAACAGCCGGAACATGCTGCTGTACATTATTAGCGGGTGGTACGGGTACATTGGTATATGCTGGAGCTACATCATCTAAATAGGAAGAAAGGAAAATGTCTGCTGCGGTCTGTTTGTGACGGAGTTTAGTCGGAACCAATGGTGGTGGCAAGTTACGGGGTACTTCCGGGGTCGCCTTGGGCAGGCCCTCGGCAAGAACTGGATACATGCCTGTAATGAGTGCATTTCTTTGGCGGTCTAATTGTTCTAATCTGACCTGTTCTTCTTCTTCTAGTAACTCTTTTTCTCTGGCTTTTTCAGATTCTTCTCTACTTTTCTCTGTTTTTCTGATTGCTTTTTCTGTTCTTCTATGCGATTCTTTATGCCACAATTCTATGGCATCTTTCTGAGATTGTCTGGCTTTCTTTTTCCACAATGCTTCTTCTACTCTCATGATGCATTCAGCATCCCATGTCCCTGAGACAGGCCATCTAAACTTCTCTTCCAGATTCTTGGTGTAATCCACCCATAAGTCTAAATACAGCACAGCATCTAAGCTGTGTTTGTGGTACATAAAATATCCTGGAGTGTCCCTAGGCGGGACGGGAACTGCTTCTTCAAGTATCCCTTTCCTAGTACCTATCTGATGTAATTTCGAAAACAGCGGCATGACTGGAGTGATTCAGACGTGAACACAATAAACACAGTAATAAACAGTAAACAATCATTCATCCCACAACATTAAAATACATTAAAACATGTCGGACTGAAATTACCTGGAACACAGAAAACACATATTCTGAAAAATCTTGAGATAATACTGAATAACTAGATGCACTGCTAAAACAGTACAGACAATACCGGTCCCATAAAGAGACACGTCGGACCGTATTCACCTAAGTGAACACGTCAGGACCAGGTCTGTGTACCCAAACCTGTCTTTACCGGGCACAAATTAATGAACCCGTCTAGATGCGTTCCCAACAACGGTACTCACCGGGAAGCAAGAAACTGAAGGCCTCGGAAACTGGACTGGACTGGACTGCTACGACATCTGACTGCCACGCATCACGCTACCACGCATGCGCTTCGGAACAGGTGGGCCTCCGGACACCTCGGACCTTGCTCTCTCGCCTAGGGCTCTGGTCGGGATCCTCCGCATTCCTCACCGCCTCGTCTGGACGACGGACCGCAGTCTCCGTCTCCCTTGTGGGCCCGAGGGAAGATAGCAGGAAAACCCGCAAACATGCACGGTTTCCGTCAGGGCTGTAGAAGGGGTCAAAGGCCGCGTGACTTCACCGGCGAGTGGGGAAGGGGGGGGGTCCCTATTCGGGCACCAAATTATGTTAAGTTGCTAACTTAATGATACCCTTAGATATGTGGAGTAAAGTACCCCAATGCAAAATACAGTGATGAATTAGCCTTAAATTTGCTTGATACACAGCAACTGTTTTGCAACTGGCTTGTTTTTATTTACATTTCACCTATTTACAGATTGACTCGGTTTCAGTGCTGAGGGCTACCTCACACCTGCAGCTTTGATGTGTGATTTACTACTGGAATTATATGTCTGAAAACATATCTGTGTATATTTATTACTACAGGTGCCCTTTCTTTTTAAAGGCTAAGGCTGCAAATATTCTGCTAAACATGTGTTTCCCCAAAACAATTCTAATCATCTAATGCAGCTAAATCTCCCTTCAGGACATTGGTCCAAATGTAACGTGTTATAAATTGCCCATCTAATTGATTCCCGAAAGAGTGGCTGCATTACAAACACAGCATGTAAGCAAGCTCAACCATATGGACATTTAATGTGCTATTTCCTTTTATGATGAATTGTGCAGCTTTCCATCCAAGTTAAAATATTGGACAATTTTCCAAAGTCTTGATTTAGCCGTGGTTCATGTCTGGATTATAATTAGTTTTAGGATTAGGATACAGAAAAGCATTCATCTTAATAAAAAATAAAGTATGTTTGATTGTGAAAATGATAGACTTGATGGGCTTTACCTGAAATTTTGTACATTGGGCACATGTTTCCCCCAACCATCGTGTAGAAGAGCTAGTTGCTCCATAATGGGAAGCATGATTCTTTAGGTGCACCTCTGTACATAGAACAAATATATAAGTATACAGTCCCATCACTTGTAGGTACCAGTGGAGATGACTTGTATAGCTGGGGAGTGGGGATCCTTAGCTCAATTTTGCTTTGACATGAAGACATGAATTAAAATGAGAATGCTTTCAAGATTTGAGTTCTTCTTTAAATAGTACTGGCTTCCTTGTCATGGATATAGTAAAACAGGTCATATTTTTTTAACGTAGTGGTAAAGTTCTCTGAGTTTCCTTCAAGGATCTAGCTCCATGAAGCTCAGTATGGCCACTAATTCTCTGTTTCCTGTAGCTACTAATACGTTGCACATTTATGAATTGCTGCAGGCCATTGTGTGGTGGCTTAGTTAATCAGTAGGTTGGGGTCGAAGATAAGTCAAAGTCTAGAAGCTGCCCATTTCGAGACCAGTTTTGGGAGTGAATGTTACTGACCAAAATTAACATAACTTTAGTCTTGTTTCTGTCCATTTCCAGCGTGTTTTCACAAGCATATTGAAAAGAAGCATCCAAAAGGTACTGTAGTCCAATCAAAGGAGCACACCATCTGCATTTAATAGATTACTATAGCCTTATAGCCCGCCGTAGAGGGCTATACCAGCCATTTAAGGCCCTCTCCAGGGTTAAAGGCCTGAGCCAAATGTGAGGGCCTTTAACAAGGGAGAGGGACTTTAATAGCCGGTATAGCCCAGCTACGAAGGGCTATAAGGCTATTAGAACATTCTGCCACTAGAGGGCAGTATGTTCTAATAAAAAAAAAAACCCTATGGGAGCGTGAGGGAATTGGAATCCCCTCAGGCTCCCTGAAGCCTTTGTTCACAGCCAGAGCTGGGAACAAAGAAACATTGGAATGTTGGAGCTCCAGGCTTATACCAGCCATTATAGGCCCAGAGCACTCCATTGTTTTCTATGGAGCTCAACATTCCAATGTTCTAATAAGACGTAGTGCACCCAGACGAAGGGGATAACAATTTATCTGATCGAGAGGCTTTGTTAGGTCTTCTAGAAAGTGGTTAAAGAGAAATGGTGCAACTACACAACCCTGTTTGAGGCCTTGATGTGTCCATGATTTCCTTGAAACACGACTACCATTGCCTATTTTTATTGGGATACAGGTATTTGTATACAGTTGTTGTATCCCTCTCAAAAGGGATGGGGGATGTCCCATTTGACGAGCTTTGACCATCATTTCCCGCGATCAACACAATCAAAAGCCAATTCAAAATCAACAAAACATAGATGTAGAGATTGCTTTGTATTTTTCAGTGGATCAATTATAGGCACCAACGCCAAAATATTCCTTATTGTCCTCAACCCCTTCATAAACTCTGTTTGATTTAGAGGAATTATGTTATTTGTGTGGGGCCAGGAGGTTAGTTCAGCCAGTAGAGCTGATGCAAAATACTTTGCTTTCTGCATCCAAAAAGACTGTTAGGCAGTAATTTTCTGGTTTGGACCTATCACCACCTTTAAAGATTGGATTTGATATACAGCCACGCCAGCCGGTTAGAATTGTACCTCAGATGGAAACATAATTAAAAAGAGTGGTAAATTTGTCACCCAAAACTGGGGATTTTCTTTGTAAACAGCCTGTGTTATGCCGTTTAGACCTGGCACATTTTCATTGCAGCCTAATCATTTTTCAGTCATATTTTTAAAATATTTTAACAAAGAATATGAAGATCAACATACCAGGAAATGTTGTTAAACAAAGAAGCGCACACTATTTCATAATTGCCTTTCAGTTTACATGAGAAAATAGGACTTGAGAGCAAGGGGAAATATAGTGACGATATATTGTATAGGGTCCACTTTAGATTATCAGAACAGGAGGTATTGACCACACCCAGTAAAGTGCATTGGATCATGCTGAGGTATTTTCTGGGTGTGGTCGATACCTCCTGTTCTGATATTTTGAGGTATAACTTGCAGACTCAGGGGGATATTAAGGAAGATTTTGTGCTGTGTTTGTAACACAAAAGTGAAGCAAAGAGGCGCAAAATCTTTTTTTCCTGATCAACTTTCCAGCGCTAAACTTGATTAGCGCTGAAAATAACGTAAAAGACATGCAAAGCAGTACATAGCGCTGTTTTGCATTACTTTGCGCCATGGGGGCGTACCAAGGGTGGAGCATGGGCGGTCCCATGCAACCACCCAAGCTTTCTCACGCTAAACCCAATTTACTGAAAACAGTACAATGGGTTTAGCGTGGGAAAACTGCACCTTTTTAAACAAGGTGCAAGGAAGGAGAAATGCTTTCATTTCCCCTTCTTTTTCCCACTTTGCATGCATGCTGCATTGTGCAGCAGGCATTGAATGTCGTACCCTTCCTGTACAAAACCTATGCTAGTCTCACACACCCTAGCGCTATGGCGCTAAGGTGTGTGCGTGGTGAACGCGAGCTGTAATCAGCGCCGGCGCAATTGAAAGGGGAGGAGAGAGCCATATCTTTCGAGATATGGCACTCTCCTGCTCCCTCCCTGTCGCACAATGCATCTCAGCCTTGCTGAAGGCTGGGCTGGGCTGCGTTGTGTTGTGTTGCGTTGAGGGGAGAATTGTTAAATCCCCCCCTCAGTTTGAAACATAAAATATTCCACGTTTTGCCTTTTGTACCAGGAAATCCCCTGATCAATTTCAGCAGATTTTTCCTCCGGACAAGTATTAGGGAAGCATAGTGGAGTGTGATAATTATCAATCGATATAGATTACAATGCATGTGCAAACTTCTGTTTGCACAGGGATCGGAATTTAACGCCCAGCTTGTAAATGGGGCTTAAGTCTCATATGAAGGCTGGCAAACAGAAGGATTTAATGATCCTTATATAACCCATACATGTTCATATTTTAATAATGCAGTCTCAAGATGTCACTTTTATGGCTTTTGTCACACACAGAGGACCTATTAAAGGGGTCATTTAGGCTGATGTGTCAGACTCAAAAATACATCAGTGCATTTCTACTGGGCACTTACAACTTAGGAAGCAACATGCACAAAATGTTTTTGTGATCATTTGTGCAGGTTAACCATCATTTTTTTACTTCTGCAGGAGCAGTTACCACCAGCTAAAACTTGGTAAGTGCCTGGGATAACAGCGGAACCAGCACAATTTGTGCTCAACTCCTAGATGGTGCTAGTGCTAAAAAGGGTGGTAATACCCATAAGAACTACCACCCAAGGCTCCAGTGGGCATATCAAAAGGTATTCCATTATAAAACCTTAGCAAATGCTTTGTTCCTAGGGTAGAAATGCAAAGAGCAAACATGTGCCTCTGTTGGTCGCCTTTTCAGCGCCATATACCTTTTGCGCTTGACAGCACACACCCTTGCAATGACTGGACCCACTGTGTGTGAACTTGTGTGACTTGCCCCCAAAAAGTTAGTAAATTTGAGCCTGAAATTTCAGCCGGTGTTATAGATAAGACGAAGAATAAAATTAGATACTTTTCTCTGTGAAAAAAAAACGCCGTTTTGTTGCCACAAATTCACTGCCTTTCTAGATAGCATCCATTATGAAAGGATAGGTCCAAACGATTTACCCTCAAATACTTTGAGTAGCTTGTTATCATGAGTATTTCTTGTAAGAAAGTGTGAGAAGTTTCACATTACAAGAGCAGAATGTTCCTTCCCAATGAAAGAGGCAGAAAAACAACGCCTTTCTGCTTTATGAATTGGTCCTCCGCCATGTCACGTATGCGATGAGCGCGAGACACAGCACTGCGCCCTCGCGCTCGCTGGGCGGATTGGAAATGCTAAAGGGGACAGAAGTTGGCATGTTGTGAGAAAAACAGCAGAAAAGAATCAAGCAAGGATCCTGGAGGGTTGAATGCAGCTTGCAGCTGAAGAGGAAACAAGAGCAGTGGTCAGGGAAACACGAACAGCTCCACGGGAGATTCGCTTTGAAATCCTTTCACGGGCAGCCACACAATGGCGCCGAGGGTATAATACTTAATAAGGAATTGTGACAAATCACGTCGTGGGAGGCTGCTTGCTGCTTAAATGTGCCAAGAGTTCGGAAGAAAATGTTCATACCGAGTACCCATCTTGCTCTTCGGGAGTGCGCATGGAGGGTGAGTTTTTTTTTCAGCAAAGTATACAGTGGTATGTGCACGGCAGTAAAAGGAGGCTAGAAGCTCGCTGTTTACTACCCACTTTCCAAACAAAGCAAGTGCATTATGAAGGTGGACGCAAATAATTTACATTAAAAAAATACACTTATTTAATTCAAAAATGCTATTTTTTATTAAAATAATGCAACACGTACCTAACACAAATAGTAATCAACTCATTACTTATTGTTTGCACCTCGTCTTGGCGCGCTGGACCCAAGTATGACAGAAGATACTGGGGTGGCATCACCCTGCCTGGCGAGGCCAGGTGGTATACTACATCTATCACATCATGAGAACTCCTCTTCACTGTACCCTAAATAGCTGCTGGATTAACAATAATTATACTTTCAAATGAAATATACACTGAAAAGCTCATCATAAATGAAAACATTCTTAAAAATATAATAATATTAAAACAAAAACTCGTTTATTTTCTCACACTCTCAGTACAGCAATTGCATATACCTTAATGGGCACATAGGCAATTTAAACAGACAGCTCCGGAAGTCCAGATCAAGTAAATTGCATTAGTGGCACAGTTTTGCAACAGGTGCTCGGCAATTTGGCCCTAGGTTTGATTCGACCTTAGCAAACGCAAATTGGTAAAAAAAAAATGTGTTCTCATGCATGCCAGTTAGTGCAAATACTGTTTTTGCATTGGTTGTATGTTGAATTGTTACTGCCATATTGCCTGTCGCCAGTGAAACAAATTCCTAATAGAAATTCCAAATTCCTAAGAATATTCTAATGAACAGAGAATCTTCCTGAGTTCAGACTGATTTTCGCAAACAGTGCAGTCAAATCTAATGCATAAAGGTGTGCCCCCTGAATATCAAACGAACAATATCGATGGGACAGAATATCGAGGACAAAATATTGAAAAAATATATCGACAGGTTGGTAAGTCTAGAGTTTCTATACCTAACTCCACATATATGTACCTACGTGGTACATACATTGTAATGAAATTTATATAACGCTTACAACCCCTAACAAGGCATCGAAGAGCTTTATCGGAGAGTAGCACGCTACTCCGGAACCCATAAAGGAGTAGTGGTGAATTAGTATAGTGAAATATGAAAGTAATTTGAGTGGTGGATATGTTAGTCAGTTATTTGGATTGTGGAGGGATAAAAGAAGTAAAAGGTTTGAATTTATATAGCGCTTGCTATTCCTGATGAGGTGTTGAAACCCGTTTTTGGCAATTAGCCCAGTAGTCCGGAACCCTAAAGGTTTAGTTGTGAATTAGAATAGTGAAATATGAAAGTAATTTAGGTGGTGGATAAGCTAGTCAGTTTTTTTAATTGAGAAGGATAGAGGAGGGATAGAAGAGGAAAAAGGTTTGCATTTATATAGCGCTTGCTACCTCTGATGAGGTGGTGAAGCGCTTTTCAATGAGTAGCACGCTACTCCAGAACCCAAACAGGATTATAGGTAATTAGTATAGGGAAATATGCACTTAATTAATTTGAGTGGTGGACATGTTAGTCTGGTATTTGGATTGAAAAGTAATAGTGGAGGGATAATGTTCTAGAATGTTTTTGTGTTAGTTTATAGCCGTAGGAGGGGGATTGGGGTGTGTAAAGGGGAAGTGGAGGGGAGTTAGTATATGGAAATATAACATTCATTTGAGTAGTGGACATGTTATTTTGTTTTTTTTGGATTGAATAATAATAGTGGAGTGATCGAAGATGGAAGGAGGGGTAGAAGAGGGAAAGGTCTAGAGTCTTTTTTTTTTAGTTCAAAACAGTAGGAGGGGGCTTGGGATAAGTAAAAGGGAGGTGGAGTGTGAGGAGTCAGTGGTAAGGGTTCACAAAGACTTGTTTGTGCGATCTGAATAGTAAAATATGTATAAGGTGATGCAAAGAGGGGTAGAGGAGGGAAGCGTCTAGAAAGGGTTATTTTGGGGATCATAGTAGTGGTATGGGGTTTGGGATGAATGAGAGAGTGGAGGAAGAGAATATATTGATAGAGGTATAGGGTGAGAAATATGGTAGTGCATTGGAAAGAGTAGTAGAATGAGGTTTGAGATGGGTCAGAGAGATGAGATAGAGGTCATACTGAGAGCGATATCAGGTGAGAAATAGGGTAGTGCATTGAATATGCTGAATTAGAAGAAAAGTAATAAATATATAGATATGTAAGTAGATGAAAGGTATATATTTGCATGAGGAAGGTAGTATATAAAACCTTGAGGGGCCCCTGATTTTGTGAAGTACGGTTTGGACGAGAACGGGGGATGTACGGATTACATTAGTTCTGTTGTGAAGGTAGGATCTGATCAAGTCTAGAGCAGCCCCCTCTATGCCAACTACATTGAGTGTTTGTGTCAGAGTGCCATGGTCAACCATGTCAAAGGCAGCAGAGAGGTCCAAGAGAAGTAGCACAGCAACCCTTTTGCGGTCAACTGTGTTCTTCAGGTCATCCAAGATGGCAACAAGTGCTGAGTCTTTGCCTCTTCCTGGATGGAATCCCACTTGGAGGTCTTAAAGTATGGCATTATTTTCAATGAATTGTGACATATGGGCAAATACTACCCTTTCTATCAGTTTGCCCAGGAAAGGACCATTTGCAATTGGTCTGGAGTTTTAAGGGTTCAGTGGGTCCAAGTGGTTTTCTTCAGTAATGGTGTATGTATGCCTTTTTGAGTTCTTCTTGAAATATTCTAGTAGTTAAAGAATTGTTAATGATTCTTCTCACTGGTGTGGCAGTAGAGGTTGTTAGAAGAATTGTCTTGTAGGTTTATGGTGGACACAGAGCAGAAGGGCTGCCGGCAGGCCTGCTTGCTTTGACCCGGTCCATAAATCTATCGTGTGAAATGTATTGGAAGGAACGGAGAGGCTGGGTTAGAGTATTCTTGGATTGATGTTTTTGGCAAAAAGGTAGGTGCTGGTGCTATGTCTTTGTTTTTAAATATGAGCCCCTTTTAGGCAATTTGAATTATGAAATTCATTGAGAATTTGATAGAATTCTTTATTTGCACATTTATCATTATGAATGCTGTCTGAATAGTACATTTTCTTAGCTTTTTTGATAGCGGACTTGTATAATCTGTTAAGTCTCTGTAGGCGAAGTTTGTCTTGATCAGTGTTTGGTTTGAGCCAGGCACGTTGCAGCTTTCTAATTTGTTGTTTATCTTTTTTATCTCTGTATTTCTTCAAGGTGCTTGTTTTCTTTTGTTCTGTTTTGTCATTTCTAGTGGTATTAGGATATCAAAAGTTTCCTGCAGCCATTCATATCGTTTTTTTACAGAATTTATTTTGTCTAGATCTGCACTGGATGTTAGTTGTGTTTTTAAGTGTTTCAAATTGAGTTTGGTCCATGGTTGATAGATGGATGCACATAAGGGGGTTTTAGGTGCATCGCCTTGTGTTCTTTTATGTTGCAAAGCAAGCCAATGGTGGTCTGACTATGTGACTGGAGTCATTGTTTGAAAGGGAACTAGTTCTGTATTAGCAAAAATGACATCTAGGATGTGTCCAGCGATTTGTGTGGATTTGTGGATGGTCTGATGCAGATTCAGTGCGTCTAGGCCAGTAATGATTGTTTTTGGATGCAAACTTTTGGGTTTGTCAAACAAAATGTTGAGGTCACCCAGAATGCATAGGTTGGAGTGTAGTGTTATCAGGTTTAAAACAGTGTCTGAGATTGTGTCTGAAAATGTGGCATTGCCTGGTGGAGGTCTGGAAAGGCTCTAATAAAAGAGAGAGGGACCCCAAAGCCAAAGGGATAGTGTACCAAAACTGACTTCCGTCTGGTGGAGGTCTGGAAAGGAGCAGGAAGTTACAGGAAGAAGATTGTGTAGGAGTGCATCTGGTAAAAAGGACATCACAATCTTTTATAGGGACGTTGTCAGCTTTAGTGATATGTAATGTTTGTCTGAACACAACAGCTAGGCCACCACTTCTTTTGCCTATCCAATTTTGCATGATAGTTTGATAGTCTAGAGGAACAGCTTCATGACGGACTGGAGACTTATTATCTCCCAAAAGTGATTCAGTTATGAATAGTATGTCAGGTTTTGCGTCAGTGAGAAGGTCATAGATGTGATGTTTGTTTTAGTGAGCAGTCAAACATTTATTAGTAGATAGTTTAGAGAATGTGCATTGGTGATAGTGTGACTTTGTTTGGTAGACGAGTGAGGAGTAGTTTGCGGGTTTGTAGCAGGTGTGTCCTTAGTGTTGATATTAGCTGCACAAGGATAGTAATCGCGTAGCTATTCTGTATCGTGTTCCTCGTCCAGCAGGCAAAAAGGCATTTTGATGGGTCTGCATGTGTAGGTGGTAGAGACAGTGGTTGAGAGTGAGTTGGTGCGCTGTTTTGTTTTAGTAGCGTAACCTTGTGCAGTAGACATGGAGAAGCAAAGTTGTGAGGTGTGGCATATTGCTTATTTTGTTAGCATCTGTTTATGGCAAAAGGTGTACGAGTTAGGCATGATGATGCAGCATGTGGGTCATGTAGTAAGGTTCTAAATTGTCCATTGGATGAGAGGTGGTTAAAATAGACTTGTTGTGTTACTGTATATGTTTTAGGTGTGGGGGTAGAGAGAAAGCTTGGCATTGGATTTTGCACATATGTGTAGTCTTAAAGGTGTGTGTATGTTTGCAGTTTGTGATGGAAAGTATTAGAAGGTGTTGCATGTGAGATATTTTGTTGTGCTGGTGTGCGTGTTATGTTTTGTTTTTGAGGATTAGTGAAATGAGGAGCTGATGTATTTGTTTTATGAGATGGATTTGTTTGTATAGTATTGTTTGTGAGAGGTAGTTGTAAGGTAAAGGGGTGGTGAACTGTTTGTGAGTAGAGTGCATGTTGTGTGTAAGAGGGGATGCACTAGAATTAAGAGTGTTAAGGGGATGAACTAGAATTAAGAGTGTTTGTCTGAAAGTTGATTGCTGCAAGAGGTAATATGTGTGGTGCAGTGGAGTGTAAGTGTTGTGCAGTTGAGTTATTGTGGTAGAAAGAAGAGTAGGGTGCTGGTGGGATAAATGATGGAAGGCTGAGTTTAGGTTTGTTAGTGATAACAAGGGGTCTGTTAGGAGTAATTAGAGCAGGTAGTGTGTCTGGATGGGATATAGTTAAGTATGGTGTGGATTTGGATTGTGTTAGTGATGAGTGGCTTGGTGAGTGGTATAGGATAGAGTTGCGTTCTGTTTGTAGGTGATGGTGCAAATGTGTGGTTGCTGGGACAGAAGGGGTGTAGGTTTGATTTCTGGAGTTTTGTAGTGAGTTCTGAGACATTGAACTTCATGTAGAGTTAGTATGTAGTAAATGAGTAGCGTACATGTGCTGTGAGTGTGTTATTCTAGTTGTGGACAGGGTAGGGTGGGTCCTGGTGTATATGAAATTGGGCAGCATTTCTGGCCCTAGTCCTGACCAATCCCAAACAGGCTCAAACATGCAATTGCCCTTGTCCTTTCTGTCCATTACCTCAACGCCATACATCTTCAAGGTACGTAGATATGGGTAGGAATAGCAATTATTTACCTTTTGATATTTTGTCCTTCGATGTTCTTTCCTTGATATGCTTTTATCAAAATATTGTTGGCGTCAATACTTAGATGTACAATCCATATAAATATTGAATAAGAAGAGGGCAGGAACACACTTCAGTTTACACTTCTGAATTTGTAAATTTGTTCAGAAAGGTCCACTGTTTTACAAAGAGAGGCTTCTGGTTGAGCCTGCCTTTCATCACATGACACAGGAGGAGAATTAGAGATTGGATTTTGGGGCACAGTTCCATTCCTGGGCTGAAGAAGGACTCAGAAAACAAGAATTACCCAATGCAACAACAGCCTGTCCCAACATTAGCCCCCATTGCCATGACAAAAAGGTGGCTATCTCTCCCACTCCATGGGACGTGTGCAGGTAGTGTCACTTGTGCAAATTCCAGACCAAAAGAGAGGCCATCTAAGGCCCCTCAGATGAGGGAAGAGGGTGGTTTGGTCCCAGTTACTGGCATGCGTGCTCCCTTTCTGTACTTTTGAGTATCACATTTTCTTTTGACTTCTTTTAGCAACAGGGTAAAAAGTAGAAGGATTCTTCCCTTCTCCTGCAAGATCAACATGTAAGAATCAGAAATCCTCTTCGATGACTGGAAAGATTCAAGAATGACCTGAGGGGGCTTCTAATGATAATATTCCAATTTAATTACATATTAATGCAGATCATGACACCAGTAATTAGGTGTGCATTTTGGATCAAATACTTTCTTTAATTGAGCATTCTAACACAGCCAACCCCAGTGTTTTTTATCATGATTGTTTTCACTTGGAAGTGATTTGTTGTCACGGCTGATATGGATTGTATCTACCTGGTAAATCAGTGCTGCTCATTCATCTGCTGTTAGCAATAAACAGCCTACTTACAAGAAGGTCCAATATAAATGTTTTTACTTTTCACTTCATAAGTAACACAGATCAGATCTCATTTACAGCAGTCATTCTTATCTCCCCCTGCTTCATGCCCTCTCTTAACTAGGTTTTCCCGTTTGGAATCCTTGGAATATAATGATTGTTGCAAAATTTGTCAGTTTCTCATGATGTGATCTTACATCAACATTTTCTTGATGTGGCACTCCATTGAAAATGTTCTGCTTTTATTGAGTTTTTTAATGAGTCCGATTACAGCATTTTTAGAGTGATTTCTTAGAACATTGCTGGTATCTCCTAGACAATATTGGAGAAAGAATGGATTTATTGTGTCAAATAGTATAAAATCATTTTACGGAAGGATTGTTCGGTGACTACTGAATATCGTCCAGCTGTTTTTTTCTTTCTGTTTATCTTTTATACCCACTTCATCATGATGTGCAGAAGGTGGATTCATTATGTGGGTGATGATTTCCTTTAACTGCATATTTAGCGTCCTACCTGCAGGGATTTCAAATATACAAACTCTCACTTTAGAGTTTAGGAATGACCATAGACCCATTTAAAATAATTTTTACAACAATAATTTCAGCCCAGTAAAGTAGTCAAACCTGGAAAGTTATCATGCCTAAAAAAGAAAACAATAGTTTCTGTCAAGTAACAGAATGGGAGGGATCTTTCCATCTTTGTTACTGGTGATTTTAATTGATAAAAGGTAGCTAGAGCAATAGTTTTGAGTCTATAAATGACATCTATGTAGTTTCAGTAAACAATTATCCTTCTTGCATAGTTGTTAGTCAAGAAGAGATCCTCTTTTATTTGGTTGTTAATTGGAATCTTATGGATGCTAATGAGAATTTATTGCGTCGTGTACCCCCTCCAACATTAATTGCTTAAGGTTGGTGGAGTATTAATATTTATATCTCAGTTCCTTGTGATCCTGTGGAGTGTATCACTGACAATACTATTCTTTTGAGTGACTTCAGTGATCACAGTTCTTTAACTACAGTCCTCCAGTTATGCAAGTCTGCAAATCAAGGAAGTATGTTTATTTCATGGAATGAAATGATTAAAGGTGGCAGATTGAGGATGTGGTGGGAACTGATTAATCGCGACATAGGGCACAATTTAGTTTTTGGTGGATGGCTCATTCTCTGCCAGGGCAATGACATAAATGACTATGTCTCCCTGAAGGAGGCGCTGTCACCAAATATTGAAATGTCAGCTACCCGATGAGACAATCTCAAGCAATGACAGGAACCGCTGTCACGGCTCTTACTGTCAATCAATGCATTGTAAGTTTAACGTACAGCTCCGTCAACGTGCCAGAGCCATATATCAACCTTACAATTGTTTTTTTATTTTCAAAAGAAAGTCTCAAAGTTGGATTTTCTTTGTGAAAACTAAAAATAACGATGACTTCTCACCATGCGATTTTCCTCCCATGGCGGGGGGGGGGGGGCATTAAGCACTTTTCACTGCGCCTTACTGCCAGGTTTTTACTGGCGGCAACTGGCATTACAAAATGGCTAAACAAATGCCTATCTAAATTAGGTGAGTGGACATGCAGTCACAAAAGTGATGGCCCTTTCTCTGTCAGGCCACCGGAGAGGTTTGACTGTGGTGGCGGTGGAGTAGTTTCCACAGTTGTCGAACTATGGTCCACCGAAATTTTAATTGGTCTGACAATTTGTTGGTGGGCAGTTAACTTCATTGCCATTGCTACAGAGTTCCCTCTCCTCCAGCTTATAAATTGGGCCCATAGTTTTGAAACCTTTGGTGGATCTCACAAAACACCATATTATCTCACGCCTTAAAGATTCCAGCAGCTTTAACACTATTTAACTAATATTGGTGTTTTTGTCTAAACTCCTTAAAGTTTCGGGGACTAAACAGCCTAATTAAAGGGCCTGTTAATAATTTGAATGCTACGGCTTTCTGTAAAGTCACAATTTACACTGTCCCCCGAAAGTATTTGCTCCCAAATTAAGTGGAATGTATTCAATGTAGAGAAGCTTAGAAAACTGCATGCTACTGTTTTTAATTCCCTATTTCATTTCAGTTGTAAGTACAACTCTGCAGGTTCTGCTTGAAATACACCCTTCTATCTGAGGCCTAAATATTTTTCTGTATAGTGGAAGTTATTTAAAATCATCAGTTTAAAGTCCTTTGAGTAAAGTATCAGTGTGGAACCCATCTTTACTCAGTTGATACCAAATGCTTAAGTTTTCAGGCCCTCACAAAGTTGACATGGAATCATCAGACAAAAACTTGGGGGCAGATTTACAAGGAAAGTGACTCAGTGCGTGCCGCAAGCCATTTTGCTGCACCACACTGTGCAACTTTCAAAGCACAGCGATGTCACATATTTACAACAATTTGTCTCATCTCTGTGCTTTACCATGCGCTGGCCCACAAACTGTTGCCCTGCGCTGGCGCAGGCACCCTTGCACCATGGTGCAAGGACGCCTGCATCGTGGGGAGATTGTTTATGTGCAGGAAGGGAATCCCTTCCTGCACATAAACAATCACCAGAGGTAATTTCCTCTTTCTATGTGTACTGCAGAATGGAGCATACATAGAAAGAGGGGAAAAACAAGGAGAAATGAAGGCATTTCTCCTTGTTGCATCTCCCCTGGGGAGGCATAGCATTCTGGCCAATTTCAAGATTCACGATACATCATAAATCTGGAAATGTGTCAGGTTCCAGGGGTGTTGTGTGGCAACACCCACAGCAACACCCATGGAATGCCCATTTCACGCACGTGCTGCGTGCAAAGGGGCCATATTTACAAGAACAGGAAAAGACACACAGGGTGGCTTTTGCTGTCCTTGTAAATCTGGGGCACAAAAATGCGCCACCAGTGCATCCCAAAAAGGGACGCACTGGTGGCGCAAGGAGCTTGTAAATCTTCCCCATGTACTTTTCCATGGCTCAGAAGTAAAGCTGTTCTCGTAACACAAGGCTTGCTCATGAAGTACATTAGAACAGCACTGGATGCTAGCTTAGCCGCAAGAGTTTTCAGCACATCATATTTAGAAATAGTCCTGCTGCCTTATATGATATTGCAATTATTTTTATGGAAAAGTACTAAGGGTAATACATTCTAGTAGAGCGGATAGTCCCGAAGTTGACACGTACTCTGGACATATGGTCAGCAAAAATATATCTCGGACCATAAAAGGTATAACGCAGCTTAGGCCTCCTCCGATTGGACAAATATTCAATGCTTAATTTGTGTTACATGCATTAGGATGCTCTTTCCTTTTGTTGTTTGCATCAATAAAATCTGTAAGAAACGTCACCTCTTTGGACGCTACGCTCACTGTCTCCATGCTGCACGTATTTGCACTATAAATTCTATTCATTTTATGTGCTGACAGACAGGTGGTATTATTCGTTTATTCTTTATTTTAGGCTTCTACATCTGGCTAACATAGTGTCAGTGTGGACCATTTTGATAATAATTTAGATGTGTAGGCCAGTAACTTTGATATTTTGGCCTTTTTGACTCAATATATTACTCTGATTTATGGGAAGGGTAAAGGAGAATCCTCATTGGTATCAGCCATTTTCATAGATTGATTCTATCATCAATATAGCGATTCGAGATAAAACGTTTAGAATTCAAATTCTGGCATTAGGAAAATTTATTTTTGTTGACACCAGCTATTGTTTTAGAACAGGTTTCAAGAATGTTGAGAAATGTCTGAATGTGCACTTCCAGGTAAGTATATATACTGTTGTCCAAAAGATCCTTGCATCTTGCCTTTATGGACCTCAGCTTAGCCTGTGCAAGCAAATTGTTCCAAGTTGTGGGCTATGCTTGCCACCATGGTGTAGCATCCTGCTATCATTGATTTTCTCTATCAGATGCACTTCATTTTTCAAAGTTAGACTTGGACCTGGAGGAGAGTGCTGTGATAGTTTTGAACTTGCTAAGGGTTTCCTCAGGGATACATGTTGGTAGTCCGGCCTTTTTACTTATATACACATTATCTGATGTTTTTTGTGATGAGACAGGGACAGGATACCCCTCAGTTAGACATAAAGACCATTGCTGTTTTGTTATAAACCAATGATGCCGGAGTCAATAACTTGATTGATAGCTACATATCAGTTGTGGATGACCATGAGTTAGACATAAACCATGCCAAGAATAATGGCCTGAATATTGCCCCTAAGACCATGGGTTTTAGAAAGTATTCCAATAAAAATTACATCTCATAGAAAGTTCAGGCCTTATCTCATCTAGGAATAATTTTTGATAATTCAATTTGATAGACAGATTCACTTCTTTCAAAATGGATCAGTTTCCTACAAACTCAGTAGTTGTTTCTAATGTTGCATCTAGGCTGGTTACCAAGCCACTAAAATATATGTTTGATATTTACAGCAGCAAGCTACAGTGGCTGCCACGAGAGGGCTCCATGGTGCAGCCCACATCGGTTTCCTAGTTATGTGGATAGTAATTGGGAAGAGCAATTACTATCCACAATAAAGTTGCTATATTAAATTAAAACAAGGGCTTTAATCCCTCCCATGCCAAGTGCTGCCTTTAGTGTGTGGCAGCCTCTTGTACTTGCTGAGATAAGAGTCAGGCAGCCAGGCACTACCGAGAGGAACATCCTTGCTCTTTTTCAATATGATCCCTAATCAGGCTGAGGGCTGACCTAGTGCCAGCCCTGTCCTGCAATGTTCGGGCGTCTAAAGAGACCTCCCATTTATGAAGTGTAGCAGCGTCATATTTGTAAGCAATCCCAGGCATCTAGGGCATAAGCTCTGTATTCCCAGGACTGCCTGTCAATTATTTCACAGGCCGCAAGCAGCCCCCTTTCCTAACTCATCCCCCGTGGCGTGTTGGGAAAAGTTGCTGCTTGCAGTCTGTGAACGATTGAGGGCATGTGGCTTGATGTAGCGCAAATTTTGCTTTTTCACTTGTAGGGGTACATCATACTCATGAGTAGTCAGCACCCTCATATAATCATTTGTCGTATTAACGTGAGACAGTAGAACATGTATTGTAATAAAGTGAAAGGTGATGTTGGGGATAATTTCAATGAAGCCTGACCGTTGAAATTAGACTTGTTTAGCTGAAAGCATTAACGTTTAAAATTTGGTACATGCTGCTGACAATTATTCACATATTTGGTGTGCCTATGTAACGTGTTAATTTAAAAGACCTAAATAAAAGTGTTGATTCTATGTGTACTTTTATGAGGCCTGTGTGTTATTCTTTTATGTTTGCTGATTTTTGTAGGCCTGAAATGCATTTTTCCTGGAAGATCTCACATTAGATTTAGTAGGCATATTTCACGTGAATGTTGGATCTGTTCTTTCTCATTTTTCTGTTGCAGATGGAGAATTCATCCTTGTTAGTTAGAATAATGTGTTTTTTTTAGGGGTAAGGCTAGGGGAGAAGAGGATACATTGAGTGTTGATTCTGATAATAGAGAACTGTTGTACTTTCTCATTGGAGCAAGCCTGGGAATCAAGGTCATCTCGCCAAGTCCTGGGCACATCGCTGCCTAATGGAAAATCACCTAGAAGGAAGTGGCTTGACTGGATGGTGTGATGCTACAATGCATCTTGGGATACTACCTGTATTATTGATGTATCGAAGTTAGGGAAAGAGTCCGGGGAATTCTGCCTTGCCTTGGGAGAGAGAGTATCTCAGAACAAGTTCTGTAGCTTTATGCTACTTGACCCATCTAATGTGAAGAGACTATTTAGGAAGGCTTCACACGCTGACACCTTAATAGATCTTCCTTGGGAAATGCTATGTAGGGATATCATGCCAGTGGTATTGTAGGAACAGACTGATGCTTTATACCCATGAACTTCCAATGGAGAGAAATCTCGATGTCTGCTTAGTTATCTTTTACATCCTGATTCTCAAACTAATCATTAATTTCATCCGTAGATTTGACTTTGAATTAGTTCCAATGCATTTCTACACCCTCACCTTGAGATCCCTTTATGTTCAGCTTTTCTTGACTTTGTAATAAACTAACTAAGCTTAATTGGGATTCTGTGATTCTTAGGAGTCATGGTAAATTGGAACTGTAATGATTGATTGGCTAATGATTTCTCTCCCCTTCACGCTTTCATGCTCACAAAAAGTGCCTTCGACCTGAGGTTCCCGAGCTGATCTAGAACATGGAACCCTACTCCTTCAGGCTCAAGGTCACAGAGTTAAGAGACTGTGTGAGCTTGAGCCACATGCATACTCTAAGCAGATACACTGCACATGCTTTAGCACTCACAGAGTATCTTTTTAAAGCACCTAATTATAGTATTTAAAAGTGTTACCTTTGTGTGCTACATCCATTCATATCACTATATCGAGAGGTATTTGTTAACTGTTCTAATAAATTACTCTCAGTATAGTGATAGTAACTCATGTACTGAAGAGAAACACTCCTCCATGTTTAAAGCATACACCAAAGCTATTTTAAATATGCCAGTTCTTTATGTGTGTGTCCTGAACTCACACACTTAAAAGTCTCTTGTATTCTTTTAACATGCAGGAGTGTTTCACTTTAGGACGGCCGTTTATATCACTATGTTGAGACAGATTTATAAAAACTGTTAATAAATGCCTCTCAGTATAGGTAAATTAATGAATGTATTAAGTAAAAAACTCCTGCATGTTAAAAGCGTATGAAAGGCACCCTTTCATTTTCAAATCCCACCAGCTCCCACTGGAAGTGAGTATGTTTACTCTGTTTCCTATGGCACTGAAGTTTGAGTATTACTAATATTACTAGCTTTTACGGAAGTAAAACAAACTCTACAGACAACCTTAGGGCTGTATTACACAAAGTACCCCAGCAGCACAATAGGCATTTGTGCTTTGGTATTACAGAAGGGCCATAGATGCTTGTGCAGCCCCTTCTGTAATACCGATAGCGCTAGAGCACATAAAGCGCCAGTGATAGATTCATGGGCGTTTTCTCATTTGCATGGGGGCATGCCTCATTGAAATGAGAGAATCCCTCCTCGCCCTTGCCGTATTACAGACACTGGTGCAGAGGCAAAGAAGCTCTCAGGAGGAGCAATGACAGTGTGTCAGTGCACCCCCTGAGAGCAGGACTCTGAAGGGGGAAAGGGTGTCCTATGGAGTCACTGACTGCACCAGCCTGAAAGGGGATCTCTAATCCCCCTGCAAAGTGCAGGCGGGTTGCCGTCTGCACTGTGACAACACGAAGCAGCTTCAAAGCAGCTGCTCTGTTTTTCACATGAATGCATTGCTCCCAGGGCAGCACAAGCGTGTAACTGCCCCAGGTTAGTGCATTTATCATAATAGGGTGTATTTTTCTTAACTGAACTGGACGCACCTTTTAATAGGTGAACCCAGCGCATTGAAAGAAAATGTGCCACATGTATAATGCCACCCCTGGTATTATGAGGCTAATAATTTATATTATAAGCAAAGTTTATACATATATCAATACGCATTGGGTGATATACCCTTTCTCACCTTTGCAAGCAGAAGAACTTTATATTAGGCAAAATGTTCTTTGAGGTCATGGTAAATCACGCAGCGGCCATCATTTTTGTATTGTTCCCAAGTTAGACGATGTGTGTAGGGGGTGTTAACATTTCCTAAATGAAAAATCTTGCTTTGCAATTAGGTTATAAAGGAATAAATGAGTGCCCACATCCTTTAGTGCTCACTGTCGAAGAGCCTATCTCCACTTTGCATTAGGCAAATTAAACACTAGAAGCAAATCACACTCATTTCGAGAAATTACAAAAACTAGAAAATCTAAAATGTTGACCCAAGCTTTCTCTTTTGTTATCAAGTATTTGGGACCATCTCCTTAAGCTTCGCAAATTCAATTTAAAACTGCATTTATTCTGGAAAAGTCTTAAAACCCATACATTTAAATATTATTTGAAAGACTTAATTTACCATCTACCAGTCCATTAACTATTTGTGCATAATCTATTGCTGGATTTCGGTTTTAAGTAAAGATTTCTTTCCATTCAGCATGAGGCACAGGAAACATAAGCATATTTTATATGGTGTCCAGTGATGTAATTTTTGAATGTATAAAAGGTAGCCATTCTTGGCCCTGGTGCTGCAAATTCCCAATGCAACCTGTCTTCAGTACAGTGGGGAACTACCTGCAGTGCTACTGGAAGGTAACTCAGAAGGGGTAAATAAAAGACTGGGGGCCAGATCTACTAACATTTTACGTAATGCAGCGCAGCAATGCAACTTGTTTGCTGCATTGCTTGTAAAGGAGACAACAGAAATCCGACATATTTTACAAATGTATGGTGCATTTCTGCTGTCTCCTTGCACTGGTGCACTGTGTGCTGCCTAGCCCCAATGCAGGCACCCTTGCACCATGGTGCAAGGGTGCCTGCATTACCAGTAGGATTGTTTTTGTGTAGGAAGGAACACCTTCCTGTCTAAAAGCAATACTAAAAGACATTTTTGTTTTTCCAAGTGTGATGCTAAATGCATCACATATAGAAAAAGGAAGTAATGAGTAGAAATAAAAATAGTTCTTCTTCTTACACCTTAGTCTGGGAGGCGTACAATTTTAACGCAATCACAGGTTTACAAACCTTTGTAAGTCTGGAAATGCACCAAAATCCATGGGTGAATGCGTGGGAATGCTGGTAATTCATCTATGGAATGCCTTCCTGCCGCATGGTAACGCAAGGCAGTGATATCCACTGACTTTTGTTATTTTGGATTTACTAATCCATTCGAGACAAGTCGTCCCAAGGCAACTAAGGCCCTAAGCAAATCTGGCCCGGAGTTTATATGTGTGTTTGTGTGAATTCGAGCACATGTAGTTTTCTATATGTTTGAGTATATTTGAGTGTTCATACAGGAGAGTGCCACACAGAGCCAAGTCAACCCAAGGCAACACAAGCCGTAAGTAAATCTGACTCTGTGTTTATATATGTGTTTGTGTGAATGTGAGAACTTGTAGTTCTCTGCATGTTTGAGTGTTCATACATGCGAGTGCCTGTGTTTGTCATTGTGGGAGGTTTAGGATTGAACACTGAAGTATGGTCAGGGGCTCACCTTGGTTCAGTGGTGCCCTAAACTTACAATAACTAACAAATGTGACTTTACTTGATTTGAATGTATACATGTATTTGTGTGTATTGGGTTTTGTAAAGTGTGACCTGTGTTTCAGAACAATGCAAACCTAGCTCAAGAGCATAAAACTCCTTAATAGCTTTTTGTCTACCCCTGGCCTAACTATAGGCCTGATTGACAAAATGCTGGCAGTCCCTCGAGCAATTGTTACATATACTTCAGATGTGGCAGACATTTTTGGCATAATTCTGGATATTCCCGGCATACCGGTGGGTAACCCATGACATCTTGAGGGTATAATTCAAGCCATTTTTATTATTCAAACCATAACAGTGTCCCAAATGTGATGCAGTGTAGGGATTTCTCATGACATTCCAGATATTCATAGTATGAAAGTAGTTCATAACAGACACACAGTGAGCATTTCTGACAGCATTCTGGCTATGTCTAACAAAACAGTGACCCACCCTTTACAAATAATTACATTTTTGGGCTATATTCTGGCTATTCCTGTCATATAAGGGGCCCTTCGGTGACATATTGTGGGCAACATTCTGGCTAACCATACCACAGTCGATACTCGTTTTTGACTTATTACGGGCATTCTTGACATTTTAGCTATCCCTCAGGGCTTAATTTGAGCAGGTACTTTCCGATGCTCAGCACCGGCACCTAATCCTCAGCCCCAGTGCTTATAGCACCAGATAAGGACACACTCATTTGGAAGGCATGTGATTTTCCACAAAATCACTGTATGTTGATCCACAACGAGACTCAAGCCCGGTTCCCCAGCTCCGAAATCAGCAGGTTTAGCAAATAATCCAAGTCCTCACCAGAATAATAAGTGCCAGCGCTTTCGTCAGGAGGCAGTTTGCACCAGCACATTTCTCCTGTTAGCGCTGCCTTCTGAGGAGAGCGCAGGCACTTTTTATTTTACAAATTAACCACTGCTATCCCTAGCATAATATTGGGCCAAACTTAACATATTCCGCCATTCTTGACAATCTTCTTGAACTTCCAATCATTATATTAGTCCAGCAATGACAAATTGTGATTGTTCTTAACATAAAGATGGCTTTCTGATGCACATTGGTAGCCCTGGTACATACCTCTGCAACCTTTTTGTGACTATTCTTGACATAATTGTGCCTATTTCTGCCAAAATGGAGGTTAAAATCCTGGCCATTGATGGCAGTCCAAGATGTGGGAAATTCATGATCAATGCGAATAAAATACAAAATCTGTCCATATATGTCAGTAAAAAGTGTAGAACAAGTCGAGTGCTTAATGAAAATGATAAGCTGATATTTGTAGACCAGACATGCATTTATTATGAAAATCCATCATTTCGAGACAAAAATACACTTTTGCATGAGAATGACAAGTTCTGCATGCAAGAATTGAGATTAACTGTTCAGCGCCCAGATATCCCTAGAGGTAACGGTGCTGCACTATATAAATGCAGACTGATTGGTTAATAAATGAAACTTCTGTATTACGACTGTCTAATATCTGAATTTCAGATAATGGCAATATGTTTTACACAAAATGGAGGCAGATGATAACTATATTTAAAACTGATATTTACAGTGTAGTGCATGCTAACTCCAGGAGACATTTTGCTGATGTGGATTCCTTAGACTTCTTAGTATCCGAGACCTCATACAGCTCTGGTTGGCATTTCATCATCTATACTAAAACCTTTCTATGATATTACTAGTTCTGTCGGGGGCCTGAGCATGCAAGATAGATGTTAAATTGTCTTGTATCTAATACGGAACAGTTTAAGCAGCTGAACATGTACAATTTGAATAGTTCTGTTGATTCTCAGTCATTGGGCCCGATTCACAGAACTAACTTAAGACAAAATCCTAAATTTACTACCATTTTGGTATTCACAGAAGGCAGTTACTCATTTTGGTATTCACAGACGGCACTTACTCATTTCGGTATTCACAGAAGTTAGGAGTCCTAACTTTCGGACTCCTAAATGCCTTTTGTGAATACCGAAAGTCTTAGAGTTAGGATTTTTCTCAGTTTAGGAGTCCTAAAGTTAGGAGTCCTAACTTTACTACTCCTAAACTGAGAAAATAAAGTTAGGAGTCCTAACTTTACTACTCCTAAACTGAGAAAAATCCTAACTTTAAGTCTTAAAGTTAGGATTTTTCTCAGTTTAGGAGTCCTAAAGTTAGGAGTCTTAACTTAACTACTCCTAAACTGAGAAAAATCTTAACTTTAAAACTTTCGGTATTTACAGAAGGCATTTAGGAGTCCTAAAGTTAGGAGTCCTAACTTCTGTGAATACCGAAATGAGAAAGTGTCTTCTGTGAATACCAAAATGAGTAAATGCCTACTGTGAATACCAAAATGGAAGTAAGTTTAGGTTTGTGTCTTAAGTTAGTTCTGTGAATCGGGCACAGAGTATACAATGCAAAGAATGATGTGAACAAAGACTTTCCATAGTCAGATGTTTTATTTTCCCATGATGCATACAGGTCTTACACCATTATTTAAGAGCTACCGCCTTGGCTTCTGCCAAACTTTCCAGAGGAGGGTGAGCCCTAACGTATCCTTGGAGATAGAAGCTTGCTTGGTTCATCACAAAGGTGTTGTAACATTTTAACATTTAACTGCAAAACATTTACATTTTAGCTAATTTGTCACAAAGGTGTTCTGCAGAATACATCATTTAGCCCGGTTTCTGTGTGTTGGGTGATTCCCTAACTTCTCTAAGGAATGTGTTTGCTTTTCTCACTCTCTGCCCAATTCAAGACCTGTACTAGCCCAACCACCTTCAAAGTTAACCAGCAATCATCCCAAGCAAGAGAAAGCCAAGTGTTCGATGGTGTCTGTGCTATAAGTGTTGTAAATCAAAAGCATTATAAAAGGTCTTTTACAGCATAACAAAAGAGCCTGCTTACCCCTATTCTACATGCTCCATTCCATGAATACATAATCAGATCAGGTGTGAGTGAAATGTAGTATATTCTCTCTTTAATCAAGCACTAAAGCCTCAAGTAAGCACTTTTAAGTCACACCAATCAGGTCTATGTACCTTAAATATAGCTTTATCACAATGTTGTAATCAAATCAAGGGCAAATACAATTTAGAATGCTCATTCCTGTTACTGAATGTCGGGCTCAGATGCCTCAAGTGGATTGTGTTGTGGTCTCGCCCCAAACAATTCCTCTACTCAACTTCCAGAAGTAGATTTCCCTTAATGTGGTATTCAACTGGTTGTTAGTGCTTTCTGTCCTAACTAGAACCATTAATCAATTCCTTATGGAGCTGTGAAAGGCCATAGAAAATCTGCCTACCTCTATATTCAAGAGCCGAAGACTGAAGCATGTGATATTACGTCACAACCAACCACCCCACATGCCTGATATAGGTTGCACAAAAGTCTCAAGAGAAAGGTTAATTGTGTGGTCTTCTTGTGTAGTAGACCTCCAACGTTGCATTCAACTCACATGTGAAAGATATGTAGAGGGCTCTCAGTATCCCCAAGGACTTTAAGCTACCCATGAAAGCGGTCTGTCTGTTCAACCCCTAACCAGCCCCTTGTAGTGCTTGCATAATGTTGCAATCAAACCAGGTGTAAGGAGAATGCAGACTGCTCCCTATATTGCTAAACAATAGAGGCCAGAATCTCAACCAAGCTGTAATAGGTCAAAGCAAGTAGATCTAACGTCCTTGAAATACAGTGTTCTTTCAATGAGGGGTCAAAGTGTGGAGTGTATTTTCTAACATTGAGTGCCTGCCACTAAAGCCTGCAGTGCAAAATGCTGGCAGAGAAGTATATCACTAACGTGGCAGACATCCCGTCCGCCCTATTACAAGAGTATTAAGATACAATGGACTTGTAATGAGGCAGATGGGATATCCGTCAATTTTGTGACCAAGTACTCGTCTGCCAAACCCGAAATCAGTCCCTTTATCTTTTACAATACACTTTTCTTCCCTCTGAAAATGCAGTTATTCTATTGGAACCCTTAAATAAAAAAAACGCTCTTTAAAGAAATTCCTTTGGGTAGCTTCTTTCATCATTAGAATCTGAACAGCAGCAACCACAATACCCGCCTGACAAGCTTTCTCCACATCACCAATAGGATGTAAAAGCAGGGATCTTCTAAAGTCTGAAAATCTAATTGCTAAGAGTTCCTACAAAGTCCAAATTCAAGCTTTTAAATGTTCTTCATTTATATTTGCATTTCACCAAAGGTAGGTATACATAAACAAAAGAGCCTCTGAAACAAAAGAACCGAAAGAAAATGCATTATGCTAAGTGGAACTGAGACTTATCTTTGGAATGTACATGGTAGCATATTTGTGACTTGCATTACAAACACAAGGAATATATTTTTCTGCAAAATATGCAAAAACAGTTGAAAAGCATGTCTGATTAAGTGGCTATAGCCCGCTGTGCTTTGGCAGGAAACATACCAATAATTCTTTGCACTGTGTTTACTTATCATCTTGGTAATTTGAATAACCACTAGGCACATTGGGGCACATATACTATTATTTCACAGAATGGAAACCTGCTGCTCTGCTTTTCGTGGAGGGGAGAGAGAAGAAATGCTCAATATTTACAAAGTTATGGACCATTCCTGCTCTCTCCTTGCGGTTGCACAATATGTGCTGTCTAGGGCCAACACGGGCACCCTTGCACCTTAGTGCAAGTGTATCCGCGTTATAGGGAATGTTTTTGTGTAGGAACAGCAACTTTCCTGCACAAAAACAGTGCTTAGAGACATATTCCTATTTCTATGTATGCTGCAGAATGCAGCACACACAGAAAGATGAAGTAATCAAGAATGATAGAAACGGGGGTCTCTAGTTGGCAGTGGTATACATTATGTCCATGTAGGGCCCCTTCCTTCTAGTCGGGATAAGGGAGTTACACACCCAGATAAAACCTGCTCACCCCCTTGGTAGCTTTGCACAAGCAGTCAGGCTTATCTCAGAGGCAATGTGTAACATATTTGTACATAACACACACAGTAACACAGTGAAAACACTACAAAGGGACAACACACCAGTTTAAAAAAGCACAGTATCTTTACCTAAACCAAACAAGACGACAAAACTCCAACATATGCAACTCAAAATATGACTTTTAAAAGGTTTCAAGCAATTCTGTATACAAAACTCTATGGATGTTGTAATTTTACACACATTACCTCAGATGTATCAAAATACACGAAGGAAAAACAACCGCAGAGGAGGGAAGAGGCGGAAAACACAGTGATGCATTGGTTCCTGAGTGCACAGAGAGGTGATACATCAGATTTGCTGCACACAGGAAAAGTGTTGCATCGAATCCAGAATGTAGGGGGAAGTGAGGCGTCAATTCCAAGATGGTTCTGGATTGTGGATAATGCGTCAGACCTGCATGGTGTACATGTGGGATACGTGGAGATCCGAAAGTGCTGAAGAATGGTCTGCTGGTGGTAAACAGGTGCTGCATCAGTTTCTTCAGCTGCCATCCCATGATCTTGTCAGCTGCACAGCAGGGCCCGTGTCGGAATCAGTGCAGTGGTCTAGGACTTTGGAGACTGGTGCTCTGAACTCGGGATGCAGCGGTTTCTTCAGCCATGAGCAGGTGCTGCGCAATTTCTTAAGCCACAGGCCAATGGTGTGTGGAAATTTCCCCCACATGGTGGCGTTGCATCATAAAAACGGGCACTGGAAGGGTGATGCAGCGAATTTGAAGGTTTCCAGTAGATCCTTGCAGCAAAAACAACTTCCAAGTGCCCTGAACTGGAATGGGCAACACTTGTCAGGTCAGAACTCCCTGCATTTCAGAGATGCTGCAGGTGAAGTCTTTGCTGTCCCTGAGACTTCTTAATGGGAGGCAAGCACACACAAGCTCTTGAGAAACTTCACAAGCAGGATACATAGCAAATGTACAGTCCTTTACCTCTACAAATCAAAAGCAGCAACTGCATGCCAACCCAGCAAAGTAACACACTGCGAAGGGCCAGTACTCCTCCTCACAGCTCTTCAGCTCTTCTCCTTGGCAGAAGTTGATCCAGGAGTATTCTAAAAGTCTGGGGTTTTAGGTCTCATACTTATTTCTCTTCTGGCCTTTGAAGTAGGCATTCTTCAAAGGACAGTTTTGTAGTGCACAAGTTCTGCCTTGCCCAATTGTGGCTCCAGACACACTCCCGGGGGATAATGATAGCAATATGAACGTCCAGGCACAACCGTATTCAGGTGTCACTGCCAACTACTCTCACCACTCTGGCTCCAGAAGACCTATCAGCTGGTGACAGGCAATTAGGATATGCAGGCCTAAACCTCAAACCCATTTGTGTGACTGTCTAGAGTGACTGCACAAGCAGGCCCCTGTCAGTCTAAACCAGATGTTGATTCTACAGGCAGCCAGAGGCACAGTATGGTAAAAAAAGAAAATGCCCATTTTCTAAAAGGGCATTTTCAAACATGCAATTCAAAAATCACCTCAACTAAAAGAAGTGTTTCTAAATTCTGAGCTCAGAGAGCCCAAACTCCAAATCTCTAGCTGTTCGCATTGGAAAGTTGCACTCATAAAATGTTAAAAGGAGCTCCAATGATAGCCTAAGGAAGAGCTAGACCTTGCAAAAGGGAACAACGAAATTGGCAATATTTCTTTATCAGGACATGTAAAGCACACCAGTACATGTCCTACCTTTCACATATACTGCACCCTGCCCATGGGGGTACATGGGCCTACCTTAGGCTACCTTAGGGATACCTTACTTGAGTAAAAGGGAAGGTTATGACCTGGCAAGTGGGTTCCCAGGACGACATGGCAGTTTAAAACTAAACTCACTGACACTGCAATGGCAGACCTTAGACAAGTTTACAGGGCCACTCAAGTGGGTGGCACAACCAATGCTTCAGGTCCACTAGTAGCATTTGATTTACAGGCCCTGGGTACACACAGTGCACTTTACAAGGGACTTATCAGTAAATCAAATATGCCAATCATGGAGAACAAATCATAATTAGAATTTACCCAGGGCATATAACCTTTAGCACTGATTAGCAGTGGTAAAGTGTCCAGAGTACTAAAGCCAATAAAAAGAGGGTCAGAAAAATAGGAGGCAAAAGGAAAAAAAGTCAAGGGATAAACCTTCAAAAAGGGCCATGTTCAACAAGGAAAAATAAAGCTATTTTTCCTCCTTATTCCTCTGTTGGGTAAGCGCAAGGTTTTGATGCAAACATCAAAATACATTGGTATATGGTTGTGAATGCCCATGCTCCACCCATATAATGCTCTACCTGGTGCAAAGTAATGCAAGGCTTCACTATATACTGTGTTGCATTATTTTGTATTTACTAAATCACGCGCAGTGCCTTTGTGTGGCTTTGTAAATACCAAACATGATTTTGCATCGGGGCTGCACCACAAAAGTGACACAACCTTGATGCAAAATCATAGTAAATCTGAGCCATTGTTTCCATTCCTAATTCCCCATTATTTATGTAAAAGCTGGCAGCAACATCTCTAAGACTTATTTGGAGGTGTGCAGTTTAAGCAGTTATCACAAATATATAGCTTGGTAAATATAGCAGGTAATATTTGGGGTCGCATGTTTTTTGTTTGCTGCTATGCGTGTTAAGTCTAAAAAACTGAAGTTAAACAGTCCCTGAAATGTGCTAATAATTACCACTTGTTAGTCTAACTATGAAATGCTCTATTTAATGTAAATATATGAATTGTTTTTATAAGAATTGTTTTTAATACACGAACTGTTGATTTTATATGTGATGGAACTGCTTTTATGATTTTAATTAATCGAATAAAGCTTGCATTGACTTGACTTGACTTGATAGCAGATGTTTGTAATTTAGCTGTCAGCAAACATATACAGTACCCGGGATTAAAGACATTTTTTTTCACACTGTCCATTTAATGTCAGGTTCATAATAATGGTCTATGTTAGTTCATCCAAAAATACTGTATATGAATATGCCACGACCAGGATGTTTTATCTGCACTTTACATTTTTGCTTGATATTGAATGAAGTGTCCTTTTCATTTCAGCACTTGATGTATGCTGTACATAATGTCATTTATTTAATAAGAGATCTGTTGTACTTTGATCTCATTTTCTTGTTGTGCTGCCTGTATGAATGTGTACTGGAATGTTAGAATGTTGATGTTAGAGCAGAATGTTGGTGTGCCTGGTTGTGAGAGAAAAGACAGTTGGAGACTGAGGGCTGAGCAGCAAAGAACCTGCTCCTGGTGGGGCCTTAAATTAGACTTGAATATACCATCTTCCATCTAAGCTTGAATAAACCTCTACATGAAACTTACCTCATCACTACGTCTGGAGTTCCTACCATTCATCTTTGTAACAAGACCATACTCCTTGAAACAGTTAAACATAATAGTACTGCTTTGTCTATTTAAATAAAAAGAGCCACTCTGAATAAACAGAAGCATACCGTCAAACGAATCATTCAAGGAAGCAGTTTCCGTCAGTATTTTTTCACGACATGCTTCTTCCTCCCTTTTAAAGATGCAGTCTAAATGCATTGCTGTAACTGTTGCAATCTGTGAAAAAATATAAACAAATCAAAATGAGTGTTTGATATGCAGGGTGATGCACATTAGAGTTCATTAGCTTGATTCTGGAGCCAGACTTTACACCTTGACGGACATTCTATGATACATGGTAAATCAATGTATCTCCCAGTGGAATGGCATTGGTTAGGCAATCAGAGTACTAGGCTAGGCAAGAGAGATTGCACAACCTTGATGTGAGCTTTGGCCAAGCTACCACTAGTCCTAAACAATTTGAACGGCAAACGTAAAATGGTTTTTTTGAAGTCGCTCTTGCTCGACCTTAGTAGATTGGAATGAGCTGCAAAGCATTCCTCACAAAAAATATTTGTCGAAATTTTTGCAAAAACTAGCCAAAACAACAATACAGCTCAGAAATATACGAGGTTGAAAGCAAATTACCTGGGAAGGCAATGTCACAGAAATTGCATTTAATACAGTGAGAGAAAGCCCATTGTCAGCCTAAAGGAGATGCTTAACTTGTCTAAAAGGAGCAGTTTTTTCATCAAGCTGTTGATTGGAGCTAAGACCTCATCCTTGCTTTTTGAACAATTGAATGATCCTTAGAAATAGGTACAGGCCAACTCAAGATACAATTAGAAGCAGCAACTAAAAAAGACGAGAGTTATTCAGCCTTTCATACCTCTTATCTTGCTTTACAAGTTGGGTGTCATTACAGATTTGAATAGAACATGGTTAGATGGTGGTAGGATTCTGTGTACTGCTGCTATTGAAACTATGCCTATTTCAGGGATTTTTCCCACTGTGCTTACAATGAAGAATAGAACAGATAGTTTGACTTATATTATAGGACATAATAATCTAATTTGTGTACTGACATTCAAGAATGGAATTTTCAAATGAATCTCCAGAAATATACCTGAAATTTCCAGAAACTATGGCAATATATGAGGTGGCTTTTTAAGTCCAGCCTGGGCAGCGCATGCGCTGCTGCAAGGCATGCAGTTTTGGAGTATGGCTTTGAAGCCCTGCCCACTCTCCTCCCATATGTTTCATTGGCTTCTGTATTTGTCCTTCATAAATGCTGGCTTCTGAGTGGGTATTAGGCTAGTTAGTCCCTCCTCCTTGGTACCGTCATGTCTGCATTTGTTACCTCCTTTAACGAATGGACCTTTTACCGGTGTTATTATATGGTCTGCTTTGAAGGTCGGTGAGCACTATTTTATTTAATATTCTTTCCCTATTCCACCCACTACCTTGTATTAGCAGCGCACTTTTATTGACATTTTTACTAATGGCGGTCTGCTTTAACTATAGCAGGTGTGTTTTTTACATGTATTTATATTAGCAGCGCGGTCCGCATTTAGCGGGCGCACTTATGTATTTATTTATTTATTTATTTTGCTAACTAGCGACAATGCAGTGCTTTCACATTTATGGAGGTAGCATCCCTTCTTTACACAAACCACTTCTAATGAAAGGTATGGTGCTGGCATTATATTGAAAGTGCAGCATGTGTGTTTTACCCCCAGAAAAATCTGTTCTTCAACTTGAGGCTTTTTTTGGTCAAAGCACTCATGCCATGGTTTTACTTCAATGTAGTACACCCCCCCTTTCTTTACACGCAACTTATCTAAAGAAAGTGGTGCGGCCTCCATAAAAGTGAAAGCCCCACATGGGCTCTAGTAAAACAAATATTTGAAAATGCAATAGGTCTTGCATTTACGAGAGTTTAAGGTATTGCATTGTCAATAGCTTAAACTCTTTATAATGCGAGACCTATTGCATTGTAAATGCTTGTCCTCTTATGTTAGTGGGTCCTAGTGACAATTCTGGGGCATGCAAAACGTGGGTAATATGCCTTTGTGTAAGTATGTGAACTTTTGGCAACTTTATGTGAAATTGTGCGAGCGCATGCACTGCCTTTTAACGCAAAATGTGTCTCATATCCTCTCTGGACATGAGGGCGCATTGCACTCTAAATCTATAGCGAGAATTGGAGCTTGGGCAGAAAAGGACTGCTAAAGTGTTCAGTAGAACACATATATGAATGGGCAGTTGGGGCTTGCAGTCTCTTTGCCCTTTATTGCTTGATTTCACCTTGGTACTTTTAAATCTGCCCTCACGCCTGCACAAGTCCTACCACGACTCCAACCACCGTGCATGACTCTGTATGTTCTCTGCATAGCTTTAAAGATTGTCAGGATTGTTGGATTTGCTTGCACCTCTCCAGCTTGACTTTCACCTGCTTGCCTGCTGAGTTTACAACCAATGAATTAGAACTCCAGCCGACAAGCATTGTGTTCCACACTCTATACTTTTCTATATTATAATACAACCTCACAATATGTTTGCAGCACTCCGCAACTTGTTTTGTTTTGACCCACCCATTCTCAGTTCCTGCTCTAGTTTGCGGTGCCTGGTGCCACCCACCCTCTGTTGGTGTGTCCAACGCACGGAGGAGAGCTGTTGTGAGATTGGGGTAGGTAGGTGGAGTTGGGAAGTGCACTGAGACCAGCTGCTGTGGAGCAAGTGTAGGGTGTGGGGCAGAATCTGTAGCTGTAGATGAATATTAGCAACTGCAGACAATTGGAGGTTGTTAGATTTGGTGGTTTGCTTTCTAGCACTAATGACTCAGACCTCTTGTCAGAAGAAAGGAGGTAATCCATCCTAAGAGTGAAGGTGGCATAGGCATAGAAAGGAGTTGTTTGTAACAAATATACAATCATAGAAATAACAGAGTTGTCAACAATAACATTGATACTTAGATTTCTTGTGTGGAGCCTTTTTAAAAATAATTCTAAGAATGTTTTTCGAAGGCTAACTAATATTACTAAATAGTTCCCTTTCACTATTCAAACCATGTGGTAAATTGACATTGATAATTGAACTGTGTGCCTGTCAGGGAAATGTGAAATGCTTTGTGGGTTACAAATAGATTTGAAACTGTTCATTGCTTATTGACTTATTGGAATTAGAATAGGTTGAATGAAAAAAGATAAATAACAAAGAGAATTTGAGATTATTATAAGCGTCTAGCTAATAACTAAAATGGCAAAGACTAAAACATCTGAAAGATTTTAACACAGAACAAAAAAGTCCTGAACGAGTGAGAGAACCTGCAAAGCAGCACGGAACAGAGATTTTCCTCTTGTGCGGCTTGCCAATGTTAAGTTGGCGATGGTGAGCGAGGGAAATGATATGCTAGACCACCTCCCGGTGAGATTTATGGGTACAGGGGTCCTGGCCAGCCAGACCGCTTGCATTGAGAAACCTGCTGCTCGCTTTGAGGAAGCTACCACTCGAGTAGAACATCTACTCGAGCGACAGAAAGAAGCAGTGACCTCTTGCACTGCGCGTGGTGCCATTTGCTCTGATTTTACAGTGCGGGACAAACACCCACTGCTAAAAATCAGTACAAGCAGCGAGCCTTACCGCACTCTGTTGCTTGCATAACTGTCGGGAGTACGCTAGAGGCTTTTTTTGGCACTTCGCAGAGTTCTGCATAGCAGAACCCTACACAAGCCTAGTTAATTGTCTATAAAAGAGAAGGGTGCTATTTTCATAAGTGGGTTCAGTCTGTAGGTGTTTATGTAGATTGTAATTGTTACAGCTTTATTGCATGAATTCATTGTATATAAATTATTTTTATTATGAATGCTTTTTATTGGGACACACGATTACAATCTGTTTTTGTATTCTATCATTCTAATACACATAATTGTGGTCATCGGAATTGTAAATGTCACATATTTGCCATTCTATACAATATAAACTTTGTAAAAACAAGTAATACAAAATAGACACTATAGACTTTAAATTTCATCACCCAAAACTAGAAGACTGGAATATAACAGAGAATGTTCTATGAGATCATTAGGACAATCATTAAAAAAAATCACACTTCTTTTAAAACATGACTATATCCCATTTATGTGCAATGTCAAACGCGGTTTTAAAATGAAGATTGTGTTGAGGGTGGAATAGAGAGCAAAGACGGAATATAATAAAATGGATGATCCACCGATGACAGGCAGCAGCAATACTGTGCTTTTTGTCTGAAAATCGTGCTGTTCTTAGCTTGTATTCTGGCAGGAAACAAGAAACACTCTCAACAAAGGGAAATAACAGTAATTTGCACTGAAGGCGAACTGTTGACTTCACTCAATCATGTGCTGCCGTGTTCGGATGCATGCACTAGCTTACATTCAGGCTTCCTTTTTGCTTTTATTTTTAGCTGTTCTGCCTTATGCTTGCTTTCTGCCAATATAGCGTCCACCAACTTGAATAACAGTAAAATAAAAATGCGTTAAATATTTTAGAAAAGCTGATAGATATGCGTTTGCGAGATAAATATACCAATACTTTTAAAAAAAATGATATCTGTGCCGTTTAAAAAAAGTTGCCCTTGCTTTTACTCTTGTCATAAATGTTTTGTTTTACAATCAGCCTTGTGTGATGAATAAAGCTAAAAAAAAGCCTTTTTCATGCGTGATTATGCGTGAATTTGTTTTTAATAGGCGAAAGGCGAGCAATAGGACAATGTGGGTTGGACTAAGATAAAGGGGCACATTAACAAAGGCATCTTGGAGCATATAACAATTTATCAGGGTCGGACTGGATCAGAAAGTATGACCCGACTCCAAAATAAAAGTGACCCCATTAGCGACTTATCAAGCTAAAACAAGGCTCTTGGTTGCAAATCGGCCCAGTTGTGAACTGACTTGCTGCATGAGTGTTTTGCAAGGTATGGAAGACTGCATACGTTTATGCTTGCTGCAGGCAATATTTGTTTTAATACCTGGGAAATCAACAGTGAAATCAACCGAACATGCCCACAAGCAGCCAAAAGAAAAGGCACTGACTTGTCTGACCAGCCTATTTGGCACTGCCTGATTGCCCAATGGGCTGGTCCAAGCCTGAAACGTACTCCTATAGTACTCCTTCACATACTCTTAAAAACCTTTTAAGTTAGCCCCAAAACATCTAAAATGGGAAAGTTCAGGGAATAATTATATAAAATTAGTACATACAGAAAGGACTGTACCCTCTTTGCAGTTGTATTAATAGGGAGCTGGATATTTTGTGGCAGAGTCAAAATCCTGTGTAAGAGTAAGTAAAAGAATACATTTCTATGAAAACCAACATTTCTGTGTGTCTAGGCCCCATTTGTATCCCATTATGTATTCTTTTTATTGGGATAGAAAATAAATGTTCTCGCTGTGGATGGCTACATGATGATATAAAACCACTGTGAGATGAGCATAGTGAAAGAAATGGCGGGAGAATAAAGTTGATTAGGTATGAAAAAAAGATAGTGACAGCACAATGTATGTTGCCACCATGACAAAAGTGCGGGGTGAAGACTATAAAAAAAGAGCTGGATCTATTTGTGGCATAGTTGGGCAAACCATCTCACAATTGGGAGTGGGTGAAGTGAAGGGAAGACCCTTTGGCATACACTGCATTTTTTATTTTATGTTTTGTTTTTGAATGGTATTAATTCTGTCTAGTAGCGGCTTAAAGAGCTGTGCTCTTTCAGAGGGTAAAGTTGGTTGAAGCTTCTCTGGGATATATTTTCTAGAGGTCGGGTTTTAGTCCGGTCCTTAGGATCCAGTAGAAAAGTAATTGTGCACTTTAAAGTTTGTTGAAGCATTGGCATTGTTCAAGACTTCATAGGATACAAAGAAAGTGAGAGCAGGGGTTTCTACCCAAGGATTTTAGTTAGTAACGAACATGTTCCTACGCATGTTATACAAATAACAATTGACTAAAGCCCAATAATTTAGGAAGGCAACTTTTCAAGAGAGTGGCAATAAGAAACAAGTATTTTGCTGCTTGCCACTGCTGCTGGGTGTCTTAAAATGCTTCAGCAATGTGGATCACCAGTAATCAATAAACACATCAATTGCATTGCATGTGTGTGTTTGTACTCAGCCACAGTATGCAGCATTTCGAACACATTTTGCAAACTAAGGGCCCGATTGCGATATGGCAGACAGTGATGCTGTAGATGTGGTAAAAACAAAAAAGGTCTACATGATCTTTAAGAAGAGAAAGATACTATTTGTTTCGTCTGCTAATAGCTGTACTAGTCTCCGCACGCAGTGACCGAAGTCTACGGCACATCCACAGAATGAGTGATGGGTGACAAAGCCGCTTGCTTTCTTTGCGGCGTCTTACTTGGAAGCTAGACCCATAGAAGGTGCAAACCACAATGGATTGCATATTCTGTAATGGTCGATCCTAAGCAAGAGCATGACAGGCACACCAATATTTGCTCATTTTGGAAAGACTAGCATTGTTTAGATACCCTTTCATTCTATAATTTTAACTCATTTTCATACACATAAAAACGTACATACGTGGATTTAAATACACTTGTAACCTTTGTAAGAAAGTGGATTTCTGTTGCAGTACCCCCCACGTTTTGCCTGACTCTGATTCTCCTTTGACTGAGTGGGCACTGGGTTCCTGCAAACCAGTTCCCAGTGTCTGTGTTCTTTCCCAAAACTGTACCATTGTTTCACAATTGGCACACCGCTGGCTCACTTATAAGTCCCTAGTAAAAGGTACTAATGTTACCAAGAGCCTTATGACCAGAGAGGATCTCTAAGAGCTGCAGCATGTATTGTGCCACCCTAAGAGACCCCTCAACAGGCAAAGGTATACTGCCACAGCAGCCTGCATGTTTTGGTGTAGATAAAATTGGAGTCGACCTGACACACATCCATGAGTTCCAGGACTACCAACGCTGCAAGAGGCATAGGTAAGTCACCCATACAGTACGCCTTACAGCCCAAGGCAGGGTGCACTATACCTCGAGTGAGGGCATAACTGTATGAAGAGATATGTTGTTATAGTGTCTAAGTCCATTCTTAGACATTATAAGTGTAAAGTGAAGATATTCTGAGTACATGGAATGGGAGTTTGTCACCACAAGTTCAACAGCTCCATGATGGCTTAACGGAATTCCAAGATATTTGGCACCAAACATTTCAGCTTACTAAACCCACATTGATGCCAGTTTAGGATTTTATAGAGAAATGCACCCAGATGGCACCTCAGAGGTTCCCCCTGAAATCCAACCAATTTGTTAGTGTGTGCCTGACTGGTCCCTACAAGCCTGCTACCTCTAGACATGTTTCTGGCCCCCTGAGGTAAGAGCCTTTTGCTCTTGTGGGTCAGAAAAAAAGCCTGCTATGGGTTGAGGTGCTTCACACCTAACCCCAAGCAGGAACAGTAGAGAAAGGCAGTGAGCCTCAAAGGTTTACCATCCTTTGGTATGATGACCAGGGCCTCACCAGCTAGTCGAGATGACAGCCCTCCTGACCAAGCCCCATTTTTGGCAGCAATGATAGCAGGAAAATTAGTGGACAAGAGAGGTGTGTCCCCCCTCTGCCAGGACAACCCCTAATGTTCCCTGAACTGAAGTGACCCCCTCCTTTGAAAATCTTCTAAATTGTTTTGGAGGACGATAGGGTTGGTATACACCTGTTACAACGCAACTTTTACAACTACCTACTATTACAACGCAACTTTTACAACGCATACCATTACAACGCATTGCGCTGGGGGGCGCTCTAGGATAGGGAATACGTTTAATTTACTATCCAACACCTTCCCTAGTGTCCACGAGGACTGGAGTTGGAATAGTAAATTATACTTACCACTATCCAGCACCTCTAAGCGCTATGCGTTGTAATGGTATGCGTTGTAATGGTCGCGTTGTAATGGTAGGTAGTTGTAATGGTATGCGTTGTAACGTGGTACATCCGATAGGGTTAGGGGTATGCCCTCTGCTCAGAGGGAGTGGACATACAAAGGGTGTAGTCACCCTAAAGGTAAGCAGCCCATTAGCTACTACCTTCTAGCCCTTGTAACACCCCTAAATTGAGTATTTAGTGGTACCCTTCCTTAATCCTCGGATTACCAACAACCTACGAAGAAGAGGACAAAGAAGAGCCATGCAGCAGCAAAGACTGAAGACACCAACTGACTTGGCTCCAACCCTACCAGCCTGTCTGCAGCCCTAAATGACCCTGATACAGGAGAGCAACTCATTCTGCATCCCAGAAACCTCCAGAACCCTGGGAGGACTGCGTGCCTTCAACAAAGACTCCTGATCTCCCGTAGACAGCAGACCTGTCCAGAAGAAAATCAACTGTACAGGCCAAGTGCTTAGTCTGCGGAACCGCAAAGTCAACCACCTCTGTACCCGACACCCATGGCCCAAGCCCAAGAGCCCCACCAGTCGAGAAAAGGTTGTCCAGTGGTACTGAGCAAGAATCCCAATTTTTTGATTTTCCAAAACCTTAGGCTCAAGACCTATCCTGGAAATGCTGAAGATATATTTGGCCAAGACAAAAGCTATTGCTACATACAGTGCGGCAATTTGGGATATGGTAGAAGTTGGAGAGCTGCAGATTGTGGAGGACTCTTTTTGTAAAAGATTACTATCTGCCCCTCGCACTTGCTTGAATTTCATCTGCTATATTGAAGTTGGCCTCACACTTCAGTAGTAATGTGATAAAAATGACCCTAATAATTTTGTGGACTCAACCAACAGGAGATCACTGGTATGCCCAGTTGACACCTGGATGATAATTGTGCATAGCAAAAAACAATGTCTCAACAGGTAATATTTAGAAGACTGTTAAATCAAACACACACATTAAGTTGCAAAGAAAAGAAAGAGAGACTCAAGAGTTTGGTGGATGATGCAAGGGGCAATCGGTATTTAGGAAAAGTATAAGCAGGAGAACAGTATCAGGACTGTTTACAATAAATGTGGGCATAACCCGAAGAAACTAGTGCACATGAGTGCTCGTGGGATAATACGTTGAGCGGCGCAAGTGACAAGTGACACAGCAAAGAACGGCGCAGAACAAACACACTTAGAAAAATATACAAGGTACTTTTTGGTACACTAGTAACTTAACAGGAATTATTTTACAAGGAATTGACAATTTTGTGAACAGTAGATTTGCGCCAAGGATTGAGCTGGGAAGTCGACGGCATTTCAACGTTTAATGAGTTACGGTCTTCTGCAGGACGAGGTTACTATTTTTTTCCATACTGTACATGAAGGGAGAAAGTGAAAGGCAAGAATTGAGGTAGGTAGCGAGTGGAGCATAGTAAACGGAAGGGAGGTAGGTAGGGGAGGTAGGAGGGTACCTGAGCTTGATTCAGGAAACAAATAAGTGAATCCTGAAAGGGAAAAAGGACCAATGTGGTTAATTCAAGGAGCCGACAATGGTTCAAATCTACTGTTCATGAAATTGTTAATATATTGCAGTTATGTTTGTAACTCTGTAGATATGCAATGTGTGTAATTGCAACATGGTGGAGCCAGTCCCTAAGGGTCAAAAGGGATGTCACTAAGGGAATATGATGGAAAAGACATCTAACTGAGAGTGACTAGCTTGCACCATTCTTCTAATGTGCTGAGTCCTTGTCTAATAGAGTTAAATCTCTCTATCCATTTGCCCTTTAAGTTCTGTAAGATACCTTGAACATTACCACCACTTTTCGAGACAACAGCCTTTTCGATAATCTGCCACCTCAGCTCATCTGTTATGTGTTTTTCCTCTGTGTAGTGTTGAACCAATGGGACAGTTTTAATTTGGCAATGAATCCGGATTCTATGTTGTCCAATTCTTGCCTTTATTGGTTGAGATGTCTGTCCAATGTAAATCAAATTGCAGGGACACCAGATACTAAATAAATCATTTGTGGAAGCACAATTGGTGTGAAGTCGAAATGTAATCTTTTGTATTGGTGGTGTATTGACACGCAATACAGTTGCCACATTTGTCGTGAGCTAATATTGAGGATAGGCCCCACATTATTGTGTATTATTTTGTTTCACAATGCAAGTGTTCAAGTGGACTAAATGGGCTCTGATGTTCATTCCTTTTCTGTGAGAAAAGAGTGGAAGTTCTTTGAATGTGCTCATAGTGTTCAAGATTGGCCAGTATCGTTTGATAGTTTTTATAATTTTGGTGGTGTGTGGACAAAACGTATGACACATACAATATTATCGCAATGTTTCTTGGGTCTTGCTTTCAGTATTTCATCACTAGGGCTATACCAAACTCTTTTCATGAAGGGTTTGACTAGTTGTTAGGGGTACCCTCTTGCCCTCAGCTTGTGACTGAGTATTGATGCTTCTTTGAAGAAGTCTTCTTTCTGGGTACAATTCTTCCTGAGTTATAGGAATTGGCCATATGGAAGTCCATCCTTAAGGGTTCATGGATGGAAGCTAATGTATTGTTATAGTGTGTTGCTTTCTGCCAGTTTTCTGTACAGATTAGCAATAAAATGGTCATCCTTACATTTGATTTATAGGTCCAGAAAAGGAATGCTTTCTGTATTCTTATCATGTGTGAATTTCAGAAATGGTTGGCAGGTGTTAATATATTGGACAAATTGCTGTAGTGTGTCCTCTGAGCCTTTTCAGATCATAGAAATATCATCTAAGTATTACTTACAGCATTTGATGTTACATTGGAAGGAATTAGTATCAGTGTTGACAAATGCAAGTTCAATATGTCCAACATAGAGATTCGCTAAATTAGGACCGAAAATAGCTCCTATCAAGGTTTCAGAGCACTGTTGGTAATATGTGGAATCAAACAAAAAATTGTTGGTGGTAAGAGCACTTTCCAGAAGTTCAGTAATGAATGTGGTAGGCACCCGAAAGGTAGACGGACATGAGTTTAGAATCTCCCCTATTACCTCAATACTAGGAGCATGAGGAATATTGGTATAGAGTGACTCGATGTCTAGAGTAACTAACATTTCCTCAGCCGGGTCATATTCTAGGCCTTCAATAAGGTTGGTCATGTCGTAGCTGTCCCTGACATAGGTGTCTAGTCGTGGGACATAGTCTTTGATGAAGGTATTGATATATTCTCCAATGGATTATAGTATAGAATCACAGCCCAATAGAATCGGTCTGCCAGAGGGATCATAGATCTTCTCATGGATTTTCGGGTGTGTATATAGTACTGGAGTTTTGGGAGATCTTTTATTCAGGTTTTCATATTACAATTAAGTTCAAGATTCAATTTAATTCAAGATTTCTTTATTTCGGTTAGTAACAACCATAAAAGCAGTGCAAAAATTCATTGTTGCACATGTTAAAATTATAAAAGATTAAGCACATGATTACAGTTCAATATGTACAAGTATTAAAATAATTAAAATCTTTGATACAAAAACAGAATAAAATGGGTATCATAAATCCATAAACCAACCGCAATTTAAAATCGTCCACAGTGCATTATTGAATAAATAGGTTTGGTTTTAGGCAATTTCACCCTACAAATGGATTCAGATAGGGGAGTCTCCTTTTATTTAAGTGTGCTGCCGCCACCAAAAAACTGGCTACACTGTAGGTGACCTGGACAGAATCAAGCATTTGTAGGTGTAGGAGGGCAGGCCTCACCTGAACAAATTTTAATTCCCTCAGGATTGGATTTAAAAAAAATGTACAGGCCACCGAGAAATGCTCACAGAACATCACTAGATGGAGCGTGTCCTGTGGGGAAAACCTATCACAGGTACATGGTGGAGTGTCTTCTGGAGTCCCCCATTTAGGATAAATGCCCAACATAAGGTGAATAAGATTAAACCTAAATCTAACCGGAAGGAAGCGATGGTAGGGCTTGGTCACATACTTCAGGTGCGGTTCCATAACTGGGGAGATTGCCAGACCATAAATTGATCTCACTGTGGGTTTCCTAAGTTCAACCTCCTCCCTTACAATTAAGTAAGAAAACCTTCTTCTAAAGCTTTGGTAGTAATCTCCTGTATTCTACATTTGATTTTTGAAAAAGGATTTATCATGAGTTTCATTTAGTGATTGGAATTGTTCGATTGCCATGCCACTTCAGCCTCATATTTATCTCTGTCTTGTATTACTATACCTCCACCTTTATCAGCTGGTTTGATAAGGACGGATTGTTCTTTCTTGAGGGGCAAGAGTGACTGCCTCTCAGGCCATGTGATGTTATAGGGTGTGAAACTCCTTGAGGTTTTGAGGGTATTGATGTCTTCTTAAACTGCATTTTCAAATGCTGAGATTTCTGGAGGCATCATAACATTGGATGGTGTTAGACCTGGGGGTCGCTAGTTGGTTGAGGTAGGTACCTTAGGCCAAATAAGGACCCTTGCTTCCACGTCAGGGAAAGGAAGGACACCTTCTTAGATAGCCCCTGCTCACTCCCTCGGTAGCTTGGCACGGGCAGCCAGGCTTAACTCCAAGGCAAATGTGTAAAGTATTTGCAACCACGCACTCAGTAACCCAATGATGACACCACAAAGGGACTCCACACGAGTTTCTATAAAAACAAGTATATATTTATATAAAAAGATATACGATGAGACCACACAATATAAATCCAACATATGCGTTTTTGTAATGTTCCTCCTGGCCGGGTATTAGGCCAGCAGGCCCTTGTAGGTTGTTGGGATATTACTGAGCAATTGTAGATGATCCACTGCAGTCCTAATGCAATGCTATGCAGTTCATAATGCAAGAATCAGGCACTTCTAAATGTAAAAATATTGCAGTTCGTTATGCAACAATCAAGCAGTTTGTAATGCCGAAATAATGCAATGCGTAACACAACACTCAGGCATTTCGTTATGGAAACTAATGCAATGCGTAAAGCAACAATCGGGTAGTTTGTTATGCAAAAATAGTGCAATGCGTAATGCAACTTAATCAGGTAGTTCGTAATGAAGAAATAATTCAATGTGGAATACTCTTAATGAGGTAGTTTGTAATGCAGAAATAATGCAATGTGGAATACATTTAATTAGGTAGTTCGTTATGCAGAAATAATGCAATGCGTAATACACTCCTGCACCGATCATGGTGCTTTAGACGGTCTCTTTGCCACTCGTACTGACTCATGGTCAGCTTCCACCAGCAGATGCCCCCAACCTGATGCCCCTAACATGGGTATGGTGCAAACAAAAGTGCAGCTCCCTACTCCGGCCCCGGTACTGCTGCTCCTCAGCAAGTATGGACTGCAATGCTGAGCTGAAGCAAAGGTTCGCACTACAAGAATGGGAAAAGCCGAGATTGTCCCTCTCCGAGCACACACCCCACCCCAGGCGGTGACACATGTTACCTGGGGGGTGCAACATCACTCTCCTCTCTTCTTTCCATGACTTGGGCCTTCAATGCAACTTTGTGGATTCCAGGATGTTGGCGATGAGGAAGATCTCAGGCTGCAACAGGGCACACCCACACAGCATCGCTGAGACTCCCTTGAGCTTCGGGTGTGCACGATCACAGGGCAATCCTCACAAAGCTCTCGGGTTGCAAGAAGCAAATGCACACAGCGTCGCTGAGACTCACTTGAGTTCCTGGTGCACACAATCACAGGGCAATCCTCACAAAGGTTTCAGGCTGCAAGAAGCACACACACACACACACACCATCGCTGAGACTCACTTGAGTTCCAGGTGCACACAATAAAAGGGCAATCCGCACGAAGGTCTCGGTCTGCACAAAGCACACGCACACAGCATCGCTGAGACTCACTTGGACTCCGGGTGTGCTCGATAACAGGGCAATCTGCACAAAGGTCTCAGGCTGCGCAAATCACATGCACAACGTGTAGCTGAGACTCACTTGGACTCCTGGTATACACGATAACAGGGCAATCTGCACGAAGGCCTCAGGCTGCACGAAGCACACGCACACAGAGTCGCTGAGACTCACTTGGACTCCAGGCACACGCGATCCCAGGACAATCCTCACGAAGGGCTCAGACTGCAAAAAGCACACGCACACAGCATCGCTGAGACTCGCTTGGACCTCAGGTGTCCACGATCACAGGGCAATTCTTACAAGGGTCTCAGGCTGCAAAAAGCACAGGCACAATCCCCCGCTGAGACTCTCCTGGAAACTTTTGTGTTCCTGAGTTTCCACAACAGGAAACCATCTCTGCTCGGGACCTGAGGATTAAGTTGCTTTAGGACACAGCATACAGTGAAGTCCTTTCAAGCAGGGGGACACAACACACAGCAAAGTCACTTTAGCCTCTCCTTGGTTAAATCAACAAATTGCAGGCCAGCCCCAGAAAACACAGCAAGGGTCAGACCTTTCCTTCAGTCACTTCAGCTAGTTCTTCCTTGGCAGACGTTCTTCTTGACCACGGAGTAGTTTCAATCCTTTTCAGTCTTGAACAATCCAATTCCTGTTCAATCTTGATCAGTTCCATTCCAACGTTCAGGGGTTTAAGCTCTCATAGTTATACCCCTAAATGTCTTTGAAGTCTTGGTGTTCAGGGGGACACTGACCCCTGTCCAAACCCGTTCTGGGTGTCTCCCTGCCAGTGACACCTTCCTCCTTTGATAGAGGGGGTCTGGATCCTTAATCACTCTGCAGGGGATGGAGCCATTGTTTTATGGTGGCAGCCTAAGCCTCTTCACCTCCAGGGGCTACTTCTCCCCCATTCGCCCAAGATGCAGGTCAGCCTGTTGCTGTCTCACCTCCTCCCCACGGTCAAGACATTTCCCAGATCCCATCATTTTCAGATCCAGAAAGTCAATCCACAACCAGGCAGAGACACACAGAAATGTTAAAGCACAAAAACCCAGCCACTTCTAAAAGAGTGGCTTCTAAATACACAATGCAAAAACCACCTTCACAAAAAGATGTGTATTACATTGTGAGTTCAGGCATACTAAACTTCACCTTTCCATCTTAAGCTTTTGGGAAGATAGGCTGGAAACATATTAAACAGCCTCCCTATTCTATCCTATGGGCAAGATGGCCTTTCAACAGTGAGAAATGAAATGGAGATTATTTCACTCTTAAGACCTGGTACATACCTCAGAACATGCCCTACCTTTCACATGCACTGCACCCTGCCCAGAGGGGTACCTTGGAACTATCATAGGGGTGTCTGAGGTGCATAGAAAGGGAAGGGTAAGGCCTGGCAAGTGGGTGCACTTGTCAGGATAACATGGCAGTTTAACAAACTGCATGCAGACACTGCAGTGGCAGGCCTGAGTTCTCTCTTTAAAAGGCTACTTGTGTGGGTGGCACAATTAGTGTTGCAGGCCCATTATTAGCATTGGCATTATCAGCCCTGGCACACATAGTGCTCTGTACTAGGGAATTGACTAGTAAAGCAAACATACCAATCATGGACAACCTATTACCATTATACTTTACACAGGGAGCACTTGCACGTTGACACTGATCAGCATTGGCAAAGCGCCCAAAGCATCTAAGTTGGCATTCCCATGTCAGAAAAAAGGTCTAGAGGGAAAGCAAAACATTTAAGGAACTTTAGCCAAAAAGAGCCAAGTCCAACAGATGGTATAAAGGTGGACTTGGGTTTTAAATTAGAGACTGAAAGAGAGGGTGTTGATTCCTTTTCTGCAAAGAAGTGTTTTCATAACATGGTTCTGAAAAATGTATAAAGCTCTGATTGGATTCTGAAGAAATCAGTTTTTTGTTTTATTACAATAGGTAAGCGCTTACTTAGGAGGGATATCTTATTTGTATTGAGCTCACTTCTTGAGAGATTGAAAATGGGAATACATCGAGGAGAACTAAAGTTGTTTTCTACCTGTTCACCTGTCCCTCCGGACTGGTATTGTCTGCGTGTCTATCTCTCTCCCGCAAATTGGTTCCATGTCCTGCGCTGGTTCCGTTTGTTGCCCCTCCCTCTCTGGGTCTGGCCTAAAAAACAATTTGTGTGGGATAACCCGAGCCGGAACTTGTTCCTTCCTCTGCCTCGTCAGAGGAGTCGGATTCTGCTGATGACGCTGAAAAGGTGACCAATTTGTTATTTTTGTATCTACCCAAGTTAATATTTTTCCTTGTTGGTTGTGCTTGCGAGTAAAATTCTTCATGTAAGTATGGTTATGCCTTCTGTTTGGTGAAGTTGTTAATATCTTTCTGGATATTGTCTGCGTTTTTCTTTGGTTTGAAAGTGTTGAATTCACAGATTTTTTTTTTTAAGCTTTACGGGTGAGTGTTTAGCTTCTTCAAGGTTATCACATCCCAGTAATTCCTTTTCTAGCTCTTCTATTTCTTGCATCTCTCTTACTGTGTTCGAATGCGGTCTCTATTCCTAGCACCATCCAGTGCCTGGAACAGGCTGTGGAAATATGACTGAAGCCCCGTTGAAAATTCCTAGCACATTCTGTATAATATTAGTCTTTATAAATTCTGTTAGCATACTCTGTGCATACATGCTTTTTGATATTCTGTTAGCATACTCTGCGCGTACATGCGTTTTCTTTGCTCGTTCTAATTTCGCAAGAATCACTTGTTTGGTAATGGTAGAGATGGCAAAACTATTTGATGAAAGTAGTGATGGTTCACTGATAACTTTGGCTATGTATTCTTCTGTATATTGGGGGACCTCTCAGTCTGACATCTAGAAAATGACAGTGGTAGTAATATTGGGATTAGAGTAGGTGTATCAATAATCTCAGAGCAATAAGCTGTCAGTTTTAACATGAAACGACAATATAACAAAAAACAACTAAACCACCAATTGATGGAAGGAGCAATATCATTCGCTCTTGCATTGAATCACTACACAATCAATTTCATCAAACAAACAAGAGCAACCCTTATGTCCATGCAAACTTGGTTCACATGGATCTCATTTTTAGTAACAATTAAATACTTATCACTGGTAGTTTCTCTGTTGAATGAATCAGGAAAAATGACATAGAGCACGTCTGTCTGGAAATGGTTTATGCAACAGTAGGAAGTATCCAGAACAATTTACTTTCTTTTAACTCAATTCAGTCGAATCAAGTTTTTATTCTTGTAATCCAAAAAAAAGAGAAAATTACAAATGGTCTATTTGCATATTTTATACATATATTTTGGTTTTTGTTTACAACGCTTTTGTTGAGTGATATTCTTGAGAAGAGAAGAATAAAGTGATAAAAAGAACCTCTAGTAAAGAAACCATAACTTAAAAATGTGTGACAATAAAGTGACATGGACAAAGGAAACGGTTATTGGTATTTAAAAAGGGATGTCCAATTATTGGATTTTCAATGAAGGGAAGACCGACAAGATTGTTCTAGAGCTTCACTATATGGAATAACCTTTTTAATGTTGGCAACGACGTTTCAACCATACTTGTGATGTGGGGGTCTCATCAGGACAAGAATGCCTGGGGACGAAAGATAGAGCCACATTAGAAATGGCCTTGAATTATTATGAATAGTTCAAGTTGAGTTTAAAGAGGCTACACAACATTAAGTATGAAGCTAATCCTAAAGGATGGTAGTGCTTTTCCTAGTCTGTGGAAATTAGATTCTGTACTGAGCTGGCCTGCAGAAAAACAAGGACTCACTGGTATAATTTAGAGAGTCAGATTCAAGAAGATAGATAGTGATAATTTTTATATAGCAATTGGAAGATGCCCATGTATGTCTTATTGTTGTATCATTCCTCAGGGCAACTCTAAAACGCTGTTGATTTTTACTATGCTTGTGATCCTTGAGGCTGACCCACAATTAATATCCATCTTTTGGATCTGTGAGAAATACATGGTCGTGTTAATTATAGAACTGAATCCACATGAGATTGGACTTAGATGAATGATTCTTTCAGCCTAAATAGGAGGTGTATTTGAGCATGGTTTTATTGTATATTTTTTATAGTGAAGTGTGTTTTAATAACCACCATTTTACCCTACATGTATGGATATTAGTAATGTTGATCGAGTATCAAAAAATGTGTTTTTATTTTTATAGTACTTTTATGCATTTTAACAAATGCAAAATAAAGTTTTCTGGCTGACTGAGTTATGAACGTGGTCCCAGAGCTGAAAAAGTCCTTGGGTGTGGGGAGGATGACCAGCAGGGCAGTGCCCAGGAACTTTGTTATCTTCAAAGAGGCCTGCCTTGTTACAGGCACATGTAGATAATACCTAGGCCTGCCCCCTTTCTTTCTCCCCCTAGATAATCAGGCACCAGCCCAGTGGAAGGAGGAGCCGCCCTCAGGACCAGCTTTAAGTGACCATAGAGCTGAGGTTTCTCATTTTCCTGGCTACAACTCTAAGGTGGGAACACCAGCTCTGCATAGGAGAAGAAAGGTGCTGTCATCATTGTTTTAGGCAAATAGGGTCACTGTGGGATTAATTACAGTTGGTCACACAGGAAATACGGGCAAAGGGGATAGGTTTACCACTGGTAACTTTTCCCTGTTGGTTAGAGAGGAGTCAGGAGTCACCCCACACCCATCCACAAGCTAGTGCCGGGCATAAATGTGGCACCACAGAGCACCCTCTTCAGAACCCTACTGTACCTGTGAAAGACAGAAGAAGGACTGCACATATTGTTGTGACCTTTAAGGAGAACCCTAAGGGCTAAAGCTGCAAGAAGCCCACTTCCCTGGAAGAGTCCAGCTAACTAGTTTCAATTGGACCTACCCTGGACCCTGCTGATGGCTACTGTTGGAGTAAACCCTGATCCCATGTGCTGTTCCTGAGTTCCTGGAACCCTGTCCTGGTGTTAGAGTGTACTTCTCCTGTCTCGGCCTACAAGCCTGGGACTAAGAACCGTCCTTCTAATGTTTTGAAAGCAGAACTGTTGTGGGACCAGAGCCAACCTGTCAGCTTATCTATCAAGGGTGCATCACTGGTGGGCCTGACTTCTCCGCAACGATCTTCTCTGCAGTATCAAATCCAATTCAGTGGGAGCAACACTGACTGGCATTTCATGATGTTGAACCCCCTTTCAGCTACAGCCAACAGGTTTGCCTCACTGAGGAAATCTGATTTTCAGTTTCCGGAAAACAGTCCAAGTCTGAAAATGTAATGCCTCACTGGGCCCAATGTCTAAATAACAGACTTCATATGTTATTTTATTCAGAATGAGGAACAGCATGCAGATGTGTGCAGGTCAGGTGCTTTACCCCATATCATTCTGTCAAATCAAGGCCCTGTTCTGCTGTCATTAACAACTAGCATAAAGCAAGTGGCAAAGTCAGTGAGCGAGGAATGCTATAGTCTGGTGATAGAAGGCATTGGTTGGGGCAAGGAGAAGTCTCTGCTGGACTGAACAATACAAAGAGATCATTGTCTGAACGCCCCCTTTAACCCCTGTGATTTGGTACTTCAAAATGCTTTCTACACTTTCATAAATTAAGCTTACCTGCTCTGAGCCATTGATAGCAGGTATTGAACCCAGGTTTCAATTTCTAAAACTTTTACTGGACCTAACAAAAAAGTAGCATTATAACTTGTGTTAGGCTAACATCTCCCCAATTTATATTCAACTTTTTTCACACAGTTTAATACAATACTTTGCAAATAATTATTTATATTTTCAAAACATCTAAAGTACAAATAGGTAGGTCAGCAGGGGCCAGTCTTTACCTCTGCCCACATTCCATGTTCACGGTTTTACTGAGTACAGATTTGCACCCTGTGGAACTCTGCCCAGCATTTCCAGAAACAGGTTTACTCGACTGGGATTTGAAGACCCGATAATCCCAGGTGCAGTATCAAAAGGCCAGTCACATTTGGAGTAAGGGGTATATTTACAAGGGGAATGCCCCGCCAAAGCATCACTTTTACCTATGTTGCGGGGGCGCAATTGCACCATAGTGGCCTAACACAGCTTTGTAAATATGCAACCCTTTCATGCAGGAATCTGCATGAAACAGGTGTGCAGTGGGTGTTGCTGTGGGCATTCCACCACAACACTCACTGCTTTTTGACGCTGCCCCAGATTTACAAAGAGAGGTAAACCTGAGGCAGCACCAAAAACTAATGCCATGTAATAGCAGGTGTTAGAATAGCGAAACGGGGAGAAATACTCTAGTTCTCCTCGTTTTTTTCTTTTTCTTTGTGTGTTGCATTCTTTAGCACAAATAGAAAGCCAAAAATGCCATTAATGATTGTTTATGTGCAGGAAGGTGGACCTTCCTGCACATAAACAATATTCAAATATTTGTGATTTGCTATTTACATGCCAGCGCGGCCGGCACAGGTAACAGCGGTTGGAAGGTGAGGCAGGGTGCTGGTGGGTGGGGGACAGTGGAAAGACAACGGGATAAGGAAAGTAAAATTAAAAAAAAAAAAAAACACTTACCTTGCTTTCGCCGCATCGCCAACTCAGCAATGCAGCAAGGGAAAGGTATGTAGTTTTATTTATGTTTTTTATTTTACTTTCCCTATCCCGTCATCTTTCTACTTACCCCCCTCTCCGTAATCCCCACCGTGGTTACCTGTTCCGGCTGCACCTTCTTCTATGTGTGCTGCAAAATTCAGCACACACAGAAGTAACACATTTCCATTATTGATTGCTTATATCCACCTTCCTGAACATAAACAATCATTCCCTGAAATGCACGTACCATTGCACTATGGCGTAAGGCTGTCTGCTTTTGCGATAGGCAGCTAATTTTAGTGCCAGTAGCAAGTAAAACATAGTGGTGTGCCATATTATTGTAAATACGGTGCATCCGTGCATTTTGGAAGTTGCGGAGCCTGGAGCTACAAAATTTGCCACAGCTCCTTGCTCCGTCATTTCTTTGAAAATATGCCCCAGAGTTGGGTCCAGTGAGAATTAGCACATTGCATGGCAGATATTTCCATTAGGGAAAATATGATTTCAGGGATGTTTCTGGTATGTTATAGCATTTTTAGCAACTACAGCTACTCAGAGAGTGTCTCAGCGTGAACCCAGTGGGGAGAGATTAGAGAGAGAGGACTAATTAGTTAAAAATAAATGTCCAGAGCCTCTTCCTAAAGTTTTTTGGCTCCTGCAGGCAGCGAAGTTCAAAAGGCAGTTGGTTCCAGGTCATCGCTGCCCTATAAGCAGGGGAGCTGCCGCCTACTCTTTTAAAACGGAACCTGGGGGTGCATGTCATCAGGACTGAGGAAGAGAGAATTTGCCTGGTAGGTGCATTTAACTGAAAATATTTCCTAACATACACCGGGCCTAGCCTGTAAGGGGCAGCGTGTGCCGTAACCAAGGACTTAAATTTCACCCCTGCTTTCACTGGTATGCAGTGCAGGTTACCAAGGTATTGCCTGACACTGATTCTCTTCAGGAGGTTAAGCAGGGTTCTGGCTGCTGCATTTTGTACTACCTGAAGTTTGTCCAAAAGATAGTCAAGCAGGGAGACCAGTGTACAGTGCATTGGCATGTTCAATACCTAAGGTAATAAGAGCACGCATGACCATTTCCCTTGCCGAAAGAGGGAGTAATGACAACAACTATTTCAGTGATTTCAGAATGCAGAAACATATTGCAGTCAGCTTGGTGACCTGGGACCTGAAACTCAGTTTATCATTGTTAGACCTGGCATCATTGGCGTGAGTCTCCGTTCCACTTTGTCGGATTGCCTCCTCTGTTTTTGATATGTTTTTGCTGGTTATATGCTTTGGGCACTGTACCACTGCTAACCAGTGCCACAGTGCAAGTGCTCCCTAAGTTAAATTGATGAATTAATTAGTGATTCCATGATTGGGCTATTTTATTTACTTGTCAGACCCTAGAACAGTGCACCATGTGTGCCCAGGTCTTTTAAATCAAATGCTGCTGGTGGGCTTGCAGCACTGGTTGTGCCACCCACAGGAGCAGCTTGTAAAGTGTGTCTCAGGCCTGCCATTGCAAGACCTGTGTGCAGTCTGTGACTGCCATGTCGACTTGGCCAGTACACCCACTTGCCAGTCCCTAAACCTTCTCTTTGCTTCATATCAGACACCCCTATGGTAGGCCCAAGGGCAGGGTGCATTGTAAGTATAAGGTAGGACATGCTCTGGTGTGTGTAGCATGTCCTAATAGTGAATTACAACAATTTTCATTTTTCACTATTGCAACGCTACCTCGTCTCCATTGGCCAGAATGGGTAGTTAGATTATTACATTTTATAATCCTAACTGATTCAGGGAACATGGTGGAAATTCGAATTAAGTATGCCAGTACTCAGAATGATAAAATGCATCTTTTAGTAAAGTTGGTTTTAACATTCTGTGTTTGAAAATACCACTTTTAGAAAGTAGGTATTTTCTTGTCTAACTATCCAAAGCCTGCCTCTGCTAGGTTGCGTATTCCTTGCCTGGACTTTAAGTGACAGGGCTGGGGGATTCCAGGAGGCAGAATGAGTCAGCTCAGTGGTGAATAGGGAGATCTGCATCCAGATGGAAGGGAAGAGTTGCACCTGGGACCTGAATAGGGATGGGCCTTACCTCCACAATGCTGGCTCCACCCCCTGGGGTGCGGCTGATGTCTCTGCCATGCACTGTGAAAGAAGAGAAGGAATCATGCCAGCAAAGTGCTCCAGGACTGTGCTTCCCCTCCACAATGCTGGCTCCACCTCCTGTGGGGTGTCTGATGTTTCTGCCCTGCACTGTGAAAGCAAAGAAGGAGACCTGTAAACAGAGTGCTTAGGAACTGGTTTGGACCAGGCAGAGGCCTCTCTGCCTTCAGAGAACAAATAGAAAAGTAGTTTAAATATTGGGACTCAGACCCAAGAACTTTAGATCACTTCTGGGAACAAGAAACCTTTTGCCAAGGAGAAGAACCAAGAAAGCTGCAGGAGTTTTTGGACTGCCCCTTTGCCAGTGTGCTGTTTGCTGGGTTGGCCTTCAGTGGTTACTTTATTGCCAAGGAAAAGGAGAAGGAACTTTGTAAGGACGTTCATCATCTACAGTATATTCTCCAAGGGCTTGAATTTCTGCTTGCCTCCTGCTGAAGTCTCAGGGACAAAAGACTTTATCTCCAGCTACCCTCTGATTTTCCTTGCTGGGAATTCTAACTGCAGAAGCCTGCGTGTTGTTCGGAGCTGGAAGTGCGACGCAACGAGAAGAAGCTTGAAGCCGCCGCAGCTGAAATCGTCTCACCGCCGGAGAAGCTTGCTGCCGCCTCTGCATCTCCCAGAAAGCGTGCCTTCGTCAAAGCTGCCTGCTGTCACATCACCGGAGAAGCGTGACGCCATCGAGAGAGTCGCCATCGCATCACCGGAGGAGCTTGTCGCAGGGCCTGTCGCAAGGCTGCCAGGGCGTCTACGCATCGTCATTGGATCATCCCATCAAGGACCCCATCCTCTCGCATCGCACCCGGATTGTCGCATCACATCGAGTCCCCATCTTGCGCATTGCAACCGGACCGCAAGCCGAGACCCTACGCATCATCCCTGTACCGGTAAGGATCACAACACATCCTCTACTCTGCGCAAGCATCATCTCTCCCGGATTACGGAACCGACGCATCTCTGCTTTTGCAAGCCTTTTGTTCATTTTGCGTTACGCATCCAGGTACGTTGTTGAGAACTTTGTCGTATTTATCACCAACTTGAACTAAGTAACTTTTACCATCTTTAAGTCAATCTTAAGTACAGTATTGTGGATTTTTTCGTTTGTTGTTTTGTGTTAAGTCTATATAAAGAATACTTATTTTTTATAAAACCTGTGTTGTGTCCATCTGTAGCGTTTTGACTGTATTGTTGTGTATATTCACAAATGCTTAACACACTGCCTCTGAAATAAGCCTGTCTGCTCGAACCAAGCTAGCAGGGGTTATTTAGGAGTGTAATCCCCTTATCCTGACTTAGAAGTAAGGGTCCCTATTTGGACAAAGTTGAATACCATTGCCAACTAGAGACCCCCAGATCTAACAACCAAGCGGAATAGTCTGGGGACACTCATCTGGCCAGAAAGAATGCCAATATTGAAGAGGGAAATTGCTGAAAAGTAGGATCTGGGTTTTTTCCTCATTGCATTTTAGCTGGGCCACAGAGAGACAGTCAACCACTGCTGTCAGACAGGTTTTCACATGGGAAGATGATGTCTTGTTTTTCTTCCACGTAAATAGAAGCTGAGTGTCATCAGCATAAGCGAGGACTTTGACTCCCAAGCATGCTGCCATCCCAATAAGGGGAGAAATATAGATGTTAAACAGTAAAGGGCTCAGGACTGACCCCTGCTGAACCCCAGTCAGTAAATTCTATGGGTTGGCCATAAAGGGAGGGATCCAAAGTTGCTTAGTTTTACCCTCAAGGACAGATTTCTGCCATTCCCATGCAGGCCTGTAATGCCAATATCCTGAAGATAAGACAAGAGCAGGGCACGAGTCATGGTGTCAAATGCTGCCGAAAGGCCTGACAGAACCAAAGCTGTTCTACCTGCTGGGTCTAGAGTTTCGCGTATTGACTCTGAGATTTCCACCAGTGTGGATTCCATACTTTAGGAGGATCTGAAACCCAATTGTGCTGGGTGCATACGGTCATTCCCTTCCACGAAGGCAGACAACTGTTTACTGACCAGTTTCTCACAAACCTTTCCAACTGCCGGAAGTAGAGAAATAGGACGATAGTTTGCGGTAAGCTTGGGGTCAAGAGACGTGTTTTTTTTAATAGTGGGATGATCCTAGCGTGCTTCCACAAAAGGGGAACAGTGGCAGATGCTAAGGATGCATTAATCAGTGAGTTCATCCTCAAATTAATCAGTGCATAGGAGCCAGCCAGTAGTTTTGCAGGACAGGAATCTGCGGGAGAGCCAGATTTATGGCTGGAAAGGATAGCAAGTGAGTCCCCAACCGAAACAGGCTCAAAAGCAGATAGTCTAACAAGGGCGGGAGGAGACGACCACCTGACAGGAATTAAGGCTTCTGAACGTCTATCCTTGTCATCGAAGTAGGATTGCAAAGCACATACCTTATTAATAAAAAAGCTAGAGAGTTCCTCACACCAGGGAAGAGACGGGCGGGGCTGCGGGTCTCTACTTTGGGTGCTACAAAGCTTTGAATCATATTAAAAGTAGCTTTAGCATTATTGCCAAATTGAGCAAAGTGTTCCACATAGTGTGAGCTTTTAACTTGAACAATAGCGGCATAGGAAAGCTTTTGCACCTCCTTAAAAGCAGTTTTACCCAAGGGGCAGTAGTTCTGTCTTAATTGTCATTCCAGACTTTTACATTGCTGTTATTGATATATGCTCAAAGGGCCATATTTATGTAGGTGTTGTGTTGCTTTTGCACCGCACAAAATGGTGCATGTATGACACAACCCTAAAATGTGATTTATCAAGCTACACATGGCCACTTTAGGTGGCTGTGAGTGCCTTGATAAATCTGGAGTAATGCAATGCAGCACAAATCACTGCATTGCGTTACTCTGCCCCAGGGAGGCATTCCATGGGCATTGCATGGGTGTTCCTACTCAACGCCCATGATTTAGACACCTTTCCAGATTTACCATTACTGGTAGAATTGGAAATGCACCAAAATATCATGCCTTCCCAGGTGAAGCGTAGCAAGGAGAAATGTCTTTATTTCTTGTTGTTACTTCCCTTTTCTATGTGTGGTGCATTCTGCAGTACACACACAATGAGGAATATGCCTCAGGGGAATGTTTTTGCGCACCTGCACTAAAACAATCCTGCATGCAACTCAGGTACCCTTGCACAATGGTGACTCGGTGTCTGTGTGGTGCTAGGCAGCCCAATTGTGGGCAAGATCTAGGAAAAGACTGGAATGCCCAGTATAATGTTAAAATACAGTGCCCTCCTGCCCTTTCCCTGTAATGCAGTACAGCAAGGATACTGGTTGTGCTGCGTTACTTATTGATAAATATGCCCCATAGTTTTTTTTACTCTGAAAACATTTGAAGGCAGGAATAAATCTGTTTCAGGTTTGGGATAGCAGCTTATCTACTCCAAATTCTTGAGTGGTTTAAAGAAAGGTTTATTCCGCAGCGAAAATGTTAGCAAGTACAAATGCACATTGACATGACATTTCTGCATGCTGCCATTTTCATCTGTGCAAATAGTTCCATGGAATCCATAACAATAGGGTTTGCTGGAGTTACTGATAATCAAACATTATCTGAAAATGTGATAGCATTTTTGATTTTCAGACTGGGAGCAGTTTCTGCTGAGCTCTTAGAGACTCTTGGAATGAGTAGAAATGTATGGTAACTGAGTTATTGCACATTTTTACATTGTAGTGGTTTTAGAGAAAAGTAATTCTACAATATTGTATCATGAAGATATCATTGGAGGCTACAACCAGCAGTATAGTAGTCATAGCATTGACCAAATAGATAGCGAAAACATTCTGTTATACTGTCAATACAAACACTAGCAGATTTGTTTACATAGCACTCTAAATCCAAGGTCAGTTCCACAAGGTAATGTGATGCCCATATCAGGACTGTATCCCATAGGATACATAATGATTCAATTAGAAGAGATGTATACAAAGATGAATAAAGCGAACTTGTAACTCACATAGCAGATAATATGTTCTTTCCCATGATAAGAGTCTGGGGTGTTGTCATATCCATTGAAATTCCCATAAAACACACAATAAATTAGCACATTTGTAGAAAATATATAGTTTTCTTTGAAGCATCACTTATCTTTTTGAAAGAAAAGAAGGAGTTCGTATGCATTTCAATAAGCAGATTTACATTGCCAGGCATGGATACAGGCCAAGGGTCAAATGAGTATCTTTCTCTTTAAATCTATTAGTTGTTTTTATTGTCTATATTAAGTTACTGAACATTCTATGAAAGGGGACAGATGCTTTGCCAAAATAAAGTAAGCTTTTGAATCTCATTACATTTTAGGGAATTGAATAACAAAATATCGACCATGAAATAGTGTGGCACAAACATATCATTATTAAAATAATGTTAACAAAAGTATTGACTTTACATCTGTAAAATGTAAAGTGCAAAAACATTGACTAGCAAAATACTGGGGACCAAAACACTGATAATATTTTGGTAAGTATAAATATTTTATTGTAGTTAAGTTATTTTGGCCTGAACAATTGCCAGTGGCTGAGATTAGTTCAAGCATTCCATTCATCACGTTGTTGTTTTTGGATTTGACACCCTAAGTGCCCTGGGATTGCCGAGGCATGGCAGCAGCGGCCCATGCAGGTAAGAGCGGTGGGCGGTGTGGCCTGGTTGGGGGGGGGGGCAGGATTTCGACAGACAATGGCAAGGGACAATGAATTATTTATTTATTTTTCCCTCATGGTCGTCTGTCGAATCCCCCCCCCCCCCCCCCCCTCCCGGACCCACCGCACCACCACTCTTACCTGCACGGGCTGCTGCACTGCTGGACATGTGCCAGTGGACCCAAGCAATAACTGACTGAAGAAGACTAATAAGGGAGAAATCCAGTGTTTAATTTGCAAAACAAATAAGTGCCTGGAGCCCTATGTCACTTTAAACTTCAGGTTAAAGTTTGAGTATTATCATTTTTAGGATAAATTAAACAGTTAATTGCTCCACTAATAAACTTTGCTTAAAAATTACACACACAGTGTCACCATGTGGTGGATTCTCATTGATAGGTGCTGGTGCGTACAAATAAGTGCTGGCGGAGAGCACGGAAAACACTGGAACAAATTAAGCACTGACAAAACCTGTTCTGGGTTTCTTGTGTTCTGGTTCAGGAAGGACCTTGCCTGACAGTTCAGGCGGACTGCTCCCATGAGGAGCAGGGTCAAGTCGGATTTGCATATGGGAGGGTCCACACATGGTGGGCAAATAATGATGGATTGGGATGTGGCCCAAGTGACTGCCAGTGGCAGAGATTAATTCAGGTAATCTGTTCATCACCTTGTTGTTTTTGCAATTGACTCCCTAAATGTTATGGGTATGGTCAGATGTGGGCCCTGGGCTCACTGTGCCAGTGGAACCAAGTTATACCTGGCTGAATAACCCTAATGAAGGTGAAACCGGTCATGGGTTGCTTGCATTCTGGTCGAGGCCTGACAGTTCAGGCTGGACTGTTCCCATGACGAGGGGGGTCAAGACTGATTTGCATATGGCTGGCTCTAAACTGAGGTGACATGATTGGTAAAAAAACAATGGAGTGGCATGCGGCCCGAGCAATTGCCAGTGGCTGAGATTAATTGAAGCATTCGATCCATCACCTTGATGTTGTTGCAAGTAAGAGGATTTACTGAATATATCTGAATTCATCAGATAACTGATAATGAGGGCCCTAGACAGGAGCTAACAAGTTATTAAGAGAAGTATGATAAAAACTTGCACAGAAAATTAGTAGTTATAGGTTGAGAAAACTGATGTCTAGTCTATCAACATCCATGATAGTCGTTTCTGTAAGTATTGAGAAGTCAGTAATGATGCATAATCAGAAATATGGCAATTTTGCATAAAGGACAGCATTCCTTGTGCCTGACCCTTTCACGATGTGTAGATTTATTCGTGGTATAAGAGAGAGCTTGCATGGTGGTGCCCTGGCCAGGATATCATTGCTGCACCAGAGCAGAATCTAAGCTTCCTATTCCACCCACTCTTTAAAAGTCTAACTCCTTAAGCTCTATCATACACTTCTAATGCAAACCAATAGGAGTCCACAGGAAGTCGGTGAGGAACCTGTTAGGCTGGCCTTCCATTTGCAACAAAGTACTCACACGGTGCTTTTATGGATGACTGGTTTGCCATGAAGCTAAAGTGAACAGGCAAGAAAGGTGGTATGGCCTGTTTCCTATCCTGCAAATCAAGGGAGCATAGCACACAGAATGTTTGTATCTAAAACCTTCTTAAAGCCTCGAGGAAGAAACATGGACCAGGAGAGGCGTAGCCGGACCCGATAGGATCCCATGTTGAACGCCTCCCGGGGGCAGGAGCCCCCCTCAAGCCCGCAAAAAGGGGGGGTGCACCAGATTGGTCGCCCCCAAGCATACCACTAGCCGCCCAATCGGAGAAGATGGAAGGGAAGAGGCTGGGGGGTTCAAAAAGGGACGTAGGTCCCTGCTTCGTATACAGGAGCCCCCCCTCACCTAAGGTGGTGGGTGGCTGCTGAAAAACATATTTTTCACAATACTCTCGTTTAAAATGACACCTTTCGATTATTTGTACTTCACAAGAGAACATTTTAAACAAAGGTTTGAATATGACAAGCTATTTCGATTGGCAAATGTTCTATGTTTCCCATTGTGGTGGAAAAAATGCTATTGCATGATTAACAAGTGGTGGATTTCCCTGCTGTTTCATGGTGCATTCTGAAAAAGGTTGCTAGTTGAAAGAACAATCTGATCACTAATTAATATGTTCAGTGGAGGCCAAACGTCTTACAGCAATGACAGCTGACTAAATCCCTCCACGAGAGGGCTGAAGCAGCATATGATTGTGTGCCAGTCGTCTGGTCTAATTGGAGATCAAATTACTATAATTTAAAGCACTTCATGCAGTTTTAAAGGGTAAGGGCTTAAAAGCCAATTCCAATCAGCTTGCAATGGCGGAGTCTTTGACAGAAATGCCACCTCTTGCATTTACAGCAAGCACACTTGGAGGAAGGAACGGATTACTACTAACAGAATCTATGTTTTAAAGCAAAAGGCACACTAATGGAATAAAATGGGTATAGATCAGGTTAAAAGGCAATGTGTGCACAGTCAGTGCTTATGATGTTCATAGTACACGACTAACAGAAATCCTGCTAATACTTGTCAATCATAAAAAAGAAAAGCTTATTGTCCTCGCCGTTTCATTATCACAGATCAATAGTCAGAAATGCAATTCACAAATATTTGAAAATGCTTACGTTTTTTATATTTCATACAAATTGCAAGTAGATATGTGTTAATTAGAAATGGATATCACGATACCTTGTGTAAATATGTATGTATAGGTACACGTGGAAAGCAATTTAGTGCAGAACCATCAAACAATTTTCATGCTTTTATTATTTGCAAAAAGTAATAGGTTGAATATGAGAGGTGATTAACAGAGTCGATTAAGGCAACATACATAAGAACATGAAGAGTACATTACATTATGAGAATATCAAACCGATTTTCGACTAGACTGGTGATATGAGAGTAATAAACATTTTTAGTTTTTTACTTATAAAGATGAAGATATGAAAAAAATAGCCTATAGACAGAGAAGTAAGACATTTTTAATGTATATGAAGAATCAAATGTTCATGCAAGAGAATTATACCAATTTTGAACTTTGTCTGTTGTTGAAAATTAACATATTCCATTCTTTTTAGTATTTTTTTCCCCACAGGTATGCAAACAATACTAACATACGGGGCTGGATCACAAACATTTTTTACCGGCGCTATTCCATGTTCTTGGTGGTAAGTTACGTCAGTGTTCGGTGCAAACCACCTCTTGCCACTGTGTCATGAAAAGAGGATTCTAGAGGTGGTAGTGTGTGAGAAAACCAGTTGTGCACATTTGTTTTTTGGCATTGTTTTCTGATGGTGATGTGTTTGGGCACTTATTGTGCTGCATGATTGCAATAGGATTTTTTTTTAGTGCTGTACTGGATTTGTCACTTTTTGATTTGACTGTTTTGTTGAGATGTGACTTGCCATACTTTGTGTTGGTGTGTTTTTTTTTGCATGTTATCGTTGTGTTTTGATATTTATTTTCGGTATGTTACCATTTTCTGCTGTATTTCCAGGCAAAAGCAACACATACCTTTAATGTTCCTATGACAAACATCCATTTACCACTGGGGCGTATCTACCATTGGTGCAGCTGGTGCATTGTACTGGGGCTCAGAGGTGGGAGTAAAGTAAATTTATTGTTTTTGGTTAGTTAAAACCATTATAAAAATACACATTTGTAAAAGCCATATATATTAAAACAGGTTAAAATACGTTTCTAAAAACAGAGGGTTCTCTGGTATAAGAGAGGCCCTTATTCGCGTTAAACTGGAGTTCAATGTCTGTACTCGCAGGTTGCCGTAATGAAGGCTAAAACCCTGTATAGATTTTGCAATTGCTCAGGGTTCTGCTGATCCTTGCTTAGATGCTGCTAATAAGATGAACTTTACTAACTTCCCATCTAACTGCGGATCCCTGGGATTGAAGTAAGCAATCGCAGTATGTCCCCGGGTTCGAATCCCTCGTTCATTAAAATGGGCTTTTAGTAGGCCTACCCTTTCATCTTTTTATTAGGTGAAGGAGCATATTAGATGTTCTATATCCTCAATTCTGGTCCAACATTACATGCATGAATTTCCATGATTCTCTCTGTGCCAGGGTGGAAGGTGCGGTGGGAGAAGATCCTGTCTGCCCTTCACTAGCTGTCCTTTCAGAGGCTGTCTGTTCTGATAATTTTTAGACACACTGCATGCCACAGGCTTGGCTGTGTTTACTTTTGAGGGGCAAGGGGCCAGGGGAGTAGAGGATAAGGAAACAATAGAGAAGAGAGGGGAAAAGGATGAAAGAAAAGGAGAGGGTGAAAGACCGCAAAGGAGGGCAAGAAAAGGTGACAGAATAGGATAAGAAAATAAGATTGAGTGAATGAGAGAAATGAGGTAAGGATGAGTAAAGTGGGAAAGAGAAAGGAACCTGAAGCAAAGACAGAAGGAGATGATAATGAGTAAGACACGGAAGACTAGAAAGAGAGAGAGTGAGGAAGTGGACATTGAGGAGAGCGTTAAATGGGTGGATATGAGAGGAGAGTGGGGGAGGTAGGATGGTGACAAGGAATGATGAGTAGTATGAGGAATTGCCTATAAATTTCATTAGTGTTGTAGGGAGATGCCGTGATACCACTAGTGTCCAGGGGTGTGACGGGTGCGCTGCCCCTCATTAACAGCAGTACTTTAACCCCTTGTATGCTGATGACGAACCCCAGCCGTCATGCACTACGGTGCTCATGTGCTGATGACGGCTGGGGTTCGTCATGGCCCGCCCCTGTTCTTTTGTTTACCGCACAGCGGCGGAAACGGGCCAGCAGCGAAGGGGTTAATTCCGTCTAGGGGTCCAGTTTCATTGCCTGCACTAGGGGCCATGGTCCTCAGGCTATGCCACTGTGTCTAAGGTGGTAAAATAGTGCTGCTCTAGCTCTTCAACTGCTTAAGACCCTAGTCATCCCAACAATGAGACAGAGACTGAGCCTTAACATAGCACTTCTAGAGCTTGCTTTATGTAATACGCCCTAAATTCTCCAAAGTTTTACCCACAAAATCATGGACTTTGCTGTATGCATTTTAGTTTAATTCTTTAATTGCATCTTTCTGACCAATAACAAGGAAGATAAAATAAATTGTCCCTGAATCCAATTTATTTGCTGATCAGCTCTAAACTGGTGAGTGGCAAAACGTGTATGCACTGTTGATTCAAATAGAATATGTACAAACCCTCAGCAATAGATATACAGCCTGGAGAAGTGCTGGAACATATGCACATTTGTCTCTCATAGGAATATCACATTATTGCCCAGAATCCATTCTTCCAGTACAATATGCCATCTGCTCTGGAGTATATTAAAACATTAAGATGTTCTGTAACAGGTCTCTTTTGTTTTATTTCCTTTATCTCAAATCATTTTACAGCCCCCTCAGGATAATTTTATATTAGATTGTCCAAGAGTTTCTTTTCAAGAATTAAACCCTTGCAGATATTTTACTCTAAGTCATGATGTAATGCAATGAAAAAAATGCATTTCTTTCAAACCTCTACTTTCTAGTGTCAGTGTTGTTCTATTGATAAGTCACAACACTCGTTTTAATATCTGAAATAGATACGTAGCCAAAAAATATCAAACATTGTAAATTCAGTTTTATTCACTGAAATAAAGGAAACCCTAATAAAAATTATGCTGTAAAAATTTCAATGTGGTAGTTTTTGCACAAACAAGTGAAGCCCTTACGCCGACTGGTGAGGCTTTATAAAAATCTTCTCCATGAAGTGGTCCTGGTCACAAGCAGAAATCAAAAAGGCGCCGCATCAGCTGGAGAGCAGGTTGCATTTTCGCCTAGGAGGAACTTACTCTGTGGACGGCTCTCATTCTTTGGACCTGTGTCTCCTGTCTGCGGGGGAGCCTCGCTGTAGACTCTTTGCCCTGTTCCCGTTCCCTCCCACCGCAGGCGCCGCAAACCAACAGGCGCTGCCGCTGAGTGGGGGGAATCGGGCACTCCAACTCCCAGGTGCATTCGACTTGGCCACGCCTGCTAAACGCGACCGGAGGCGCTTCAAAAAGGCGCTGCATCTCCCGCATCGTGGGACGCGCGCCGGACATCGCCGGCAGGGCTGGGGCATCCCTCTTGGCCTCTATCTCGGGAACTGCACTAACGATATATTTGTTTCATTTCTGTGGAGTTTTTATTTATTTATTAAACCTTATGTTGAGTATAGTTTTTCTTAGGTAGTATGGCGTCACAGTTGGTCAAAGGGGGGAAGGGTGGCCTAAAATCCATAACTGGTAGCCTTATGGGGACATTGGATAATTATATTACAAGGGTTTCGGTAGCTCTGGACCACCAGATAGTTGACGTTGAAAGGAGGCTATCATCTGAGATTTTTAGTAAACGGTCCTCTCTGGGTCCCATTCAGCATTGGCCGAGAATCGCATTAGCCAATGCTTAAGTGACCTAGGTTTACCAGAATCTAGTATTGAATTAGATTCCCTTGTGAGCATTTTTGAGGGAAATAATTCATCAGCTATACATTTGGGTTGTACTGACCAACTTGAGAACCATGATAGCATGTCATCCCCAATAGGTTCCTCTCCTTGTCGCCCAAGGGATTCACAAACTAAACCAACTCGAGTTGTAGGCAAAAGGAAAAGGAGAGGTGGTGGGTTGAAAGTAAAAAAAGCTAAAATCCCGAAATTAGCTAGAAAGGTGGTTGAGCATCAGGGTTCGGGGAATTTAACAGCCCCTAACATAATTGACCAGATTGATCCCGTGGCTAAACCCCCACTTGTCTTGGAGGGTAATGGGGTTCAACTGGATCATGTTGAACAGCTGATTCGGTCCTTTATACTCCCCCTGATCAAGAGATTAAAGTTACTCGCAGTAAGTTTGTCTGATTTGGAGACAGTCACTAAGGCTAATTTCGATATGTTAAACTCCCTAGTTGATATACAGAGAAAGCCTTTAGAGCATAATGCCACTCCCAAACCGTTAGATACTAGGGCTGCCCAAGTACCCTCTCTTGTGCAGCGGGAAAACAAACTGAATACCGGTAATGTTGTGAGCACCGCGGACACAGGGGGTATAAATATGTGTATGCCACCAAGGGAAATCAAGGGGCTTCAAAAACAAATTAGGAGGCTCAGACAGATTTACAAGGGGACCCAATAGTACATCAAGAGGCCAGAAGTGAACCACATAGATCGGGTCCCGGACAATTATCGTCTGGAAAAAGGGAAATAGGTGCATGTAACCAAGTGATTTTAGATCTACCCCCAGAAAGCGCTCCCCTTGTTTTGGTTTTGGCCAATGTACCATCTCTTCGCGACGGCTTAACTGAGGATTATTCCCAACTAAAGAACAAGGCTACCCATTGGCTTGCAAACAATCTGGAATCTGGCCAGGAGGTGGGACATAATATTCTTATGGCCCGTAGGGTAGCATGGTTGGGGAGTTCAAGGAAGAACAGAGAAGGCGACTGTGTAGTCTTAAACTTTAATAACACAGCAACAGAGGCTAGGCTTCTCTGGGAGTATGAACAGTATTTTCAGACCAGGGGAAATGGTATTGAAATCTTGCCTCTTGGGTTCTTTTATAGACCTGGTTCCATGGGGCACCAACATATAGTAAGGTCATAAGTAGAAATTCCATCAATCAAACTCGCACTATAATGGGTCCGGGGGGGGGTGGTATATATCCCACCAGAAGCTAACAGGTCCACGGGGTAGAGGGTTTCAAAGGGGTCTAGGTGAAGCGGAGGTCACGAACAGATTTAATGTATTGTTCGGGCTTAATGAGTGTGATTGACTTGCATCCAATCAAGATGACTGCACTTGTGTACATGACTCTGGGTCTCTTGACAACCCCGCTACTCATGAAGCTAGATATGAGCGGAATATTAATACCTTGGAAGTGGTGTGTTGCACCACGGATCCTGTGACTCCAACGATAGGATCCTGCAAAGGATCAGTAGATCCGGACAAGGCTAGCGTTGGGACACTACTATAATGGAACATAGCGGGATTGAGGCATAAGCAGGATTCCCAAAATTGGATAGACTTCAATAATAACTTTGATATATGTTCATTCCAGGAGACATGGGGGTGCGAACCTTTATTCCTACAAGGATATCTAAACTACTCGGTATCGGGAATTAAAGGTCCAAAGGGTCGCCCAATGGGTGGATTAACCATTTGGGTACGGCAAAATCTACCCGTCAAGGTTAAAGTGGTAGAATTAAGTAGTAGGGACATACAATTGATAAAACTAGATATGGGTCCCCAAGGGCATCTTCACATATATTATGTATATGCTAGGGGTAGTAAGGGGGGAAGTCTGAGGTCTTATTGGCTCTGGCTTCACTTTTGGAAATCCATTCTCTAGACAATAGGATTGTTATTGCCAGCGACTTAATTCGCACATTCGAACCCCTAGATATCTCTGATGACTTTGTAGGGAGAACAGAGGATATGCAATGGGGGGTTCCAACAATTGATCTGGCTCCTGTAAAATGCTGGACAGGGGATATTATATGTTTAAATACCATCTGCCTAGAAAAGGGCCTTAGGGCATTAAATGGGAGAACAAAGAGCGACAGGGGGGGGCTTGTACCTTCGATAATGGACGTAGTAGAAGCAGGATAGACTATGTCCTGTGTAGTCTGAAACTTTGGCACTCAGTATGTGACATGGAAGTTAAGTTGAGGATCGAAAGTGACCATAATCCATTGTGCGTAGAGCACAAATGGTGGTCACCTTCAATAGTGAGCCTAAATGACGAATTGAATGTCCCTCTGTCTGTTCCAACAAACGATATGCGTAGGTTAAAAGGCCCCATGTATTAGCCAATCATGAATCTATGGCCAGTATATGTATTGAGGTTGACAAGGCAATAACCACCCTGGAACATGTGAACTTAGTTATTCCAGGGTCAAAGGAAATAACGGCTATCCATGATAATCTTTTTCTTATTATTAAGTCACATTTTCAGAAGGCATGTAAGAAAAATAAAAAGGTACCTGATAGACCGGCTAATTGGTATAACCTTCAATTCAGAAAAGCTCGGCTATCCCTGGGTTTGGCCATTAAAAGTAGGGATATGGTAGCAATCAGAAGTGCCAGAAAGTTCTATAGGGAAAGTATATGCTTAGCCAAGAAATTATGGGATGAGCTGCATTGGTCTGAACTGAGAGAAGCTTGTAGGGCAAAAGACTCCAGACTTTTCTGGAACATTTTTAAATGGGGTAGGGGTGGTACACCAGACTGCCCCTGTAACAATGTCCCGGAGGAGGCTTGGGTTAACCATTTTAAACCCCAATATGCTGAAACACTAGCGGACAGTGAGAGGGTTGAGATTATGGCTGTGTACTCTAATGAGAATTTTGTCAGCCTCAAAGAGGTAGAAGTGGCTTTATGTGCAGTGGCTAGGGGTAGGGCCCCAGGCTTAGATGGAGTCCCGGCGGATCTTTTTGTTAATGACAAGGATCGCTGGGCTAAATATATCTTCCTTTTGGTTAATGCCATTGCCCAAGGGGCTATGGTACCAACATCTTGGAAGGGAACAATCATCATACCCGTATACAAGAAAGGCGATCGGTCGGTGCCCGGGAACTACAGACCGATAAGCTTGATTGCCACCATCCAAAAGATGGTGGGGAGGATGGTCGTAAACAAGCTAATGGACTCAGTTGATGAGAACAATGCCCTATCCCCATACCAAGCTGGATTCCGGAAGGCCACCAGTACAGTGGACCAGGTGTTCCCTTTTACCTTGCTGCGGTGGGGAACAGTGGTGCTAGGCGAGGGTAGCCTGTATGTCGCTTTTGTTGACTTGCGGGCTGCCTTCGACCTGGTTCCAAGGAGAAAGTTATGGGTGGTCTTGAGGAACCTAGGTCTACCGGAAGATCTACTAACCATGGTTATGAGGTTACATGAGGCTAATTTTGCCAAAATCCAGTGGGGTAAAAATGGAGAAGTTACGGCTGACTTCCCGGTTGAACGGGGAGTTCGCCAAGGGTGTGCGATGGCCCCCTTGCTTTTTTCCCTATTTATTAATGGGATAGTCACTCGTATGTTGGCTGTTAGTGTAGATGCGCCCTCTTTGGCGGGCATCAAAGTTCCAATTTTGATGTTCGCCGATGACAACTTAATTTTGTCAAAGACCCCAAGCATCTTACAACGTGCTCTTCTTATTTTTGATGAATTTTGCGGGGAGCACGGACTGGAAGTCAATGTGGCTAAATCCAAGTTAATGACTTTCAACTGCCATCGTAGTTTTAGACCCAAAATATTAATGAGCAATTCTCTGTTAGAGGTTGTCAAGGCTTTCACTTATCTTGGCATTTACATAACTGACGATTTGAGATGGTCACAGCACATCGATATGGCGGCGCTAAGACATAGACAAATATCTGGTGCTCTGGGGTGGAGCATAGAAAATCGAAGTCCAAGCCATTTAAGCCAGTTTTGGAAGTTTATGAGGCCAAGGCGCTAGGGTCCGCTCTGTATGGGGCAGAACTGTGGGGCTTTGGGAAGTTACATTCAATGCAGAAATCGGAAAACAAGTTTCTTAGGGCAGTTACTGGCCTACCTAAAAGTACCCCATTGCTCCCCCTTAGACTTGACCTGGGGAGGAAGGCAGTAGGGGATTTATCGAGGCTACGACCTGTTCTATATTGTAGACGGCTTTGGACGACTCCGGAGTTACATCATTACGCGGAGGGGTTCTTAGCTGTAATAAAAGCAGAAATCTTCCATAGAATAGGATTGTTAAAAGAACTTAGAAACATGCTCTGTGAGCTTGGTTTCCAAACCCTATGGGAGAATCCTTTAGGAGAGGTCTTTCCGAGTAAAAAAGCATTGAAAGGACTATATTGGGATTTTGTGGCCCAGCGAGATTGGAGAAAAACCGCTGCTGATTCTATGACGGGCCGCTTCTTGGAAGCCAAATTGTATCCTGTGCTGGAAGACTATTGGGATAGTATAACAATGCCAGGGGACAGGAAGCTCCTATTCCAAATTAGATCTGGTGCACTCCCTCTTAGATCGTTAACAGGGAGGTGGAGAAGTTCTTCTAATATAGATTGCCCTGTATGTGGAGCCCCAAAAGAAAGCATAGGTCATTTTTTATTTTCCTGCAGGGCTTACGTCACTCCAAGACGAGTTTGGCTAGCCCCCGCATGTAGAAACTTAGATACTACCAGTAGCCTAGCGGCTTTGAGAATTATTTGCACCAGCACTTCTATGCCACTAGTTATAACAGTTGCCAAGTACCTGGGATGGGCATGGTCTATTAGACAGAGAATTGTGACCAAGAGCTTGCCCATATAAGCACCCTTTCCAGCAATCAGTGTTATTAAGTAATGTTTTAGCATTGCAATGTATTAACCATGTATTTTATCTTTTTTAATGATTGTCAATCAAAAATGAGTTTTTTATTTAATGTGGTTTTTAATATATAAATGTCTGTATGTGCTTTTATGAGAATTTTACTCGAATAAAACCTCTTTGATTTGATTTGAGAAGTCTTGCAGAGGTTGTCCTCTTCACACAGCCTGTCTGGCTGCTCAGCAGATGAAAAAGTTTGGAGTCTCAAACTCCCCTAATTTTAGACCTTTGCCAGACTCAAAATGTAATTTAGTATCTGAATCTTTGAATTTTTATGTTGTGGTTTGTCTTCTTTTAAATGGACATCTTCCACTTTCTTTTTCCTCCTGGAGGATGTCAGTCACAGCAGGCAGTACTCCAAAGCTGATTAACCCACAACAAGATCCATGTGAGTGAACAGAGTTCCCACCTGGCTGTCAGCCATTGTGATATGTGCCTCAAAAGGTTTATCCTGGGCTTCTAGCCCTATTCTTTATAATTTCCTTATCAACCCTATCTCTCTTCCTGAGATGTGTACAGGCATCTTTCCTGTGATCTATCATTAAATCAAAGAGCCCATTACAATTTACTGAGAAAGCCTGGCTCTTCCATCCTCAAGTGCATTCCTTCCCAGCTTACATGAATGCAGCAATGCACAAAGCTGTCTGGAGGGATTCCTGTACTCCTCATGATTTCCACCAGGTGAGCCTGGTCTTCCCAAAATGGAACCCAAGGTCCTCCATGTAATGTACCAGTGAAGGCACACCTGCACTCAGTGTAGATCCACAGCACACTTACTGCACAGCACTGTTACCGCAGGTATTATGTCACCACAAGTATAACTACATGCAGCGAACACATTTAGTGCACACACACTGTTCACTATTGCAGCCTTACTATATTGTACCAGATTTTGTTATTCTAAAAACACACACTTCCAGCATACAAACATTTACAGTGCTGGCCCTGTACCACACTTCACCCCTTGTGTAGTGTTCTTCTTGCGAGCACACTTGCACTCAGCACATGTTTCCATCATGCATGCCCTTACAGATATACCTGATGGACAACGCGCATAGCAGTGTACGTTTTTAAATGGGGAGTGAGCCTGTAGGCCTCACTCCAGTGACAAAGGGCACTTCCGATTTCTAGATTGTATGCTGGCACCACTGCATTTGTGCTGCTAAACTCCTGGTGAAGGCAGTAACCTTCCATCACTATGAGGGCAGCACTTTCGGTGCCTCTCCTGATCCAACAAGACCGCAATCCATGAGACAGGCCAATGTTATGGTGCACAAGCACGATCCGTGTTCGCCTATAACAAAAAATCAGCATTAAGGATTCAGGAAAGGGAAACATGTCTCTTAGCAAACAGGGGACTTTTCTGTCCCAACAGTTCGACACGTGTGGTAACAAATTAGCCCAAAGGGGGAAAAAAATCCCTGTGTCAATCAGAACTCTCCATTTTTAAACTGGCACTCTGGTGAGAGTCTCTCAAGCCTCTTGCGGACACAACAGTCCAGATATCAATGTTTGTTTAACCTTAACTTCTCAAAAACTACTGAAGGAATTTACACCCAAAACACAAAAAGCAAAAAATGTGGACCAAGATCGAGCTTCCTGCCAAATTTGGTGTAATTCCTTTCAGCAGTTTTCACTGTAGCCCTTCTTAAAAAAGTCTATGGAAAATGCATGAGGATTTTGCATTTTGGGACCCCACTTTTTATCAGCCCTGCTTGATGGATAACCCCGACATTTTCCATGAACAAACTAGTCAAAAAGTAACACCTCATTACAAAGTTTTGTGGAGATTCGTCAAATGGGGCCAAAGTTATAAGAAACATAAAAAACGCTTTTCCTATGGAAACTGTCCGATTTAATTTACTCTGGAAGAGGGGTCACGTGACCCCCCTACTCTGGGCCAGTTTTGCCCTGGGGACCCTTTTTCCCGGGGCCTGGACTTTGTTTAAAAATATATATCCTTTAGGGGAGGGGCCGTCCACGGGCCGATTTCTGCGCCAGGGACCCCATTCCCTGGCACCTTGCCATGTACAGATGGGGAACTGTCTAAACAATGTGCAGATCCTATGGATTGGTAGGAACTACATGCTGGTGGAGTGGTGCATCATAGAGTGCAGTTGCGTGGTGCAGAGTGCAGTGGAGAGTGTGGTGGGGTGGAGTGGCATAAAGTCTCGTAGAGTGGAGTGGCACAGAGTGGCATAGAGAGGAGTGGAGTGTGGTAGATTGGATTGGTACACAGTGTCCTTGAATCGAGTGGCATAGAGTGGTGTAGAACGGAGTGGCATAAAGTGGAGTATTGGAGTGGAGTGGAGTGGGGTAGTGTGTTATAGAGGGAGTGGAGTAAAGTGCTGTGGAGTGAGGTAGACGGAATTGCACAGACTGTCGTGCAGTGGAGTAGAGTGTCCTTGTAGCAGGGATTCTGCTCCTACACAGAACTGTGCATAGAGACTTGAAACCTCAGTTAATTAGGGTGTAGCAAAACTCTCCTTAGTAGCTAAACTCCCCTACCAGACTAACAATCAGTGTCTCATTGGCTCTTCCATAACCCCAATGATTAGACAACCCAGAACATGGAACTTAGAATACCTCAGGCAATGTGGAACACATGAACACTCTTTCGTTATATTCTCATACCAGTCCAAAACAGGGAGTAAAAGGAGACACGAGCAAGTTTGAAATATTTATTTCTAATGCTGTGTTCTAATGCGCAGTATTTTAGCTAATACAAGCAGACATGTTATAAGCAACAAGATTATCAGCATAGCTACTATTCCATAAAATACAAAGGGAAAAAACATGTTACAATGTTATAAGGAAATACGTTAGAATACACCTATACATCACCCTCCCTTGCTAGTAGGTTATTTTATATCTACAGAAGGTCTCTTGGGATTACAAGGGCGGCCCCATACCTCTGGTCCTAGCTGAAATGGATCACATCAGTTTCTGCACCAGCTCTCTGCATGCAAATCTTCTCCAAGTGTGTTATCATGACTTTGCAGTGCATTATTAAATGCGCCAAAATCAGAGGCGGCCACAGCTGCATATATGTTGTGTCTAGAATGTGCGCTGATCAGTCCAAACAACAACCACTATGTTGAAATAACCTTGAAGGCCTCAGCTCTCACTGTTCAAACAAAGCTTACCAAGCAAAGCAGTTAATATAGAAAAACATATTATTCTCGTGTGAAGCAAAACACTGCTAAACTCTAAACATTTATAATAATGTGTCCCATGTGCAAAGGCAGCAGAAAGGAAAAATGGCGTTTAAACCTCTAATAAACTCATGCCAACTTAACACAGTATAAATGCAAGGCTCATCCCCGTGACATCCTAGAGAGGCATAGAGTAGAGTAGAGAATTGTAGAGTGGAGTACAGTGTTGTAGAGTGGAGTGGCACAGAGTGGAGAAGTGTGGAGAGGTGTAGAGTGCGGTAGAGTGAAGTAGAATGTTGCACAATGGAGTACAGTGGAGTGGCATTGAGTGGAGTGCCATAAAGTAGTGTTGTCTCGTAGAGTGTTGTGGCATACATTGTTGTGGTGTAGAGTATGGGGCATGGGGTGTTGAGGCATAGAGTGTTATTGTGTAAAGTCAAGTGGTGTAGAGTGGAGTGGTGTAGAGAGTTGTGTCATTGAGGGTTGTGTCATAGAGTGTCTTGGTGTAGAGGGTTGTGGCATAGAGTGTTGTGGCACAGAGTGTTTTGCATAAATTGGAGTGGAGTAGAGTTAAGTGATGTAGAGAAGGGTCACGCAACATAGAGTGGAGCAGTGACTGCTCCACTCTATGTTGGAGCAGTCACTGTGGAATAGCGTGGAATAGCGCAGAGTGGTGTGACATGCTGTAGAGTAAAGTGAAGTGGTGTGCCATACAGTGGCATGTCGTAGAGTGTCTTACAGTGGAGGGGCATAGAGTGGAGTGGTGTCGAGTGAGGTGCCATGCCGTACAGTGGAGTGGGCTGCTCTAGAGTGGAAAGGTGAGTTGTAGAGTGGAGTGGCTTATTGTAGATAGGAGTGGCATGGAGTGTGGCAGAGTGGAGCATCATAGAGTGTAGTAGCATGCCATAGATTGGAGTGCCGTGTCATACAGTAGAGTGGAGTGGCATACAATAGAGTGACATGCTGTAGAGAAGAGTGGAGTGACGTGTCATAGTGTGGTATGTCGTAGAGTGTTGTGGCATAGAGTGTTGTGGGGTAGAGTGATGTACATAGAATGTAGTGGAATAGAGTGAAGTGGTGCAGAGTGGAGTTCAGTATCATAGAGTGGCATGGAGTGTTGTAGAGTGGAGCTGGTGTGTCATAGAATGGCGTGCCATGACATAAAGTAGATTGGAATGTGTTGGAAATGGGGGGCTCTGGTTGGCGCAGGTAAGTACCAGCAACAAGCAGGGACCCTCACCTCCAGTCAGGGTGGGAGATTACCCCTGGGGATAACCCTTGCTTACCCTCTAGGTGCCTGGCGCGAGCAGACAAGGCTAAACTTCGGGGCGCTACAGTCAGTTAAGCATTTATGACCACATTCAGTAAAAATACCGACCCACCACAAATGGACCCCAGGCTGTAGATTGTATCAAAAATACGGGTACTTTATGTAAAAGATATAAGGTATGTTGCAGTAATTATCACAAGACAGATAACGCTATTACAATATGGCCACAGTGCCTAATTAGTCATCAGAGTTCCTTTGTGGCTTTTACTAGGGTTTTTTGCTGTGCCCGGGTGCTTCACACTGAGGGAAACGACCCTCGTAGCTTTAATATCGCACAAGTCTCTGTGGTGCGCAGGCAGGGAAAGAAAACGTTGCGGACCCTGTGTCCGGAAAGAGGAGCGAGGCGCACAAGCCTCTGTGGTGATGTGCGTTGACTGGTGGGGTAAAGCGGGGGGGGCGGCGTGGCCCTCAGCGGCGGGTACGGTCCATACCGGCGGCTTTTCTGGTGCAAGGCGGCCCCCTCATGGTGTGGTGCGATCCCTTAGTGCGCACCGTACTACGCTTCGATTTTACACGCGTCTCAGCTGCTGGGCAAATGCGGGGGGATTCTATGAGGCTGGAAGCGTCAGAAGCCTCGTAGGGGTCCCAGCCTATGTTTCCAGTGGTGGGGGCTCAATGGGGAGTGGGGCACAGTGGGCAGGGTGCGGGTCGATCCGGCCGAGCGGGTATGGCTCCTGGGGGGAGCGGTGGGGGCTCGAGGCAGGAGTGAACAGGCACGAGCTGCCGAGGGGCAGGATGCGGGCGGGCCAGGGGGAGCAGAGCACGGCTTCACAAGGAGCGGTGCGGCTCTAGTCGGGGGCGGCCAGGCACGAGCTGCCGAGGTGCAGGATGCGGGTGGCCCAGGTGGAGCAGAGCACGGGGTCACGAGGAGCGGTGCGGCTCTAGGCGGGGGCGGCCGGGCACGGGCTGCAGAGGGAAGAGCGAAGCACTATGGAGGGGGGGACCAGCAGCGGGTCAGAGAGGATCAGGCAGAGTCCAGTGGTCCTGGGACTCTGGTCAGGGGGCCAGCTCAGCTACAGGCCCTTGGAGATTGTCAGAGGCCCCGTGGTTGCAGGAATAAGGCCAGGAGGAGGTCAAGGGGCCCTTGCAGGTTTCTTCTCTTCTTCCTGGCAGCAAGGTCTTTTCCTCCGGCAGGGGTTCTTCTTTGGGGCTGACAGGATCTGATCTCTTGGGAGCAGGGCTCAGTCTTTTATACAGTATTTCTTTTGTCTTGCCAGACCAGGGGGCCTTTGCATAGTTCCTTTCAGTCCCTGACCACTTTGTTGTGCAGAGTCTGCCTTCTGCTTTCAGGATGTGGGGCAGGGTCATCAGTCGCTCCCCAGGAGGTGAAGCCAGCATTCTGGTGGCAGAGCACAGCCCTATTCAGAGACAAGGGGCACTCCCACCACCTGTCATCCCTAGCTCTGTCACTCACACAACCCAAACAGCAGATACACATCCTGGCAGAGGCGGGCTGAAATGGTTAGGCAAGCAAATGCTGCTAACTTTCTAAAAGGAGCATTTGCAAAACCAGGATATTAAAATAAACTTTACTAAAAGAAGTATTTTATTATTCCGAGTTCAGGCATACTAAACCTGACCTTCTACCATGTTCCCTGAGCCTGCTGGGATTATAGAGTGTAATAATTCCAGCAGCCCATTCTGGCCTATGAGAACAGGTAGCCTTACAATAGTGAAAAACGAAAATGGCTGTAATTCACTATTAGGACACGCAATACACATCAGGGCTTGTCCTACCTTATGCTTACAATGCACCCTGCCCTAGGGCCTACCATAGGGGTGACTCACATGAAGTAAAGGGAAGGTTTAGAGGCTGGCAAGTGTTTGCACTTGCCCAGCCAGCATGACAGTACCAGACTGCACGCAGGTTCTGCAATGGCAGACCTTAGACACATTTTAGAAGGCTGCTTCTGTGGGTGGCGCAACCAGCGCTGCAGGCCCACTAGCAGTATTGGCATTTACAAGCCTTGGCACTCCTGGTGCACTTTACTGGGGTCTGACAGTAAACCAAATAAACCAATCATGGAAGTCAATTACATGTACACTTTTCATAGGGAGAGCATATGCACTTTAGCACTGGTCAGCAGTGGTAAAGTGCCCAGAGTCATTAAACCAACAAAACCAGGTCAGAGAGAATATTGGAGGAAGGCAAAAAGTTCAGGGATGACCCTGCAGAAAGGGCCGAGTCCAACAGAATGGCCCAGAGGGGATTGACATGTCGTAGAGTAAAGTGGATTGGCGTGTCATACAGTGGCATGTCGTAGAGTGTCTTACAATGAAGAAGCATAGAGTGGAGCATCATAGAGTGAAGTAGCATGTCATAGAGTGGAGTGGGTTGTTGTAAAGTGGAGCGAAGTGGTATGCTGTAGAGTGGAGTGGTGTGTGGCAAAGATGAGTGGCAATGAGAGTGAAGTGGAGTGTTGTAGAGTGGAGTGGAATATCATAGAGTGGAGTGGCATGTCTTACAGTAGAGCAGAGTGGCTTACAGTAGAGTGGCATGGTGTTGAGTAGAGTGGAGTGACGTGACGTTTCCTAGACTAGTGTGTTGTGGAGTGTTTTGAATGGAGGGGTGTAGAGTGGAGAGGTGTAAAGTGTATAGGTATGTCATAGAGTGGAGTGGGAGTAGTGTGTCATAGAGTGGGGGGCGTAGAGTATAATAGAGTGGTGTAAAGCATCATAGAGTGAAGCACAGTGAACTGGCACAGTGTACTCAGTAGAGTGGTGTAGAGTGAAGTGGCGAAGAGTGTTGTGACAGAGTGTCATAGCATAGAGTGGAGTGGCGTAAAGTGGAGGGTGTGTCATTGAGTACAATAGAGTGGTGTGTTATAGAGTGGTACATTGTAGGCTACTTTAGAGTGGAATTACATAGACTGGATTGGCGTAGGGTGGAGTGGCATGTTGGAGAGTGGAGTGCCGGTCATAGAGTGGAGTGGTGTGTTGTGCAGTGTTGTGCCACTTGGCGAGGAGTTACATTCAGTGGAGTGTCGTAGAATGGAGACCCACATCTTGCCATAGAGTGGAGTGGAGTGGCATGTTGCAGAGTTCAGTGGCTGAAGTGACGTAGAGTGGAGTTGAGTGTTGTAGAGTGGAGTGTTGTGTGGAAGAGTGAATTAGGGTGTCTTAGAGTGGAGTGGTGTGTCGTAGAGTGTCTTTTGTTGTATGCATTTTTCTTTTTTACTTTGTATGTACCATGTAATTTCTTCAATATGTTTGAGGAAATACTATGGTGTTAAGTAAACTTTTTACAAAACATATAACAATAAAAATACTTTTCCCTCATGTTACACCGTTTTCTAAAGTGCCTCTTTCCTTTCTAAATATAGTTAAAAAACAGTAAGAATCTATGTTTTTCATAAAATCTCACAACAAACACTAAGTGTGCTGTAAACAATATGGCTACCTTTTTATTTTGTAAGGGCTGTTGTTAGTTAATAATTTTGTGTTTTGTCATGTATGAAGGTACCATGGTATAACGCGGCCCAATATTTCACAACACTTTTGTCCCTTATAACTTAAAAACTACTGAACCAATTCAGATTAAATACCAAAAAGGACCCTTTCCACACCATAATCTAGATTACTATCAAATTTCATGTAAAGCTGATTAACCATTTTGCCGCTAGGTGTGATACAAATGTCTATGGTAAATGCATTGCAGGAAAAGCTTGCTAATGGAGCCCCCTTATTCTCTGCATCCCCTTTGGGATTTTCATCAAATGGTGACAAAGTTATTAGCAAGCAAAAATCTAAGAAATTCCTATTTCCAGGAATCCTAACTATAACTACAGATTGGCAACTGCCATTCTGTAATTTATATATTTCAATATATAATAATAATACTGATACATTTGTTTACTGGTTGGACCTTGCCCAGGGATCTTTTCACCTTACCTGACTAAATAAAACTTTGTTGGAAAAAATATGAAATTGGTATGACCAAGCAAACCTTAGCTGCAATGGTTAACTTCATGAAATATTGTGAATGAACCAGATTGCACTTGCAGGTAGAGTCAAATCAGAAATGTATGGTATGATCCAGCATAATTACTGCATCTCCTTTCTACATCCCTGAAGTGACTATTCGACTAAGGGCCTGAATTGAGGTTTGAAGGATGGAGTAGCACCCGTTAGAATGGTGGATATTAATTCCACCTCCTGATAGTAAACCATCTGCCATATTTAAAGATGACTGCCAGCCCAACTATCATCTCTGTGCAGTGAAAGGAACTACCATCACAGCTCCATTCAATGTACTAAATGTGGGGTGTCTGGTCACTGCCAGTGTTATTGGCCATCCATCAAAATGTTTACATATTTTTGATTTTCAGAAACAAATTCCCAACCTCTGGGACTCTTCTACCAGGGTCATTATTGTTTTTTCCTTCTCCCTCAATGCCAATTTTTTCCTGCTGGTGATTGACACATAAAAAAGACATTACACGGCCCAGCCTAAATAGGGCAGGCAGTGCAATGTCCATCCTCCAATGACCCCTACTCAATCAGACCATCCGTGAATTGTTCTGTTCACTCAGCCAACATGGTGCTCCATCTACAGAATGCGTAAGGTCCCCCCATCTCACCATGAAGTGGGGGAACAGAGAGTTTGACAGGCAGGGTTCTCCGTTGTGTTTGTGACAGAGTGCCCAGCCTGCCATACTCAAATTTGGGACCTAAGTTATTTAGAACAGTAAATTTAGTTGAATCGCAATCTTAAAATTCAAAACTACTTGGCTTTTAAACATTTTTCGACCAGGGCACTGATTTGCTAAAAGCCACTGATCATTGTAATGTTCAATTTTATAGTCAGAAACCACCACTCTAGTCAGGACAAGAAAGTTAGACACTGAAAATAACCCTGCTCACCCCTTTGGAAGCTTGGCAGAGCAGTCCAGCTTATCCCAGAGGCAACATGTAAAGCATTTGCGCAACACACTCACACAGCAGTGACACACTAGGCACACCACAAAAGAACTCCACACAAGGTTATATAACAAATAGCCTTTGTATTATCCCATAAGCACATTAGAACACCATCACATATATACACTGTGTCACCAGGCACTTGTCATGACTTTACAGGGATTACACCACTCTAGTCAGGGCAAGGAAGTTACACACTGAAGATAACGCCTGCTCACCCCTTTGGAAGCTTGGCAGAGCAGTCCGGCTTATCCCAGAGGCAATGTGTAAAGCGTTTGAGCAACACACTCACACAGCAGTGACACACTAGGCACACCACAAAAGAAACCCCACCCAAGGTTATATAACAAATAGCCTTTGTATTATCCATAAAGCACATTAGAACACCATCACATATATACACTGTGTCACCAGGCACTTGTCATGACTTCACAAGGATTACATACATCGTTGGCCAATCGGGCAACTGTCATAAACATTTAGCATACCCAGTAAATACTGGCAGGATTACACGTAGCATAGGCAAAAGTATCAGCAACAGGGCACCAAAGTAAACACTTGCAGTACACATATCATGAGCACCTCCTAGGCATAAACATCACAATGGTGCTTAGTATAGCCCAATAGTCGTATAATCATCAGTGCACCTTAGTGCCCTTTCCACTGAGCACACATCATAAATACATCATGCTCCCATTATGAGGATCATGCCCACAGTAGACTTAACACCACAGCATAATTACATTCGGGACTAACACAGCCCAGTATAACTGTAGTCCACCATGCCCCAAAGCAACCACTGGCCCGGTGCACGCCTTAGAGACCTTATGCGCACATGAACAAGAAAAGCCCCCCAGCAGTATACACAATTCGGCAGCTGCAGTGACTTACGCGTTGCAGCTGCTGGCCAGCCCAATACGTTGGAGACCTCTCCCAGTCTCGTGCCCCTGAGGTCCGGTTAATGCCCGCGATGTCAACGAAAAGGGCAGAGCAATGCCCCCAAGCACAAGAATACCTCACTTGGTCCTCCCGCAAAGGTAAAGCTGCCCGCGATGTCCGGACTCACCCTCACTCTGGGTGAGTCAGGATTCCAAGGGGCGGTCTTCCTTCACGGAGCGAAGCATGCATCGGCTTCCCATCTCCGCTGGACAGCTTGTGGCCATGAGCTCAGCCCACAACCAGGCAACAGCCACCGGACTTTCGTTTCGATGACCACCCCACCCGCACAGCAACGCTGGACGGCGGTGGAGGTCCTGACTTCCTTCCAGTGGCCACAGGAGTGCACGAGGCTCCGGCTCAGTTGCTCCTGTCGGCCCTGCCCACAACCAGGCACCATCACTCCTGGCTTCTGGTTGTAGCAGCAATGAGCTGTGACTTCCCCCCAGTACAAGAATGTGGGTGGGCTCCTGCGCGAACATTGTATCTGCTGTGTCTCCTGCAGCACTTTTAGTGAGTGAGCCTGCGTCTCAGTTCCAAGCAAGCTCAAAAAACATGGGGTCACAGCCCCAGGACTTATAGTCCTACAGTCTTTATTCCCCCCGGCACAGGCTCTAAGGCCAGTTAAAACCAGTTGTGGGGGGCACTCTGTAAGTGCACAACAACCTCCATAGTTACTGTAAGCCCTGGCCCCAGACACACCACAGGGGGCGGAGCCATCACTGTGGTAGGCAGGTACAGCCCTATTCGGCTGCAGGTGCTACTCCTCCCACCACTCCAAATGCAGACCAGGCCTATGCAGCCTAGTGCTGACTCTTCTAGACTCTCTGGAGCCAAAGCACCTCCCCAGCTCCTGTCAATCCAAGGCCAGACAGTCAAAAAACAACAGGCAAGCACCAATACAAATAGCACACAGAAATGCCTACTTCTAAAAGAGATACCCTTAGCTTTTGCCTTACTTCTAAAAGTGGCATTTCTAAAATAGTAATAATAAATCTGCAAACACCAATATACAGCATTTATCATCACTATTCCAAGCATACCAAAATTGATCACGCTACCCCTCTCATGTCAGAAATTACCACTGAAGCACCTATCAGGTAATCCCCAATGCATCCCTATGAGAGGGCAACTTTTCAGCAGTGAGAAACTAAATAGGCTGTTTGCCACTATCAGGACATGACACACAGTTAAAGCACATGTCCTACCTTTTAACTACACCACACCCTGCCCATAGGGCTAGTTAGAGCCTACCTTAGGGGTGACTGATATGTAGTAAGAGGGGAGTCACAGATGTTGCAACCACTTTATCTGCACGTCACAGTGACAGTAACTGTGCGCACAGGACCTTTAGTGGGGGAAGCCTGGGACAGGTTTGAAAGGCTACTTTGGTGGGTGGCGCAAGCAGTGTTGCAAGCCCACCAATAGCATTTAATTTACTGGCCCTGGGTATACGAGATACCACTGTACTAGGAACTGACAGGTAAATTAAATATGACAAACAATTGTAGACCAATCTTACCAAGTTCACCATAGAGAGCACATGCACTTTAGCACTGAACAGCAGTGATAAAGTACCCAGAGTCATAAAACTACCGACAACAGGTCAGAAAAAATACAGGAGAAAGGGGAAAAGTTCTGACATGACCCTGCAAAAAGGGCCAAGTCCAAAAATGCTGATAATATTTTTTATGGTTTTAAGTAACTGTGCAATACATTCATTCATTTATTCATGATATGTCAATAAGTGCACTTTCATCAATCAAAAGGCCTGTGCAGTATCCAGTTAACATTTGTAAGCACAGCTGCACAATCACAAAACATCACATATAGTAACTCTTTGTCACCCAACATCCATTGAGGGCAAGGAAGACCATTGAGGGTTTTACTGGAAACCAACAAAAGCAGACAAAGCTACCTATATCGAGACAGACATGTATACATGTATTCCATTACCGATAAATCATGGGAACTCTACAGCACAATCCGCAATCCCATCAACCTGACTCAATGAGTACAGCAAGCTGGTAGTGTTCAGCGACTTTCAGTTTAGAGTGAATCAACAGTTGTTCAGATCAGTCCGAATTTTCGGGGGGAGGGGCGATTTAACAGATTGAAGGGTGAGTTTTCATTTGTTTAAGTGCAGAATAAGTAGCAACCCCTAGCAGAAAGTAAGTTAGATAACAGAGATGATACTACATGTAAAAGTAGCATGTAATTACCTCTTAGCACCTTACGAGCTGTGATTTCTCTGTTGATGAGAGCAGTCTGCGCTCCTTAGTCAATTTAAAATTGTTGTCTCATTTCTGTTTTTGTGGAATGCCCCTGTGTTTTCGCTTTGGTAATCTGGTCCCCGAATGTGTGGCACTTCGGCATGTTCCAGCTGAATGGGGTTCTTTTCTCAGAGGTATCTAAGGCCACGTCCCTTGTGCCTGCTGCCTCGAAAACAGACTGGGAACGTTTTAGAGGTGAAATTCTCATGCTCCAAAAGTAGCGAGGATTGGGCAAAACAGGAGAGCTCGGCAGTCCTCCCTCGATAGACAATAGCTAAGGCTCTTCAAAGCAAGAGCCAATTAGGGAGACTGGCTGCCCTCCCAGCCCTCGAAGATGTGCCAGGCCCAAGGGGGATTTGGCTTTAATATCACTTGTTTCAACCCAAGGGGCCGCGCAGACATTGATGCCTAGAAGATGCGGTGGGAAGGGCATTTTTTTAATGAATTAATGTCGCACGCGGTTTCAAAGGCACGTTACACCATGTTATACCAGTCTGTAGGGCTGACGGAGGAGGGAAACCTCCCAAGAATTTAATATAAATATTGCCAAAAGCTAAGAACAGCCTGGGGGTGTATTTATAATGTTAGCCTGTTTAATTATGTTCCCACACTTTAAGGGCAATGCAAGGACTTGTCTCAAACATCCGGGGCTTTTTCAGTGACTGATGGAGCTTATTGACCTTTTAATCAGACGAAACCTTAGCAATGGTGCTAGGCCTGTGTGTAGTCAATATTCAATAGCTGCTTGTTCGCTATCCTTAGGTGCAAACACAAAAACGCAGAATGTGTTTTTTGGTGGTGTGTTTCATTTGCCTGACTTTCTTCTCCTTGGATTGCCCCATCAGGTCAGTGATCTATGCCTGGCACAATAATGGCGGATTCTTGCATGGACGCAGAAGGGGGCGGCTAGTAAACACAGCGCTCCGCCTCACCAGCCCAGGGAAAATCGATGCCGTGTTTGAATGGCCCGAAGCGCAGAAAAAGAACTGCCACACAAGCCTACAAGTCAAAGAAAGATATTAAGATTATCGAAGCGAAAAATGGCACAGGGCCTTGCTTAGTCCGCCTCCACTTGAAGCAGGCACGACGCTGGATATTAAAAACACCATGGGGCAGATTTATTATTTTTAGCGCGGCAATCAAAGTTGCTGCGTTGGGCAAGAGGACGAAAGCAGCCCAAGGTCATATTTACTATAATGGCCTGCTGCTTCTTCCATCCCCTGCGCTGAAACACTTTTTCCAGGTTTGAATACTTTTTATTGGGTATTTCTTCAGCAACAAAAGATAGAACAATCATATTCCTGGAACCAAATTCCATTTCCAGGACCACTTCGGAGAACAGAGTTAGCTTTAAAAACAATCGGAAGACTTGGCTGTCCCTTGCGTCTGTACCACTCTTTAATATAGTTGGGTATAGGCATGTAGATATTTGTATCCCTTCCTGCTTCCCCTTTGCGACTCTCCCCCCCTTTTTGTACTGTTCTTGTTGTTTGAGTAGCGCAAGGATGCTCTTGTCTGAGTGATTGTGCGCTCTATAAATACAATATTCATTCATTCATGCACTCATTAACATTAATAAAGGTACTTGTTCTGCACAGATTAAAATACATAGTTATATTGCCTGTATTATTTGAAACACATAATAATTAAACGACAAAGAATAGCAAATGACAAAGGTAAATGCCTATTAGGTATATAAAGTTTCATGAACATACAATTGACAACTTTGTCACATTTTGTAGGGGGCTATCACTTTGCTTTAAGCCACTGGTGCCCTTCAGTGCAAGCACATGCAATGTATGAAATGCTTGGAGGGATGAAAACCTTTCTCCTTGTTAGTGCCTGCTGCAAATTTTTCACACAAAGCCTGGTCTGGTTATCTAATCGATATGGCTCTGTGCTGTGTTTTCCCCTTGCACAACGAAGCACAGGAAATGTGATTGCAGTGCTGCAATGCATTCAATATTTGTAAATCCACCTCATAGTTTTATCATTATTGCAATGAAAAATGGCATTGACAATTTCAGGTATTCCAAATATGTTTCAGGGATCTTGAAGCATCAGTAGTGGAGGTGTGAAGAACATTGAATCATAGTAAAACTGTGTAAATATAGCTATTTCACACCACCTTTGCACTCAAAGACTACCTCGTTTATAGGTTTGAGAAACATGGAAAAACAATTCTTGAGGATTTGTCTTATAAAAATACAGTTCTACATGTTTATGCATTCTCTTTCACATACCTGCTGCCTCATATTAAATAGTTGGTGACTAGCAAATGACAAATAACAGAAAGGCAATTAAGGGAAAAGACAAAGGGCTTGTGTCACGAAGGTAAACTTAACTTTTTGTGTAGGTTTATGCTTGCTATTTACAAAGGGATTTACGAGTAGTATTGTTATGAGTGCGGAGCCTTAGCAAAGAAAATGATAGGTCTTTTTGCCTGCGGAAACTCTGCACTCGTTCATATAGTGCTCGAAAAACTGTTTTTGAACAGCAAACAAACATAAATTTACACAAGGGGGTCTGATCATGATGTTGGTCAGAAAGCCTCCGACCGACATCTCTGGATTCAATTCCGACCGCCTAATAATGTAGGCAGTCGGAACTGAAACCAGACGGCCATTCCAGCTGGATTTCCAAAAGGCTCAAGGAGCCCGTACGCCAATCGGAGGCCCCAACGTAATCGCTGAGGATGGCGGTTGGGCTGTTGGGATTACAATGGCGGTTTCCGACAGGCTTTCCATGTTGGGCATTCCTGCCTGGGAAGCCCGTCAAAAAGTGACTTTTGGGCCCCTAGCAGGGCCCCCATTCCTCCAGGGTCTCCAGGTGCCCCTCTGTTAATCCCTGCACTGTGTGGCAGGCACCTTTAGGTGCCTGCCACACAGTGAAGGGGTTAACAGATTCTCCAATTTCTCCATGGGGGCTTGTGTTACAGCCAGTTTACAACGCAGCACAAGCTCCCATAGAGATGGGAGAATGCGACCGTGCTATGTGTAGTCACATTGTAATGGCAGTGTCGGGACCACCGACTGGAGAGTGGTCGATCCAAACACCACGGCGATGTCGGGCAGACGTGAGTCCACCTGGCGTAATCAGGCCCTAGGTATACGTTTACCTTTGTAAATTAGGCCCAGAGAATCCAAATATACAAGCAATAACAAAGCGAGTAGGTCTCTATTTTACTTAATTGATTTCAAGTTTGTAGTTGCGTTGATGGTATTAGGCCAGATTTCAACAGCAGCAATTACAGGTTGCCTCACAGTTCTCTATACAAGAGAGAGAGAGCTCAGGCCCGTGGCAGTTAGCACTCATGGAACCAATTCTGCAGCAGAAAGTGGGCTAGCTGTCAAGAGAGGGTATGTGGGACGATTCTAGGTACATTACAAAACAGTTACCGGAGCCATGAGAAAGTGTCAATGTCAAGTCAGGAACTGTGTTGACACAGCGTTTTTATATAACCATCCCAGGCTTATTAGCTAAAGACACCTGGCAATCTGGAATGTGTAATTTTATTTATTTGTAACGTTTTAAATAGCGCGAACAAGATCCCAAAGGATATCAGAGCGCTTTACAATAGAGTGGAAGGAAGGACATAAATGTAATATCTATGTCAAGTAAGAAAAAGAAACAAGAATGATCGCATAATTACAGGACAATTGAGTCACGGAGAGTAATACAATAAACATGTATATAGCGGGCTGCGAAGGGGGGCACATTATGCTGTAAACAATAGCAGTATCAAACGATAGTAGAATGGTTGTAGGATCAATGACTTCGAGCAGGTGAACCTAGCCCAATTAAGGTAAGAATTTATTCATTAGGAATTTTTTGGCTTCCAGTTTGAAAGCAGGTTTTCCAACGCGTGAGCTGGCCACATACAGTTGTCCATGTGAGAAACACGGATTCTCCAAATCTAGTCCACACACTTGCAGCGATTGTCCTTGTGCTTTGTTGATGGTCATTGCAAAAGCGAGTCGCACCGTAAACTGTAAACGTATTGGAAAGATTATGAGGGCCCTATGGGGGCGGGGGGCGATATTTAACACATTTTTTGTTTCTGCTAGAAGCCTTTGCGGGAGTTTACTCAACAACTTTTAACAATTTTTATAATTTTTTTAATTTTCTTTTTTTTTGCCATAAACCTTTGAGGGAGTGTACTCAACAACTTCCCAAAGTTTCATGGCGATCGGATGACTGGTGTAGTAATGCATAAAGAACAAACAGACATACTTTTGTTTTTATATATATATATATAGATAATTTATAGAGTGTCATGTTTCATCTTCTAAAATGTATTCCTCCAAGTGGTAACAGAACACCCAGCCACAAAGCAGAGACGTTTCAAGGCATGGACAAAGTGGGCATTTGCCAGGAGACCCATTTTCCAAGGAGACCCTGGGAAAGTGAACGTTCTCTCTGTTCCACATGTGTGGATTTCTTTATCTCATACTTTAATGTATTTTTCAATATTGTTTGGCGTCATGGGACTTAAATTAAATATTAAAATACAAAGTTGTCAAAAAGGGACCCCTAAAAACATGTCTTTCCAGAAGGGCCTAAAATCATTAAGATGACACTGGCACAAAGGGTGCCTCTCATATCAGGTAATCTCATAATTTAGAGTAGTGAGTCTCAATCTAACAACTCTTGTTGTTCTGTACTATTAACTAAGAGCTGCAGGTTGACAAGCAGAACCAGCCTATAAGCACGCTGTGAACTTCACAACACCTTTTTGACACCCTTACAAATAACCTTTTATAAATTTTTTGTACAATAAGCAGACAAAGGTTCAAATGTTGATGGCCTCATTGTGAGTGCCCCCGGTAATCCCAATGAGGCCAATACCAGTAGTTACCATCCTTATAGGGATTATACATTTTGATACTTTCTCAGTAGATCTTAACTGGTGAAAGGAGCCAAGATGTCTGGAGGAAACACTGGAGTTAAACATGAGGAATCAATATGGATAAACTATTTCCTGCATGTTGTTGCCCAAAATCTCATACTAAGAAGTATTTCTTGTGCCTCGAGTTACCAATGCCTCAAAATTGGAATTTTGGGGAAGTGAAATATCAAGTTGAATTCCCCTAATGTGGAATACTACCAGATGTGTGGAAATATATCCCTGTAACTAATCTTTGCCTCCAGGGTGGTCTCTGGTACTGTTCTAACATATGCTTTGCTGACATTTCAAAGCCTAATTTTAGTTTTTGGTCAAGTTTGAAAACTCAACTGGAGTTACATGACTGATGTATAAAGAACTATTCACAAAAAAGAATGTGCAATTTGCACAAAGACTGTGTTGGAAATTTGTCCTTTCTGCAGGGTTGCCCTGAATTTGTTGTACTTTTGCTGACCCCTATTTTTGCTGGCTATAGAACTCTCTGCCTTTACCCCTGCTAACCAGAGGTAAAGTGCCTGTACTCCTCATTTCAATCTGATGAAAGTGGCATATTTAACTTATCTATAAGTCCCTAGTATATGGTACCCACAGGGTACTCATGGCCTGTAAGTTAAATGTGACCAGTGGGTAGCAGCACTGATTGTGCATAGGATACTCTATCTAGGTTTGTCTCATGAAATATTTTACCACATGACTTTAGCTCTTCAGGTCTCAATCCACTTGGACACACATATGGTGTCGGGCAGAGGCAAACAGGAGAGACCAGTTAAGGTCTAGTTGCCACAAGTCCAGTGTACAAAGTAGTCTAAAGGGTCATAAGGCTGACCTTCTGTTAAAGCTACAGGGACCGAACAAGCTACAGAGGCCTTTAGTGGAGAAGTGTGGCTCAGGGGTTAGAGGCGGCAGACCCGGAAGCTGAGATCGGCCCTGGACTGGGTTCAATTCCCTGCCCCGACGGGGGTTGGGCTCAATAATTCCACGGACTCGATAATTCTCACTCCGGTGCCTACTCGACTCACGGGTTCACACTCTGCGACTCCGGGCAATAGCTTGCTTAATCTCCACAACGGCCCCTCGCGGCGGGATGCCTGGCTTTCACCTTGTGGATACCCTGCCGGGGTATCTCACAGGGGAATACCAGGACGGGTTCCCTAAGCAAGCGCATAGATGCCTGTGATGTGGGCGATTTGCGCTATATAAATACATGTACATTTACATTTACATTTACATTTTTTCTTGCAACTCCCCTGCTGACCCGTGGGAACTGGACCTCATCCGAACTCTCCTGTTTCCCTCTGCCTGACACCATGTCAGTGTCTAAGTGCCTCCCATGAGGTCTGAATGGACGTTGGAAGTTGCTTCTGTGGTGGATTGGGACCTTAAGCGCTAAAGTCACATGGTAAATTCTTACACCAGGAAAACCTAGTTAGTGTATCCGATGCACACTCCATCGTAGTTAGCGTCAAATTGTTGTACAGCTTGTACTTTCTCAAGCAAAATTCTGCGTTTGTTAGACAACATAAATGTTGGACTGGTGCAACACTGATTCTGAGCAACCCCCAGGGTATGTTGACCTATATTCCTGCTAGCTCATAGTGCATCCTCTGAACACGACAACCTGATTCCCCAAGGAAATCGTGGTAACACATCTACAACCCTTTCGCTCAGCCACTTATTCATACCCAAAGAAATATATAAGAAATACAGAACCTGCAGTCTCAATATTTATACGAGCATTGTGATTCTTGAGTAAAATATGGGTGTTGCAATGAATAATAGAAGGAAACAGAATAATGAGATTACCATTACAAGAATGGTGAAATAGATAAATAATTCAACCATTTTTCTGATTACAGGAAACTATATGCTGGCATACAATCACTGTAATATAGTGTACTCCTGCCTAGCCTAGTGCATTCTACCCTATCATGTCTAAGGTAAGTGGATCTGGCAAATCCCTGTCAGGTGGTCTAACTCCCCATTAACTGTGGGTAGATGTCAACAAGCTGCCCGTCTTAATGTAGAGTTGGACAGCATGTCGAAGCCCTAGTCAGGCATCTATAGTTTATTCTACTGTGATAGCTCAGTCGCTGTGTGGTCAAAAACAAATAACAACATTTTGCTTGCTGAACTTAGCCCTTGTGCAGAGTGTTCAAGATGTTCTGATATGGTGCCTACGAAGTGGTATTGTAAGCAAACTAACTTCAAAGAATGTTATCCTGTGTGTGCACTCAAATTAATATGTGTCCAATATCATGATGTTTAAGGGGAGAGAAGGCAACTTAAGAACGTGAGCATGTAAAGATGGCATTTCTTAACCAGTCCTAATACCTCCACATGACAAAATTACTCTTAGATCCTGTTGTACCGCAAACAATGACTATCATAGGCAATTTGTGATTCTTGGTACTATTTCTAACTAAAAAGTTACAATTTCATAACTCCTATAAACCCGTGATTGAGCATTCTCCTTCCAGAAAAGCGAGCAAAGCGATGTGATGCAGAGACACACGGGAGGCATGACAAAGCAGCGAGTTGGCGACCTGGTGGGTGGGAAGTCGTGCACACCCTCAACACCAGGGAGCTCCAACCCCGTGTTGCCCGCTACCATCAGGTTGACCGAGCACAGTCGCTGTAAGACACTGTGAGACTGAAAACTGCGTTGTTATGTTGGTAAGTAACCTGTTATTATATATTTATTATTGGCACGGACCTCGGCTCAGCTCTGGGTCCGTGCCGTGTGGTTCTGTGGGCGGTTGGAAGCTGGGTTGCGTTACGGCTGGATGTCAATGGTGATGCAATCATTTTACAATAAATCCTGTTTCCAGCTTTATTTGGATTCGGCTCTTCTTAGCACGCGTGCTGCAGCAGCTGCTGGGAGAGGCCCTGGCGTGCCGTGGAGGCAGCCCGGTTAGTTCTGGGTGCAGCTCTCTGCTGCACCTGAAGGCCCCACTTGCCTCTGCTTGGCCCCAGCTCAGGACAGCATAACAATCACTGCCTACACAGCTCCAAGAGCAAGAGCCCCAGGAGCACAACGGAGCACTAGGGAAATAAGGGATACACTGCCCTCTGCCTCTCCATCATCCTCCTCCCCGGCATCTCACATCGCCACCTACCAGGCAGAAGGAAGCAAAACAGGAACCCAGAGGTTCAGGAGGATCAAGAGGATGGAGGTAGGGAGGTAGGGCTGGAGGCTGGTTGAGGGAAGGACAGGGAGCAGAACTGAAACCACAAGCGCCACACTCATGCAAACACCAGACCTTACCCCAGCCCACAGAGGGTTACAAAACTCAGGGTGCCAGGGCTTGGGTGGGTGGGGGGACAGGGGGAAGAGGGGAATACAACTGGGCAGAACAGAGGTACAAGGCAACCAGGCACTCAGCTTGTGGGCAACAGAACTCCAGAATTCTTCCATGGGCACTAGAGATGTGCAGATCTGCAGAACATTCTAGCAGCAGAATAGGTCTAGATAGGGCCAGAGATACAGAAAGACGCTGCTGGACATATCCCCAAAGTTGAAACCAAAAAAAAATAAAACAGTACAGCACCAGACACCATTCTTAAAAAAAATACAGAATTAAAACCTCAGCTGCAGTACCAACCCCATCAGCACCACCTCCAGCCCTGACACTCAGCTGGTCTGCAGATGGTCCCATTAGATGGACGGACCTGGACGGCGCACACAATCACCGAAACCCTGCCAAGGTCCGAGGTCCCACTGTAAGGAAGGAGAATGGTGGGAAAAAATTTCCTAAGACCAAAAAGGGCAATGGTCAACACCGCAGATTCTACATAACCCAAGCATCGGAAGTGCCGGAAGACCCAGTCTGATTCAGACGCGGGCAGAAAACAGAACGTAAACCAGGAGAAACAACCTGACCCGCAACTTTCTGCTCTCCAGAGACTCTTGCCATTCCTCCAGGCAGTCAACCAGAAGATCCTTAGCTTGCCTATAGCTTAACACCTTAGCTGCGTGTAAACATTTCTCCCCAGTGCTGCGCTGTCCATTAGAACTAGTGCTGAATGGACGTTCAATGGTCGTGCGCAGCACTGGGGAGGTAGCGCTGCTGACGACCATTGGCCGTCAGCAGAACTTAAGGGGTTAAGGATCACTGACTTTTTCCAACTTTCAATAACCCAAGCTCTAGCCGAGAACTCAAAGATTGTAACTGCAAATTCCATAGGAGATAGATTGTGGCTCAGGGGTTAGAGGCGGCAGACCCGGAAGCTGAGATCGGCTCTGGACCAGGGTTCAATTCCCCGCCCCGACGGGGGTTGGGCTCAATAATTCCACGGACTCGATAATTCTCGCTCCAGTGCCTACTCGACTCACAGGTTCACACTCTGCGACTCTGGGCAATAGCTTGCTTAATCTCCACAACGGCCCCTCGTGGCGGGATGCCTGGCTTTCACCTTGTGGATACCCTGCCGGGGTATCTCACAGGGGAATACCAGGACGGGTTCCCTAAGCAAGCGCATAGATGCCTGCGATGTGGGCGATTTGCGCATTATATGTACATTTACATTTACATTTACATATCACACCACCTACCACACTGACCATACTGACCCCAGCTTCACTAGCAGCCACGGCACTGACACCCAGCTTAATCTCAGCATCAACTCTTGATCCATCTGACCCCACAGTGGATGGGCCGCAAGCCACTCAAAGTAGTATACACCCTCAGCCATTGGAGCAAGACTCGAGCATATTGTTGTGTGCCTATCTAACTGTACCCATGTCAAACATTCAGCAGGGAACCTCAATCTCACAGTATAGCAACGAGGACTGACGGTTAATAATCAGCCTCTCAGGATCCACGGGGATACTATCAACTGTAGCTATAGCTCCATCAGCAGACTTACAGTTCTGTCAGGCTGCACGTTCTGGTCCAATTCAGGCCACAAACACTTAGACTGCAGCTTCAGCTTAAACGCAACAAAACGTCCATGCCTAGCCAAGTCAGCCCAGTAGTTTCAGGCAATTGTAAAGTTAGAACCTTGGATGTGTGGGAGACCGGAATTGGGCTATACAGGTGGTCATGTAATTGCAAGTCAGACCCTAGCATGGGAAGAAGTGAGAGCATATGAGGCACATAAGGGGAATAGTCCGCAATCGCACTCAGGAGCCCCCAGCTTAACTCATCACTCATACCCTTTAGGATCCCCCTTATCCGCATCAATCCCCCTTGAAAAAGCTGATTTTGTAATAGGCTATTGATGCCAAGACCAACCAACCTCAAGAACCAATGGCCCTTCAACAAGGCTAGACATCACTACCGAAGACCACTGCTCTACATCATTGAACCAAACTACAGTAACAAAAGTAAGTATGGATCTCCTTGTTGAGCACGATCCACACCATGTCTGCAGCACTATCCTACCACTCAGACAAGCTCAATGCCAAACTGGACATTCTCCCTAGCAATACTTATCAGGGGCATAGACTGCAAATTATATGCCTTGAACAAACTGATAAAGTGTCCACAAAACACAGAGGATTCGGACAACCCTCCCCAGTCTACAAAGAGAGGTGACTGCCTGTGCTCTCCAGTTATAAATAAGCTGGCTCTCTACCACAAGCAATAGAAACCTTACGGCAAGAACTTAAATCGCAACTCCCTGCTACCAACGGCACAGAGAAGGCCCACACTCACAGTCCTGCACCAAGGAACAGGATAAAGTGCAGAGAGCTCTAAAACACTCCCCAACAGAACGAAATCTGTCCACGACAGGAGCTGATTTTCAAGAATCAGGCAGAGTAGTTGGCTCTCCTGTCCAGTCCATAAGACCGCAGCTGCATCCTCATTCTTCTGATCTACCTCAGCCACTAAACCTGTTCCGCCAGCCAGACTAAGTATACATTCTCGTAAATGAGTTAAGAAGCAAAGGAACAAAATCCAAAAAGCGCTTCGACCAGCAAAGCAGGAACGGCTGTACTCTATCTTTACCAAAACAAAGCCAGACCAAGGACTTCAAAGTCGGGACAAAAAGACAAATACAACAGACTCATCTTCAATCTTGCAACTATTGGACCAGTCTGCACAGAACCTACAAGCTGAACAACTACATCAAGCAGAAGTGGCTGGCCATGGCAACAACCAGCTTCCAATACTTGAGTACAAGCAGCCCACGGACTAACCTCCATCTACGGCCCAAGAGATCACTTTTCCCTGTTTGTAACAACCTACACAGATTGACTGACCAACTCAAACCTTGACTCAAACCAGGTGCACGTTAATAACATGACTGACTGCAAAACTGGAAACCTCTCAAGCACGAACTTCGAAAGGCACGTCGCAGCAAAACAATACATGATTCATCAAAATCCTCAGACTCTCATATTCAAACCGATGGGAAGACTAGAGACCTCAACAGTTGGGAATGTGACAATTCTAGCCAACAACACGAATGACCCAAGCAAACCCTTGGTAGAAAGGAATATGGGGGCCCAAATTAACGAGAGGACCCCCCAACACAATGCAGTGGGACCGAAGACATAGTCACCACCATGTCAGTCAACACCTAGTCGACCAAGCTTGTCTTCATCCCGGAATATCATACAAAGGGGGCCCATGACTTCCTGAGCAGGGGAAACCTGATCCTCTTGTTTCAGTCAATTCTGAATCTCAAGGACAGAACATCATCAGACATGTTGCCAATTAAATTCCTAGAACCGCAACGAGCTCAAGAGCCAGAAGCTACCCAGGTCTCTTTCTATTCGCCCTCATGGGTAGAAAAAATCACAAGCAATCAACTAGTCTTTCAAAGTTGAGGTATAAAAATAGAATATGCAGGGACCAAGAGTTACACACTAGCCTTCCTGCACCAGCTCGCTCAGCCAACGTACTCAATCTTAAAAAGTACCCAAGGCTCTCAGAGCCTAAAAACGCCCACTGCTTTGACCTGCACTGTTCACCTAGGGACCTGAGCATCGAACAATGAAACCCGGCCTATAGGACAAGATTGTACCAGGACAATCACACCCCATGCCAATTGGGGTTGCCTCTCAACCGCCCTACATACCAGAACAAGCAACTGAAAAACTAGTACAACTGTGGATCGGCAGCAACCACCTAAGGCAAATCTCACCCTAAGCTCCTGGACCCTCCAGGGGATCCAACAAAAAACTCGACAATGATGAACCTCTAACACCTTGGAAGGACTAGGACCTGATACTACTACAAGAAACCTAGGCCCAATCAACAGTTCCTCTAACAGGTTTCAAAGAGTTCCAAAAATGGCAATTAAAAACAACAGTTACGGACATCCTAAGGGTGGTCTTTCCATCTATGTCTCAACATTGCTACAATATACATCAGAAGAAATAGCACTCAAAGACCCCTGGGCCGAATCACTCTGTCTAAACATTCTTGACCACCGCAAAGGTCTTCTGCTTCTGATCGTCAATTTTTACATCAACCCTTGCAATTCAAGGAAGAAGGAGATGCTGAAAGACCTCACACTAATGCTAACAGATCTCAAACTAGGCCACTTATCAGGAAACATAATATCAGGTGTCTTCAACACAAACTTTTTGGTGCAGCGATTGGTCGCAAGGCCAACATCCTGGACACCGAGTATGACCTCACAATGCAAAATCTTCCCCCAAACCCTCGGTGGAACACCACTGCAGAAATCTTCCTAAATTAATGCTATGTACTGGACCTGAGGCTTGTCAAAGGCCGCTTTCAGAGTGATTCCCCACCCAGTTGGACAAAGACTGTGGGTAACTCCATCTCCTATAAGTACATCAGAGATTTTTTCCTAGGCAATCCTTAGATAGTGAACTCCGGCCACAAAACATCTACTTCAACATAACTCCCTAGAAATTGGGGGCAGCCCCACACACCAGCTTTGGTGCGGTGACAGAAAATCTAAAATGGTTAAAATGGGTCCATGAAATTGGTCAAGAAATATCAACACAGATAAAGGACCTACCAAAGAATGTATTGCTAGCAGGCAGCACACCGATCTCACAGTGGATTGATATCATAGAACAAATCCTGCTGGAATTCCAAGGCAAATCACCATCACGCTTCAACCCTGGTAACCAACCTTCAACTAAACTCAGACTGACAGAAAACCTGAAGTTGCTTAAAAGAAACGTTAATTGCGAAATATGCGCCCTTGTAAAGCAACCGTCCTCAATCTCAGCCAGACACAGCCTGAGCAAAGGAAGATCACTGTTCAGGGAAGCTGTTTGGCGTGTCAGAAAGGAACAAAACAAGGTCTTCTGGATGCAACTGTTAACAACTAGCAAGTAAAAAAACCCAAAACAATTCTGGTCACCAATCAACTTTGCCACATTTATGTCCTAGAAGATTTGTTAACGAGTACATCTCTGAACCCATGGGGGCCTCATTCCTTACGGCTCACTTCTCCACACACTTGACATGCTCATTGCCTCTCAGCACACTGCTAAGCAAACCACCATTGTCTCAGAACACAAGTCATTCCTTCAATGCATCATCTTTTCCCTTAATTACTTGCAACGTGGAAGAACGCTGTATCATCAAACTCAGATGACTGCGGAAAGATGGTGCTCTTGGCTCCAGTGGGCTACAAACTGCTCTGTTAACCTCCGAGCCTGCACTATGGTCCGAGATACTAGCTCCACTGTTTAAATACTAACAGCTAACACCATCCCAGACTCTTGGAGAGGATACATTATCCAACCAATCTTTAAAGAAGGTTCTAAATCAGACCCTGTCACTATTGGTTCATTACACTAATCCACACTGGCACCAAGACATATGCAAGCCTGCTCCTTGATGACCTTAGAACATGGGTGAAAGTATTTTATTTATTTATTTATTTATGCGATTTTATATAGCGCAAACTTTACCCGAGGGTGTCAGAGCGCTTTACATAAGAACCAGTTGAAAAACATAAGGACTTAGGATTACATGCGTTACATAAAGGATACAAACAGAAAAAAAAAATGCAAATGTACAAGATGTAAAGTCACACAAGAAGGAGATACAAATGGATATACTCTAAGATTCACATAGGAATGGTAGATAGTAAAAAGGTCTACTGCATATACTAGTGATTAGAGTTATCTCTATATATATGGTGAGGCGAGACCGGCCTACGGGTAGAGGGGGGGAATAGCTATTGTTTTTAAATCTCCATTATGCTGTCAACTTGAACAGCTAACGGTAACGGATAGTGAGGCAGGTGCCTTTACTATTAGGGTTAACGGTGGCACTACGTTAAAAGGCTTCTTGATCTACAGACCTCCAGGCCCATGCACCCGGTTTTCGGACAGCTTGGTGGAGGGGATTACGGAGGCTGCCCTACGTAGAGATAAATTCCTTATTTTAGGGGATCTGAACATGCATTTTGAAGATCCACTGGATAGAGGGGCGGCGGGTCTCTGCCAGGAACTGCAGTCACGGCAGCTTGACCTGAGAGTAAGGACCCCTACGCATCAGCAGAGCCATCTATTGGGCCCGATATTCGCAAATTGGGGGGAAGTGGTGGTAAATCCCTCTGTTCTGGTTCCCTGGTCGGATCATTTCCTTGTGCCCTTTGTGGTGGGCATTCCGGGAAGAAGAGTACTGGATCGGCCACTCCCTAACTACCCTAGCCGGAAATGGGCAAAATTCTCACAGGTTAAGTTTAATGAAGCACTAACTAAAGGAGGAAGGCCGGGTGGGATGGATGCAGAAACCGCTAGGAGTAATCTAGATGAGCGCATAATAGAGGCTTTGGATAACACGGCCCCACTCTGCTTGACCAACTCTGGGTGGCGTGCACAGAAAACAGCTCCCTGGTACAAAGATGATTTGCGCCGAGCTAAGGCGGAATGCAAACGTTTGGAGAGGCAGTGGAGGGTGGCCTTTCTGAGCCAGGCCAAGCAGGAGTATATAGCTAAGAGGAGGGCCTACCACGGGCTTATTAAAAGGGCAAAGGCAGCCTACTTTGCAAAGAGAATTGGGGATGCGGAAAACTCCGCAAAGGAGCTGTTTAAAATCTATAAGGCTATTTCCTCAGCCAAGTCCTCCACTGTTCCCGTGGATTGCTCAGCTGATTCATGTAACCGGATTGCAGAATTTTTTTGTGAAAAAGTGGCCAAAATCTACTCATCCTTTCCTGGGACAAACTAAAATGGGGTCTGAGTTTGTGGAAGTCGAAAGGGAAGTCAGGGGATTGTACGTTCTTGAGAACTTCACTACCCCTTCCCCAGAGGCATTAAGACAGATCTGCAGATCAATAAGGTCGGGTTCCCCTAGGGACCCTGCCTCACCGAAGCTGCTTATAGAAAGCCTATCAATCCTGGAGCCCTATATCAGACATCTGCTGGATGTATCCTTCAGGACGCACACGGTACCTGAAGGGTGGAAACAGGCGGTAGTGCTTCCCCTCCAGAAGAAACCCAATATTAGCTCTGAGAAAATGGAGAACCTTCACCCTATCTCATTGTTACCCTATCTGGCTAAAGTGGCGGAGAAGGTCGTGAACATCCAGCTGATGAAATACGTGGAGGAAGCCAATCTCCTACATTCTACACAGTTTGGGTTCAGACCCCGCCATTCCACGAAGTCAGCTCTGCTTATGGCTGTTGAGACCATCAGACAGGGAGTGGATGAGGGCCAAACCATGGCCCTGATCCTCCGGGATCTGAGCGCAGCATATGACACTGTAGCACACTACACCTTGCTACAGTGTCTGAATGAGGGTGGGATTTCGGGTGCTGTGTTGAAATGGATCCAGTCCTTCCTGTCGGACCGGGGTTTCCGGGTCAGGCAGGGAGACTGTTACTCCAGAGTGATTAGCTTGGGTCAGGGCGTACCGCAGGGTTCGTCCCTGAGCCCAACTCTATTCAATCTGTATGTCTCCCCGGTAGCAACTATAGTCGAGGGCTATGGGCTGTGTATTGTGTCCTACGCAGATTATTATTATTATTATTAACGAATTTCTGTACCGCGCACGGTTACCCAGGGGCATCCCAGCGCTTATAGAGGCCTAGAGCAAGCTGCCAATACAGAGCAGAAAGAGCTAAAATTATTCTGGAAATAGATAGGTTTTCAGATGTTTCCGGAACCTGAGAAGATTTGGTTCAGAACGTAGTGAGAATGGGAGGGAGTTCCAGGCCCGCGCTGTATGGATGGAATAACTCCTGCCAATTCTCTTTGTCTGATGGAGGTGTTTGTTGTCAGAGCGTAGAGCTCTTGTGGGCTTGTAGGGCCGAATCATGTCCTTCAGAATGGCTGGTCCTTTCCCCTGTATGCTCTTGTGAGCAATGCAGAGGGCCTTGAAGGTCACTCTCTCTCTGACAGGGAGCCAGTGGAGTTCTTTTAAAGCAGGCCTGGCTGACTGCCTGGCCGGAACGTTCCGCAGCAGCCTTGCTGCCGCGTTCTGCACTTGTTGCAAGATCTTGAACGTTGACTCCGGTGCTCTGAGAAAGAGCGCATTACTGTAGTCCAGGCGTGAGATGATTAGACCTTGGACTAACAGCTTCCGGGAGAGTTCTGGTAACAGGGGGGGAACCTTACGGGCCGACCGGAGCATTCCATAACACACGCCAGCGGTCTTCTTGGCGTGTGTCCTAAAGGACAAATCTGGCTCCAGCCAGACCCCCAGGCTCTTGATCTCCTTCTTTGGGTCAGGCGGGGTGCCCATGCAGTTGGGCCAGCTGCTCGGCGAGAGGGCAAAACTTGACTGGCCCAAGATCATCAGCTCTGTTTTTGAGCCATTCAATTTGAGCGATGACCTGGACATCCAATCAAACACCTCTCTCAAGCATGAATGGAGCGTCTCAGCTGGGTGTCGTCCACATAGCTTATGGTCTTCAAGCCAAACGGAGACACCACACCCTCCAGGGGTGCCATACACACGTTGAATAACGTGGGGCTCAGGGATGAGCCCTGGGGCACCCCTCAACGAAGTGGGAGGGGAGGAGATTTTGCGTTTCCTTCCCAAACCTCGAAGGTACGCCCCTCCAGAAAGGAGGCCAACCATTCCAGGGCCACTCCTGTGACACCCGACTCAGCTAGATGTTGTATCAGCACTCCATGATTGACGGTATCGAAGGCCGCACTAAGGTCCAGGAGGATCACTGCCACTGACCCCCCTGCGTCCAAAGTGCTTCTGGCCTCCTCTACCACTGCTAGCAGAGCCGTGTCAGTTCCATGACCCGGTCGGAATCCCGTCTGGGAGTCCCTCAACCGGCCATTCTCCTCGAGAAAGTTGGATAGCTGACGGTTTACCAACCTCTCGGCAACCTTACTAACCCCTGGTAGCAAGGAAATCCAAGCCGGGCTTCTTCAGAAGCGCTTTAACGACCGCACTTTTCCAGTCCGGCGGCACAGTCCCGTGAGCGAAGGAGAGATTGACCAGATCGGTCAAGGGCTCTCCTATCGACAAGGGGGCCTGCTTTAAATACCGCATTGGGACTGGGTCCCGAGGTGAGCCACTTTTCAAGCTCCCGAGGACCTTCAGTACTTCGCCTGAGGTTACAGGGCCAAATGACGTTAATAGTTTTTCCGAGATGCTCAAGTCCTCAAAAAAGGCCGAAGTCCCCATCACCGGGGGGAGAGAGCTAACAATGGTATCAATTTTATTCTTAAAGTAAGTGGCCAATTCCAGACATTTTTCCTGTGGTCTGTTGTGGACAAGAATGGGATCAGGCGGTTTAAGAAGCTCCTTCATCACTAGAAAAGCTTCCCTGGATGAGGACGCAGCGTGCTTAACTCTCTCCCCATAAAAGGAGGCCTTTGCAGCACGTATTGCGAGTTTGTATGTCCTTAGTTCCATGCGATATTTTTCCCTGCTATCTGTCTCCGAGTTCCTCCTCCATGATCTCTCCGCCCGTTTGCAATTCTTTCTCAGGGTTCTGAGCTCTAGGGTATACCATGGGGCGGACCCCACTCTCTTATCCCTAATAAGCATCTTCTTGAGTGGAAGCACATGGTCCACTGCGTTGGTCAGCCAGTTCCTCACCGTGGCATCTGCAGTCACCGGATCCCGACCCTTCTCAGGCTGGGTGCCCTCCAAACCACATTCCAGGCCTCTACAGGGAGCCTTGACCATGCCCTGTCTATTCTAAATTTCCTGGGTGGGAGAGTATCATCACACTTTACCTCCCAACTAGCCATGATCAATGAGTGGTCGGACCAAGGAAGAGCGAGGGGGGGCATAGCTGATATACCCGCCATATTCGCGAAGAAAGGGTCCAGAAGATGCCCTTTAACATGTGTGGCCCCAGTGTTTATCAATTTCATCTGCAGGGCGCTCAACTCGCTCATCACATTAGTTGCTATTGGGTCAGTTGCTTCATCAAAATGGCAATTGGGATCTCCCAACAGGATGAAGTTAGACGAGGCCGAAGCCAGGAGCGTGGTGGTTTCCATTAGTGAAGATGTAAAATCACCCACACTCCCAGGTGGCCAGTAGACTAGGAGGCCTGTCAGCGTGCAGGTAGGAGAGAATTGAAGGGAGAATTGGCAGCTCTCACAGTCTTTAACCCCTGCCTCCCGTGCCTTACAGTCCAGTGACTCCCTGTAAATATTGGCCAGACCCCCCCCCCCCCCCTCCCTATGCCTCTATCAAGATGGTAGATCAAGTATCCCGGCGCCAACGCTGTAACCACGTCCGGACCCGAGGTGTCAGATAGCCAAGTCTCAGTAAGAAACAAGGCATCAACCTTGTGGTCCAGGACTAGGGAGTAAATCTCCGTAGCATGGCAGGGGTGCGACCTGCAGTTCAGCAGGGCGAGACGACGCAAGGTGGTAGGGGTAGTTTCTCCTAATCCTGGTTGACAAACTCTACATCCCCTAAAGCGCTTTCCCCCTTTTGCAATATAGCAGCATGTGTCATACTTAGGTATTCTATAGGATATAAGTTCATCCTTCGTGTATCTGATCCTAATGGCTTGTTGGGGGCTCGCATCGGGCATAGCAGCTGGCCCTAGTCCCGTCTGGGCCCGGACGGGCACAGACGGGCTTAACTCTGGCGGAACTCCGGCGCGAATCCGGCGCGTCCGCTGCACGCGTCCGCTGCGCGGAGCCATAAGGGACTGTTTTTATAGGGCGACTAGACCGCTCGGCGAATGTGACCCCACCTAAGATGGCCGCCAAAACCGGATCGAGCCCGGGACCTGGTCGAAATGCACCACCCAGGGATCGGGGACCGAGGGAAATGCCTTAATGAATTCTAAGCCCTAAAGAGGGTAGGAGCGTTCAATTAAAAGATTCTAAAAGATATTTTTTAAAATTCCTTAGCCTAAGTCCTAAATGTAGTGCAAATGCAGGGGGGGGGGGGATCGGACACAAAGGAAAAATCAAGAGCAGTTTTTTACAAGCTAAAACATGCAGCTGGTCATTTCCCTATCGCGTGCGCCCGGTGTTGCTGCAGACAGCTTCAGAGCATGCATGCAGGAGCTTGCGTCTTGGATGTCGACCAACTGCCTGAGGCTGAATGGTAGCAAGACGAAGGTGCACGTGGTGTGGGTGGGCCTGTCTGTGTGGTCATCGGCGTGGTGGCCTTCCTGTTTGGGTCCGGCTCCTACGCCATGTCAGCAAGCAAAAAATGTGGGTGTCTGGCTCGATGCTGAATTAACTTTTGTGCCCCAGATTAGCCGGGTGGTGGGGGTGTGCTTTGGTGTCCTGAAAGGCCTACGGAAGGTCATGGAACTCCTTCCAATGGAGGCTAGACGGACACTGGTGCATGCCCTTGTCACCGCTCGACTGGATTATGGTAATCTCCTTTATCTGGGTACTATGGTGAGGAGCCTTGATCGCCTACAGGTGATACAAAATGCTGCTGCCCGTCTGGTCCTGAGGTTGCCTAGAAGATGGGCATCAAAGGCCGCATTGCAGGCACTTCACTGGCTTCCGGCGAGGAGTAGAATTGAGTTCAAGGCTCTGTGCACATGCCACCGGATTATTGCTGGCAAAGCACCGGAGCCGTTACAGAGCCTTATTACTCTTTATAAGCCCACTCGGGCCCTTAGATCCTCTGGCTCCGGTCTTCTGGTGGTTCCCAAAGTAAAAAAGGCGCGCATCGGGGCAGGTCTTTTTGATTGCTGGCAGCCAGAAGCTGGAATAAACTCCCGATGGAACTGCGCCTGGAACTGCTAGAGTCGAGGTCTAGGGGAAAACTTAAAACCCACCTATTTGTGCAGTAGACTGGCTACGTGAGCTGCTGCGGTAGTGCTGTTTTCCACTCATAGCGTGGGGACACGCCGGTGTGCGTAACCAGGCGCTCTATAAGCTTCCCTATTATTGTTATTACTATTATTATTATTATTATTATTATTATTATCATACATAGGGAAGGGATACACATGGATATACTCTAAAAGTCACATAGGAATGGTAGAGAGCACAACGGTCTACTGCATGTACTAGTGATTAGAGTTATCTCTATATACATAGGGAAGGGATATGACTGGATATACTCTAAGAGTCACATAGGAATGGTAGATAGCACAAAGGTCTACTGCATATACTAGTGATTAGAGTTATCTCTATATACATCGGGAAGGGATAAAAACGGATATACTCTAAGAGTCACATAGGAATGGTAGAGAGCACAACGGTCTACTGCATATACTAGTGATTAGAGTTACTGTCTATATACATAGGGAAGGGATATGACTGGATATACTCTAAGAGTCATATAGGAATGGTAGAGAGCACAGCGGTCTACTGCATATACTAGTGATTAGAGTTATCTCTATATACATAAGGAAGGGATATGACTGGATATACTCTAAGAGTCACATAGGAATGGTAGATGGTACAAAGGTCTACTGCCTATACTAGTGATTAGAGTTATCCCTATATACATATATATACATACATAGTAGATTTCCTAAGGCAGAGTTCCATTAAGTGGGGTCGGAGGGGGGACATAGTCACAACACCAAGGGAGGGTGGGAGGGATTCGAGTGTATGGAGAAAAGGCAAAAGAGAGAGGGGAAGAAACATTTGAGGATCCTCAAGGCGGAAAAGAGGGAAAAGGGTAAAAGACGAGGGAATGGACAAGATGACGGGTCGGAGACCAGAGAAAAAAACGTCAGAGAACAGCAGCAAAATGGCGGGCAGGACAAAGGGAAAAGTAAAGCAGTCCATGAGAGACTGTGGTCCACAATTGCAGTGCCTCAGGTGTTTCCCGTACCCGGAGCTGTAATTATGGTCATACGATTCTCCAAAGCGTCTTATAGGAGTGCCCCTAGTCAAAATAAGGTGCCCTGTCCGGCCTGATGCCTGCTTGTAAAGGTGCACTCTGGTGCTACATGGAATCGAGCTCATCATGTGTGGTCTCGGCCATCTTGGAAGCAGGCAGACCTCGTGTCATCTGCCTTTGAGCCGGTGTCCCCCCTTGCAGTGCTATGTCAATACTCAGGGTGACCTCCAGAGCGGGCTCCCTGGATGCTCAGTGCTGTGCGTGGCCTCCGCTTCAATCAGTATTCAGCCCAAGGGTGCCTTTGTTGCGATGTCAGCCGCCGCCCACCATCTTAAAGTCAGGCACTGTGTGGGGGCACTACTTCGGTGCCCCGGTCCGCCCCGCAACTGGCCTGCAAGTCTGGCTCACCGCTACAGCTGGTGTGCGCTCCGTGCCAGCACCCGACGGGTGTTCTCTTCCCAGATCGCCGCAGCCCGCCGGTGCGCTCCCTGTTGCACGCGCGTCAGGACGCACACCGCTCCGCTGACTATGCCTTCCTGACGACCCTCACAGGTCAGGGTCCCTCCGGTGCTCCGGTTATTTTATGGCGAGGGCTGCTTGTTACACCGATTACCTCAGGCACGGTCCGTTGCGGCCATTCCCTGCCGTTGCTGCCAAGATGGCGGTCTTTGTCCACGGCGTCCACAGATATCTCCCTCCATTACAGTCACCACTGCTCCACTTGCCCTGAAACTCGAGCCAGACATGCTCTGGGGTATCGGACAGCAGAAGTCCCCTCTATGGCGCAGTCTGTAGGCTGAATGGCGGCGGTATCCCCCCCGAACAGGAGACACAGGTCGAGAGCCGAGGCGGATCACCTCTGCCTCGGCTCCCCATAAATCAATGCAGCTTCAGAGACAGTTGCGGCACTACAACAAATCTGAACATCAATCTCACTTGAAAAGGTTTAAACAATACCCAATATTTCAAATATCCACCAAAATGCCCACAGTGTTGAGCACCAATTTGTAATTTGAGGCATTCCTCAGTATTAAAGGGCCCACAACTGTTTCCCAAGAGCAGAAAGGCATGAGAACTTTGGACCTATGTACTAATATGCTGAGTCACAAATTGTACATTTGCTTGGAGTGGCAAAATGACCAATTTGGAACCATCTGCGAATAGCTAGAAATGCAGCAGCGTCGGCCTGCAGAGAGCAGCAGACCACTAACTTTGCTCTCTCACACATGAAACGTTTTTTTCTATCAGCAGCACATAATACACTACTTGATGCTAAATTGAAACAGACTTCTCCTACATTATAACCACTTTACAAAGCCCAGTGTAAATCTATGAGAATAGGCTACGATTGCAATAATAAGTAAGAGATCAGGGAAGCCAATGTGTTACAAAGTCTGAGAATTTTAGTAAAAATACTTTAAGGTCTATAATAGATGGGCTGTGTTCTGCAGTACTACCAATAAAATGTGTCACTGGTAATTGGCTGATATATACAGGTCTCCAAGTCCTCTGCCCTAGGTTGGCATCAAAGTGCAGTCCTCTAACCACATATGAGAAATCCTGACGTTTTTGGCTCTTCGTGATAACGAATAGGCCGGTTCATGAGGAGATCTTGCTGCCCACATCAAACGCCAATGCAAAGCTCCAGGGAACCTAACTCTCCTTGTTTTAGTGTCTTCTAGCAAAAACTGTCAACGCGAGACCTGCACTTCGCCCTACAGAATCAACAGCCCACAGTGACCGGCAATACAAAGCTCCCGCAAGTACCGTCCATGATGCCTGGTCTGCTCGTAATACTACAGCAACGGCCATCAGTGACCTATCCCTGCTCCTCACAGCCTCCTCCACTGCAAACTGTACTCTTCACGCCACACTTTGAGAACATTTTCAGCTGGACTAACCTGGTTCCTGTATCTGGCCCTTGCGCCAAGGCGTTCGGCCTGAACTTATGACTTTCACTTGGTCTGGCACGACCACAAAACCGTGAGTGGCGCTTTATGCTTTTGGCGCTATACTTACCGTAAATCTTTGAAATTGCATATCTCTGGGTCTACTGATTTTTTATTTGTCATTTTGGTGTATGCTAATTTATTAAACTTCACTCTATATTTCTAAATTGGTGTGGGACTTTTCTTGTGTTGCATTTTCACTTTAGTACTGTTTGTGTGCAGCATAAATATTTTAGACGAGTGTTTTTGTACCAAGCTACCAGATGGTTAAGCACAGATTAATTTAGTGACTTTGGTGGTTTAAATTGACAAGGTTTGTAGTTGTTGTTTGAGTAGGGTTCCGCCCCAATCATTACCTTAATTTCTTATTTGATGTAAATGTTAAATTCTGTGCTCCAAACTAAAATCTATCCAAGTACAGTTCTGCATACGTTAACACTGCATCCTTCAGAAACACTAGCCGTATTGATCTTTGGCAAAGAAATGTATAAACTCCGGTGGTTATATTTAGCTTCAGTGCTCTAATGTACTTCACCAGTAGTCCAATCATGAGGAAACATATTAGGAAGCATCTCTGGAGGCCTCAGTACTGATCCATCTGTACTCCAAGAACGTAATCATTAACAAAAGGTTATCCAAAATCCGACAAAAAAACAGGGAAATTGTGCAGACAAAAAAAACTGTATGTATCCTATCATACTCCATCCCAATAATATAGGGACTTCTGAAGCCACGGTTAGGGTTTCACACATGTTCTTATTTTAACCAGTGTTCCCATTCAGAATACAACAATTATCTTTTGAATATTAAGCTAGTTTGTCAATCTGCAAATATTTATTTGTGAATACACAAGAACGTAAGTCCCTGATAACTGTTCCATCCCTTCCATTTTTCGTTTGTCCTTGAAAGATCCCCTGCTTTTTGGTCTTTGGGTACAGCTAAGGGCCCTTTCACCTTGAGGAACACCTCAAAATATAAATTGATGTGCATCAGAACGACCATATGGTTGTACCCCGAGAGGGATATCTTAAATTCAATTCTTCATCCTGTATTTGCAAGGGAGTAGCCACCCTTTATACCTATTACACAAGCCCTTCCTATGTTTACTTTATTTATTTTTTGCAGTTGTATGCAGCACGAACTCGACTGGAAGGCACTGGATCACTTTACATGAATACCAGTTACATTGCACAAAGAAACATTTATTTTTTTGTTGGCACGGGGAGATTCAGTGATTAATCCAGAATCACATATTGTTCAGCAGAAGCCAAGACTCCAACCTGGTTCCCCAGCTCCAAAGTCGGCAGCTCTGGTCGTTGTGCCACATCCTCTCCTCAGTTTCTGGAATGGCACTAGCTAACACAGGTGACCTTCTAGCTCGGTCTACTCTTATAAACTGCCAAAAGGCTAGAGGCCTATTTTGTGTATATGTGAGGTTGGTGAACATGCTATAGAGCAATGCTTCAGTAGGCTTTTGCGAATATTAGAATGAGTGTGTACTGTAAAGCCTTCTCTAGGACTGGTGGAATTCATTGTTCGTGAATGTTTAATTTTGGGTAAGAATAGCTTTTGCAAGTTGAAAGATGAATGCCGCCTACATAAGACAATGCAACCCTCCCCCCCCCACACCTCTTCTTTATGCTTGCTCTGAGAGGTTTAAGCAGGCATTTGCGTGTAAGGAGAGTCCCTGTGTGTGTCATGCACGGGCCCAGCAGAGGCCTCTTTCATGCTGGGAGAAGACTTTCCCCGACTCCTCTCTGAAGATGGATTTTCTGTCTAAGCTGATGTGCTGGGTTGTAGAACTGTAAAGATGAACAGATGTTAATTATCAGTGATCAGTTGCCAACACAATGAATCTGAGAAAATAAGCTCTAGCTTGCTAAACAGTTTTGGATCTGCATTTTGATTCCAGAATGTGGAGTCGAATGCTACCCATCTCCTGTCGTCCAGGAGCATGACTGGATTTCTAGCTGATGCCCTGCTCCCCTGCCACACAGCTGCTTCTGAACTTGTCTATGTGGAAGCCTTAGCCAGTCCACAAACATCAGGTAGAAACCTTCTCTTGCTCCCCTCAGAGACTGGAGTAGAGCCACCCATGAAATGTATAGGTACAGTTGAACGTTGTTGTGACTCTGCCTGGTGAATACACCCACTCCTTCAATGCCTCTCCTGTTCATATTTTATATTTCTTTTGGCCCTACCATCCCAGTGGCATAGATAGCAAGAGTGAAAGAAGTCTTTGTGAGCCCAGTGGATTTATTGACGCCTTTAGGCTCCTCGCAATGTGTCGCTGGGCCAGACAGTGGTGGGATCCATTCCATAATTCAAGTTACCTGCCGAGTCCTTCACTCAAGGCCCCCCAGGAAGTGAGAGATATGCATGTTTGGCACCAGCCATTATTTAAACCAATGGCTTCTAGATCACAGCATAAGTCGATGGTGCACGATTAATTCACTGAGCCATCTTTCCAGCATAACTAAGCGTGTTTGATTTTGATATAAGAAAAGTCTTCACAATGGCATATTTCTGTTTTTGTTATTGCAAAATATATTATGTAGATCTTTCTCACACACATATTGAGACTGTTCTGGGTGCATTCTCGATTGCCACCGTGATGCATGGAAAGGACTGGTTAGAGAAATGGATGCACAGAATTGAGTGAGACGGGTTACGATTGGACAACAAAACGGCCTAATGTCTTGAAATGACTGTTCTTAGATCATGGGAAAAGGTATGAAGCAGAGAAAGCTACAGACCCATTTTTTTTAACTTCCATTACCGAGCTGTACACGTACACAGAAATTGCAATTTTATAGCACATGTAAAAATATTTGTTACAGAGTCAGTTTTCGGGTGGCTGCGGGGCTCCTCAATTGAACCGTTTTCTTTCTTTCGATGCAGTTTAAATAGTAAAATAAACATCTCAGCGAAAATACGTTCATCTTCGCCATTATTGGCACTCTGGCACAGTAGTCAGGGCGGGAAAGGGCAACAAGCTAGACACTCATTTTCAACAGGGTAATAGAGGTGCTGCTTTCTCCCGGAAATGTTTCGAAAAATGAGAATACTTGGTTTAGACACAGTCGAAGTTTTCAAATGTGCTGGATAAAACCCTGTAGGCTTTCGAGAGAGCTCAGTTCACGACATGAAGTAATATTTTGAAAGTCTGAACAGGAGCATCATCCTTCTGCAGTAATAAGTACATTTTTGTTGTTCTATGGTATATTTTGCCCCCACAGAATGATCAACATAAATCCTGTGCCTGACAGGAAACAAAAACAGTTTACAGTGCTGGAAGAAATAATGTCAATCACTGTTCCTGTGGCACCGAATATCACGTGAGATTGACTCTGTGACAAAATACTCTTCTAGAAGAATTTTGAAAATTATATGCCAGCATGCTGCCATCTTTTGCCAAGATGTGACAATAATATACATCAATATGCTGCTCAAATATCCCTCGGTGCACACAATAGGGCCAAGGTTCTGACAATATCAGTGTGCATTGCACAGACCTATTGAGGGAACTCTATAAGGTTTTGGCCTGACCATAAGTTGTCTGAAAAAATACGGAGTGCCCGATTCACAAAGAGCCCCCGCAGTCGTGGCTGAGTATCCGCACTCGAGACGAACCCCCCACACTGCAGTTTCTCATTGCGGTGGACAGAGCGCCCGTTTCACAAAGAGCCCCCGCAGTCGTGGCCGAGTATCCACACTCGGGACGAAACCTCCGCACTGCAGTTTCTTTACTGCGGTGGACGGAGTGACCGATTCACATAGAGCCCCCGCAGTCGTGGCTAAGTATCCGCACTCGAGACGAACCCTCCACACTGCAGTTTCTCATTGTGGTGGACAGAGTGCCTGATTCACAATGAGCCCCCGGAGTCGTGGCCGAGTATCCACACTCGGGACGAAACCTCCGCACTGCAGTTTCTTTACTGCGGTAACAGAGTGACTGATTCACATAGAGCCCCCGCAGTCGTGGCTGAGTATCCGCACTCGAGACGAACCCTCCACAGTGCAGTTTCACATTCTGGTGGACGGAGTGCCTGATTCACAAAGAGCCCCGCAGTTGTGGCTGAGTATCTACACTCGAGATAAAACCTCCGCACTGCAGTCTCTCATTGCGGTGGGCGGAGTGCCCGATTCACAAAGAGCCCCCGCAGTCGTGGCTGAATATCATCACTCGAGATGAACCCTCCACACTGCAGTTTCTCATTGCGGTGGACAGAGTGCCCGTTTCACAAAGAGCCCCCGCAGTTGTGGCCGAGTATCCACACTCGGGATAAAACCTCGCCACTGCGGTTTCTTTATTGCGGTGGACGGAGTGACCGATTCACATAGAGCCCCAAGTCGTGGCTGAGTATCCGTACTCGAGACAAACCCTCCACACTGCAGTTTCTCACTGCGGTGGACGGAGTGCCTGATTCACAATGAGCCCCCACAGCTGTGGGTGAGTATCCGCACTCGGGACGAAACCTCCGCACTGCATAGTCACATCAGGGCCACAGGAAGTCCCCCGCCCCCACATGCCCAAACCCGCAAATGATACACAGACACCGTGTTAGGTTTGGGAAAAAATTGCTGCAGGTTTATTACATACAACATATGTAATGATGGTGGGTTAACTTACGGGCGATCCTGGGCAGGCCGCATTCTCGCCACCTGCCCGCCTGTTGAGCCAAACAGCACAGGGCGAACCACCCAACTGCTGTACAATTAACATATAAATACTGACATGCCCATTGCGGGGCGTGACTAGGCAAACCCCCGGTTGCACAGGCCCACAACCGCCCGAAGGATTACTGGGGCGCCGACATGAATTCCTGCACCTCCCATGAGGTTACAGGTTAGGCTCTGGCACCCCTATGTGCCCGCTGAAGTACATCGTTTGCACCTCTCTTCTTCCGGATCGCCCAGTAACTCCGCCTGCAACGAGAAATAAACACATTAAACTCCCCCAAAACCCCCTCATACTGACAATCTGGGTTCGAGGAAGGGAGGGGAAAAGAGTGTCCCGAATAGCACACAACGGCGTCCGGAGCGGCAAAGAGGCCCTCCAACGGGGTACAGGAGCTTAAGTACCCATGGAAGCCCCTCCCCGCCGCCCCGGACGAGATTCACCGCCAGCCGCCTCCTCCAACCAGTGAGGAGGATAAGCTGAACATCCTGCTGGGGGCGGGACAGCCCTCCGAGACTAGGAGCCCGCCCTCTCAATGGCCACTGCGTGGCCTCGGGCAGGCGCATAGTCACATCAGGGCCACAGGAAGTCCCCCGCCCCCACATGCCCAAACCCGCAAATGATACACAGACACCGTGTTAGGTTTGGGAAAAAATTGCTGCAGGTTTATTACATACAACATATGTAATGATGGTGGGTTAACTTACGGACGATCCTGGGCAGGCCGCATTCTCGCCACCTGCCCGCCTGTTGAGCCAAACAGCACAGTGGCAAACCACCCAACTGCTGTACAATTAATATATAAATACTGACACACCCATTGCGGGGCGTGACTAGGCAAACCCCCGGTTGCACAGGCCCACAACCGCCCGAAGGACTACTGGGACGCCGACACGAATTCCTGCACCTCCCATGAGGTTACAGGTTAGGCTCTGGCACCCCTATATGCCCGCTGAAGTACATCGTTTGCACCTCTCTTCTTCCGGATCGCCCAGTAACTCCGCCACAGCCTGTGCGGTGGTACCCGCTGCCGCACAGGCCCCCCCACCATTGCTACCTTTGCTACCTGCAACCTTTGCTCATGAGTGCTTCTTTCAAGTCCAGCAGGAAGAGGTCTAAGCCTACGGGCGTGAGGTGAACACCATCATCCTCGAAATAACCCTTCACTTTGTCCTGAATCATGTCATGTTTGATGAAGCCTAGACCTCTGCGCTGGGTGAACTTTTTCATGGCCGCATTGATCCGCCTCCTAGATCTCTCAATTGCCTCACAGGACTTAGCACTCCGCCAGGATCTCCTAGGCACTATTTCGGACCACCAGACCTCGCATTCCCGCAAAAGGCCACTGGTGATGCCCAAATCGGTCTTCATTTTAAGAAGTAGAGTGGATTTCCCCAAGTACATAATGTCATTGCCACCCAGGTGGATTATCAAGTGATGGGGAGGTGGTCCACCCAAGGCAAGGGCCTCCCGAAGCCGAAAGAGTAAGCTATGCCAACGCATGCCCGGGAAACCCCACCACACACAGTCTATACTCGTGAAGGTACTAGTCCACTGCCTGACGGCTGCCCATCGCGCCAATCTGTCGACCATAGAATGCCCCATGACCCATACACGTGAACCTGTCAAAGAAAGACGCAATATGTTCAAGGGTGTTTATTGAGTCAATCACAAGAAAAACAAAACGCACAACAAAACACAGCAAACAAAGCACAAAATTAAAACATAAGCGGAATCAAGGCCTAATGTAACTTCTATAGCAAGCTGATTCCCAGCGCCCAACAGACTGAACCTGAACTGGCAGCATACCAGCGCGAAAGGCCGATGTGGCCGCCCCTATACGGAAGGAATGGCTAGAAAACTTCTTCCCTTGCACTAACAGACCAGCCCTGTCCAGGCAGGCCAACATGATTTTGTCCATCTGGTATTTAGTCAAGGGGCTGAGGTCAGCATGTACAAAAAGGTAACCCGGCCCAGCAGGCCGCATAGCAAGGAAGGCCCGTAGGACCGACACCGGGCAAAAACGGGGATCCCCAAGGGGGGAGAGCCTGATAACAGACCCTTTTCCAGCTTGATCTGTCTTAGATCGCCTCAGCGTGATGGACAACCCACTCGCAAAAGTGATATCCTCCAGTCCCAGCGCATCCCCAGAGATATCTGTCTTAGAGCGGGCCACCAGCTCACTACTCCTGAAGGCCCCAAAGAATGCTAGGGTAAAGACTGCAGAGAACAGGGCTGCTTCATACTGCGAGTGCACAACTGCACGCAACACTTGTAACATAGCCTGTAGCGATGGAAAATCAATAGGGGACCTTCTCATCTGGGACCCTGGGATCCTCCCGAGCCCAACCCTTCAAAGCGGCCCTAATCACAAAGGATTTGGCAGGATCAGTCCCCCCACACAATCTAGCCTCATGGCTAATGGCCGCTAAGTGGCCGCAAACCCAGGAATGGGACTTTTTTTGCTTCTTAGCCCACACAACGAATGCCTGAACTCTACTCTCCATAGACAAAGCCTGCAAGCCCAGGTCAGAGATGACTTTATTGAAAGTAGCACGGTGACTCGCATAGCGTTTCCTTGTGCCCAGCGCTAAAGATTTCTCTCCTAGTTCTCTCAATTGCTGCTCCACTCCAAGATGTGCCAAAGCCCTGGTGCAAAGGGGGTCATCTCCTCTCTCGCCTGAGGGCAAGCTGCCCGGAAACGATCCAACTGCAAACGAGAAAGAGCGTCAGCTGCGACATTAGTGACCCCTGCAATGTGTCTAGCTCTAAATTCAACATTGCAGCGCAGGCACCTGCTCGCCAATTCCCGGAGTAGAGACAGCACTAGCGGACAGCTGGCAGATAGACCATTGATTGCCTGCACGACCGCCATATTGTCAGACCAAAACAAAACCTTCCTATTGGACAGAGTCTCAGGCCAAAGGTGTAGAGAAATCACAATGGGAAAGAGTTCCAGGACAGTAATGTTAGCAGTAATACCACGCTTGCGCCAAGCATTGGGCCATCCCTGCGCGCACCACAGCTCTCCCAGAATGGCACCAAAGCCCTCACGGCCAGAGGCGTCCGTGAACATGTTCAACTCAGGACTCTCCACCCACGGGGACCTCCATATCACTGTACCATTAAAATCAGATAAGAAGTCATCCCACATCTGCAAATCCTTCTTGAGTCCAGAGGTCAATCTAACAAAGTGATAATGCTTATGGACCTTGGCAGTAGCCCTGGCCAAGCGTCTCGCAAAAATTTGCCCCACCGGAATAACCCTAGCAGCAAAATTCAGCTTGCCTAGAAGACTCTGAATGACCCCCAGAGGTGCCTTATCCCTGCCTAGCAATGCATGAATGTCGTTCTTCAAGCCTACCACCTTCTCTGCCGGGAGACGAGACACTCCCTGGAGCGTGTTGAGCTCGATCCCCAGGAAGGTCGGCACCTGAGCAGGGCCCTCGGTCTTACCAGGCGCCAGCGGCACGCCTAAGCGACTGGCTAGTTCAATGAAACAGTCCAGGCCCTCCTGACACTCCTGCGTGCCCTCCCTTCCAATGAAAAGGAAGTCGTCCAGGTAATGTGACACTGCTGTCACTTTGTATTCCTCTGTGAGGGCCCACTGCAAGAAGGTGCTGAAGGCCTCGAAGAAGGCACACGAGACAGCGCAACCCATTGGCATACACTTATCAAAGTAGTACCCCCCATTCCACTTGAAACCCAGCAGATGCTGGCTGTCAGGGTGTTCAGGTAACAAGCGGAAGGCTGCCTCAATGTCTGCCTTCGCTAGCCAGGCCCCCTCCCCTGCTCTCCTCACTAAGTCGATGGCCATGTCTAGGGAACAGTAAGAGACAGAGCAGGCCGCTTCTGGCAGCCATGAGTTGACGGAGTTCCCCACTGGGAAAGACAAGTTATGAATCAGCCAGTAAGCCCCAGGTTCTTTTTTGGGGACTACGCCCAAAGGGGACACCACAAAGTCAGGAAGGGGGGGGAAGGAAAAGGGCCTGCCACCCTCCCTAAGGCCACCTCCTTGCTAATCTTCTTGTCAACCACCTCAGGGAGCTCCCTGACAGATTTTTGGTTCTCGGCATCCCTGCTGACCCTGGGACCCTGATATGGGATCTTGAAACCTTGCAGGAAACCTAAAGTCAGGACATCCCTATCCTTTTCATTGGGATAAGCACGAAGGAGGGGCAACAGACTGGGTATGATGACTGGAGACGGGCCTTTTGAACTAAGGGGTTGAGGATCCCCACAAGGCAGCACAGAGATGGAACCCCCCTCTAGGGCTGAAGGAGTGGAAAGCGGAGTTGGAGGGGGGGCGCAGCAGGGGGGGGGAAAGGGGGTAGATGTGATCTTGGGGTCACTATTTATCCTTATTGGCAGCGCTGGCAGAGGAAGACCGCTTCTCGCAGGAAGACTCTGGGTGGGAACCTCCGCATTTGTTGCAAGCATGGGAGAATCTACATGCTTTTCCCCAAGTGCAATTCCCTGCATTGTACATCCTGCAAGTGGAAGAAACATTCTTCTTGGCGTACTGCCTGTTGAAACTGCCCCCCCCGCGCCCCCCTCGAAAGGACTGTCTGAAATTACTTTTCCTCTGAGTGAACGACTTATCATTTTCTGTCTTCTTAACCTGGACAACACTGTTGGCACCACTCTCTACTTTTCCTCTACCCATGTGTACCATCCACAGTCTCACTTCAACCTGGTCCCACTCCAGTTCTGGACAGACAGACAGACATTTTTTTGCGGAACTCACAATCATATAAGTACCACCCCATCCCAGTTGAGGCTTCAGCTTCATTGATTATGACACTGTCATACTGGAATAGACCTTGCGCCTGATCTGGGAAACGCTCCGTGATTACCGCTGCCAGGATGGCAAATGCCTGACGCCAGTTTTTAATTGTCTTTTCAGGCCAAGACTGAAAGCGCGCCTTCTTCTCCTCATCCTTGGAACCCATTCTTCTCACATCCACCCCATCCGCCCCCAGCATGAGGAGGGAAAAAATGTCTATAAATTCTCTACGCCAGATGCCCTCCTTCGCTGCCTGCGGGACCTGCCAGGCTAGGGAACATTTGCCAGACAAAAGAGGCGCCATAGTCATCAAAACTGTGGGCGCAGGAATGGCCACCTCAGAAGACGGGAGAGCCGCGGAAGCGATAGCTGGCAGGGGGGGAGGAGCGGGCGGGGTAACAGCCTGTGGCAGGGCAGTGGCCGCAGCGGGTGAGAGGGCCTCCTGGGACACACTCGGGGCCAACGGCAATACTTGGGTAAGAGGCGCTGAGGAAACAGACCTTTGAGCCATGCTGACAGGCAGTGCAACTACACCCGTCAGGGGACTAGCATTATCCCCCCCTTGAACAGAAATTCCCCCCCACACTTGAACCACGTCCGCCTCCCCTGCGGCATGAAGTGGCGCCGCAACTAACGGTGCTACAGTCTGAGAATGCATTAAATCAGGAGACTGCACAGGGGCAGCGCGCAGACCGGCTCTGATTTCCGACATGAACAAAGCCAGCGAGTCTGTAATCTTACCCAGATCTTCCCGGGTAGCAAATTCCACACTAGGCACCGCCGGGCGAGGGGGCGAGGGAGGGCACACCCGGATCACCGCCCGGGGGGATGCCGGGGCGTGCACAATGACATTCCTGACCGGGTCCGCCGCCCTGGTCTTAGTAGGGGTGTTAAAGATTAGACTGCAAACGTCAACATTATCGGCGCCATCTTGCCCCTTTTCGAGCCCATTCGTGCGCGTAAGCGGCAGCCATTTTGAGCACCATGGCTTCCCTGCCCCTCGCTGATAGCCAGCGCGTCTCTCTCTCTCTCTTAAACCTCGCAAGCATCCCCCGCACGCTGACAACCCCCGCTCTCTCATGCCTTGGGTCATAAACCCCTCTTCAGCGCAGCTTCACCACAGAATCCCATCCTGTTCCCAGCGCGACACCTCCCCTCATTCCTTTCATGGCCTCAGATCCTTTTGATGCAAACCCCCTTTCCCTGTGTCCCCGTTTGTCTTCCTTGTTCCCAGGCCGCCACCTGGCCCTGCGGATGCTGTTTATTACCCCGTACAGTAGGAAGCTTCCCCTCCCCATCAAAAGACCCTCGAGCCGATCAAAGCCCCCACCCTATGAGATCCGATCAACCCCATGCATTCCGTGAATCGGCGGAATGCCCTGCTGTGCGACAACCATCACCTGTTGTGACCGGGGTGGGGAATCCAACTGTAAATGTATGTGGGAACGGGCCTGAAGGGGAGATTCCGAGGATGCTCTTTCAAATATCAAAGTGTTGCGAGAATGTGTTGTGTGCAATAAAGGTCATAAACCCTAGTATAAGAGGCCAGGCCTCAGAGATGTGGTTAGAGCACCTCGTGACGATACTTGCTGTCTGAATTGATGTGTTCTCCTCCGGAGAGAATAAAATCCTCGTTTCCTGCCTTCCAGTCTCCAGCGCCTGCTTCTTCATTGATTAACATTGGTGGGTCATAGAGGCGATACCGCCGGGCAACATAAAAGGGTCTTTGGTTACTGGTTGTCTTTGAAACCCTTTTTAACAATTGGCGTCCCAAACGTGGGGCCCATCAGCGACTCGTGGATCCAGTGGGAGAGGTCCTGAAGACAGAGTGAACGACTGCAACGATCGGAAGGTACCCTGTCCGATAGACCCTCGTCTGACAGCCGATCATCCGAACTTCACTGGTTCCGAACAGACCTCTCTCGAGTGATCTGCGGTCCTGACTGGGAACCATCAGGAGTGCCACGAGAAGTACGAAGAGAAGAGGACGATCGGGCGCTGGATTCGGAAGACAAGAAACTGTCCATGCGGTCCGGGTAAGGTCGTGTAAACACGACGAATTGCGAAAGTGATTGATAATTGAAAGAGATTGATAATTGATGAGAAAATACTAGTATTACTTTTTGTTAATTTATTTGGAGATTCGCTGTCTGCAAACGGAGAAACAACAGGCTCTCCCTTTATAAACAGCGAAGGATAGGTACGCACCCGTCGGACCTATCTTTCTCCCCCATTGAACAATTGCCCCCCCCCCCATTGATTAACTGTTATAGATTGTTTTCTGGAGATTCTCTGTCTGCAAACAGGGAAGAATAGGTCCCCTCTTTGTAGATAGTGAAAGGGTAGGTGACGCGAACCTTTGCGAGCCTACTTATTCTCCCCATTGACCATATTGATTTTTTATTTTTGACCTAACATTGATTGCTCAAGATTGGTTCATGAGGTATTCACTACGTACAAACAACGTAGAATAGAAATATTCTGTCTAGTCTTTGCACGCAGCGATAAGATAGGTAGTGCTGACTATTATCCCATTGTGATCCGTCATGCCTGTCTTCTCCCCACTGGTTAGTAGCCTGTTTAGCCCGGACCGCTTATTAGAGATGAACCATCCGGCTCCGCTGGAAGGCACCCCTAATAAGGACATGTTCATGAAGCATGGATTAACCGCTATAGCCTATAGCCAGCTGTGGCATAAATATACGAAAAAGGATCGAGAAAGTCAGTGGCCACTGATAGGATCCTTTGAAGACGATAGAATAAACGCACTAGAAACAGCCCTTGGTAAAAACAAGACGACGCCCACTATGCTTGACAGCTTCGGCATGTGGCGAAAAGAAGCCGAACAACGCAAAAAGAGAACTGAGAGTAGGTTGGGAAAAGAGCTGCGGAAAGCAGCCCACCTAGCGGCCCAGAAACTAGAGAAAGAGATAAAAGAAAGAGAGGATACCAAACAGACACTAGAAATAGAAACGTCAAGCCAGTGTCTGGTTAGAACACCCTCCACGCTCTACCCTGAATTACACTCGAAACAGCGAACCAACGATGATCTGCTGCTAGGTCCTCCGATCATCCACATGCCCCCTCCATATGCCCCTTCCCAACCCTTAGCACAGCACCCACTACCCCCAGGTACAAGCGAGAGTAGCACCACGGCTTCAGCCCCCATGGCCTCTGTGCCGGCTGAACTCCTTGTATTAGATGCTATGCAAACAACAACGTTGGGCGGCCCAGAGGCCCGAAGGGTTGGTCCTGCCAGAACATACAGACTAAGCAAAAATGAGCGAGCAGGGGTCGATAAGATAGCAAAGATACTGGTAGAGAAGAGGGAAGATGAAGAGTCCGTCACGGATGTGTTTAATTCTTATACAGGGAGTCACAGACGACACTTTACTGTACAACTGTGTTACCACGTCTTAAACGCATACGAGGACCGATATCAAGAAAAAGGTCCCCAGAGCCTAACGACTCTGTACCGGAAGGTTGATATCGGGGATGAGAGTGAGAGTGATGTGACGGACCTCCTTACGCGTACGCTTGAGGTTTTCCGCCACCTCACTGAACAAAAGCCGAAACTCGAATCCACAACATCCGTAGCAACCGAACCACAAACTGAACGATCTAACACCATGATGCCGATACGAGAGGTTGCCCCTTACTGGGTTCCTCCACGAGGTGAAGGGACTCACGATGACGCAAACAACAAAGATGCAAAGGGAAGGGTAGTGTACAATTGGGTCTACCAACCATGGGACCGGCAAGAGATTCTGACCTTCCGGAAATCTCTGCCTGACCTACGCAAAAACCCCACTGCCTTCTATACTGAGTTGGGTACAGCCCTAGGATCGACGATTATGACTCTGGCTGACATCGACTTGTTTTTCGGGTTATGTCTACCAGCTGATGTGTGGAAGCAAATCCGTAAAGTCGACCACTCTGAGCTGTTTGGACATAACTGGTCACAACTCGATGGCATAGACAGACAACGAGAACCCGGACAAAAGCCTTTGAAAGCCATTTTAGACCTCCCGGATAAAATCGTACAGAAATTAAAAACCCTGATTCCAGAAAAGAAAGTGGACTGGTCGATAGTAACGGCCTGTCGCCAGAAACCTCAGGAGGATGTATCGGAATACTTCTCCCGGTTTGAAACGGTGTTCTCCGATTACAGCGGCCAGGACCTGACCACTGCAACCGGACACCATCTGTTTGTCCAGAATTACGTTAAGGGTTTATCACCGGAGGTCTCGCAGAAACTGCAGGCCAGCGAAAGTAGTTGGGCAGCCTCCAAACCTACGGCTATCCTCCAGATGGCCCAATATTATGAACATCAGAAAAACGAAAACGATAGAACAACAGAGAGAAAGAAGAAAGACTTAAAGGAGAGGGTAATGATGGCTCAACTGCAAGGGGTGACTATGGGACGAGACCAATACCGGGGAAACCATCAGCTGAACGTCCCTAAAACTGCACCTCCCAAGGACCGTACTTCGACTCCCCACATTGGACGTACAGATATTAGGGAGGACCAGTGTGCTTTCTGTAAAGGAACGGGCCACTGGAAATCTCAGTGCCCAGTTCTTTTGGAACTCATCAGAAATCGAGATCCTAGGGATACAGCAAGTGGACCAAGAAATAGGGGACCACAGCGAGGGCCCCCAAACGACGCAACTAATGATAGATCAGGTAGGCCAAACACATTTGACCGACCCCGACAGAACCAATGCCAGCAATCTGACTACGATGATGTTCATGACTTTGCATAGGACTGCCTAGGGCAAGGGAGGGATCCAGTCGAGCTCCATGTTGACCAGCAAGGCCCTTATGTCACTGCTAAGGTCTTGGGTACAAAGTCACCATTCCTGGTAGACACTGGCGCAACACGTAGTGCATTATCTAAACGACTGATTCCAAGGGCACCCTTGTCTGGCTCACTAATAACATCGACAGGTTTCGATGGAACGCCCTCCACTAACCCTTTGTCCGCCCCGATCCTCTTTGACTTAGAAAACAACACCACTGACACCACGTTTTTGCTTTCCTCCAATAGCCCTGACGCAATTATGGGACTCGACTTATTGAAACACTTCCGAGCAACGATTAGATGTTCCCAAGATGGAGTCCGAGTTTTCCTTTACGACAATCCCGTTCTGCTTAGACATTGCCCCCCCAGACGCATGTTTTCCATCACCGACGCTGACACTTCCCTGCTCGACACTCTGCCTCCGTATCTGTGGGCCAAAACGGATTCGGATGTAGGACGCATGATGATCGACCCAGTGCACATTACTGTTCGACCAGATGCAACACTCCCAAAACTTCCACAATATCGGATATCGCCCGAGGGCGAGAAGGCATTGGTAGAAATCATCCAATCACTGATAGACGCAGGAGTGGTAGAGGAAGTGGTTAGCAACGTTTGCAACAGCCCAATCTTGCCCATCATTAAGAAACAGGGAGAGGGAGATGAGAAAGCATACCGCTTCATCATTGACCTTCGAGAGATCAACAAAGTGGTGGTACCCCAGTACCCTGTGGTCTCGGACATTACTACCATCCTGACTTTGATTCCCTCCACTGCCACCACCTTCACTGTCATTGACCTCAAAAACGCATTCTTTTCCATCCCCATCCACCCAGACAGCCGATATCTCTTCGGTTTCACCCTAAAAGCCCGCTCATATAGGTTCTGCCGAGCACCCCAGGGCTACACAGAAAGCCCTAGCATCTACAGCCAGGCCCTCAAGAGACAACTGGATCAAGTCCAGTTACCCGATGGAGTGGTGTTAGTGCAATATGTCGATGACATCCTCTTGGCAGCCGACACCACTCCACTAGCTGTCACAGCCGCCATTCAACTCCTGCATTTCCTTGCAGAAAATGGCCACAAGGTCTCTAAGAAGAAGTTGCAATTCTGCCAACCCCAGGTCACTTACCTAGGCCACCTTTTGTCCAAAGACGGAAGGAAATTGACTCCTGACCGGATCCAAACCATTCTCGACACCCCCATCCCTAGGACCCAGAAACAGGTCCGCTCCCTACTAGGCCTCACCTCCTTCTGCCGACAGTGGTTACCCAACTTTAGTCTCGTAGTAAAACCACTGCTTTCACTGCTAGCTAAGGATATCCCTTTCCCACTCCCTTGGACCCCTGAGTGCCAGGCTTCCTTCATGCAACTACGAGATGCCCTTTGCTCGGCCCCTGTGTTGGGTACCCCCGATTACACAAAGCCCTTCTCCCTTTACACACACGAAAGGGAGGGGTGCGCTTTATCTGTCCTGACCCAGTCCATCAGCTCAAAGCAACGACCATGCGCTTACTTCTCAGCCACCCTTGATCCTGTAGCCAGAGCCCTGCCTGCTTGCCTTCGAGCTGTAGCTGCTGCTGCGATCTCTATCCGACAGAGTGAGGGGATCGTGCTCTCGAATTCCCTCACAGTACTGGTACCCCATGCAGTTGACACCCTCCTGAACCAAACCAAAACGCAACACCTGACGAGTGCACGACTGACTGGATACGAACTGACTCTGCTCGCACCCCACATCACTCTGAAGAGATGCACCACACTGAACCCAGCAACCCTGCTGCCCTTACCAGAAAACGATCCCAATACGCACCCTGTACACGACTGTGTGACCCTCACAGACGAACAGACCAGAAGTAGGGTTGACCTCAGAGACACGGCCTTTCCCGACCCCGACGGAGAGCTGTGGGTGGACGGTTCTTGCATCAAACTCCCCGATGGCACCACTTCAGCTGCCTATGCAGTCACCACGGCTCGAACTGTAGTCGAGACAGCCCGCATAACGCAACGATCTGCCCAGGCAGCGGAACTGATTGCCCTGACACGAGCCTGTATTCTAGCAGCAGGAACCACAGCAAACATTTACACCGACAGCCAGTATGCCTTCGGGGTGGTCCACCATTTTGGGCTCCTTTGGAGGGAGAGGGGATTCCTGACCTCACACGGCACCCCCATTCTGCACGGGGATCTAGTCTCCGCCTTGATCAAAGTCGTCCTTCTCCCCAAAAAGCTTGCAGTCATCAAATGCCAGGCACACAAAAAGGTGACAGACATTGTTGGACAGGGAAATGCACTAGCCGACACCACTGCCCGAACGACAGCTGAAAATAGGACGACAACACGCATGTACGTGACCAGGTCACAAGCAGAAAAATGGTCTGACGCTAGGGACACTATTAGAGACATTCAAATGGCTAGCACCCAACACGAACTGACTGAATGGACACGGGTGGGATTAAAAGATGACGAAGGCTGCTGGCGGACAAAAGACACAAACAAATGGTTGCTACCTGACTCGTATCTGATTCCCATACTGACTATGGCACACTCCCCTGCCCACATAGGATCAGCCCCCATGATTGAACTTGTCTCCAGAGTTTGGCACAATGATAAGATCACAGAGTCCGCCAAGCGTCTGGTCCAACAATGCTTGATATGCCTGCAACACAACCCCGGGAAAGGAACTGTAGTACCCCGGGGAGGGTTTGGGGTCCCAAATCACCCGTTTGAAGTCCTGCAGATGGACTACATCCAACTAGACAGATGTCAAGGCCTGAAATATGTACTTGTTGTGGTGTGCGCATTTAGCAAATGGGTGGAAGCATACCCAACCCGTGACAACACTGCTATGGCCACGGCAAAGGTACTGTTAAAGGAGTTTTTCCCCCGTTACGGCCTTTGTCGAATTTTGTGGAGCGACAATGGCCCCCACTTCGTAGCCGAAGTTATCCAACTCATTTTGAAGGGGTTGGGTGTAAAACAAAAGTTCCACGCAGTCTTCCACCCCCAATCTGCTGGACTAGTTGAACGACATAACGCCACACTGAAACTAAAATTGGCCAAAATAGTAGCTACCACAGGACTGAAATGGCCAGACGCACTCCCCCTGGCATTGCTCTCAATGCGTTCCACCCCTACCAAACACCACTTGACACCATACGAGGTTGTTTTCGGCCGGCCTATGAATGTCTGGTCTGCACCGAAACCAACTTCCATTCATGACGTCCCGGACGTCCTAATGTCTGATTACTTATGCCAGTTGACTAAAACACTGTCTGTTATCCATCAACAGGTGCTGCATGCCATCCCTGACACTTCCAAGGGTCCCGGACACACCATCCAGCCTGGGGATTTCGTCCTGATCCGGAACTTCCAGCGTGCCAAGAGTCTGGAACCCCGGTGGACGGGCCCCTGGCAAGTCCTCATCACCACCCGAACAGCACTTCGGGTGGAGGGAAAACGCAACTGGCTGCATGCACACCACTGTAAGAAGATCTCCTCGACCCTGACCTCGACCGAAAACATCGACAACCAAGAAGAGCTCCTGAACAAGGACCGACCGTCACTAACCTGCTATCCTGATACCGAAACACTTGAACTTTCAAAATTCCCTGATCCCACAGTGCCATCGAAAGAAGGGTATTTCCTGCGTCGAAAGGAGGGAGCCTCGGCTAAGTAGACCACGGACTGAGTTAAATCTCAGAACGGTGACCTAAACACTACCAAGGGTTACCCGGAGAGAAGCAAAACAAAGTCTGTGGTTCTGCCCGCTACCGAGCACCTTGAAGATGATGGAAGCGCCAGATAAGAAGATGATGGAAGCGCCAAATAAGAAGATGATGGAGGCAACAGGAAATACCCACCACAGAAACCCAAAAGCAGACAGACTCCACAGCTCAAAGACAATTGCACTCTTCATCACAATCCTTTTCTGCTTTCTCCTCATGACCACACTCTGGATTGTGGAAGAAAAAGCACCTGCTCACGAAACATTCCTGACCACTGCTCAGCCTACCACCATGAAGGAACATTATCTGATTTCGCTCTCTCCCCAACTCAGAGAGAGGCGAAAGGAATTCTGGAATAACTCCTTCGTACAACTACTTCACCAACACAACCTTGCCACCAATGCCACCAACTGTTGGATCTGTGGGTTGCTACCCCACGCCACTGGACACTCAATACCATTCATCCCTTCACCTTTCTCAGTTCACGGCTCCTGTCTTGCTTGGCTGATGCTTCTGCAAGAAAGCTTTAAGGACAATGCCACCTCCAGCAAAACCGTAACGCATTTCTACCACGGGGTCTGGCGGAACAGAACAAAGACACACTTCTGCCCGCAGACCACCAACAACACAATCCACTTGGACATCCCTGCTAAAGAACAAATTGAAATGCAAGTGTTCAATAATCCAACCAGAACCACCTTCTCCTACCTGCGAAAACGAACGGCTGCCACTCTGACTGTGGCCCTGTCAGTCATCAACGTCACCGGCCACATGTGCATGGAAGGGCTTGGGACTCAGCTGGTAGGCCACAGTGCTTGCCGGTTTTCCAGAACTCTGGACTCCACCGACCCACCTTCCTTTGTGGCATCTCCAAACACGTATTTCGTCTGCGGCACGAAGGCTTACACCTGGCTCCCCAAAGGCTGGGGGGGCACTTGTTTTATTTCCTTCATCCTTCCTCCGACTTATGTGGCACCAGCAAATCATCACAGACAAAAACGAGCCAAGGACATTGAACAAGCCGACTCAACAGGAGCGCAGTTCATCGATGCTATGAAAGGACTTGTCCCCCTCTGGGGCCCGATGGCAAACAGCCGTGCCATCCGACATCTGACTCAAGCAGTTGAGACAACAATGAACATCACGGCTGGTATCCTTGCTAACAACACCGCTGAACTTCAAGCGGTCCGCTTGGTGGCCCTCCAGAACCGCCTTGTCCTAGATGTGGTTCTTGCGGATCGTGGTGGGGCATGCCGCATTATTGGGTCCAGCTGCTGTACGTATATACCGGACAACTCACCCTCAGTGTACAAAGCCATCGAACATCTTCATAAACTCTCTTCAGAAGTCCACCAAGAACAAGAAGAATGGTCGCTTGGTGGGTGGTTCTGGAGCACCGTTAAGAACTGGGGCTGGAGACTATTCACCATTATCCTGATTCCTGTGGTTGTAATATGCGGTTTATGCTTAGGAATTCAATGTCTACCACCTCTGTGTACATTATGCGTAAATTGTATTTGCCCTAAGACTGTGGACTTTGGAAACGAACATATGAGAGCAATATATGATGCCGAGGTTAGGAATTTGATGAAGATTGACATTGAGTAAGCAAGTTGGCTAAGATATGTTGAAAAGGGAGGACTGTTAAAGATTAGACTGCAAACGTCAACATTATCGGCGCCATCTTGCCCCTTTTCGAGCCCATTCGTGCGCGTAAGCGGCAGCCATTTTGAGCACCATGGCTTCCCTGCCCCTCGCTGATAGCCAGCGCGTCTCTCTCTCTCTCTTAAACCTCGCAAGCATCCCCCGCACGCTGACAACCCCCGCTCTCTCATGCCTTGGGTCATAAACCCCTCTTCAGCGCAGCTTCACCACAGAATCCCATCCTGTTCCCAGCGCGACACCTCCCCTCATTCCTTTCATGGCCTCAGATCCTTTTGATGCAAACCCCCTTTCCCTGTGTCCCCGTTTGTCTTCCTTGTTCCCAGGCCGCCACCTGGCCCTGCGGATGCTGTTTATTACCCCGTACAGTAGGAAGCTTCCCCTCCCCATCAAAAGACCCTCGAGCCGATCAAAGCCCCCACCCTATGAGATCCGATCAACCCCATGCATTCCGTGAATCGGCGGAATGCCCTGCTGTGCGACAACCATCACCTGTTGTGACCGGGGTGGGGAATCCAACTGTAAATGTATGTGGGAACGGGCCTGAAGGGGAGATTCCGAGGATGCTCTTTCAAATATCAAAGTGTTGCGAGAATGTGTTGTGTGCAATAAAGGTCATAAACCCTAGTATAAGAGGCCAGGCCTCAGAGATGTGGTTAGAGCACCTCGTGACGATACTTGCTGTCTGAATTGATGTGTTCTCCTCCGGAGAGAATAAAATCCTCGTTTCCTGCCTTCCAGTCTCCAGCGCCTGCTTCTTCATTGATTAACATTGGTGGGTCATAGAGGCGATACCGCCGGGCAACATAAAAGGGTCTTTGGTTACTGGTTGTCTTTGAAACCCTTTTTAACAGGGGGTTCCGCTGAGAAGTCCTTCACTGTCGGCTTCCTAGTGCGCTTAGGCCTCACTGTGGCCGGGTCCTCTGCCACTTCTATTTCAGTTATTTGTGGGGCGGGGGCCGGCCCGGGGGCTTTAGGGGGGTTGGCCAACAAAAGTTCACTGGCCCACGCCACCCCATTTGCCTTTATCATATCCAAAAAAGCTTTCATCTGTGGGTCCAGGGAGGGTCCTAGACCCGAATCATCAACCTGGGACGTCTGCGTAAAAAGGGATGGGGACCCCTGACTCTCCATAGTGCCTTCGAATGTATCCTGAAAAAGAGATAACCATAAGCCACCACGTCCAACAACTTTGCCAAGAAAGCACGCACGCCCCACCCAATGACTGGCCGCCCCCCACTCCCTCCACCCCCACGAGGTACTCTCCAGCCAAGGCATGTAAGGGGAGGGCGGGGGGTGGAAATGCACGCTCAGGACCTGTAGAGAAAACGAGAACGGATATTGCAAATGGGGGGGGGGTCCGACCGAGACCAGCACCTCCCCCCCTTAGTACAGGCCCACTTAAGACGTACATACCTCTTCTACTATTCCTGAGAAAACTAACGAGATCCGTGACTAATGGGGGGCGCCCCGGATGCTGCTCCAACGACTGAGTGCACTGTGTAAAACAAATGAGAGTGAGCCACTGGACCTTAACCCCTTAAGTGCTGCTGACGGCCAATGGTCGTCAGCAGCGCTACCTCCCCAGTGCTGCGCACGACCATTGGACGTCCATTCAGCACTGGTTCCAATGGACAGCGCAGCACTGGGGAGGAATGTTTACACGCAGCTAAGGTGTTAAACATTCTACCGGCCATAACCGGAAAGCAAACGCCCAACACAATGCCCAATTTTGACGATAGGCGTCCCCCCAGCCCATACCCGTGCCACGCAAAGCGGGCATTGCCCCTTGATGAAACCGAAGTAGCGCCAGCAGTCCCTGTCGTACATACCTTGCGCTAGCACTTGGAAGGGGGGGGGGGTGGCAGAAGCACTGCAAAGGGCCGAGATGCGGTAATCGAATGCGAGACTGAAACAGGATCTGCAAAACAAAGTACGACAAAGTTACCAGACGCCAGCGCCCTATGCATCAATAGCCTATCGCCCCTAAAACAGGAAGAGGATCGTTAGGACAGTGCTGTGCACAACCTGGAAGGAAAACAACTCCTCACACTGAGCAACAAGTTATGGTTCAGCCTGCACTTGGACCCCACGCACTGTCATTTGGGGGTGCAGGGCTGGCAACTTACAAAGCTACCGATGGCATGGGTAGAGACAGTGCCTAACCCAGGCGACCAAATACACATAGGCGGCTCCTAAAGAAAGACGAAACTTAGATAAGAAAACGTAATAAAGTACATACGCCGCTGGCACTGCGCAGGAGCATGCGGCAGCAGGACGCGGGAAACCCCGGTGGTGGCCGGATGGCCTCCCCCGCTTACCCTGTATGCGGATCGGCCAGGGTTACATTGCCGTACGTTCACAGGTAGTGCGTGGGGGGGGGGGAGGATCGGTTTGGATGGATGGCAACATTGCACTCCGGGCATACACAAGAATTGCCCGCTCCCCCCACGCGCCCCACGCACGAGCAGGGCGTATAATGACAACTTATCGAATCGAGAGAAACCGGAAATTACAGGCAACAGCAGATTAGGCGCAACAGCAGGTATAGTAAACACCGCCTGAAGCGCTCGTCGAGTCCCAAGCCCACATGGACCGAACACCGACACGAGCAGGGCGTATAGTGACAACATATCAAATCGACAGAATCAGGAAATTAAAGGCAACAGCAGATTATGCGCAACAGCAGGTATGGTGAACACAGCCTGAAGCGCTCGTCGGGTCCCAAGCCCACATGGACCGAACACCGACACGCACCACGTTTCCCTGAAATTGAAAATTATGCACGCCCCGTTCGCCGGAGCCCCTGTTCGTGATATATTAAAACGTACACTTGTTCAAAGAAAGGCGAGAGCACACATGCCTGCCCAACCACAGATCTGCTAAAATTGCCCGCCCGAAATTCCCCTGCCTAAGATGGCCGCTGGAACAGCCGCAAACAGGGGAGGGGGTGATACAAGATTACCCACGGCTACCGGGGCTGAGGAAAAACGACCCAACGTTTTAGGAACCGGCACATGGCCCCCCTACCCCACCACCAAGAGGTTGAGGAAGCAAGCGCCGCCGCTGCGCCGCCAAGTGGACCCAGCCGAGGGGATGAATCAATATTACCGCAAAGACCCAGATCGGAAAGAGATCCGTAGTACCGCGTCATGGGGACACGCCACCAGCAAGGCCGCTCGATTGCAGCGGCCGGGCCCGACGAATAACAGGCCGGACCCGCTAAACACCCCGCAGAAAGGAGGGAGATGGCAAGGAAACGGAGACCACATCGGGGAACCGGACGTCTCCCCCCACAGCAGCCCACGCCAATGGGCCGCCTCGCCAGGCTCACGACTCCGGAGGAGGGAGCAGGCGGAGAGAAAGGGGGGAGATTAGGCCAAGGCCTCGCTCACCTCAATAGTGAAAAGAGTGTCCCGAATAGCACACGACGGCGTCCGGAGCGGCAAAGAGGCCCTCCAACGGGGTACAGGAAGCCCCTCCCCGCCACCCCGGACGAGATTCACCGCCAGCCGCCTCCTCCAACCAGTGGGGAGGATAAGCTGAACATCCTGCTGGGGGCGGGACAGCCCTCCGAGACTAGGAGCCCGCCCTCTCAATGGCCACTGCGTGGCCTCGGGCAGGCGCAGTTTCTTTATTGCGGTGGATGGAGTGACCGATTCACATAGAGCCACCGCAGTCGTGGCTGAGTATCCGCACTCGAGACGAACCATCCACAGTGCAGTTTCACATTCTGGTGGACGGAGTGCCCGATTCACAAAGAGCCCCGCAGTTGTGGCTGAGTACCTACACTCGAGATAAAACCTCCGCCCTGCAGTCTCTCATTGCGGTGGATGGAGTGCCCGTTTCACAAAGAACCCTTGCAGTAGTGGCCGAGTATTTGCACTCGGGACGAAACTTCTGCACTGCAGTTTCTTTATTGCGGTGGACGGAGTGACCGATTCACATCGAGCCCCCGCAGTCGTGGCTGAGTATCCGCACTCGAGACAACCCTCCACACTACAGTTTCTTACTGCAGTGGACGGAGTGCCTGATTCACAATGAGCCCCCGCAGTCGTGGCTGAGTATCCTCACTTGAGACGGAACCTCCGCACAGTAGTTTTTCATTTCGGTGATTCCGCCCTGAGTGCGGAGCCTCCGCCACAACTTTGGAGGCACTTTGTGAATCGTGCCTGGAGAATTAATCACACTGGGTAAATATCCATTACTTGTCCCCTTTTGGAAACATTCATATTTGGTAGCTTTGACAATTATAGTCACATGACCATACTTTTTAAGACCGCTTCTTATTTGGCATAGAAGATAACTGAGGCTTAGATCATGCATTGATGTTAACAATTCAACGTCACCTCTCCAGCATAGAAACGCTATCCTGATCTGTATGACCAGAGACAGCCAAATATATTTTAATTGCAGGGGATAGGGGTACTTGGGAGTCATTTGCCGCAATATTAATAAGGGAAAAAGACGTTATGCTGCTCTCTAAACACTGTGGTCAAATGATTGCAGTGAAAAGGTTACATTAAAAAAAAATTCATGTTACATATATTTTAATAGAACATTATAGGTGCTTCCTAGCAGAAAAGTGGACCTATCACAGGTATAGAAACTTTGTTTAGTGTTAATGCACATCACAGGAACATACAACTCTTATTGGTGCAAAAAGGAGATGCTATTGGCTGAATTACTATCTACATAGACAAGCATGCCAAAAATAAATAAGAAAGAATGGAAAGAAAAATATATTGGTGAATTAACGAATAAGTTCACTAGCCCTGGCACTGAAGTGCTATTTTGTTAGGCGGATGGGCACTAGTGAGCAAGCTAAACCCATCACTCACAGGGCAAGTCACCAAGGTCTGATGTAGGTTGACCCCTTGTTGTGTGCTATGGTGGTCTGAAGAAAAATGCGAATGACTGTTTAATATAGCGGAAGGATGAAGGAGTCTTACCCAAAGCCCTTTCATGTATATATGTTTTTTTTTTCTTATCTAAGCTGTTTCTATGCGAGACCTAAAACTGAGATCATTTTTAATATTATCAATGAATTTGGCCACTTTGTCTATGGACCTCCCCCGACGTATTTATTGCTGCTTACATGGTACAAATGACTAAAATTGGCAACTCACTTAATGGCACTTATTTGATCAATTTCAGCATGATAAAATGCTGAATGTGAAGCCTCATAGGCTTGTTACTCACAGCTCCATGAAACAATCTATGGACACACTGAGTGTACTAATACAACTAAGGGTTGTGTGGCAATGAAATGGGAATCCGATCTCCACAGATTCATAAAATTTAGTTTTAAGGCACCTGGAGGATATTTACAATAAAATGTCGAAACGCAGTGTTACTCCAAAATTGGTAACTCCGCACTCTAACATTTTTTAAATGCGGGGATGTGCTGTATTTACATAAATACGGCGCACCCCTGCATTTCCTCTAGCTTTGGCGCTAAAAATGCACCCTAGTGCCTGTGCAGGCACCCTTGCACCATGTTGCAAGAGAACCCGCGCTGCAGGGGTAGTTGTTTATGTGCAGGATTGGACAACTTCCTGCGCATAAACAATATTTAAAGGCCATTTGCTATTTTTATGTGTACCGCTAAGTGAAGCGAGTAAAGGGGTCTTATTTACAAGGGGGGTGTTAAACCATGTTAAGTGGCTTGACGCCACTTTGTAAATAAGGAGAAGGGCATATAGCCTCCAGAATGCCACTAAAAGAGACGTTCTGGTGGCTATATCCCCTTGTAAATATGCACCCTAGTCCCATGTCTATCCTTTTTGAGTTTCGACCAGGGCCGGCCTTAGGCATGCGCAAGCTGTGCACCTGCACAGGGCCACCAAATCCCAGGGGCCACCACATCAATATATATCCTTAATATAATAATCCTCTGAGGATGGATACATATTTGTGTGGGGCCCCTGGAAGGGATTTGGTGGCCTCTGGCTCTACACAACTTCCAAACACCATGACCCCCCCTCTTCACTGGCCTCCGCGCTCCGCCCCACCCGGACCCCATCTTCCGGGGCCCCCTACCTACGCTCCCTGCCCAGGGCCACCATGAACCTAGAGCCGCCCCTGTTTCGACTTTCAGTAACATGCTGCTTTTTTGCCACCTTGCTCGAGGACCTCGGTTTCTGAGAGGACCAGGCTACCATGGTTTAATTTTTTTATTATTATTTCGTCTTTTCCCTAAATGAATGACGGTAACACGTGTACCTCGCTGTTCTGGAGCAGCAGCAGGTTAGATATAGAAGCCTCCTAATCCATTCGCTGGCACTCTGTTTTCTGACGGCGGAAGTGTACGCGGCAGAAGCGTCATTGCTGTAATTCAAACCGATGCCATGCAGATCACAACACCTGTTGGCTGCAACTGCTTAACTTACTGAGTCACGCTGCCGGCATTTTGAATTGTTTTCCATCGCTCTCATGCGTAAACACACGGTTTGATCTCTTGGAATGTGAAGACGGTGACCCCCAGCGAACCCTCGTTAAAGCTTTGTTCTATTATTATACGTGAACTGCGTCTCGATAAGTCTGGCTTGAGAGTGCAGCTGTCTACCAGGATTTTTGTCAGTCTCTAAGAACATTTAGATGGAGGGTGCTGTAGAGGAGTAAACATCTTTCCCCTTATGCAACCGGATGTTTCTTTCAACCCCATAGGAAGTGCTGATACTGCAATGCACAAGAGACTATTTCAAATCTTACAACTACAATAAGTAATCACTCTTTTTGTGACATTAAATCGTTTAGGTAATTGCATTAAAATTTAAATTCAAGTAATGATTTATTTTACTTTGCAGCATAGGAAATGAATGTACGTTACTAGAGACACATTCCAGAATAACCTCATAAAGACCAGATCAAATAATAATAATCAAGCTAACTTGTCTTTTTAATGTTGCTTGTACATGTGACATACATCACAAACATTCATAAGTATGTGGTCTGACTTTAATACAACAGCACAAGCAAAAAATATTGTTTTAAAGCTAGACTTATTGTCTTTGCCAATGGTTGATTTACGTACTGACATGGCTTAAGTTTAAAAAATAAAATGGGTTCAAGTTCATGGAGGTTTTGGTAGATACTTTACTGATTCATGCTGCCTGCCAAACCTATCTCTTTCCATTCATTATATTAATTTGTCTCTCCTGTCCTCATTCCCACTTGGACATTTTAGTTCTCTAGAGGATCCTGTTCCCTGCGTTCCGGGACAGTCAGGAAATGGGCATGGGGAAAGTGCCCTGATATAAAACAAAGCTTTCAGCCAGCTCTGACACCACCGTTCCCATTTCAACACATGTTGGTTTGTGGTCTGCATTCGTGGACCCCACCCCAATTCATAATAAGAAGTTGAAGGATGGGGTTAGAGGTGAAGTGTGCAGTGGCATACCAAGGTCAGGTGGTAACATTTCTTGTCACCCCCCACATTGAAATTATTAAAAGCAGGAAAAATAAGATACTTAAAGTTTGCTTTTCTGTTATTTTCTGTGCTGCGTAACACTCGTTTTAAATAATATTTTTTCCCTAAAAAGTGTTGTGAGCGCCAAATATTATTTTTATTTTAAAAACACATATTTCTCTTATTTTGTCACCTCCCCACAGTGATGACACCCGTGGCGGCCCGTACCCATTGCATCCCTTTTTCTATGCAGCTGGAAGTGTGAACGGGCAGTGCAGGCTGAGAGGCTCATTAGGCTTCGATCTATAAGTCTTACAGGCACAGCTGGATACAAATGCAGGATTTCGACTACTACAAGCTTTACATGTAAGACGGAGGATGACACAGTAGTGCAACACTACCCTTACACATGTTGAATTGCAAGTCAGCCTTTGCGACTTTTGGGTCTTCTCCACTTTGTCAGATGGTGGGGCCCTACAACCCTACACAAGGGCATTCTCTGGGAAACAACCTTTACAGCACAGTCATTACATCGCACTATCCTTTACATAGCAGTCATTACATCGCAACATCCTTTACATCGCATGTCATTTAAACGCAGCCATTACATTGCATGTCACTACAATGCATGTCATTACAATGCATGTCTCTACAACGCAGGCATTACATCGCAAGTCATTGCAACGCATACCATTACAATGCATAGTACCCTTACACTATCCGACAATTACCCTACTGTTGCACTCACTGGAGTTAGAATGGTAATTTTTACCCCTACACTATCAAACACTTACCCTACTGTTGCACTCACTGGAGTTAGAATGGTAATTTTTACCCCTACACTATCAAACACTTACCCTACTGTTGCACTCACTGGAGTTAGAATAGTAATTTTTACCCCTACACTATCAAACACTTACCCTACTGTTGCACTCACTGGAGTTAGAATAGTAATTTTTACCCCTACACTATCCAACACTTACCTTACTGTTGCACTCACTGGAGTTACAATAGTAATTAATACCCCATACCATCCAACACTTACCTTAAACTCAATGTAATGGTATGCATTGTAATGGTATGCGTTGTGAAGGTATAATGCAATTTAATGGAATGCGTTGTAAAGGTAGTTTCTGAAAATGCAATGTAATGGCATGCTATGTAAAAGAATGCGTTGTAAAGGATGTTGCGATATAAAAACTGTGTTGTAAAGGCATGCATTGTAAATGTATGCGTTGTAACATCATACATTCCCATTCTCTACTCTAAAATCTGCCTTAATTTCAGCTGCTCCGATAGCCCATTTAGGAGTACAATAGTCTTCAAACAAGGACTCCTTCCCATGAACATAGATGCTCTGATATTGTGATTCCAGGCCTGGTGGGAAAGACTGATGACTAGGTTGGCTCAGAGGGATAATTGTCTCTCATGTAAGAAGCCCCTTTTGCACAAGGGAAATATAGCGGAACTCAGTGACACAGAAAGACACTGGCTTTCCTGTGGGAATGCCCACACATGGCGACCAAGTAGCGTGGGCCCAATTTCCCATTGTCAGTTTGGCAATGCAGGATTGAGGATACAGTTTTACAATCACCACAGTATTTGTTCTGTTAATGGGAGAGGATGTAGCATTACGGCTAGAGCGGCTGACCTCCAAGCTGGGGGACAGGGTTACAGTCTTGGCAACGAGGCTCAACATTATGTGATTCTGGGCAAATCACTTAATCACCCCGTGCCTAAAAAAATAGATGTGTCCTCATGTAACAAAATTGGTACTCATGTAAAAGGGCCTGATACCCGTTGTATCGGGTCTAGTTTGTGCTATTTAAAATACATTTAAAAAAAGATCATTTCGAAGTTGTGTTTGGATTATATTGCTCAAGCGAATTTTGGGGATTATTGTGCCCCTATTATGAGTTACAGTTTAATTCAACCTATATGATGAGGGCCATTTCATCTTCTCTAACGATGTCAGGTGATCTAGTGAAATTGGAAGCCATTCAGTAATTCCATCCTCTATTTTGGGATAAAGAGTGATATACATTTAATTCTGTACAGGGTGGAGCTACATTGACCCCGTTTAACTTTGAAGGCTCAGAAAAACATATGGCCACTCTTGGTCAAAGCATTATATAGCAACAGATTTTATGATGCTGCACAATGTAAATGCTCCTGCTAAATCAAAATTTTGGAAACAGACAATTTTTCTAATTTTAGGATTCAGACTAGAACAGATTGGGCTTTAAAACAGTTTACATGTTACCTTAGTTTATTTAGTGGACCATTCCTTTTCAGTTATAAAAAACAAACGAACGAGGCTGAGTATCTGAATAGGTGATTCACCCTAGTAACAGATGTAGCAGGAATCCTGAAAATTACAAACTACTTTCCATAGAAAACACTGTATAAACTTGCATATGTGAACTACATATTCGGCTCTGCTCATCCTCCAGTGGCTTTTCTCCCTTTACTTCCTTTTAAATGTAATATAGAATCACGTTAAAGCAGAGCTGCATCAATGGAGTTCTACCTCTAAGACAATCAAAACACAAATGTTTTTCATGCTTGGCAGACACCATTATTTATCAGATTTATCAAAAGCACTGCTGCAAAATATATAAACTTTGATTTCGTATGTGACAACACGGATGATTGATTATCCTTTTATTTCACAGTCTGTTGAAGAGTGCCTGATAAGGTCCAGTCAGGTAAAAAAAATGAAAAAATTACACTGAAATTGACACTGCTGTGCCATATCGTGTGACTGAAATCCCATTTTCACACCGCATGAGTTGAAAGTACTGGGTCAGAAGGAGGATGATGAAGTTGAACAATTTATTCTTGAAAGCATATGTAAGTATGATAGCAAACTAAAATATGTTTTAATGTTGGGCTTAAATATTAATATAAAAGTGCAATCTCTCCAAAATTATTCGTTTTTTCAAGGTCATAGTATTATGAAATGTAGCAAGGGTTTTCTCTAAACAGCAGAAGGTAAACACGTTAAATTCATTATAACTAAGTAACTCATGTTTCTGATTTACTGATTTCTACACATCAATACCGACAGAAAACAATCTGTTTCCATGTCCCCACTTATTTTTAAGGTACACAAATCTGGTATTCCTTTTGTTTTCTCTCACATTGTCAGTCAATTACTAGGACCACTAGTATAATGTGGCAATGGAGAACCAAATTATATGGCATGGCTTACTTAATTATCTAATGAAAAAGAGGCAAACGATAAGTTACAATAAGTCATACTTTTTATTTATCATTTTAACACACAGTAATACTTTCTAAGCAAATGCTTAACCTTAATATTACTTGTGTAACTCATGAATCCAGAATCAGCAACTGAAAGGTGACCAGGTAAGCTTTGCAAATGCCTGTCACTGCATGGCACCATGTCTGGCATCTAGTAGCAGCACGTGGTGGGATTGCTGCCGGGCACTAACTTGGGGCGGGGGAGGGGCAGGGTGCGGAGTAGTAAACTACGGATTACGGACAATTAGAGTAAGCAAACTTATTTTCTAATAAAATGTTGCGCGCGCTGCATCCCAAATCGTTTTAAGAAATATGCACTGCAGGAGCGTGTCCGTTTAAACAGAAAAAAGACTCGCAATTTATGATTACCATACATGATTGTCAAAATGCTACAAATGGTGAACATTAAAAATTTGAGTGAATTAATTCGAGTGCATCAAATATTTCATAACAAACGGGTACTTTTTGTTAAAGAAATGGTCCACGTGTTGCCAAATGGCAGCCAGAGCTTGTGCTGGAATTGCTAAATGGCAAACAGAGCAATTGCTAGAATTGGTACGTGACCCATGCGCAGAGCATGCTGCGTATGTTGCCTTGGAAGCAAGCACATGCAACACGTACCAATTCCAGTGCATATTTCTTTTATGTTTATTACCACACAGGAAATGCTTTAAAATGTCACTCCCACTTCCGGGTCAATGTATGACTTTTGACAAAGTCTGTGCTGTTGAAACGCATCAGTCAATAAATACTATTGACTATTTGAATACTGAGTGCGACTCCTTCTAACGATCTTGCGACATGAGGATATTTGGATATTACAGGGGGTCCAGTGCCCGCCTGCCTGCACCAATCTAGATGTGATCTGAAGGAAGGCAGGACTTTGTTTCTCAGACTTCATCTTTCCCGATTCCTGCCGCCGTTTCCACTTCCTGGAAGGAATTCCTGGTTTGGGACTTTGATACAAGATAACGCAAAGAAAGTGTCTTCCGGGTGCCGCTGGAGCATACAAACCCCTCCCCGGGTCTGAATGCGTCTGGCGATCACCCGGTTTTGGGCTTCACAGCAACCTTTAAAGCTCAAGCATACTGCCCAACGATAATGGCAGGGGTGATCCTTATCTTGACCGAACACAGCGGTGCTCTGCTCTGAGTGCGGAGGAGTATTTGTATTTCGGAGAGGACTGGGTATGGAGGAATGAGCAGCAGCGCATGAAGCATCGTGTTGAGAACATACGTGGGGAGTATGTGTGAGGCGATACGAGGGAGGCTGGAAGTGGCCAAATCCCTCTTCACAGAAACGGATGGAGAGCCTCACCTATCGACAACGAGGGGTGAGGCAGTGGAAAGTGGAGAAAATAAATCTTTGAAACAGGAACTATACAGGCTGGAAAAGCTGTGCAAGAAATAGATCAACCGGAGTTGGGAGGTCATATCGCTGGATAATTACATAGAAGTGGGACGTGTCCCAAGAGGATTAAGAATTCTAGTGACCCCCACATACCAAAACCTGAGTCCCAAACTGTTGGAAGAATAGTCTCCGCTGATGGCAGCTACCTGCAAGCAATTGTTGGGGCTGTTATCTAAATATGCTGCAATTGGACTACAGCAAATTGGAGAGGAACTGAAAATGCTTTGTGCAGTACTGATGAAACATGTGTCTCAAGATGAAGTAATTAACTTCATCAAAGACATGGAGAGCAGACTGACCAAATATGAAGATGGGAATAAGCAAGGAAATGCTGGAAATTTGTAAGGGATAGGAATGATTATGCGCAAGGCCACAGCCTTACATTTGGTCGCAAATACGACTGAGTGAGGAAGGACTACAAAAAGATTGAAGCCTTACGAGTACAAGAATAGGAGACCCCAGGATCAAGCTCCTCTGCACCTTCAGATGATGAGGAATGATAAGGAGCATCGAGTTCAGACCGGGGACCTTTTACGACCCTTGAGGAGTACCATTTTATACAACTGAGCCTCAGCTGGAAGAAAAAAAAAACGCTAGGAAGGGGAAAAGGCAAAGAACAAGAAAAAGAAGGATCAGGAGAGGCAGCGAAAGCCAGAAACAATGAGACGCCACATGGGAGAGGCACACAGTGTTAAAAACACAACAAATGATGGGTGAGCAACCAAACCTTTCTATTGTTAACCTTTACCCCCACATGATTACCCCAGAAGAATGGTCTGTCTTGGACCTAGGCCTGTCCTTTTGCCCCAATGCTAATTTTGACTTTGCCAAAACTTGTATTGACCTTTTTCTTTTTATGAGGAAACTGAAACTTTTAAAAATTCACACCCTCAAGCAGAGCAGAGCTTTACCTGGTGCCTCTCAACCAGATACCTCTGCAGACCCCTTACAAGCGGCACTCTCCATTGGCAACATTGAAAGGCTTGCCACCCTAAGGAAGATGGAGGTGGGAGCCAGAAACTGGGCAACGGATCGAGAACTATTTTTCAGTATGGATATGGTGATAGATAAAAAATCCAGAAATTATTTCAAACCTAGATCCAAATTTAATCCTGTGACCCTGCATGATGGGATTGATACATATCATGAAACTATCTTATTGGATTTATTGAAACTCTGGAAGAAACACAGTAATAATGTTGCTAGAAACTTAAAACCAGCACAAAGAGCAGGGCTACAGTCCTTGAAACAAGCGGCAACCTTTGTGATCAAACCCTCGGATAAGGGGGGCAATGTGATCCTCTGGGACATAAATAAATATTGAACAGAGGCCAAGCGGCAACTGGAATTCTCAGGTTGCTATCTGAGGTCCAGTTTATCCAAATACAGCAAAACAGTACAGGAGTATCACAACTTTCTAAACGATTGGCGTGAGAAAGACATGTTGAGCCAAAATTAATTTCTCTTTCTCTTGGTGAAGAAAACAGTGATCCCTGTATTCTACATGCTACCCAATGTGCATAAACATCTCACAGATCCTCCAGGCAGACCTATAATTTTGGCAAAGCAGAGCCTTTTAGAGAACACCTCGATTTATCTGGATTACTTTCTTTGCCCATATGTCCTCAATTTGCCCTCTTTTTGTAGAGATACTATGAATTTCCTATCAAAGATACAGGAGATTCCCTGGAAGGATTCATGTATTCTTGCTACAGTAGATGTAGTTTCCTTATATTCTTGTATTGAGCACAACTTGGGACTTGAGGCATGCAAGTATTACCTCAGAGACTGGCCCCTGGCCATGTATGACCATACCATGCTTTTAATGAAAATGTTGCATTTTTGCCTACACAACAATTGTTTTCTCTTTGAGTAATATTGGTACACTGGGACTGCCATGGGAACTTGCTTCGCTCCTAGCTATGCCTGTCTGTTCAAGGGGTGGTGGGTGGCGGAGCACCTGTGGCACAGTGGGAATTAAACCTACATAAATAATCTTGTCCTGTGGACCCCCTACATAGACAATATTTTTCTGATAAGGGATGGTCCACAGGAAGATTTGGACAGTTTTATCATATGTCTGTCTGAGAACAACTTAAACTTCATGTTTACCAGCAAGACCCAAACTAATACTATCGATTTCCTAGACATCCGGGTGGAGGCCAAAGGTGAAACACTGCACACCAGGCTGTATAGAAAGCCTACCTCAGGGAATAGCATAATGCATGCCCATAGTCATCACCCTGACAGCCTCAAGGGAAGCATCCCTTATGGAGAACTCCTGAGGGCAAAGCGCAACTGCAGCTCCACTGAGGCCTAAAATAGAGAAGAAAAAGAACATGCATGGCCGTTTTAAAGCTAGTGTGTATACCGGTAAAAACATAAGAATAGCTTCAGAGAAAGCCGCCAAGAGGGACAGGGATAGACCCCTTGTTCCCAAATTGAAGGACAGTGTCAAACAAGAAGTTAGACTAATTACCACTTTCAACCATGCCTCACAAGCTGTACAGAAGATCGTGCGCAAACACTGACACCTACTAAAGAACGATGTGGTAATAGGCAAACCGGTCAGCCCCACACCACATATTACATACAGGAAGTGCAACTCCTTAAAGTACATGCTTGTACATAGCCATCTCCCACTGAAGAACAAGACACAGGGTACCTGGTTGAGGGAACTATCAGGTTTCCACAAATGTAGGTGGTGCAAGCCCTGCAGCAGCAGAACGAATGTGAAAACATACAATCATCCTAATGGCAAATCTGGGAGGATATACAATTTTATGAACTGTAAAACTGATTTTGTTGTTTATGTTTTAACTTGCATATGTGGCCTACGCTATGTGGGGAGCACTATTTTTCCTGTAAAGAAGTGCATCCTAGAACATTTACGAGCAATCAGAAATTGTGATATGTCTTACACTTTGGCAAAACACTGACTTAATGTATGGCAAGGTCACTGAAATCAGTACTAAAATCGCATACTTTGGTATTGACAGGGTTCCAGCTTCAACACGTGGAGGAGATTGGGAATTTCATCTGCGAGGCCTGGAATCTGAATACATTATACAACTACAGAGAAAGATCCCTGGAGGCGTCAACCATGAGTCAGACCTCCATGTGCATCTAGGCTAGGATAGAGATGATAACTGTGTACCATTGGTGCACTGTCAAACTCTTTTAACACCGCAGGTACAATATCATTTGGGTCGAGAACCCCCCCTCAAAAATCCTATACACCCCACAGTTCTTTTACCATCTTCACCCCCCCTTCCAGCAATTGTTGCAATCCTTGAGTATCGACCTCCTTTGCATAGCTCACAACCACGTTCTCAGAGCGGCCACTCTGATGACTAATGTCTGTTTGCTCCTCTTTTATGTTACCCTGCACTTTACTTTAAATAGACCCTGGGTGGGTGTAACCAAAAGTTTCTTTGATGGACATTTCTGGGGTTTAATATTATTTGGGTTTGATCAGTCCTCCAACGTGCAAGGGGATATGGCAGGGATGGCCAGATACCACTGAGCTAGGTGACTGGACCGACATGTTATCAGCTACAGCAATAACATGCCTAGTGGTGTCCAATCGTATGCACAACATCAGGCACTTCCTTCCCCCTACATGCTTCCAAGGCAACATACGAAGCGCGTTCCGCACATGCGAGACGTACCAATTCCAGCACTAGGTCTGTTTGCCATTTACCAATTCCAGCACACGCTCTGGTTGCCATTTGGCAAGACGTGGGTCATTTCTTTAACAAAAAGTACCAGTTTTTTAATGAAATATTTGTTGCACTCGAATGAATTAATTCAAATTTTGTAAGTTTATCATTTGACAATCAAGTATGCTAATCATAAATTGGGAGTCTTTTTTCTGTTTAAACAGATACACTCCTTCAGTGCATATTTCTTTTATGTTTATTACCACACAGGAAATGCTTTAAAAGGTCACTGCCACTTTCTGGTCAATGTAGACTTTTAACAAAGACCGTGCTGTCGAAGCGCGTCAGTCAATAAATACTTGAAACTCTCTATGCGACTCCTTCTTACGATATATATATATATATATATATATATATGTATGTATATATGTATTACCTACTGGCGGTCGCCAGTAGGTAGTTATAGTTAGGATTTTTTTCAATGTTAAATCTCAAAATTCTATCTGGAATAACTTTGGCACCGTTTGACGAATCTGCCTGAAAATTTCCTGAAAATTGCCTCGTCAAGCTCCGGTTCTTCCTTAAAAGTTTGGGGGGGATACGTCAAGCGGGGGCCGAGATAAAAGGGGGGTCCCAAAACGCGTTTTCCCAATGTTAATTTCCATAGGGCGGTCGATTTCACTTTTAGCTCGAACGGCTGAATGGATTTCCACCAAACTTGGCAAAATTGTAGGGACTGGTAGCCCGATGTGCCTTTGCTATGTCTCAAGATATGTGCTCCAGTTGATTTTGAGTAATTTAGGTTCAAAAAAATATATATATCTATAGGCGCTCTCCGGTGCGCGCACCGGAGTGCGCTCCTGACGCGACACGCGACTTGCGCGCAGAAAGCTGATTGGCTCTTGGGTGTCTGTAAACATTCTAAACAGTCTGGAGCGGCCGCCATCTTGTGTCTCGGTAAAATCGAGAAACAAGGGGTTTGAAAAAAAAAGGGGCAAATGACCATAAGGGGGAAGAGTAGACCCCCTCTGACCCCCTAGGTTTGATGTGGGGGCTAAAATAGGGTCCTGCGGGGCATTACATTTTTTTTTTTTTTTTTCGTTTTGCGCAGGGGAAGCGCATGGTACGCGCACCGGGGAGCGAAGCACGGGGAAAATCCAGGACCATATTTATGAAGGCCTTGCGCTGCCAGTTTTGCGCCGTCTGTGCGTCAATTTTTGTGACGCACCAGCGGTGTAAAAAAATGCGCATTGTTACGCTATATTTAAAAAGTGACGCATCTATCTAGATGCGTAACTTTTTAAATATAGTGCAACGAGGCACATTTTTTTACACTGCTGGTGCGATGCGTCACTTTTCTGTGCGCACTCCTTATGACATTCCAGATGTGTCATATTTAATGTATGACGAATCATGTTGCAAGGAGTTACAGATACGTCAGTATTTCTGACATATCTGTAAACATAAAAGTGACGCGAGGCAGGCGCAAGATTTTGACGCAACAGCATCCTAAAAGTGACGCAGAGAAATCTTATAGATTTCAGTACGTCGTTATTTCCAAGCTTTTTGCGGGGGAATGCCCCCTCTGCATACATTATACCTGACGCAGATATAATGTGGCGCAGAGTTTTAAAAAGTGACCCATGTACCTAGATGCGTCACTTTTTAAAAATAGCGTCAGGTATAATGCATGCAGAGGGGGTGTTCCCCCGCAAAAAGCTTGGCAATAACAACGCAGTTAAATCTTTGAGATTTCACTGCGTCACTTTTAGGATGCTGTTGCGTCAAAATCTTGCGCCTGCTTCACAGCAGACCTTTCACATGGTGCTTTTTCCATGTGAAAGGACACATTACTGGAGTTGCGTCACTTTTGTGACGCACTGCAGCAATGCGTTACTTGGAATGTCATAAGGAGTGCGCACAGAAAAGTGACGCATCGCACCAGTGGTGTAAAAAAATGCGCCTCGTTGCGCTATATTTAAAAAGTGACGCATCTAGGTAGATGGGTCACTTTTTAAAATCCTGCGCCACATTATATCTGCGTCAGGTATAATGCATTCAGAGGGGCTGTTCCCCCGCAAAAAGCTTTGTAATAGCGACGCAGTGAAATCTTTGAGATTTCACTGCGTCACTTTTAGGATGCTGTTGCGTCAAAATCTTGCGCCTGCTTCACAGCAGACCTTTCACATGGTGCTTTTTCCATGTGAAAGGACACATTACTGGAGTTGCGTCACTTTTGTGACGCACTCCAGCAATGCGTTACTTTTGTGTTTACAGATACGTCAGAAATACTGACATATCTGTAACTCCTTGCGACATGATTCCTCATACATTAAATATGACATATCTGGAATGTCATAAGGAGTGCGCACAGAAAAGTGACGCATTGTACCAGTGGTGTAAAAAAATGCGCCTCGTTGCGCTATATTTAAAAAGTGACGCATCTAGGTAGATGGGTCACTTTTTAAAATCCTGCGCCACATTATATCTGCGTCAGGTATAATGCATGCAGAGGGGGTGTTCCCCCGCAAAAAGCTTTGTAATAGCGACGCAGTGAAATCTTTGAGATTTCACTGCGTCACTTTTAGGATGCTGTTGCGTCAAAATCTTGCGCCTGCTTCACAGCAGACCTTTCACATGGTGCTTTTTCCATGTGAAAGGACACATTACTGGAGTTGCGTCACTTTTCTGACGCACTCCAGCAATGCGTTACTTTTGTGTTTACAGATACGTCAGAAATACTGACATATCTGTAACTCCTTGCGACATGATTCCTCATACATTAAATATGACATATCTGGAATGTCATAAGGAGTGCGCACAGAAAAGTGACGCATTGTACCAGTGGTGTAAAAAAATGCGCCTCATTGCGCTATATTTAAAAAGTGACGCATCTAGGTAGATGGGTCACTTTTTAAAATCCTGCGCCACATTATATCTGCGTCAGGTATAATGCATGCAGAGGGGGTGTTCCCCCGCAAAAAGCTTTGTAATAGCGACGCAGTGAAACCTTTGAGATTTCAGTGCGTCACTTTTAGGATGCTGTTGCGTCAAAATCTTGCGCCTGCTTCACAGCAGACCTTTCACATGGTGCTTTTTCCATGTGAAAGGACACATTACTGGAGTTGCGTCACTTTTGTGACGCACTCCAGCAATGCGTTACTTTTGTGTTTACAGATACGTCAGAAATACTGACATATCTGTAACTCCTTGCAACATGATTCCTCATACATTAAATATGACATATCTGGAATGTCATAAGGAGTGCGCACAGAAAAGTGACGCATTGTACCAGTGGTGTAAAAAAATGCGCCTCGTTGCGCTATATTTAAAAAGTGACGCATCTAGGTAGATGGGTCACTTTTTAAAATCCTGCGCCACATTATATCTGCGTCAGGTATAATGCATGTAGAGGGGGTGTTCCCCCGCAAAAAGCTTTATATTAGCGACGCAGTGAAATCTATGAGATTTCACTGCGTCACTTTTAGGATGCTGTTGCGTCAAAATCTTGCGCCTGCTTCACAGCAGGTGTAAGACTGACGCAAGACCTTTCACATGGTGCTTTTTCCTTTCTTGCGTCAATACGTCCCTTTTGCATACATTACACCTGACGTAGGAGTAATGTGGCACAGGGGTTTACAAAGTGATGTATTTACCAAGAAACGCCACTTTGTAAATATGAATAAATAAGGTGCATTTTTTATTGGACTGTTGTGTCACAAAAAGTGATGCTTTGGTGGCGTTAAAGTGATGCATGGCTTAATAAATGAGGCCTTCTACCTTCAACTCCAGCAATGCATATTTTCTTAACCTTCAACACTCCTGTTCTTTTTCAACATTTTCATTGAATATCAACATTCCCCATATTCACTCTTCTTCTCATAACTTTCTTTTCTAACACTCACCTTCTTTCAGTCCTCCTACTTCACTTCCTTTTTCCTCTCATACCTTTCTGTTCTTTCTTACTCATTCTCCTTTCAATTATCAATGCACTATATTTCACTTACTCTTCATTTTTTTAAGAATATAGCTCTTTGATGAGAATTGGAGGTAGTTCTGAAAAGAACTTTTGGTTTTCTTCTTTTAACTGAACAGGAACAAAAACAGGGAATGGAAACTGCTCAACAGGAGCAAAAAGAACAAAAAAAATTAGGGGTGGGAAGGGCAGCGATGGTTCTCCAATGCTCGAACCAAGAGCTGGACACTTTGCTCCCCATAGGTGAGGAGTTGATTGCAGTATCTGCATCTGAGGACACCATGGTTAAAAGCAGGTTGTATGTTTGGCACCTGCTCCTGCGATTGCTCTCTCCCAGAAGAAGTTGCTCCTCCGGTTGATGTAGAGGCCCCATCTCTGGGAACCTCTTGTGTCAGAGCCCTGACACTTTCCCGGGCAAAATTCTGGGGGTGCCTCCTCTCCACATGTCGGATCATCGTAAAGTTCCCAAAAGAGTACTTTTTTGGGGGGTCACCCCGTGACAGGACCTGTTTGCAGATCCTGCACTCCACTTTTGGTGCATTCACTTTCTTCTGGTCAGCTGGAATCTTAAAACATTTCCATATGAAATGTTCCTTCACCTTTGGGGTAGGAGTCTCTTCATTGATGAACTCAGGTTCATCCTCACTGCTGGATTCTCTGGCAGCCATGGTAAATCACAAAAGATCCAGGTACAAAAAACAGGTCTTTCAGTCACAAAAGTGAAGTGAAGGAAATGGGTGGGGATTTCATTCATTGTAAAAAAAACTTTTAGCAACCAATGAAAAGTGTTATTTTAGGGTCACATGACCCGACGCGTTTACGCTGCGCGCTCCGGAGCACTTCCGGGTGCGTTTACGCAGCGCGATCGTAGGCGCTTCCGGGGCGCAAACGTGGCGCGATCGTAGGCGCTTCTGGGTGCTTTTACGCGGCGCGAACGTAGGCGCTTCCGAGGGCACTTACGTTGCGCGCCGAAGTGACGTCATCAAACTTTTACAGAAATGCATAATCATTTTCCTTATAAAAAAAACTGATTTTATTAGTATAGTACGAAATGTTTTGCATTATTATTAACTTTTCATTCATATTTTTTTTCACGAACGACAGTAGCGCTCTGGGTGCGCATTCAGGTGAGCTCACCGGAAAGCTTACCGGAGAGCTTAGCTGAAAGCTTCCCGGAGCGCGCACCCAGAGCGCAAAAGAAAAAATAAAAATAAAAAAAAATGAAAACTTACAAAAAAACAGCAAATTGTAAAAAAAAAGAAAAAGGTTAGAAACTCGATATAGAAAGGAATTAGCATTTAAAAAACCTATGAAATTCACTGAAAAAACTATAGGTTTCACACCAGTTATAGTTAGGAATTAGCATTTAAAAAACCTATTAAATTCACTGAAAAAACCATAGGTTTCACACCAGTTATAGTTAGCTGGAAATTTTACTGATATAAAACCATTGAAATTCCCACGTTATAGTTAGTTGGACTCACTATAACTTGCGCGTGTAATGCACTGCTGATGACACTATTCAGTGAATGTGTGTCTTTTTAAAAAATAAATATGTTTTATATATGTATATGTAGAGGTTGATGGAAAAATAAATGTTTGAATAAGTGTCTTAATGGATGTGCAGGACTGTATGGATGGCTGAGTGTGTATATGTGTGTGTTAGTAAGTGAATACCTGCTTCACTAGTGTGTTTATTAGTAACCACATATGTTTTAATGTAGTTTATGTAAGTATTGATATATATAACTGAGTATATGTGACAGTGAGAGATTGAAAGAGTTCCTGTTTAAATAAGTATGTGTTTCTATAAGTGATTGCTTAAAAGAGTAAGTAACTGAAAGTTTACTTAGAAGTAAGGTGTTAGTGTGTGTATATCTGTATATGTAAATAAATGGATGTTTATTATTTATTTCCAAGTGTGAATATGTGTGTGATTTACTTTTGGATGTCTGTCGGTATATAATAGGATGTATAGCTGTATCACTATATATAATCAGTGAGCATATATACGAGTGACTATATAGAACTGTTAGTGAATTAGTGGATGTGTATATAAATGTTGGAATTACTGAATTGGTTGTTGTAACTGGTATAGGTATCTCCATTTTTTTGAAAATGTTAGTTTCTATTTTTGAATATGTGTTTCAAGAGTTACTTTACACTGAAAGGAGATCTGTCACTTTCTCACAAGGATGGTGTCATCAGTGATGTCATGAGTGATGTCACTGACCATGTCATGAGTGATGTAATATGTGACGTCATCTGCAGTGCATTACACGCGCAAGTTATAGTGAGTCCAACTAACTATAACGTGGGAATTTCAATGGTTTTATATCAGTAAAATTTCCAGCTAACTATAACTGGTGTGAAACCTATGGTTTTTTCAGTGAATATCTATATATGTATATATATATATATATATATATATATATATATATATATATATATATATATATATATATATTACCTACTGGCGGTCGCCAGTAGGTATATATAGTTAGGATTTTTTCCCTATGGCATTTCTGAAAATTCTATGTCTAATAACTTTAGCGTTTGTGGACGGAATCGGCTGAAATTTTCAGGAAAATGGCACATTTTGTTTCTGAGCAGCCCCTGAAAATTTGGGGGGGGTCGTCAAGGGGGGGCCGAGAAAAAAGGGGGGTCCCAAAACGCGTTTTTCCCATGTTAATTTCCATAGGGCGGTTGGACTCACTTTTAGCCCGAACGGCTGAATGGATTTTCACGAAACTTGGCAAAATTGTAGGGACTGTTAGCCCGATGTGCCTTTGCTAGGTCTCAATATATGTGCTTCAGTGGATTTTGAGAAATTACCGTTTAAATCAAGATATATATCTGTAACAGCGCTCTGGGCAGCGATCCGGTTAGCGAACTTTTCGCGTATCGGAACTTTGCGATGCGAAGCTGATTGGCCCTCCGGTGTCTGTCAACATTCTAAACAGTCCGGAGCGGCCGCCATCTTGTCTCTCGGTAGGATCGAGAGACAAGAGGAGGCAAAAACAAAGGGGGAAATTACCATAAGGGGGCATAGTAGATCCTCGTTGACCCCCTAGGTTTTATGTGGAGGTTTTAAAAGGGCCTAGGAGGGTCCAAAAGAAAAAATATATATATATTTTTTTTTTGCGTGGTAAGCGCCAAGTTCGCGAACCGGAAAGCGTTCTGGGCAGCGTACTTTAAGGATAAAAGAATGATAGACTTTTCTAATACTGTATGTTAATTATTTGTTGTTTTTGTTCGTTTTTTTATTTATTTATTTATTTTGATTTTAAAAAAAATTATTTATTATTTTCATAGTTCATTAAAACTTCCAGCATTATATCATCTGGTATCTCGTCGAACATGGATGTTTCTGTCTCTTGTAAGGTTTGAATAAATTGTTCGTCAAAAGATTGATCCATAAAATCTTCATCCACATTTTCTTCAGTTACAATGTCTTCGGATGTAATCTCGAAGGAAACATTAGTTTCTTCTTGCTCCCCTTCCATTTTTTTGCTGTAAATTGCATTAAAAAAAAATTATATTAGAAGACTTAGGGCACTGTTGGGTTTAAGTTCAGACATGTTGTTCTGTTTTTTTAACAGTGAAGTTAAAGTAAGTAAATTCATAATTATAGCAGAGAAGTGTAAGTCAATCAATAAATGTAACAGAGGAGGTTATCTGTATCTATAACTATAGCAGGGGGTCAGTAAATAATTATCAATAAACATTTTTACAAATTAATTTAAAGTGCCACTTACAAATTATCAAATAACTTTACAGGGAGGTGAAAAGGCTCTTGAAATGTAGTTCAGGAAGTAGCAGTGAAAATGGCTGTGTTTCCTTCTCTTCCTTTATATATATTCAGGTATATAACCAATCAAATGTCAGGTAATAAAAATTGTAAATGAAAGTAAAGTTTTCATTGGTTGTCAATTCCAATATTTTAGATGTGTTTTGTGAAGTAATTTACCTCAGGGTATTTAGATAGGTCTACAGGCTAAATGGCTAAATGAAATTTCAATCAAATTTGTGTGAATGAAAGGGATTGTTATGTAGTATGAGGTAATCTATATTTGGTGAGAGTGTCTCTAGTCGTTTTTCTGCTAATTACTTTCCCACCTTTTTTTAGGATCGCTTTCTGGAAAGCGGCCCGGTTAGCGAACCTTAAGCGTCACGGGAGTCCACCATTTTGTGTTTCGGTTGCATTAAGATACAAGATGGAGGGCAAATAATGTTCAGAATGTGTAGAAGGGGGCACGGTAGACTTATCTTGACCCCCTAGGTTTTCTGAGGGTGGCTGAGGAGGTTTAAATGTGCGGAAAAAAAACATTTTTTCAAAAAATTCCGCGAGGTTAGCTTTCGGTTAGCGAACCGGGGAGCGTATTTTGTGGAAAATTAGCGAAAAAAGTTAGAAAAAAATAATAATTGTGAGTGATTAGATGAAGGGTAGCTCTGAGAAGAGCTTTTGGGTTTATGGTTCATTTAGGTACTTATAAGTAGGTACCAATGCACATTCTTAAATTCAGAATGAAAATTCTGTTGCCCTCATCTGAGAAGTGAACTCCATCTCCTCTGTAGATATCTTGCATGTAGTAATGCAAGTTATTGTTGTACAGGGAGCCCATTCCATGGTCTCTCATGAAAGCTGAAACAGATTTGTTTACATGCTTCCTCGACTTCTCAATTTGTGGACAAAATTGGTTGGACCACCTCCATTTCTGTCTTTGGCATATATTGGAATATACCAAGGCAGTTTGAGGAAAAAGTGCCATTAATTGCTCAAAGGTGTCCTTTAATAGCATTTCCAGACCTACTCCTGTCAAAGTGCCCAAATCATTACCTCCACAGTGCACAATTAAAAGGTCAGGTTTTGGCAAATGCATAAAGGTTTTCACCAATGGTATAAATTGGTGACATTTTAATCCTCTTTGGCCCAACCACTTAATTTCCACATCTTGTAAATTGAGGTTGTGTAAATTTCTGTTCTCGGCATACCTTTGAGCCCAGTGGATGTAACTATGTCCAACAATCCAGACGTTAAACATGGTGGGAGAAGGTTGTGCTGCAGTCAGATGAAGTGTGGTAATGAAAGGGCAGTTGAAACAGTAGGAGTTTGTAAAGAAAAAAAACTGTGGATTTCCAATGCTAATGATTCATTAGCAGTGATTGGTGTATTTCCATTTCTGAAAACAGAAAGTTAGGGTGCATGGATGTGTTCTTTGAAAGATGTAATTTGAATGGTCAAGGAAGAAACTTTTAATGAAAGATTGCACTGGATACGCAGGTGCACTGAGAGTTCAGAGTTCAATTGAAACATTGTTGTGTGAATTTGCAAACATGAGAGGTCTTCCAGGAGGTCGTTGCTATGGAAAAAAGGTAGAGAGGGCAGAGGGGGGAAGGGTTTTGATTTGAAAAAAGTGAGGGAAGAGTTATGATTGGCTAATATGAGAGATATGTGAAATGAATATCTGTATTTGTGTGCTTTCAATAGCTGCAGCCTCTGGAGTGCATCCTTTTTCTTCTGCTGAAGACAATTTGGTGTATTTCTGAGACTGTTTTGAAACTCAAAAAGTATTTGCTAAGGTGAGAAAAGATTTATTTATTTTAGATAGAGAATAGTATGAATTAAGGAGAAAATGATGAAGAAAGCAGTGTTTTTAAACTGTGGCTTTGTCTGTAGTGATATAGAAATAAATTTTGTTACTTAGAGAAATTGTAATTGCATATTCGGTGTAGCATTCTGGAATGCAGTTATACAAGTTATTGTTGTATATGAAGCCCAGTCCATGGTCTCTTATGTAAGCTGAAACAGATATGTTGTTTTCAACGATATTCATGCATTGCGGCTGTTTTTTTTCGCATTTGCGAGCAGTTTTTAGCCATGTTATCCAATGGGAGGTGGATAACATGGCTAAAAGCATATGCTGGATAATGCATGAATATCGCTGACTTTTCAGCAATATTGATGCATTGCGGCCGCTTCTTATCGCATTTGCGAGCAGTTCTTAGCCATGTTATCTAATGAGAGGTGGATAACATGGCTAAGAGCATTTGCTGGATAATGCATGAATATTGCTGACTTTTCAGCGATATTCATGCATTGCGGCCGTTTTTTATCGCATTTGCGATAAACCTTGCTAATAGCAAGGTTTATCTGCGATAAAAATCGCCGATGTGCGGCGATAATTTTTGTCTCTAAAGAAGTTATCGCTAGTGGTTGGTAATATACCCCCGCGTTTTTGGTTGCAGGAATCGGGAGGCGGGAGAGTAGCACTGAAATCAGTAGTTTGACGCCTGAATCGGGAGGGTTGGTATGTGTGGATTCTCTACAGCTGGGGCTAGGTGATAGCCTGGGACCGGCCTGGCATCTAAAATGGCTACCGTGTACGACAAAATTGTGGCATTGTAAAAAAGACAAGATGGCGCAGACAATGTTTATCAATAAGGATTCATTTATAACGAAATATTTTATCGCACTGACAAATTGGTTGTCAACACTTCCCGATTTCCTTCGAATCGAACGTTAACAGACGTGACGTAGCAAAGAAAAAAAAAAGCTCACGCAGAGCCGCTGGAACACATGTATCAACATATATGAGCCTTCTCAGCCACCCTCAGAAAATATAAGGGATTAGGATACGTCTCCCGCACCCCCTTATACTTAGTAATTTAATTAAAACGAAGCACAAAATGGTCTCCCGCACCCCCTTATACCTATTCCCGTTTTGCCAGCAGTTTGTGGCCCAGTTCGGTGTTCGGAAAGCGCTTCTACCGTGAAAAATATTTTTTTTTTATTTTCCCCACGGGACCCTTTAAAAACTCCAACAACATTCCTAGGGGGTCAAGAGGGGTATACCTTGCCCCCTTTTATTAAAATCCCCCTTCGTTTTTCATCTCTTCTTCTCTCTCGATCCTACCGAGAGATAAGATGGCGGCCGCTCCGGTCTGTTTAGAATGTTGACAGACACCGGAGAGCCAATCAGCTTTCTGCGCGCAAAGTTCCGTTTCGCAGGTGGGAGCGTATTTATAAGAAACTTGCACCATGAAGAACGCTTTCCATTTAAAAAGGAAAAATAACATTATAGACACTCATATGCCTTATAAATATGACCCAAAGCAACCTATAAAGCTCTAGCAGTACATATCCAGAAATGTAATTGATTTCAAAAAATCGTTTATAAACACGGCACATAAATCAATTGTATACCTGCATTCAAGAGGAAATGACTGAAAATGTCCTTGTGATGCAGTGCTGGTGCAAAAGATTTTCTATGTTAAATAATAAGTAGGACGTTAAGTTTTTGATGACTGTTATTCATTTACTGTTTGGTAATAGTGCTTAATAACATTTTTTATTATATTTTTCCACAGATTCAACTGCAGATCTTTTTTAAATTTGAAAAATGCCTACGAAAAATAGAATTAGAAAGGCTAGAAAACGTCAAAGACAGCAGGATGATGTTTTATTGCAGCAGTCCTCTTCCCCAAATACTTATCAAAACACCAAGAAAGCTCCGGGTAAGAGCACAAAATCATTCTTAAAAAGTATTTTTAGTCAAAAAAGTATTTTTCGCCAAAATGTTTCAGTTCAGAAAAAGAAGAGTAATTTAAATGGAAAGGAAAGACCCATCAAAAATGTTATTGGTAGAGGAAGAGATAACTCTGTGCATGATAGTAGAAGGAAACAACAGTTTAGGGACATTCGACATCGAATGTTCCGTAACAGGATAATAGTTAATTTATTAAGAAATATTAAAAAAGGCCAACAGAAAGCGGCATTTTATAAGAAGAAGAAAAATGTAGAGAAAATTATTGATCATGCTTTTGAAATTAAGCGGAAGTTGTTTATTTTGGTAATCAATAGAATTAGGAAACTAAGCAAGGTGATTTCTGATTTCAAAACAAACAGTAGATGGAAGAGAGTAGTAAATCGTAGTAACTTTTGTGAAGTTTTTTCCGGAGAATGGATGCATATTTCAAGTTCTGAGGCATTTTTTAATGAGGAGAGTTATTTTCAGGATAATGATTTGATGTTTGCAGTTGACACCAGTGGTCGAGCTTATGAAGTGAAGGATGGTTGTCCAGTTGAAAAGGAAAAACTTGTGACAACAGAGACAGAAGAGGTGCTAAGTGATGAGGTTTTAGGAAGACGTCCTAAGGGTCCTGTGTACATTTGGAAGTGTAGTTCTATTTGCAGTGTGCGACAGGTTTCCATCAATTTGCTTTGTGATTTTATACGGACATTTAATAAGAAAAGTTTGAAGCAGAAAATGAAGTTGTTGCAAAATTTAGATCCTTGCAGAGTGAGACAAATGACAGGTTTGCGTGGTCATTCACTGGCTTGTCTTTCCAGGAGAGTATGCCAGAGTGTTTTTCATCATTTCAGGATGGTAGCAGTGCATCATAATAAAGTGAGAAAATTAGTGAGAATGTTGTATTATGCTAAGAGTCCTGCAATTATGCTTAAACAATTATGTGCTGCTCTTTTGCATGGTTCAGAAATAGATGTGAAGAATATTTGTGAAGAAATTGAGTTTTGTTACTTTAGTAGTAAAGATGAGAATGTTCAAATTGACCCTGAAGTAGAGGGTAATGTTGAAGATAATGTACAGGTTTCCAGTACAGATAATTTTCAGAAGGAAATTGCCACTTTTCAGATGAAATCAAGTGAGAGGCCTAATTTCACTTGTGTATGTTGTCGACGCACTTATTATAAGAATCAGACTAAAGTAGTGGATTTATATGCAAAAAGTGAAAGGGAAAATAATAGTGAATGGAAGGATTTTGCCACATACTTGATGGTAGAAAATTATTTTGATTTAGGATCGGATCAACGTGTGTGTACTTATTGTTGTAATAAATTAAACCAAAACCAGATGCCTGCTAGGGCAGTACATAATAATCTGGAATTGGTTGAGATTCCTTCTGAATTGAAGGATTTAAATACTTATGAATGTATTTTGATTCAAAGTATTCATCCCTTTCAGGCTATTGTAAGAATGGAGCCAAAGACAGGGAAGTTGCCTCCAGCAGATTTACAGCGAGGATTAAAGGGAAGAGTTGTTTATTTGCCTCTAGATTTGAACAAAAACATTAACACAATTGGAATAGAAAAAGTGGAAGAGGAACCTCTGGTTATCTTAGTTAATGGGGTTCCGACAAAGAATAAGAAAATATAGCAAGATTTAGTGGATGTTAGGAAAGTCAAAAAAGCAACAGTGTATTTGAAGACAAATAATAAGTACTATAAGAATGTATATGTTCCAGAAGAGGAAGTAAGTGATGAAGAGGATAGCGATTTGTGTGCTGGCCAAATTGAGAAAGTAGAAGCCTCTAAAAGTGAAGAAATATATGAACATTATAGTGTTCATCCTTTGCATTCCAAGGAAGTCATGGGGAATGCTATTGAGTTGTTTCAAATGAAACAAGCTAAAGGGAGTCCCATTAGTGTTTGGGAGGAAAGTTTGGAAGCTCGGTGTTTCCCACAGCTATTTCCAACAGGTCGAGGAGGAAGATATGATGAGCGACCTCATCAAATTCCTGCGTCTGAATACCGGACTTTACGATTGTATGCAGACGATCCTAGGTTTCGTCAATGCATTCCATATTTGTTTCATCTCCTGTTTGAAAGCGATCTGTCTGGACTGTCATATGCAGTTAACCACATCTTAAAAAGTGGTATACAGATGCGAAACATCTCGGCAAGGGACTTTATGCATAAAGTCAATGTCCAAGACAGTATTTTGGATTCTCACTTAATTAATCTCATGGCGTGTCAGCGTGGTACTAATGAGTACTGGTACCGTCGTCATGGTGATTTAAAATGTATGCTGAGGAACTTAGGAACTCCGACATGGTTCCTCACTCTGAGCTGTGCCGAGTATGGCTGGGAAGACTTACTTGAATTTCTACGGGAGGCAAATGGAAATATTGAAAACATTGAATTCAAGACACCTGGAGAACTGTGTTCTTTGGATCCTGTGAATGTATGCAGGTACTTCAATCATAGATTTGAAGCTATGATGTCTTTCATCACAAATAAGAAGAATCCACCTCTTGGAGAGGTGTTGGATTTCTTCTGGAGAAAGGAGTACCAAGCAAGAGGTGCTCCTCATATACATATGTTGTTGTGGATCAAGGATGCACCTAAATTTGGAACAGATCCGGATGACTTAGTGATGAATTTCATAGAACAGTATTCTACGTGTGCTGTTCCAAACGCAACGGAGAAGAAAAGCCTAAGAGAACAAGTTTTACGTTTCCAAAGCCATCGTTGTGGAAAGTACTGTCGTCGTAAATTCAGAAACAAGGACAAGTTCTACACCAAATGTCGTTTCAACTTTCCACGACCGGTGATTTCTAAAGGAAAAGTGAACAGTTTGATGTCTTCACTGCGACATAATGTGACGAGGAAATCACCCAAAAATACATACAATTTGAAAAGGAACGAAGAGTCCAAGTACATCAACGACTACAACCCAGTGATTTTGTCCATGTGGAATGCTAACATGGATATACAGTTTGTGGGTGACAACTGTATGGCTGTGGCTCGGTATGTGACATCTTACATCACCAAAAAAGAAAAGACAGAACTGAAGGATATGTGGGAGGACATTTCCCATGAAAAGAGCCTCAGCAAGAAGTTGTACAGTTTCAGTCTGAAGATGTTGTCGCATCGAGAAATCGGAGCTTACGAATGTTCAGATCGATTGTCTTCAGCAAGTCTCTATGCCAAATCCAGGAGTATTGTTTGGGCGAGTCTTGGTCTTGCTGCAACGCGAAATCGGGTTCTAAAACCTGTCCGGGAAATTGAATATTTGGCAGAAAAGGAACCAAACAGTACCGACATTTTGAAGACCAACATGTTGGATACATATTATCCAAATCGAAGCAGTCACCTTGAGAATGTTTGTCTATATGAGGTTTTACAAAATTATATATTCAAGAGGAACATCAAAGAAGATATTGAGAAAGGAGTGTATGCTGTAATTGGAAGTGAGGGATGCCTGGTCAAGCAAAGAAAATGCCAATTAGTAAACCATCGAAAATTGAGTGGCGAATCTTCAGAAACAAAGGAGTTTTTCTATTTAGCACTTTTGCAACTTTTCAAGCCTTGGCGTGCAGAAGAGGAACTGCTTGGAGATTTCCTCTGTTACGAAGACTCTTTCACTGCTGCTAAGGATAGCATAGAATGTCCTGCTTTTCCCAAATATCAAGAAATGCTAACTTTGGAAATTGAGCAGGAAGCAACGATTGCAGCCGAGATTGCCAGAGACAGTTCTCAGGACAGTCAGAGTTCTGTTTCATTGAGTCAAGATCCACTTGGAGGACCTATTATCGAAAATGAAGCTGCCACTGCTATGAATGAAGTGGAAAGAGCCATGGCACATGCTCAGGAGGATTCAGTTAACTTAGAAGACTTGGAAAAACAACTCAATGTTGAGCAGAGGAAAATATATGAAGAAGTTACCAAGCAAATTGAGCATGGATTAAGTCATGAGAAGAAAGAGTGCTCATGTACATCGTTGAAGCCTGTCCGACTGTATGTGAGTGGAGAAGCGGGAACTGGAAAAAGTTTCCTTATTAAAGCAATTTCATGCTATTTGCAGGAAAGGACTGAGTCATCGCTGTCTTGTGTTGTCACCGCTCCTACTGGACTTGCAGCACATAACATTAAAGGTATTACTTTGCATCGTCTACTGATGCTGCCGGTGGAGCATGACAACAAATTACAATATCACAAGTTATCTGGGGATGCTTGCTTTGAAGTTTCAAGAGTCTTGAGGAAAATGAAACTACTTATCATTGACGAAGTAAGCATGGTTTCCAATATCATGCTTGCCTTTGTGCATTTGAGAATGCAAGAAGTACTTAAAACTGAATATGATGTGTTATTTGGTGGCAAACACATCATTGTTTTCGGAGATCTTCTGCAGCTGACACCAGTAAAAGGAGAACCTGTGTTCAAAATACTCACGCATGAAGATACCAGGAAGTGCCTAGGGAGCATTGGCAACGTCAATATATGGTTAAACTTCAATTATGCTGAACTGCATGAAAATATGCTTCAGGCAAAAGATGAAGATTACAAGAATATTCTACAAGATATTAGAATTGGAAAAGTGACCGAGCATGGAAAAGAAGCTTTGAATGCACGATTACTTTCAAATTTATATCCCGAACAAGAGATTGTGGCTGAGAATATTTTTCAGAAAATTACTGAGAAGAAATCCGGAATATGTTTGATGCCAACTCTTGCAGAATGTGCCATCTTCAACAACAAAATGTTGAATTTAGAAAAGCAAGAGATTGTGAAACTTGAAGCTATTGACAAAATAGAGCACATGGGATCAACAATTATTTTGTCAGAAAATTTGAAATCAAAATTGGATTCATTAGAGAAGACTATATCTAAAACAGCGGGTTTTGAAAAGACTTTGAATGTGTGTTTAAATTGCCGAATCATTTTGAGAAGAAATTTACATGTTGAAAGAGGTCTGGTAAATGGATCAATGGGTAATGTTGTTGATTTTCAGAAGTACAGAAATAGAGATGGAATAGAATTTTTAAAAATTAAATTTGATGGCATTGAGGAAGTACAGCTAATTGGTCGTTGTTCTGCTAGGTTTTTGCTTGTTAAAGACTTATATGTTCGCCGTAAACAGTTTCCTGTTTGCTTGGCATATGCGGTAACAATTCATAAATCGCAAGGTTTAAGTGTAGACAGTGCATTGGTGAATATTGGCAGTTCTGTGTTCAAGGAGGGTATGGCATATGTGGCATTGTCACGAGTAAGAACTTTATCAGGATTGTACTTGATTGACTGTGATGTCACAAACATTTGTGCGGATCTAGATTGTGTTAAGGAATACAATAGGTTAAGAAGAGAGTATGCGCCACATTTGCCTCAATATCCTTTGTTTGAGAAACGTGTGGTAGGCCGCAAACGTAGAAATATCAGTAATAGTAGGGAGGTTGATGCAAAAAGACCAAAAGTCGATGAACCAAAAATTGTAAGCAGAAAGAAAGTGGATTCTGTTGAAGATGTTGTCGGTTTTCAATTTGAAAACAGTTCTGGTGTCAACTGCTATGCAAATGTCGTGGTTAATGTTCTCTTTTCACTAGAGAGTTTAAAAGAACAGATTCTGTTGAATTCAGAACAAATTTTATGCTGTTTATTGAATTCTGTTTTCGAGAAATGTAGCACTGATCGAACAAAAGTAGAAAGTGTGTCTGAAGTTCGTTATCTGTTAGATGAATGTTCAGGGCAAACAGACTTCTCTGAAAATAATCAGCAAGATTGTCAGGAGTTTTTAATGTATATGCTTGATGTATTGCAAGATGAGGGTGTAGATGTAGATCACCTGTTTGGGCTTTCTTATCAATGGCAGCATGAGTGCGAGAATTGTAGGGTATCAAGTACTACTAGTGTAGACTCAGAAAGATTTATATATTTAACTTTGCCAGACAGTAAATCAGTCTCCTTTAATAAGCTAGTAAATGCAGCGGATCACAACATGGAGTGTAGCCAATGTAAATCTGAAATGATGTCAACATTATTTATACGTAGATATGGAGAGTATGTCATTTTAATGATTCAACGATGTAGGCCTGATGGATCAAAATTGTCAACTTTGATAAAAAAATTTGTGGCTTCTCAGCTTTCAATATCAGGAAGGACTTTTGTAACTGTAGCAATTATCTATCATGATGGTCCTTCAACAACATCAGGACATTATACAGCTTATTTAAAGTCTCGAAACGGCTGGTCATTCTGCAATGATTCCGTTGTAACTTTCAAAAAAAAATTGCCGTTTGACCTTAAAAATTCTTACCTGGTGTTTTTAAAACCAAAATTTTAATGAAAGAATCTCGGGATTTCCTGTGAAGAATTGCAAAAGGTTCATGAAGTAGAGGGAATGTAAGTCTGCAATGCTGTCTAGATTATTGGTCCAAAACTTTTAATTATAATGTCAATTTAAAAATCCAACTATATAAACCTGATGCAAGTAAGTCTGCTTCATAGTAAGCAGTATCAGTGTCATAGGAAAAGGAGAACATGAGTGACAAAGAAGGGTAAGATATTAGTAGTCCAGGATTGTGAAAATAATCTCAAATGTTTTTTTTTTAGAAAGTTGCGAAAATAGAAAATGTCGGGATTTGATTGGAAGAATTACAAGAGTAGCGAATCGCGGCAACATGATTTGGCCTAGTGGAAACATGTGATAGAATGAGAGAAGTCTTTTCTTCTATGTAACATATTTTTCGTATCGATGGAGGTTTTCTTTCAGAAAGTGGCGGGCTGAAAATATTTATAGCACAACAGAGTGAATGCTGTTCATAGGAGATCCTTCGACGTCATTGAAAGTAAGTTAATTTTAAGGAGTTTTGAAATCAGATTTCTTAGGTTGTATGGGTTTTTTAAACACAGTCATTTTGATTGTGTTTTTTTTCCCCGCTGTTACATGATGAATACGTTCAAGTCACTGATTTAAGTGAAATTTGATACATTCTGAGAACAGCAAAAATAAACCATATAACATGTATAATTAATGTTCTTCTGTTTGTACTTATGATATACATTTAGAAATGTGAGGTAGATATGGAAAAACTGAGTCTTCTGTAAGTGTCAATTTTAATGCTTATAGTGCTGTATTTCCGGGTACTGTTTTTTTTAAAAAAAGAAATAGGCCTCACCTCAAAGAAAGCTCTTCAAAGCACACATCTTATTTGCATCCTGAAACTATCATTTAAAATATTAGAGACAATTTTATGATGGCTTTACATCTTTTTTGCGCTGCTATTGCATCACTATTGTGAGACATCAGCAGTGCAAAAGAAGTACCATGTTCAAAAATAGGTCTCAGTTCATCAGCATGAAGATACTGTTTATTTAAAATATATATCTTTAGGATTGTGTAGGGGACGTAGAGAAGCAGAGGCTTCTGTAAATGTCAAAATTGTTGAAAAAGTGTTTCTTCTTGAACCTTTTCCCTTTTCTTTTGTAATTTTTAAATACATGTAGTAATATTTTTGGAAATGTATGTTTTCTGTTTTACAGATTGAAAGTATGAAAAAATATTTAAAAAAGGTAACAAGAATTATAAGGTAAATGTTTTCTACTCTTTTTACCCGCAATGCACTGCTGATGATGTCACTGACACTATCTCTGATTTACTCTCTATAGCTGTCTTTCTTTTTACATTACTCTCTGTTTACTTCCCTTATACTAACTCTTCTTTTTTTAAAAAAAATATTTTTTTGGTTCGCTTCAAGTTCGCGAACCGGTCAGCGAACTTGAAGCGAACCAAAAGAAATAGAGCTTGCTAGAGTGTTAAACATTCTAGCAATTTTATTTGAAAGGGGAGGTAGTTCTGAAAAGAACTTGTTTTTAATGTTTTTGTTGTTTTTTTTATTTATTTTTATTTTCTGAACATTTTTTGTTTTTTTTGTATTTTTAGAACAGTTTTATGTTTTTTTTGTGTTTTTCATGGAGGGGAAACAACAAAAAAACAGGCATCGAAAAGGGCTCAACAGGAGCAAAGAAAAAATTACTGCTTGGGTGGGTTAGGGCAGTTATGGTTATCGTACACCAAGTTTATTAAGTTTACGCTCATGTTGCCACATGAGAGCATAGCACCACAATGTATGCACGTAAACTTCATGTGCTTGAAGTTTGGCTGTATGTTTGGCACAGTTTCCTGTGCCTCTCTTACAGTCAAATTTATATTAGAAGTTGATTTGGCCACAGGAGTTGTCGGGGGATTATCTTGCAGATCCCTTAACTCTGCCCGGCTGTAATTTAATGGATGCCACCTGACCATATGGCGATGCATAGTATGGTTGCCCATACTATACTTTTTCTCTGTGCCTCGAGATAATCTTTTTTTGCAAATTAGGCAGGTGGCATATTTGGCATTAACCTTCTTCTCCCCTCGAGGAATTGAGAAAAATTGCCAAATGAAACTTGTTTTCCTTCCGGAAACACGGGGCAACTCCGGAATAAATTCAGGTTCATCAGTGTCCTCTTCTTCTAAGTCGTCTTCTTCTTCCTCTCTGTTTGAGATGAATTGAGATGGTGGTCCTCTCTTGTCATGAGGAGGTTGAGGTGGTGGTGGGGGTCCACCAGCTGAAGCAAAGATAGAAGCCATTGTAATCAAAATGGAAAATGGTCTTTCTCTCACCAAGATGAAAGTCAGAGTGAGGAAAGAAGAAGGGGTTTACGTGATTTTGGAAAAGCAAAAGTTCGGAACCAATGAAAAGTGTTATTTTTAAGTCACATGACCTAGTCATACATCATTTGGAAACCAAAAGTGAAATGAACCAATGAAAACTTTGATAAACAAGTCACATGACTTGTTCCGCTCACGTTACGCGGTGCGCGCCGCGTCCCGCATCGTTTTCGGTTCGCGGTCCCGAGTACTTTCGGGAGCGCTAAAGCGGCGCGTCATAAGACGCATTCGCGACAATTATACGTCGCGCTTCCGCGACGCGTCACAGTTCCGCTAACGTAACGTTTACCGGTTCGCGTACTAGATCGCGGCATCAAGATGAACTAACGGAAAGCTTCCCAGTTCGCTTACCGGAAGCGAAGAAAAAAAATATTTCAATTAAAATTATCAATAAACATCTAAAATATATTTTGGGTTTTAAAGTAGAATACATTTTACAGCTACAGATGTTAGCTTTTAAAAAACCAATGAAATTCACAGAAAAAACCATAGGTTATAGTCCATATATAGTTAGGAATTTGCATTTACAAAACCTTGAAAATTCAATGAAAAAACCATTGGTTATAGAACATATATAGTTAGGAATTCGCATTTACAAAACCTTGAAAATTCAATGAAAAAACCATTGGTTATAGAACATATATAGTTAGGAATTTGCATTTACAAAACCTTATTTTACTCGCATAAAACCATTGAAATTCCATATATAGTTAGATGCGCTAACTATATATCGCGCACCCGCAATCCACTGCTGATGATGTCACATATTACATCATTCATGACATGGTCAGTGACATCACTGATGACATCACTGATGACATCTCAAATGACATCACTGATGACATCCCTGTCATCTCAAATGACATCACTGATAACATCTCAAATGACATCACTGATGACATCACTGATGACATCTCAAATGACATCACTGATGACATCACTGATGATATCATTCATGTGACAATACAATGCATCTCCTCACACTTTAATATAACCTCTATTACATCCAGTGTAAAATACAGAATATAATTTTTTAAACCATTGACACACCAATACTAGTTACTACATACACACTCACTGATTCCAATGTCTACACACAGATTCACTCATTCACCCATACAATCATTCATACATACAATCACTCATCTTTACAACACTATCATATGCACTCATACACCTATACAGACACTCACACTCTGCCATTCATCCATGGAGTTACTCACACACCTAGTCAGTCCTGTAAAGAATCAATCACACTTCCATTTTCTAATCAATACAGTTAAACATAGAGTACCTTACATTTTCAAACATATACTAACACATACTTACTCTCTTATACAATCATTGATTCAAGAACACATTAATCTCCACAGAGTCATACATCTCCCAGCCAGCCACACACACACTCAGTCTCCCATACAAATACTTCGACAATCAATCAATAACCCATATAGTTACTCATATAGCTACTGATCAACACATGCAGCAGTTTACAGAACAACAGACATAATGATGCACAAATTAAGACAGTTTAGTCACTAACCCATGCACTCAGTGAGACACATTTAATCACTCACTCATACAGTCAGTCATGCACCTACTAAATCCTTCATCCAGATACTTATACATCCACTCATTCTTCAATATGTAAGACATATTTTAACTTTACAGAAACATACAGTCACTGGATGTTGTAATCAGTGATGTCATCAGTGATGTCATTTGAGATGTCATCAGTGATGTCATCAGTGATGTCACTGACCATGTCATGAATGATGTAATATGTGACATCATCAGCAGTGGATTGCGGGTGCGCGATATATAGTTAGCGCATCTAACTATATATGGAATTTCAATGGTTTTATGCGAGTAAAATAAGGTTTTGTAAATGCAAATTCCTAACTATATATGTTCTATAACCAATGGTTTTTTCATTGAATTTTCAAGGTTTTGTAAATGCGAATTCCTAACTATATATGTTCTATAACCAATGGTTTTTTCATTGAATATATATATATATATATATATTACCTACTGGCTATCGCCAGTAGGTATATATAGTTAGGATTAATTCCCTATGGGATTTTGGAAAATTCTATGTCTAATAACTTTGGCGTTTGAGGACGGAATCGGCTGAAATTTTCAGGACAATGGCACATTTTGTTTCTGAGCAGCCCCTGAAAATTAGGTGGAGTTTTGTCAAGGGGGGGCTGAGAAAAAAGGGGGGTCCCAAAACGCGTTTTTCCCATTCATTTTTCCATAGGGCGGTTGGACTCACTTTTAGCTCGAACGGCTGAATGGATTTGCACGAAACTTGGCAAAATTGTAGGGACTGTTAGCCCGATGTGCCTTTGCTAGGTCTCAATATATGTGCTCCAGTAGTTTTTGAGAAATTAACATTCAAAACAAGATATATATCTGTAACAGCGCTCCGGGCAGCGATCCGGTCCGCTTACTTTTCGCGAAACGGAACTTTGCACGCAGAAAGCTGATTGGCTCTCCGGTGTCTGTCAACATTCTAAACAGTCCGGAGCGGCCGCCATCTTATCTCTCGGTAGGATCGGGAGAGAAGAGGTGAAAAACGAAGGGGGAATTTATTGAAAGGGTGCAAGGTATACCCCTCTTGACCCCCTAGGATTGTTGTTGGGGTTATTAAAGGGTCCCGTGGGGAAAATAAAAAAATATATATTTTTCACGGTAGAAGCGTTTCCCGGGCCGCGAACTGGGCCGCAAACTGGTAGCGAAACGGGAATTCGCCATTTTGTGCTTCGTTTTAATTGTTTAGAGACAAAAATTATCGCCGCACATCGGCCACAATGCATGAATATCGTTGAAAAGTCAGCGATATTCATGCATTATCCAGCAAATGCTCTTAGCCATGTTATCCACCTTCCATTGGATAACAGAAAGCTGATTGGCTCTCCGGTGTCTGTCAACATTCTAAATAGTCCGGAGCGGCCGCCATCTTATCTCTCGGTAGGATCGAGAGAGAAGAAGAGGTGAAAAACGAAGGGGGAATTTATTGAAAGGGGGCAAGGTATACCCCTCTTGACCCCCTAGGAATGTTGTTGGGGTTATTAAAGGGTCCCGTGGGGAAAATAAAAAAAAAAAGATTTTTCACGGTAGAAGCGCTTCACGGGCCGCGAACTGGGCCGCAAACTGGTAGCGAAACGGGAATTCACCATTTTTTGCTTCGTTTTAATTGTTTAGAGACAAAAATTATCGCCGCACATCGGCCACAATGCATGAATATCTTTGAAAAGTCAGCGATATTCATGCATTATCCAGCAAATGCTCTTAGCCATGTTATCCACCTTCCATTGGATAACATGGCTAAAAACTGCTCTGTGCGTGAGCTTTCTTTTTTTTTTTTTTTTTGCTGCGTGACGTTTGTTAACGTTCGATTCGATGGAAATCAGGAAGTGTTGAACACCATTTTGTCACTGCGAGTAAATATTTTGTTATAAATTAATCCTTATTGATAAACATTGTCTGCGCCATCTTGCGTTTTTGTCCAATGCCACAATTTTGTCGTGCACGGCAGCCATTTTAGATGCCTTGACCAGGGCCACTCTCTGCACGCCGCCGATTCTCAGCATGGCTCCCCACCCTCGCACGCATCTCCCCCACGCAATGGTCACCCCCGCTCTCTCTCTCATGCATGGGCCATATACTTCCCCCATCTGCGCTGCTCTTCTCTGAGAATCACACCCTGTGCCCGCTCGACACCTCCCTTTCACCCTATTCACTACCGCACCCTCTGACACTCCTCTTCCTCTGTGTCCGATTGTCCAGGCCGGACCTAGGCTATCACCTAGCCCTGCGGATGTAGTTTATGGCCCCAGCTGTAGAGTATCCAGACATGCCAACCCTCCCGATTCAGGTGTGAGACTACTGATTTCAGTGCTAGTCTTTCGCTTCCCGATTCCTGCAAGGAAAAACCCGGGGGCATATTTCCAACAACTAGCGGTAATTTTTGTCTCTAACTTGTTTAGAGACAATAATTATCGCCGCACTTCGGCGAATTTTATCGCACATAAACCTTGCTATTAGCAAGGTTTATCGCAAATGCGATAAAAAACGGCCGCAATGCATGAATATCGCTGAAAAGTCAGCGATATTCATGCATTAGTCAGCAAATGCTCTTAGCCATGTTATCCACTTCCCATTGAACAAGCGCATGGTCTTTTAAAGATTTGTGAAGTACTCGGGGCGGCGGTGTGTGTGTGCCCTCTTTCAGGAGCGGGCGGGGGGGCACTGCCAGCAATTTGCAGGCCAGGCAGTGTTCAACACATGCATCACCCTTTCTCTGCCTGCTATTGCGCTCCATGCTTCGGAAAGGTAAGAAAAAGAACGTGCATTTGAGTTTGAAATGTCCGATCTTGTAGCAGTACACTTGCAAAGCCCACACATGACAATAACCCGATTCAAGGCCCCATTCACCCGATTTTTAAAAAAAATATAGTACTCCAAGACAGTTACATTTTAAAACTTTATTAATATTTAAATATAACGAACGCAACAAAAACTGTAAATATATTTAACCATTTTTTGAAATTAACCAGAACTATAACGATAACAACAACAACAACAATAATATAACTTTTATGCCTAAATTACGCAAACATTTAGCTAATCTGCTAAAGGGGGGAGTCGCCATTTCTTTACAATAATCAATAATGAAAAATCCACATCAATAGGGTTGCCCGTTTTCTCGATGCAGCACTATAGTGCAATATACACAGCACCTGGGGTGTCAAGAGTGAACAGGTCTTTCTTTGTTCCTTAAGATGTTATCTCCGAGAATGCTGATGCATTGGTGTCTGTACACTTCTTTGTCAATTCTGTCAAGATGATAACTGCTTTATAAACAGACGATATCTTTGTTTAGTCATTAGTGTTAAGTGTGTCTGAAACTACAGTGCCCTTCTGTTTTTTTTTCTCCAGGCTCTACAGAGTTTTGTGTGCTGTTCTTTTGAGCGACAATTATTCCAGAGGTTTCAGGTTCACTTGTTTTGTTCTGCAGTGAGTTAACAGCTTTAGAGAGTTCATGTTTATTTGCTATGTCCTGCTGTTCGTTAACTGCTTCAGAGACGTCAGCCTCATTTTTTATGTTTCAGTAGATCCTGGACCTGCCCGGCCGCGCCCAAAATGGCGCCGGTGTAAATGGGACTCGTAACTGCTTGTTCTGTACTGGTTGCCCAACCTTGATATCACGAGATACATATGCAGTTTTGAAGCACATGGCGGAGGCTTGTCTGCTGTAGTGGGGCGCCCCTTTATCGTTTCAGTCGCCATTCCGCCCGCTTTTGCTACACTGTGCCTTTTCCGCCATTCAGCTGTTTAGCGCCCGCTCTTACGGCTACAGCGTCTCGCTCACCATGTAGTTGAGTTGCTCCCACTCTTGCGGTGCAGCGGTAGGCGGCTGCCACAGGACTCTTAAAATGGCGGCCGGCTCTTCGGATTTGGGCCTGGTCCAGTAAAATGGCCCTGGGACACCTTGGAACTCGGACGCTTGTCTGCCAGGGCTTGGGTTCCATTCTCGAAAGCGTCCCCTCAGCCTTGAAGATTGTACAAAAGTCTTGGGGGCCCTCGACTCCCGCAGGCTTCCGGTGGGGAGCGGCTGCCATGATTGCTTGCGGAATGGCCACGACGGAGCTACGAGATGGTGGTGCTCTCATGGTGACGCCAGCTTCAGTCTGAAACATCCAGAAACAAGGTGGGGCTTTCATCGTTTGGGGAAAAAAAATGTTTTAATCCAATGAAAAGTGTTATTTTTAGGTCACATGACCTAGTCTTACATAATTAGGAAAAGAAAAGTAAAATGAACCAATGAAAAGTTTTATTAACAAGTCACATGACCTGTTATGCTTACGTTACGCGCTGCGCGGCGCGCTCTGGATCCTTTCCGGGAAGCTGCGCCTTGCGCACCGGAGCACTTCCGGGTGCGCTAACGCGTCGCGTCATATGACGCATTACGCGACAATGCAGGTGCAGAATATAGTCAAAATGTCTCCACCAACCAGCGGTCGGAATTCCACCGCTTTCAGCAGTCCAAAAAGTTCGGTCAAATCTTAAGAGCGGGAGCAACTCAACTACATGGTGAGCGAGACGTTGTAGTCGCAAGAGCGAGCGGTAAACAGCTGAATGGCGGAAGAGGCACAGAGTACCAAAAGCGGGCGGAATGGCAACTAAAACGGTAAAGGGGCGCCCTACGACAGCGTGTCTTCAGGTGAAACGGATTGTGGGACAAGGTCCAGAATGAAAGATTCTTCAAAAGGGAAAAAATTCCGCCGGACCCCGGGAGCCGGCCGCCTATGCCGGGGGCGATCTCAGGCCTCACCAGGGCAACACGACTTGGGGAGGGGGCAGGAGCCAAGCGCCCCCTCTCAGTCCGCGCCATCTCACCGCCCCTCGGGGGCCTCCGTCAAGCGGTTTAGGGAGGCACCGTATCACATTGTTTTCCAATGCAGTCAGGACCACAAATGGACCCCACTTACTTTGAATAGTGAAGCTGCAGCAGGTGCAAATAAGGTTTAAACAGTGTTACAAGAGCTGCTTAGAACTCTGAAGTATGGCACTCAACATCCAGGACTTATGCCATTTGAGAATGGCAGTGACATTGAAGCAACTCAGGGACCAAAACCATTAACGTACTTTCACGTATGAAAAACTTACTTGGGGAGGGGGCAGGAGCGAAGCGCCCCCTCCCAGTCCGCGCCACCACACCGTATGTTGAAAATCTGAAGCCATCGTTCTACAAAGTCAACCAACCTTGGATTGAAAAATCTAGAAAAATGTACAAACTGAAAACCAGTTTTGGTCTGCATAGCATCAGTAGCAACGCTTGCTATCAGAGTGCATGAGTTTCATGCTCGATCGATTGAGCTAGCCGGATCGGGCAATAAAAAGTATAAAATAGTTATGTAAATAGTTATTTAATAAAATGTTTTACTCTGTTTCTTTGGTGGTGTGTTGTGTATATTTATAATATTTGCATAGGGTTTGCCGTTATTTTGGGCGGTGTGGGTGGCGGAGTCGAGCTGTTTTGCAGCCCTCATGGTGTGGAGCTCAATTCATTTCACTATTTTCGTATTTCTCATGAAGGGTTATTCCTAATGTTTGTATTTTACCGAGGTTAAAAAGAGATCGAATTAGTGGTCTACTGATTTTGCTCGATTACTTTTATTTTTTTACACGATTTTTCACTATCTGCAAAGACTAAACAGAGTATTGCGACTTTGTGCTTGTTTGTAAATAGAGAATGATCCAAAGAGAACCAATTCTAAAACAGTAAATGCTTGGATAACAATCAATCAAATGGAGAGACAAGCAGGCACGACGGATTACAACGGGGGCAAAGGCCTGCGTTAACTACCGTTCACTATCTGCAAAGAGAGAGTACTACTAAGAGAAAAGAGGGGAGGGGGGGGCAGCGTTCAAAGCACATCAGCGTGCATAAATACGAAAATGTTTTTATCTATCACGTACTTGACATTTTAAAGCTTTTCATATTTGCTATTAAAAAACCAATGAAATTCACAGAAAAAACCATAGGTAATAGTGGATATATAGTTAGGAATTTGCATTTACAAAACCTTGAAAATTCAATGAAAAAACCATTGGTTTTAGGCCATATATAGTTAGGGATTTGCATTTACAAAACCTTTTTTTACTCGCATAAAACCATTGAAATTCCATATATAGTTATAAGCGCTAACTATATATCGCGCACCCGCAATCCACTGCTGATGATGTCACATATTACATCATTCATGACATGGTTAGTGACATCACTGATGACATCACTGATGACATCTCAAATGACATCACTGATGACATCACTGAAAACATCTCATTTGACATGACTGATAACATCACTGATGATATCATTCATGTGATAATACCATGAACCTCTTCAGACTGTAATATAACCTTAGATACAATCAGTGTAAACAGACAGTCACAGACTGTCACTCATCCATGGAGTTACTCACACACCTAGTCAGTTATGCCAAAAATCAATCACACCTCCATTTTCTCAACTATACAGTTATACACACCTTACTTATTCAAACATATACTAACACATATTTACTTTACTCTCTTATACAATCCCTGATACAAGTTCACAATGATCCATACAGCCACTCACACATTCACTGGCTCTTATGCACAGTTATTTATATATGTCAACTCTCACATGTACTGTGTTTTACATATGTACTTACTTTGACATGTAGCACTGAGATATCCATTCATTCACCAATACACTCATGCACACAGTCAACCGCCCATACAGCTGTTTCCACATGCACTTTTGAACCCATACATCTAGTGAATCAACTGCTCACACATCTATGCACAGAGTCATACACCTCCCAGCCACCCACACACACACTCAGTCTCCCATACAAATACTTGGGCAACCAATCAATAACCCATATAGTTACTCATATAGCTACTGATCAACACATGCAGCAGTTTACAGAACAACAGACATAATGATGCACAAATTAAGACAGTTTAGTCACTAACCCATGCACTCAGTGAGACACATTTAATCACTCACTCATACAGTCAGACATGCACCTACTAAATCCTTCATCCAGACACTTATACATCCACTCATTCTTCAATATGTAAGACATATTTTTACTTTACAGAAACATACAGTCACTGGATGTTGTCATCAGTGATGTCATCAGTGATGTCATCAGTGATGTCACTAACCATGTCATGAATGATGTAATATGTGACATCATCAGCAGTGGATTGCGGGTGCGCGATATATAGTTAGCGCTTATAACTATATATGGAATTTCAATGGTTTTATGCGAGTAAAAAAAGGTTTTGTAAATGCAAATCCCTAACTATATATGGCCTAAAACCAATGTTTTTTTCATTGAATATATATATATATATATATATATATATATATATATACTTTACACAGCAGGCACTCCTCCAGCTTGCAAAAAACGAAAGGCACACACGGAGTTGGTTTAAAGCTTCAAGATGCTTTATTTAGTGCTCAGCCTTCTCCCCCCTATCGACAGACGTGTTTCGCCTTGCGGCTTTTTCAATGTCGACTACAATCGTGTAAAACAACCAATTTAAACCCTCCATGTGTCGTCATAGCCATGAAAACAGAAGATGGACATTCCACTAACCCCAATAATGTGAATAGTTAGGCGGCCATCTTATTGTGGGTAGATGTAATACAAAAAACATATTAAATTCATCTTTAAAGTGCAAGTGCAAAACATAACATACATTTAAACCATAATTAAGGAACAAAAAATGATTTGATAAACAGGCATGTATGTTGTACAAAAAATTCATTGTTTTCAATATATACAGCCTGTTCTAATAATAACCACTACAAGGACAAAAAGAAACACGGAAAATATTTACAGACAATTCGTAAATAAAGACCAATTTCCTTGTCACAGAACCTGCTGTGGTTTCAGAATTGAGCCCTGAATGGGCTTTTATTTCATTTATGTCTGGAAGAAACTAACTGCTCATAGAGGTCTATTTTTCATTTGTTTCATTTTAGGCAGTGGTTTTTATCGTAAAGGGACTCAAGGGAGGAAAAAATATATATCTATTTTTACAATGAAGCTCTTGTTTTTCTCTCAGTGTAGCCATACCACTTTTTACTCAAGGTGAGTCCAAAGTTCCTCGTCATTGTTGAGTCAAGCCGGACTCATACTTTGCAGCTCTATGATGTAACAGGACTTTTTGGCTCTAAGTTTTTTCAACCTGTCTCCACCCCTTTCATGCCTATCTACCCCGTCAATACAGTAGTATTGTAACAGATCCTGTTAATTTGATGATATCATTCAAAATGTCTTGCGACGGGGTAGGTTGGGTCTTTGTTTGAAATGGCCTGCATGTGTTCTAGTATTTGTTTTTTGATGGGGTTCTTTGTACTGCCAATATATCTTTTTTTCATGGACAGATGAGACAGTATATGGTATATTCTGAATTGCAGTTATAAAACTGTTTGATTGTTCTAATTGGCCTAGGGTCCCCTGGCCTACCTTCAAAAGTGGTAACTTTTTTACTAAATTTACAGGCTTTACATTTCCGGCATGGAAAGAAGCCGTTTATCCCAAATTTATTCTGTGTTATATTGGGTTTAGTAAAGTGGCTATGTATTAAATGGTCTCCGATTGAGGGACATCTTTTATATGTAATCGGAGTGCGTTCTGGGATATGATCTTTCAGTATGTTATCGGTTTGGAGGATATGCCAGTTCTTTTTGAAAATTTGAATTATTTGGGCAGATTTATCATTATACATAGTAATCATTCGTACAATGCTTTCATCAGTTTTCGTTGTTTTATTCTTATTTTTAGAGGACAGTAATGTTTTCCTCTCGATGCTCTGCACCTTCATTTCAGTAGTTTTTAAATATCCTTTCCTATACCCTCTGTTTTTAAAGCGATCCAGTGCCTCATCTTTAGCAATTGTATAGCTTCCCTCGGTGGTACAGTTGCGCTTTAAGCGCAACAGTTCCCTGTAGGGTATACTTTTAATCAGGCTAGTTGGATGATGACTACCTGCGTGCAGGACTGCATTTCTCGCAGTCGGCTTTCTGTAAAGACGGGTTAGTAAGGTGCTATTTTCAATGTAGACCTGTAGGTCCAGATAGTTGACCGTACTATTGCTGATGTTCCCTGTAAATATCAGGTTTAAGTCATTATTATTTAGAGATACGATATACTCCTCTGCCGAGGGTTGATCGCCTCTCCATATAATAAAAAGATCGTCAATATATCGCGACCAAAGCACGATCCTGTCCAGCCATTGGTCATTGGCCTCCCCCCAGGCTATGTGCTTCTCCCACCAGCCGATGAAAAGGTTCGCGTAGCTGGGGGCGAAGCACGTACCCATCGCTGTACCCCGATTTTGTAGGTACAGTTGCCCTCCAAACATAAATATGTTATTATGGAGACAATACGAGACCATATTTAACAGCATTTCATTGTTTTGGGTGAATTTCGGATGTTTTTGACCCAGGAACCATCTTATCGCTTTTAAACCATCAGAGTGACAAATGCAGGTGTATAAACTTGTGATGTCCAGGGTTATAAGCAATAGATCTTCCTCCCATCTAACCCCTTCTATATGTCTGAGGAAATCCTGTGTGTCTTGTATATACGACGCCAGGTTTCTCACTAAAGGAGATAGAAAGGAGTCTACATAAATCGCCGTATTCTAGAGTGTAACATATAAAGCAGGGGTCTCCAACCAGTAGCTCGTGAGCTACTGTATCTCTCGAGCTACCTCCGAGTAGCTCATCTGTATACAGCCCAGCTTATTAAATTATAAAGCTTTTGCTTGCTTGAATTAATATACATAGAAAAAATTGAGATTATACACAACACTAATAATATTAGTATCTGTCAATGAGTTTCATTGATCATAAGTAGCTGTCAGTACAGACATGTTGGAGACCCCTGATATAAAGTGACTCCTCACCCTATGCAATAGTACAGTACCTGAAGCTTGAAGAGTTGCATTAGGATAAGGGAGATACAGAACAGCAAGAGGGGTAAATTGTTTATTCTCAATACCAGTAAGAATTGTTGATTTACTTTGAGGTGTATACATAGTTAACTATAATTCTAGTATAGGCTTTTGTAGGAAGCTGGCTCTGTATATACTATACCAAAATAAGGTATAGTGTGCCCAGTGTCCAGTGGAACCCCAAAGGTAGACAGAGGTAAAAGTAGATGGCACCTTACTCTCTATTTGTGGTAGTGTGGGCGAGCAGTAAGGCATTATCAGAGGGTAATTTTAAGCATTTGTTGTACACACTCAATCAAAAAAAGATGTCACACACTCAAAGACTTAGCTCAGACCAGTTTGATGTGTACACAAATATAATTATGTTATTTTAGTTCTAGAACCTAGCCAAGCCTGGCACAGGTAAGTGAAATAAATGCTTTACAAAATATTATGCATTGTTTACAAGTGAATGCAAGTTCAAATACAGTTGTTTGAAATGCAGGTAAGTCAAGGTATTGAAATTATTGTACAGATTACTTTTTAGTTACTTTTTAGATAACTTTTTAAGTCACTCTTTCTACTCAGTGTGATATGTCTAGATGTCACACTTGGACATTTCCTAGAGAAATGGTAAGTAAAATCAGTTTTGCAAAATTTTAATTTTTCAGGTTTCCATACAAACCAAATCCACACAAAATGGATTCCTATGTAGATAAATGAAGTTATTGGTTACCAGGTATACTGGAGCATTGTTAGTAATGTCAACCTAAAAAGATGTTAGGTGTGACTTACAGTTTTATTCCCGACAGAGCGGGCCTCCTTCCCTGAGCTGCCTGCCAGGTCGAGGCATTATATCCTACTATTGAGGGGAAGTGAGACAATATCCACTGTAGCTATATATGGCAATTGACAATATAAGGATAAGGATTATGTCAACAGCAGAGTATTTTAACTGATTTGTGTGTTCTTTGTTGTTCCTCTCTCTTTTGTATTTCCAGATATTCCAAGTATTACCTGACATCACGTTGCAGGAATACTGGTTTTGAATCTTTATTCTTTTAACACTTCTTATATTGGCAGCAGCAGTTGTAACACTCTATTTTTTGGTCCTGAAGAAAGCCACTGATACAGATTCCTGATCATAAGGCTTAAACATGTCGACCTATCTTTAATAGTAGTTATAAATCCATACAACTTCCTGCACTGCTTTTTAACCCTGCCAGTGACAGCACGCTAATAAAATCAGATGTGTGCATTGACCTAGGCAGTTTTAACATTCACTATATTTTTTCCCAACACATCACTCTTTTTGCGCTGCACCCTTGCTACACCATAAACTTCACATATGGGATTTTAGCATCCTTACTCCATGATTACACATCAATGAAAACATCTCTGAGCTCCTTCCTCACAGTGAGGAAGTTGTAGCTCCCAGTAGGACTAGCATTTCCTACTGTTAAGGAGGAACCCCTATGATGAAGCATGTCACCCTCGGATGAGTGAGGGTTCTAGTCCTTAAGGGATAAATTCCCCCACTTTTTCCTTTAGGCTTCACTTTTAAAAAAAAAATGTCATTTGCGAGTGTTTGAACATTGATCACACATCTTTGCCAAGTAAAGTCTTTTTTGTGCGTTTTCTAGACCCAAGGTGATAGTGTGTTGCCAATTATGTTCAGGGGAAGTTTCTCCTCGAAGGTCTATAAATAAGATTCCCTGGGACCCTAACCCCACCAATTTTATTGTTACAGCACCAGGTAAGTACTCCATCTTTTGGGTTGAATTTCTGGGGTTAGAACAAGGGTTCTCCCAGGGTCAAGGAAGCACTCTAAAAAACACATTCAGCAGCACTAGGGCAGCCGGGTACAGAGTGCTGAGGCCCAATATTATCCAAAGGGGGATAGGGGGCCTCCGGTTGGTGGCTGCTTATGAGCAGGCCACTGGGTGGTGGGATCAAAACTCCTGGTGTTAGGGTCAGGGCAATGGGGGATCTGAGTAAGCAACCAAAGTACACCGCAGGGGAGGCTGGGGTGGATGAGTGCAGGGTGCTATTTTGGCATTGAGTTCCCAGTTGGTTTCAGTGGGGGTTCTTCGGTTTCAACAAAAACTGCAGGCTCAGAGACGAAGATCTTCTGGAGGTGACCACCAGTTGGAAAGGTAAGTTGGGATGCCTAGGGATTCTGGGACACCGTCAGTTGGGCCACTCAAGGTTGTGGGGCTTCAAGTGCAAGGGTGTTTTTAGGTGTTGGGTTTGTCTTACCAGCTCCAGTCGTGGTCAGAGGAATCCTCTAGAAAGAGGCTGCAGGCTTTGCTGGGATATTCGAGCCAGGTAAGAGAACACCAGATCTCGGGTAAGAATCACCAGGGATACCTCCTTGTGGTGTTGGGCCACTGAAACCCAGGCCATGGGCGACAAGTGCTGAGTGGTGCAGACTTGCGGATTTGGCTGGAGCCAGAGTCTGTGGATGAACAAATCCGGTGTTCACAGGAGACAAAGTCTTTTCTTTGAAAGGCAGGCCAGGTCCTCATGTTTTTGACGTTGCTGGCTGCTGGTCAGACCAGAGTTTCACTGCTGCAGGTTCGAGGTGGAGACAGGCCGGTAGGGCTGGGGCCAAGTCAGTGGGCGTCCTCCTCTTCTTAGCTTCAGCACCTTCTTCTTTTCTTCTTGATCATTTCTTGTCTGAGGATGCAAGGTTCATGTGTGCCCATAAATACTAGATGTATGGGCATTACAGGTAAGTAAAGGATGGGACCAATGGGTCCCTTCCTTTGGGTGGGTACACCCCCTATTATGCCGCCCTCCAGTGGAAAGGGAAATATGCCTTGATCTGGTTGGCTGGGTCCCTCCATCTTCAAGATGGTAGGGACTGAGAGTTGTACTTCACCTCGCCTCCCCCACCTGAGGGGTGGGGTTGGCAAAGGTGGGCACACCACCCTTCCTCACTATGTTTTCCGCCAGATCTCCCACCCAAAATGGAGGTGAGAACCAGTGGGGACCAGTTGCTGGAAGCGGCAAAAGGCCTGGGGAAGCTCACAAAGGCGGCAAGCCTTTGAAGCTTCCCCTTTGTGGACCCTACCCATCCTGGGGGAGGAGGCTTGGCACCTAGTCCCAGGATGTGCATTGTTTCAGACCCCCAAGAGCAGCAGGCTCTCGACCCAGGGGTCCAGAAACATGTTGGGTGGTGGGAGCTGGTGAGTAGACACTCAGCATGGACACTAGTGTTCGGTTATTTTTCAGGGGGCATCTCTAAGATGCCTTCTGTGTGCATTTTTCAATAGATCCCACACTGGTATCAGTGTGGGTTTAATGTGCTGGGAAGTCTGATACCAAATTTCCTAGTTTTCAGTAAAGCCATTATGATACTGTGTTGTTCGTAAGGACAAACTCCCAGCACCATATACTCTTAATGGCATTATTGCACTTACAATGTTTAAGAATTGGCTTAGACACTGTAAGGGTGCAGGGCTCATGCATCTGTACCCTCACCACTGGTATAGTGCACACAGCTAGAGGGGTGGCTGATCTATGCCAGGGCGGGGGGTTGTAGACATGGCACACAGGGATGTGTCACTTTGTTCTGCATCAAAACACACTACCTGCAAAGGCAGTGTGTGAGCAAAGGTACCGGTACTCTAAGGGTGGCACAATATGTGCTGCAGCCCTTAGAGGCCTTCTCTGGTCACAGTGCCCTGGGTACCTGTGGTACCATTTAACTGGGGCTGACCTGTGGCCAGAGACAGCCAATTCGCTTTTGTTTTCAATGCAGTTTTAGGGAAATTACATAGGCCCTGGGTACCTGTTTGGCAGGAGCCCAGGGCACACTTAGTCAAAGTACATCAGCAGTTCAGCAAAACGTGGGGGCAACCTTGCAAAAAGAGGGCACTTTCTTACAGATTTCTAGTGTTTGAGAGGGTAAGACTAGGTTATAATTAAAGTGGCAAGTGTATCTATCAGTCATAATGAGCTGTTGTTGAAGGATATATAAAAACGTAGGTGCCATAAGGTAGAGGAGGTCGTTCAACAAGTTAAAATGCAAAGTTGTTTCTATAGCACATATGAGCTTATTCCTGCAAGACAGATAGAGTTAATATAGCCCCTAAATTAAGATCATCACATTCATTGTAAAATACTATTATTTATGGGACCAGTGCCTCATCAGTGTGTTTTAAGATATTAATACTCTAAAAGTTCATCTGAATTAAAGTGCATGGTACATTTGTTATAGGCAATTTCAAGTGCACCATATTTTGCAACACTTTTTCAAATCAATAACCTATCTTGTATGGCCAAAGGGCCCTTTGAAGCCCCTCTCCCTTTCAGGTGCACAATACCTCCAGTGAGGGTCTGAGATTGTTTCAGAATTATAAATAGCTTTGTAAAAAAAGACTATTTTTTTGTCATATACATAATTCCTAATCACAGTAAAATCTCTAAATGTTTCACCACATCCCCTCCTGTGCAATCATAAGTGTATATGGAGTTCTGCCTCAGACTGGGGTTTCTGTTCCAATTAAGATGAATATTCTTGGTTCTATTCTTCGCAATGCTATTTCACGATTTCCACCTCTTTTACTTGGTTTGGTATGTTTGATTCCATAGTGTATGAGGCTCCTGACATGGCCTCATTGTTGATCCCAAACATGTTTGGCTGATGGGTACGAGAAGTCTAGGTTCTTAATAGCCCACAAATGTTGTATGATCCTAGGTTTCATTTTATTCACAGTTCTTCCTACATATAATTTGGTGCACAGACAAAATATCGACTCCAAAATATCGACTGGACATAATATCGAGTTTTAAATATAGACTGGACAAAATATCGACTGGACATAATATCGACTACAAAAATATCGTTTTTCAGGTAAGTGAAGTAATATGGACTGTATAAAATATAGATAGCAAAAATATCGAATTTTTAATATTATATAATATTTTATAGTGTATTTTTATGTAATAATATGTGTGAAAAGTGTGTATTAATGTTATAAAATATTTTATTAAATGAATTTTGTTTTTTTAATAATTGCGTAATGTAATTCTGTAGCGGGTTGTGGGTTTATAGGGGAATAGGGTGGGAAGTAATTTAATAATAATTAATTAATTAACATATGTTTGTAAATATTTATAATTAATAATTAATTGATAATGAATTAATAATAATTAGTTAATTAATTAATATAATTTTGTACATATTTTGTATTAGTAATTAATTGGTAATTAATTAATTGTAATTAGTTAATTACATTAATTAGAGTACATTTTAATATATATAATTTTGTGTTATTGTTAAGTAATTAATTGGGAAAAAATAATATTAATTATTAAAATAATTACAGCTAATGTGCTAATATATTTACTTTATTGTTATTGTTAATTAATAATTATTTGGTAATTAAATAATATTGATAAATTTTGGGTAAAGGAGTATTTTTAGGGTTCAGGGTCAGTTTTCAGTTTTTGGGTAAAGGGGCATTTTTAGGGTTCAGGGTCAGTTTTTAGTTTTTGGGTAAAGGGGCATTTTTAGGGTTCAGGGTCAGTTTTCAGTTTTTGGGTAAAGGGGCATTTTTAGGGTTCAGGGTCAGTTTTTAGTTTTTGGGTAAAGGGGCATTTTTAGGGTTCAGGGTCAGTTTTCAGTTTTTGGGTAAAGGGGCATTTTTAGGGTTCAAGGTCAGTTTTCAGTTTTTGGGTAAAGGGGCATTTTTAGGGTTCAGGGTCAGTTTTTAGTTTTTGGGTAAAGGGGCATTTTTAGGGTTCAGGGTCAGTTTTCAGTTTTTGGGTAAAGGGGCATTTTTAGGGTTCAGGGTCAGTTTTTAGTTTTTGGGTAAAGGGGCATTTTTAGGGTTCAGGGTCAGTTTTCAGTTTTTGGGTAAAGGGGCATTTTTAGGGTTCAGGGTCAGTTTTCAGTTTTTGGGTAAAGGGGCATTTTTAGGGTTCAGGGTCAGTTTTTAGTTTTTGGGTAAAGGGGTATTTTTAGGGTTCAGGGTCAGTTTGGGGTTTTTGGGTAAAGGGTATATTTTAGGGTTCAGGGTCAACAAATAAGATAGTAAAAAATTATTTTTATTATTTTCATTTATTATTTAATTATTATAATTTAATTTAAGTATTTTTAAGTATATTTTAGTAATTAAAATTTAATATTAATTTAATTTAACACTGTTTTTAATAAAGTCGATATTTTTTACATCTATATTATTGTTAACGATATTTTGTACTCAATATTTTTGTACTTACCTGTTTGTAGATACAAACTCGATATTTTGACTGTCGATATTTTGTCCACGATATTTTGGCAAGTCGATATTTTGTCCCTCGATATTATTTCAGTGATCCATATAATTTGTCACAAGGACATTCTAAGATGTAGACTACAAGCCTGGTCTCACACGTGATTTGTTCTTTGATCTTCTCTTGTTTACCACTGTACAATCGGTAGGTGGTTTTGTTTGTGCCATTTACACAGGCTTTAAACTTCGCAAATTTCCAGAAGCTTGGTTGGCTGAGCCAGTTGGTATTGGTTGTTTTTTTCCCTTGTGAGATGACTCTGTTAGTAGGTCTCCCAAGGATGCAACTTTTCTGTAACTTATACTAGGATGTTCTGTGAGGACAGTTTTTAAAGTATCATCCAGTTTCTAAATCTTGCAATTCCTTTGGAATATTTGTTTCAGTTCCATGTGTCCACACTACAGTTGAAGTCCATAATCATGCAAACTTGGCTCTCTGCTCTGGTACTTTCCTGTGAGTTACTAGTAATTCTTCTCTAGATTCTTGCATTGGCATTTGTTGGTACATCCATCGGATAACCCTAAATAAAACTCTTTCTTTCATTTCCTGTACTTGGTTGACTAGATCATCAGATCCAGAGCAAATTTGCTTAGCTTGTAGCATCTCTCTGAAGGGAATGCTGCATTTTAATGTTTTTTGCATGGCTGCTGTTTGTGTGTTGAATGCCACTACATGATGTAGATTTTTGATGAATTTCCTTACAAATCTACACATTGTTCACAAATATTTCAATATCCAGAAGAGTAATGTGATTTGCACTAATGATGTCAGTGAAGTTTAAATTGTAGTTGTTCTGGTTCAGAGACTGAATAACACTTTCCAATTCTTATTTATTTCCTTCCCAAATTAAAAAGAGATCATCTATGAACCTTATCCGAAATTATACATGTTTCAGCATGGTTTGGTTTTCATATGCCCACACAGTTTCTGCCTCCTGAAATCCCATTCGGATATTTGCATAATTTGGGTGAAAAGACATCCCCATCAGTGTACCATGTTTTTAGGTTTAAATCTCTTTTATTGAAACCAAGTATCTGAAATCAAAATAATTAATTTCTATATTTCATTTATCAGACCAACGGTTCATGTTTTAAATCCACTCCCCTCCCTCCACAGCATCTCCCGCCCCCTCTTCCGGGTGCATAAACATCAAATCCTTATCCACTACAGTAAAGGAAAGAAAAAGAAAGAAAAGCAAGAAGTCTGGGACCATTCTGCATTTCGATGACAGCTCTTGATTGGGAGTGCTAAGTCTCTGTCGTAAGTCTGAGTAGATGCAAATACTTAGGACAGGTAAGTTCAGTGAATTCTTGTGAAAATAAACTGAGAAATGGCTTCCATAGGTTGTGATACGCTTCATCCTGCTGAGCCAGGGACAAGGAGAGTATCTCTATTCCCAAGATATACCAAAAGCCGATGTACCCAATTTAGTATAGTTGGTGAATACCCCATTCCCCATCATGTTAGTATAAATTGATGCGCTACGCCCAGAGCCAATGATATGTGACTACTTATTCAAGAGCGTAACGGGTATGTGTACCCGACTATTCAGTATACCTCTTGATCTGTGGAACACTTAGAAGGACTGTTGTGCTGCTCTGCAAAAAGGACTGCTACTCTGTTGCCTGCCTACCTGCTGCCTGATGGAAAGGACTGGATCCACATCTTGATCCCAGGACCATCAGAGTGACTTCAAGGGCTAGTTTGCAGGCCTCCTCTTTAGAACCTCAGGGGCAAAAAAGGCTGCAACCATCTTGAAACCAGCACCTGGGTTCTATCAGCTGTGAATCTTGCCTCCCAACTGGTGCCACCTCAGTACTGGATCGTTGAAGTGGGCCTGAAAGTGCTCTGCCAGTCCAGATGTAGTCCTGTGGGCAAAACTGATACATTGCGACTCATTTCCTCCCAGCTCTGCTTTTGAACCGCTACTATGCATCGCATCCCCAACACAGGACTTTGCATCATAGCTCACATTCTCCTTGGACTCACCACTGTGCAACATCTCCTCCATGCAGGCCTTTGTATCCCAAGTCCCTCATCGAGGAAGACGCAAGACTCAGCATCGCAGTCCTGCAGCTTCTTTGGAACCTCCAGTGGCCGATGCACCTAAAACTCAGGACTTTGTATAGCAAGCTCCTCAGTGACGGCATCCTTGACAACAATACTTGGCCTCACATTGTTGCCTCGCAGCTCCTCTGAATTGCAGCTGCACAAAGCATCTTCGTCACTGGATCTTGCAACGCGTCACAACCAGGATTTAAGGTACTTTGTTCAGTGGGTCTAACCTGGCCCCTGTATCCAGCTTGCGCTCCTTTGAGGTCAGCCTGAACATGTGACTTTGTCTCGGTCTGGTGCGACCAGATAACCACAGTTGGTGCCTTGAGCTATTAGGCACTATTTCCACTTAAAACTTTAAAATTGTATTTCGTTGGATGTACTGATTGTAAGTTTGTTGTTTTGATGTGAATACTCATATTTAATTTTACTCTAATATTCTAAATTGTGGTAACAAAAAATAGAACCTTCGCAAAAGCTTGCCAATATAGACCTACTTGCTTTGCTAGTGGGTCTTTGTAATTCATAAAACGCTGGGTCACATGGTTTGTACGGCTGTGGTCAGCTTAAAATTCAAATAAAAGTTACATCCGTGTTGTTTAAATTAATACAGAAGCACTTTGACACAAAACCAATAGATACAGCAGGAGGTTCCGGGCATTGCCTCTATTATTTTTTCATGCAAAGGTGGGTATATATACATTTTGTGGACTAGTCATGACAAAGATGATCTAAATCTTGCAGCCATTTTAGTTGAATTTCTAAGTTCAGTTAGGATACTGCAGTTTTACTTTACATTTTCTTTAGATGTTCTTTATGAATTGTTTCAAAAAGTAACATATGTTTATCTGATAGGATCTTTCCTAATTTAATTTCAGAGGGCCCCTTGAAAGGTGGGGGTCCTGCGCATGTGCCCACTTTGCCCCATGCTTTAAAACGTCTATTAATACCAGCTGTCACGGAGCAGTATTTTCAGTTTTTCCTGCTGTGTCTCGGAACAGAGAGCACACACTACTGCGCCACAGAAAATTGTGTAAGGATTTTTATATTTAGAAAACAGCAAAGTAGCAAACAAAAAGTTGCTATCTCGGGAGTGAAACGTGTGAACTTAATATGTTTGAAGAAAGTATGTCTAACACATACGGGTTGCTCTTCCTAGACTTTTATTTGCCTAAACTTTCATTTGTCACATATGTGCACCCTGTGGCTTGCAGTCTTTTGTTAAACTCATTTGAACGCATATACTATCACACCCCAAAACAACAATTCTAAAAGAAAAGATTAGGACTGAAATAAGTCGTGTCCGTGTGATATGGAGTAATATGATAAACCTACCTAACGACCTGAAATCCAGAAAAATTTTCAGAGCTTTAGGGAAAATATACATTTCTTTAGGATGCTCCCCTTCCATCAGCAAACAAAAAAGTGATGGAAGAAATACTTGAATTAATCTTAGTCACTGGTAATTATTCAGGGATGCATTCCAGTCTATCACTATTTTACACATCATGCATCAACGTCAGTTTGGACCCAACCTTATGCAAATCATTCTCGACCCTTCTGGAAATAGTTTAGTCTAGACTGCCAGGCTCTCCATAAATTGGAACACAAGCAACCATTTCCATCAGCAACATGGCTATTATGAAGCCATTTCTTGCAATGTGATGCTCTCTTTAGTCTGTTTGTGGTGGCAGTGTAAGGCTGCTGATTGATTTGACCTTAATGTAGAACGACCTCAGCTCATTTCTACCTCAACATTTGCAAGTCAACATAGTTGCAGCTTCTTCCTGTTAATTTGCTATGTACCTAGAGCAATAGCTGAAGTCACCCTTTAAATCACTGCGCAATCAAAGTCAATTTTGGATTGTGGCTTCCAGTCATCGTGCTCCACCTCTCAGCTTTACTCTCTAGTCTAAAACCATAAATGAGTCCATATTTATCTTGAACTAAAACATGTTCTAAACACAATCTCTATCCAGAACCAACATCAGATAAGCTAGAGAAACAGTTTTGAAGGCATAAACAGAGATTAAAAGACATACAATAATGCAAATACCATAGCTGCTTGATTTATCTGTGATTAGTGAAATTAGCACATACATGGGTGTATCGAAACATATATTTGCAGACCCAATAAAAGTTATATCCACAGCTTCATGCGTACATTTCGGAAAGACTAACACAACATCATCTCAAAGCGGAATACGCAAGCGAGAAAAAGAAAAAAAGAAATATACACTAAAATCTCAAGATTAATGGAGTTCCAGAAAGAGCTGCAAAATATACTGTGCAAAAAATCTTCTTGAAGAACTCCATCCAGGCTTAATGATGTTAGAGTTATATCACACGTTTGAAATCCTGTGAGATAGCCAGTCTTTGATGGCATCACAAGATTTTAATTTCGGATTATGGGCAGAATATATTGGTACAATGTTCTTTTATTAAATTGCTTTTCTGCCGCATATCATTGTGTGCACTGTCACAGCAGTCCAGCGATGGCCACATTGCTAACAAGAGGGCGCCTAGAAATGGCAGAAGTGTATTGGTATTTCATGTTCCCTATTTCTATTGGGTGTATTGCTGCAACTTATAAGTGAAAAAAAGAGCAGGGTTGTTTTTAGATTGGATCAATGTTCTGGGCAAGAAAACATTGCTAGACTGATTCATTGCATGGTAGTATGTTTATTTTAAGCTTTTGCTAAAACAGATGTGAGGCTAGTGAGGATTTAATGCAACATATTTGACTGGTGCATTGTGGGTGTTACTTATGGCTAAAGCAATTTGCAGTGACATAACTGTTAATAATGTTTTGGTAAAGACATTGCTTGCTTCTACCACTACTGTGGTCTCTTAGCAATTTTTATACCTTGACTGTTTGTAAGCTGGATCACGTTCACATGGTTGGGAGATTGTGTGCATGAATTCTGGCATTCAAGGAAAGGCTTTAGATGCCTTATATAAGACTAATAAGAAATTCTTGGACTTATGGACAACACGCTTTGCCTAGAGGTAAAGAATTGTGGTACAGAGGGCACCTACATAAAATCGGGTGATGTTGGCAATCACGTATTTCTAAATTAAACTTGTGTCTTATACTCTTCCAGAAGATGAGGATTGCTTTAGGAGGCAAATTATATATTGTGAGAAGCTAATGGATCTGATGTTGGATTGGCTCATGCCAGATCGCATTTTTCGGATGAAACTGAATAACAATTGATTAAACTGGCTGAATCCAACCTTCCCATGATCACATTGTGGTAAGCATAGCCAATTTGAGTTAACTGAGATATAGGAGTTAGCATTGTAGGAGTAGGATTTGCTTCTTATAGTTACCCTACTCCCTTTTTGCGGATTTTTCACTATTTTCAACTTAGTCTGGCTGGAATCCTACTATTCAGGACCCCAGCCAAGCTGCTTTCTTCTATAAACTGATTGCATGTACTTTAGGTACACTCCAGATTGGATTCTGGGGTACCCTTATAAGTCCCTGGTATGTGGTATACTATGTACCCAGGGCATAGGTACCCCAGAGGCCTCCCAGGGGCTGCAGCATGTATTATGCCTCCCCTGAGAGGCCACTCAAATTGACACCACAGGTCTCCTACTGCAACCTGTGCAAGGTGGTGCATGCACCCCTTACTTAGATATAGGTTCACTATATCTACCTTATCACTGCGCATATAAACAGTGAACACCCTAAATATCGATTCAAAAATATTGACTGCCCAAAATTTCGAATGAAAAATATAGAATGGACAGAATATCGAATGACCAAAATATAGTTGGTTAGAATATCGAAATTAAGGTAAGAAATATCGATTCCTATAATATCGAATTTAAAATATCGTTTTACCATAATGCCATTTTGTTTTTAGTGTTATGTATGCTAGTATATGTGTTAAAAATATATATTATATTTGTAATGTGTGTTTAACTTTTTTTTAAATATTGAATGTTGTTATTTAATTTTTTCATAATTTAATTCTGTAGTGAGTTGTGGGTTTATAGGGGAATCAGGTGGGAAATAATTTACTTATAGTAAATTAAATATTAGTTTTTATTTTATTAATAATATATTTTTTTTATTCAGTTTTGCGTTTTACTTCTGTAGCGGGTTGTGGGTTTATAGGGGAATAGGGTGGGAAGTAATTTAATTGTAATTAAGTAAATATGTATTTTTATTTGTATTTATTGTTAATTAATTAATTGCTAATTCATTATTAATTGGTAATTATTTTTTATTAATTGGTAATTAGGTTTTAATTAATTGATTACTTGATAATTATGTTAATTGTTTTAATGTATTATTTGGAGTGGGTTGTGGGTTACAGGGGAATAGGGTGGGAAGTAATTTATTTGTAATTAAGTAAATTTGTTTTTATATTTATATGTATTGTTAATTAATTATTAATTGGTAATTAATTTTTATTAACTGGTAATTTATTTAATAATTAAATTTTTGGTATTGGAAATTAATTGGCTGTTAATTATTTATTAATAGGTAATTAATTTTTAATAAATAACATTTATTGGTATTTATAATTAAATAATAATGCATATTTTGTAATTGGTCATTTATTTTAATTAATTTTAAATTGGTATTGATAATTAATGTATTCTTATTTAAATATTAAATCATTACTTTCCCTACTGTTGCACTCTCTTGAGTGGGAAGTAATTTTTACCCTCCTGCTATCCAACGCTTTCCCTACTGTTGCACTCTCTGGAGTGGGAATAGTAATCTTTACCCTCCCGCTATCCAACGCTTTCCCTACTGTTGCACTCTCTGGAGTGGGAATAGTAATTTTTACCCTTCCGCTATCCAGCGCTTTCCTTAATGTTACACTCTCCGGAGTGGGAATAGTAATTTTTACCCTCCCGCTATCCAACCCTTTCCCTACTGTTGCACTCTTTTGAGTGGGAATAGTAATTTTGACCCTTTCGCTATCCAGCACTTTCCTTACTGTTGCACTCTCTGGAGTGGGAATAGTAATTTTTACCCTACCGCTATCCAGCGCTTTCCCTACTGTTGCACTCTCTGGAGTGGGAATAGTCATTTTACCCGCCCGCTATCCAACGTTTTAACTACTGTTGCACTCTCTGGAGTTGGAATCGTAATTTTTACCCTCCTGCTATCCAACACTTTCCCTACTGTTGCACTCTCTGGAGTGGGAATAGTCATTTTTACTCTCCCGTTATCCAACGCTTTCCCTACTGTTGCACTCTCTGGAGTAAGAATAGTAATTTTTACCCTCCAGCTATCCAACGCTTTCCCTACTGTTGCACTCTCTGGAGTGGGAATAGTAATTTTTACTCTCCCGCTATCCAACGCTTTCCCTACTGTTGCACTCCCTGGATTGAAAATAGTAATTTTTACCCTCCCGCTATGCAATGCTTTCCCTATTGTTGCACTCTCTGGAGTGGGAATAGTAATTCTTACCCCTACTCTATCCAATGCTTTCCCTACTGTTGCACTCTCTGGAGTGGGAATAGTAATTTTTACGCCTTTGCTATCCAACGCTTTCCCTACTGTTGCACTCATTGGAGTGGGAATAGTAATTTTTACCCCTATGCTATCTAATGCTTTCCCTACTGTTGCACTCATTGAAGTGGGAATAGTAATTTTTACCCCTTCGCTATCCAACACTTTCCCTACTGTTGCACTCTCTGGAATGGGAATAGTAATTTTTACCCCTACGCTATCCGACGCTTTCACTACTGTTGCACTCATTATTACATAACATAAAAATTATTAATTTAATTATTTTAATTATTATATATTATTTATTTTATATTCAAATAATATGTTTATTTATATATATGTCAATATAATTTTAATGTTCTAAATATTTTATAATTAAGATTAATAATTATTTTATTAAATGATTAAGTAAATATATATGAAAACAATAATTTTTTACATTATTTTATCTATGTTTTATTTAATTGTGTTTATTATTTAATTACTTTTATAGTATTTTTAATACATTTAAAAAATTCGATAATTTTGTTAACTATATTTTAACTATCTGTATTTTGGAATAGATATTTTAGTACTTACCTGTTTGTAGATAGGCATTCTACATTCTGTTATTCAATATTTTGGAGTCGATATTTGGTAAGTCAATATTGGTCCCTCATTATTTAGTCACTGAACACCTATAAACCTATCAGTCACCTCTATGGCAGGCCTTATCAATCCTAAAGGCAGGGTGCTGGTTTTTATGTGAGAAGGTGCCCATGCATGAGCAGAGCCCCTTTGCAGCCTTCGGAATCTATTCTCCGGGGTTGTTCTGTGATGCGGCCATACCATATACTCTTAAGTGCATTATAACCTCACTGTAAATGCTAGCTTTAAAACGGCTGCACAGAAACCTGTCCTGTTTGGTGTCAAACACCTTTGAATCATACCTCCACACTAGTAACTGTTGTGAGAGGTATGATTCCACCCTCCTACAGGGAGAAATATGACAACACCGGTACACCCGGTACCAGCTTTCTTGACCCTGGCATCACAAGATGGATGATGCCAGCCACAGACACGAGTCTGCCCTCCTGCTGCTGGATGAAACTCTGGCAGGTACTCTGTCCCCTCTACTTTCAGGTTCTTCTCAGCTTCGATTCAGGCTTGGATCACACCGAACACTTTTCCTCTTCACAGCAGCAGCACTTTGCAGCATCATGCCATTGAAAACGATGAAGATTCCCGACACCACTTGACACCAATGCACCCAGTTTCCGTGGTTAGGTAACACGAGTATTCCGGTGCTCACATGGGTGCTGGCCTTCGAACCTTCTAAGTTTGAAAGGTGGTTTTTAAATCCTTTGTTTAAGAACAGCACTTTTAGTTGCTGTTCTCTTGTCTGACCTTTCTGTGTGCCTTGGCCTGTTTGTGAATTGACTGTCTAGTTTGTGAGTGGCAGGGCCTGGGTGGCTCCCAGAGGCTAAGTGGGCCATCCCTGGGCTGAATAGCTCTATCTGCATCTAGAGTGGTGGGAGTGGGTAGCACCTGGGACTGAATAGGACTGTGCCTGCCTTCCACAATGCTGGCCCCACCTCCTGCTGGGAGGCTAACAACCCTGTCCCTCTCTCTGAAAGGAAAGGAGAGGCCAGGAAAATAAAGTGCTCAAGGAACACTCAGAACTGTTTCAGACCGGGCTCAGATCCCTCCTGCACAAAGGGAACAAAGACTTTTAGGGGTATAAGTACAGGACCCCTGACTACAGAAAATTAGATCATCCTGGAATCAAGAAGGAACCTCTGCCAAGGAGAAAGCTGAAACTGAAGAAGGAAGACTATCCTGCTGTTGCTCTGCTGGACTGACCTGCTGTTGCTTTGCTGCAAAGGATAGGGTAAGGACTTTGTTTTATGCTGTGTCCCCTTGCTTGAAGGAATCTCCAAGGGCCTGAGAAGAGCTGGCGTCCTGTTAAGAAGTCCCAGGAACAAAAGGACTTCACCCCCAGCTTCCCTGAACTCTGTTGAGAGAGTTCTGCCCTTCCCGGAATGCTTGGCCCATGTGTGGTGCCTCTGGAAGTTGTACCTGTGTTGGGAAGCTGGAAACCAAGCTTTGAAAACATTTCTGCAAAATTTATCGCATCGCTCACTTGCGGAGCGCACCCCAGTCAATGCGAGGAATTTCCCACCGCTACGAAGGCCGAGATCGACGCAGCGCCTGTTGCCGCTGCCAGAGCCATCGCATCCTTCGTTTGCGGGATGCACCAGACCGGTGCAGGAAGAGTATCATCGCTGTGAGTATCGTCGCAGAGCCTGCCGTCACTGGGTGAGATCGTTGCACCGCTTGCTTGCGGACTGCATCACGTCGCTGAGAAAGAACGTCACAGAGCCATTGCATCGAGGGGCCGCGAGAGTACAAGATTGCCGCTGAGCCGTGCATCGTCGCCGCACCGGTGATCGTCGCTGCTCCGAAGATCATTGCATCGTCCCTTTTGCGAGCCGCTTCCACGAAAACCTCTGCACTGGAAATCCATGCAAGGTATCGCATCCCTCCCCGTACAGACCGGAGTCACCGCAACACGCCCGCTACATCAAGTGGGGTTGTCCCATCACCTCCCCAGGGTCTCAGGAGTGACGGATCGCTTGCTTTTCAACGCTATAGCTTTTCACTTCGAACTTTGTCGCATCTAAAGGTACTGTTGGCTAAAACATGACGTAAATGTGGATTATTTAACGCAACCTTAAGTACTCTTTTGAAACCATATTCTTGAACTGTGTATGTTGGATTTTTGTCGTTTTGGTCTTGTGTAGTTTATATTAAAATACCTTTATTTTTCTAAACTGTTGTGGAGTCAGTTTGTGGTGTTTTCACTGTGTTACTGTGAGTGTTGGTGCAAATACTTTACACAATGCCTTTAATAAGCCTTGACTGCTCGTGCCAGGCTACCCAGAGGGTGAGCAAAGGTTATCTGAGAGTGTTTTCTCCTTACCCTGACTAGAAGCAAGGGTCCCTATTTGGACAGTGGTACCTACCTCTGCCAACTAGAGACCCCCAGTTCTAACAACCACACAAAAGATCGCTCACCAGGTTAGACAAAAAGAGCTGAATTTAATTATTAAAACAAGACAAAAACGACAAGAACCTATTTAGTAAAACAGAAGTTTTTTAAAGAATAAACTGTAAAATAGTGCATAAAAGCATAAAGCGCCAACTGTGGCTATATGACCTTGCTGGATTGGGTCAAGGTCATAAGTTCAGGCTGACTGCGATGGAGTTCAGGTTGGATACAGTCCCAGATGCGTCCTCCCGAAAGTTTACCTTCTCAAGTTTTGCACCAAGAGTTACATTTGTTTTGGAGAGGGTCATGAGGAGCAAGTAGAGCATCGCTGGCAGTAGTTATCATGGCACAAAGCGCAGGCTGGGTGCCTTGGTCCTCTGCTGGCAAGCGATGCTTGCTATTGAAGAGAATGCTTGCTGGCGGTTCATACTGATTTTCAGGGCAAACAGGCTTGTTCGCATTTGCTTGATTTCAAGAGCATATGAGCCACACCAAGGGTACAGGACCCAAGAGGCACCACTTAGTGGTCAGTAAGGGGCTGCAGCTAGGTCCAGGAACTGTATGGAAAGCCTTTTATGTCCCTGAGGCTCAGATCATGAGGCCAGCAGACCATCCCTTTGAGTCACTCTGGGGTCCTTGCTTGAAGATAAAGTTGCAGGTCCAGTTCTTCTTCCCCAGCTAAGCAGGCAGCAGGTCAGCACAGCAGGGCAACAGTTTTCTAGAATTTATATAGGAACAGTGGTCCCTCACAACATCAATTTTCTTTTGAGATTAACACAGAAATACAATTACATCTATGCTCATATATCCAAATGGATGTTTATACTTCAATATAGGGAATACATAAAAACATAAATGTGGGACAGTTTACAAAAAAACAAGAAACAAAGCAGGTTGCCAAACTCAGGCAATGCACATTCTGGCCAGGGTACAAACAAGTAGTTAGAGCCAAGAAACATACACATCAGTACCATAGCACTTTATAGTCAATTGTGTCAATGACGTTTCTATCCCTTTACTGGGTAATGGGATCATCATCAGGACAATTCCTGAAAATGCCTTCAGATAGGATTCACAATGTGGATCCTGGTAAGGATGAGTCCTGCATGGCAAAATGGGGCTCATGAACCGACACTTGTGCGCGACCCAGTGTAAGTCGCAATAGGGTGGAGATCGGGTTACACCATCCATCTGGGTTGGATATCAGGATCTGGTGGATTGCATGGTCGATAGTAGGATGGGCGCAGAAGCCAATTGTGGAACCACGCTGATCTTGCGGTCTATGTGCTGTGATGAGACAATGTGCCATGGAAGGTGCAGATGCAAGGGTCCAACACCCTGGCATCTGTACCTTCCTATGCACTTTGGTGCTAATGTATATGTTGCTTAGCCCTAATTACTTAGTCCAGCAGCAGTCCAGCAGAGTGGCAGTCCTTGTAGCAGCACAGCAGCCCTTCGTCCTGACAGTGTATCCACAGGCCCAGCCGTTTAATGAAGAGTTGGTGTCTAGGGTCATGTGACCCAAGGCAGACTACAGGCACAAAAGGGCTAAGGACAGGAAAGTGCCAACTCTCTAAAAGTGGCATTTTCAAAAATATTAATGAAAAATCCAACTTTACCATTAAAGAGGGTTTATCATTACAATTTCATAGACACCAAACATGACATAGCTGCCAACTCCCAAATGAAAATTATAGCTTATTAAATCTAATAAGGAATCCCCAATGTTACCTATGAGAGAGGTATGCCTCACAATAGTGAAAATATGGATTTAGGAGTGTTTCACCACCAGGACATGTAAAACTTAAGAGTACATATCCAACCTTTTAATTACACCGCACCGTACCCTATGGGCTACCTTGGTCCTTCTTTAGGGGTGAATTATATGCAATAAAAGTGTTTTTAAGGATTGGCATATATGTTTAAATGCCAAGTCTACATGGCAGTTTAAAACTGCCTTCAGGCTGTAATGGTAGTCCTGGCTAACACAAGCAGATGATGTACGGAGTGCTGAAACTTTTCAGACCCTCCCCCCTCGTCACAGATCTGGGTTGAATACATCATTGGTTTTCAGCTCAATTCGCCACCCTAGTTTGGACCCAGCCATATACAAATCAGTCTTGTCCCTGTGCCTCATGGTAACAGTCCAGCCCAAACTGCCAGGCCAGGTCCTCCCTGGACCAGAAAAAGTATCCTGGGACTGGTTTCAGGGTAACAATGGTAGGCCTGGGACATGTTTCACAGTGTTACTTAAAAGTGTGTCACCGCCAGTGATGCAGGCCCACTGGTAGCATTTAATTTACAGGTGCTGGACAATTGTAGTGCCACTTTATTAGGGTGGTACAAGTAAATTAAATATTCCAATTGTGTATTTGCCAATTGTACCATTTTTTAGTGGAGTAATACCAGCACATTAGCACTGGTTAGCAGTGTTAAAGTGCACAGCGTCCTAAGGCCAACAAAAATAGTTTCAGCAAAATGGAGGAGGAGAGGCAACATTTTTGGGGGGAGACCCCCTGAGGCTGACAGGTCTAACACTAAGTCACTTTAAGCTATAGGATTTTTTACTCTTCCTAGCAGATGACTTATGCAACTTAAGATGTTGTAGTTACCACTTCTTTAATGCTAGATTGTGCCTATTCCATCTTGGAATTTCCAGAGAGAGATTGGAAACTGTAGGTAGGATTTCATCCTTTGTGTTCCACTCAAAAGTGAACACTCTGAAATGTATACTTCACACCTTTAGTGGGATCAGTAAATTAAAGGCAACATAGAGCCATTCATTTATAAACGTAATAAATGGTGCTTAAGTGGCAATTTCTGCAGATGTATGAAATGTGGAAATCAATAGTTAGTTTAAAGTAGTGAATAACTATTATTCCCAAATACACCTAAGAGTCTCAGGGCTGTTGGTGAAAAGTCTGTCCATGGTCAGTGGTAGATCTTAAATCCAAGTAAGTTTATATTTTTTCAAGATACATAAAGTCCAAAGCCTTGCATAAATGTACCCAAGGTGTTGTGTGCAGAATTTGGAGGTTTTGCACCAAACTGATGCATCAGGAAGTCTTTAAATTAAATTAATCTGTGTCTTCAATTGAAAGGTGGTGTCTCTCACCAATGCGCTCATTGCTTCACCAATTCCCCAATGCCCACTCCCTGTGTTCATATATTACTTTGATAATGTCGTGCTCTTATCATAATTTTGTGTCCTGAAAACTTAACCAGACACAGAGCTGTAGAACGTACATAACCAAAAAACATTCACACAAGTCAAGATATATAATGCACACAGATATTCAGTGCCTTGTCAAACACATTCCATCAAGCCTGGTCATAAACCTTTAAAATGCAACCAAGAAAACTCACTGTATAAAACATATGTAGCTATACATTCCTCAAAAATAGAACAGCGAGACCACGGGGATCTGTAAAGTGTTCACTGCTCCCTATGGCACATTTATCCAAATTCATTTAACAATAAACCATTTAGAGCTTCATATTAAATTGATATTTGTAAATAATTTAATGGTCATTAATAATTAATAAACACTTTATTGCTTTCTGGATAAATAGCTTGAGTCAGTGTATTAAAAATTCAAGTTTGTGTTACTTGCAGTGCAGCTTATAGGAACGAGGCCTACCATTATCGGTAAAAGCCCAGCTTCATAAATTCAAGGAAAATAATGTGGAAGGTTGATACTCAAATCTCCAGTTTGACAGATCTGGCAGTGTGTTTAACGCAGTTCAGATATCTTTACCCTTGCAGGCAGTTTCTATTTTTAAGTCTGGTGTTAGCCACTTGAATTTTTACTAAAAGTATACATATATAACATACTTATTGGAGCTTATAGCCAGTCCTCTTCGTTCATTGCTGTGACATTCATTTTTCTTCCACCCACTACTGCATACAACATGTGGCAATGGACCATCCTAGTTCACCCATATGCTAACTTTACTGTGAAGATGGCTTTCTGCACTTTCTCAAGGAGCACATCCTTACAGTAAGTAGTTCTCTTCAGGGCCATGGACCACTATGACAATGTAGGGTTTGTAGGACCCAAAAATATTGATTTCAGATAATGTTTTCTTTTATATTGGCAAGAAGCTGGTAGCACCCCCCTTCCTACCAAAAAAATATAGCAAAGCTTAACTTTCATGACCTATTGAAAAATAGCAAATTTGCCATAAAATGTTCCAGACCAAAACTGATAAAATGATATTTCAATATTGTACACACATTCTAAATAAATTAAAGATAAAAGGAACCTCAAACAAGGAATGTGTGTCAGTTGTGCTTTATTTGAGAGGCAACCTAGCTAACCAAGCTTCCGCTCAAAATCTTTCGGACGCAAATATACAACACAATCAAAAGTAAAAGATGTAAAATAAACTAGAATACTCTTTTCAGTGAAAAAACATGATTGAAATAAACTAAAATAAAGTATATAAGTATTGGCAAAGCAGAAATGTCTTGCCAATGACACTGGGAAGCAGACCTATTGTATTTTCCGATACTTTTTCCACATTTTGCCACCGTGCATTTGTGTGCATGCCAGTTGGCCCTCTTGGAGTGTTGTTTGTGTAAGGATTAGAAAAAAAACATTTGAAGATGTCTAGTGCACATATGTTCTCACATATGCATGTGTGTACACAGATGGCATCTTGGGATGGTTTAAAAACCATTTAAAGGTGGCCACCAAATGATACAGTGGTAGACTTAGCGTGAGGAGGTTTGGGACCAAGCCGACCCTGGGAGGGCCAATATTTTAATAAAGAAAGCAGTTCCCAGGAAAGGAGGAATGGGAAAGGAGGTTGAGGGCATGAAGCAACAAATGGATAGAAAATAGCCCTTTATTGACTGCAAAATCTGATGTCAACAGTGGATGCACTTCATCCAAAATTAAATAAGACAAACCCTTGTCAGAATATCGCACAAGCCTTAATTATTCTTCACTGTTTGCCACTGGGTCAGCACACTATGCCCCTAGCAGTGGGCACCTGGATTTGTCCCATTTTTAGTGCACTGTTTCAAAATTATATTTCACAGTAGAACATTCATTTTAGTATTACAAACCCACACAGGTGAGGAAATTTCAGATCTACAGCCCTGCCTTTGGAGGACACGCTGTGGTACTCTGGACCTCTTGGCCTATGTAAACAATAAAACACATGGCTGATTGCTAACTGAAGCTAGTTGTGTTGTCTCTTTTGTCCTGGTCAGTTGAAGATCAGACAGCACAATTAAACCATGTGTTAATGAGTGTTATTCAAAAATAATAATATTAATGTTATTAAAAATGTTAACCCCTTAGGTGCTGCGCACGTTCGGCGGCCAACGGCACCACTACCTCCGTAGTGCTGCCGTCGGCCTTTGAACGTTCGAACCTCACCTGCGCAATGGAACGTCCAGCACTGGAGCTGGACGTTCCATACCAGCTATGAGGTTAAGAAGATCTGCAGCACAATAGTTCAACTCAGCCTCCAACAAGAGGAGGCCTGATTCACAAATCATTGAGTGTGCTTAAGTATAACCTTGTTACTCATATAGTTGGGATTTTGCAACATCAATTCCGACTTTCATTTACAAAATCAGAATTGGGGGAATGTTTTACTCAGAAAGTGCATTTAAATTGTGAATATTTTGTGAGTATGGAGAATTGCCAAATTTCAAACTCAGATATGAGGCAGGGTTAAGGGCATTTTTTGTGGGAACGTTCCGAAATTGAATGGACACCCACAAACATATATGTCTCTGGGTACTCAAATACCTGCTTCAGGTCGTTTTGTACCCTGGAATCGAATCATATGTAAATGTTCTCCTGTCAAAGGCACGTGTGTGTTCCAAGGGTAGGCAGGAGGACGGAAAACCCATATATATTTATTGTGTGTGTTGTGGAAAGTGTTTCTCTGTCAGGAAAAATATTTTTCCTGTGGCCACAAGAGATTACAGGGCATATTTACAAAGCCCTATTCCCACCACAATGTCCCTTTTCACGATGTTGTTGTGAGGATAGGGAGCTTTTCCTTATTTAGAAGGCAGCATTAAGCAACTTAATGCTGCCTTGTAAATAAGGCACCTTTTCACGCTATATTTCGCGTGAAAGGGTCAGGCAATGGGTGTTGTGGTATGCATTCCACCGCAACACCCATTGATTTTGATGCTGCCCCATATTCACAAGGGTGGCATAAATATGGGGCAGCGCGAACATTAAGACCAGGGAAAACAAGGTCTTACACTGGCACAACAACGAAAAAATGTTAATTACTCCTCGGTTTTGCTGATTCCATGTTTGCTGCATTGTGCAGCACATATGGAAACAATAAAACACCATTTATTATTTATTTGCAGGAAGGTGTCCCTTCCAGTACATAAACAATCATTAAAAAAATTATGTTTTGCAACTTCTATGTGTGCTGCATTAAGCTGCACACATAGAAGTTACAAAATGCCATTTAAAGATCGTTTATGTGCAGGAAGTGACACCATCCTGCACATAAACACTCTTTCCCTGCAATGCAGACACCCTTGCACAATAGTGCAAGGGTGCCTGCGTTGGTGCTAGGCTGCTAAATTTAGTGCCAGCGCAGGGGGAAACGCAGGGCTGCACCATATTCTTGGAAATATGGTGAAGCCCTAAGTTTTAGAAGTGGCGGAGCGCAGCATTAAGCCAAGGAGGCTAACGTCGTACTCTGCCACTTCTACTGTAAATATGCCCCCACGTGTGCATCAGAACTCTTACATCATATTTTTGCTTCCATAATGTTTTACCTAAAGAAAAATCCCGAAAAAATGCATACTATATGCTGGAGTACTCCATAACAACGATAAGTACCACAAAATCCTTGAATGTTTCTGGAATTCTTTATGAATCCCTGAAAATTCGGAAATGTGCTCAAGACATGTCAATAACCCTGTGAAATTAATTTTTCAGACTTTCCATAAGGGGCTAGTGCACAACAAAAAAATCATAATCTTGTGTAAATGTACAAGCATCACAACTCAACAGGAGTGCAAAAAATATGTTTGAGAACTTTAACTTGACATATTCTAAAAAGTGGGCACAAATTGTATGTCACAGTAAACATTTTGTGGCAAGTATATTAATGCGTCATGTGTACCTCTTCCACTCAGGAACCTTAAGAAAACCTGTAAAATTCATGAGCGTAAATGGAGGAAAACATGGGACCCTATTACCAAGGATGAATATAAAGCAGCGATGAGGACCTATAAGGCGGCGCGGAAAACAGCCCAAGCCTCCTTCTTTGATAAAAAAATTAAAGCTGCCTCTAACTCTTCTCGTGAGACTTACAAAATAGTTAAAGAGCTCCTCACTTTACCCAACACCCTCCCAAACCAACAACCCACAACTGACAGATGCAACCAAGTAGCCTGTTTCTTTCAAAATAAAATCATCAAGATCCTACAGTCACTTCCTCCTTTACACGATGACAATCCCCTGACTGCCCCATCAGTCACTGTCAGTGGCCCTACCTTAGACAATTTCAGTTTACTTTCTGAGGACGACTTTGAAAAAACCCTTTCAGACTTGAAAAGTGGTTCCCCCAATGATCCTGCACCTATCCACATTCTCAAACAAGTTGGACCCACCATTTCATACCTGGCCACCAACCTTATTAACGCTTCGTTTAGTCAGGGAGTGGTTCCCCCTAATTGGAAACATGCCATAGTTAAAGCCCTGCATAAAAAACCGGGTATGGACCCCACAGACTTGACTAACCTCCGCCCAATTTCACTCCTTCCTGGTTTAAGTAAGATAGCAGAGAAGGTAGTTAACAAGCAATTGTCTGCCTTCCTTGAAACCAACAACCTCCTTCGACCCACTCAGACAGGATTCCGCCCAGGCCAAGGGACGGAAACAGCCCTTTTGAAGGTTGTTGAAGAGGCAAGATGCATCTTGGATTCAGGAGGATCAGTGCTACTGATCCTCCTGGATCTAAGCGCTGCATTCGATACGGTGGACCACAAAACCCTCATTAAACGCCTCTCCGGTGTGGGTGTAAGAGGCACAGCCCTTTGCTGGTTCTCGTCCTTCTTAAAAGACAGAACATTTCAGGTCTGTGAAGGAAATGTGCGATCCGACACTCTCCCTCTCCAGTGTGGGGTCCCCCAGGGCTCTTCATTGAGCCCTACACTCTTCAATATATACATGGCCCCCCTGGATGACGTGGTCTCCCCTTTTGGGATAAAAGCCGTCACATACGCTGACGACACCCAAATGATCGTATCATTCTCCCTGGAAGAGGACAAGGTAAAAAATCTCCATGACTGTTTAGAGGGTATTTATGCATGGATGTCCGCCTCAAGGCTTAAGCTCAATGGTTCGAAAACTGAGCTCATGCTGTTGGGAAACAAAATATCTTCTCTTCCATCTGCCATGTGGCCAGCATGCTTAGGTCCTCTCCCTCAACCCAAGACAGAATTAAAAAGTCTAGGTTTCTGGCTTGAACAGGACCTTTCCCTCAAAACGCAAGCGAAAAAAACTGCCGGTACCTGTGTGGGGCTACTGCGTTCCATCAGAAAGATCCTCCCTTTACTTCCAGGACCCTCTCAGAAATTGCTTGTTCAAGGACTAGTCTTATCAAGACTAGATTATTGTAATGCTCTCTTTCTTGCTGCCCCGGAATCCACGATCAACATTCTGCAAAGAACACAGAATGCCGCAGCCAGGATTCTCACTGGGACCTCTCGTAGGGTCTCAGCTAAACCTGCCCTCAAGGCACTACATTGGCTGCCGATCCGCGAAAGGGTCAAGTTTAAGGCCCTTTGCACGGCCCATAAAGCTTTGCAAAATCTAGGGCCCCCAATGATAAAAAACATGATCTTTCCATACAGACCTAATAGGCCCCTTCGCTCAGCTCAAGGCCATCTAGCCACGGTCCATAAAATCAAAAAAGCCCGGACTGGAGGACGCCGTTTTTCGGTCACTGCGGCCACCTCCTGGAATGCTCTGCCATTCCACCTCCGCTCTGAGGCCAATCTGCTGAAATTTCGCAAGCTCCTAAAAACCCACCTCTTCCCGCAATAATCTTCTTCTCTTTCCCCGTCTTTCCCCCTCAGTAGTTCTGCAATATCAGCGCTGGGACGCTCACGGGCAGCCATGCGCTATATAAATCCCAAATTTCATTTCATTTCATTCATTGTTTATGCTACGTGTTTTTGTGAAGCGCGCTATCACCCGCAAGGGTATCCTGGAGTTGAAATCTGTAATTTCAAGTTGGTACTTAATATGAAAAAAATAAAGAACTGCCTAACCTTTCTTTATGCCATTGTTGAATTTGCACGCGACAATTATCAAAACCTTCATCACTATCTTTCATACAAACAGTTTTTTTATTGTTATGATCATTACTATGATGATTGTATTATTATTATGGTTATTGTTATAATTAATATTATTGCTAGTAGTTATAGTTGAAAAACTGCTGTTAAAAAAAAACAGTATAGCTGACATAGGTGACAAAAGTGTAACCCAGCCCTACCAGTTCTGCTCTTCATGATCAGTTTCATCCATCTTGAGTGAAGAGAGAAGTACAAGAAATTCCCTAGACAGTGATGTGCTGCCCGTGCATGCGTCCTTGCTCCCAGGCCTATCTACTAAACCAAGAATTTGCTGATGCCACCCTCATGTAGAAGTGCACAGTTACACATTGAATTTCTCACCAACGAAATTAAATTTGTGGCGAAAAGACTTTTTTACATGTGTAGGCTGTGACTCGTTTTAAAATCAGATTTCATGTGGAACCCTCTTTTGATGATATACACTTTTTACTTTTCTAATGGCTAGGTGGAAGCGGTAACTCCATGAAACAACCATGCAGTCCGTCGTATTTGAAGCCCAAAATGAACCTTTATTTCTATATCACAGGACTTTCAGGACAAATTAGACAGATTGAGACTGATGTATATTATTTGTGGATTTGTATAGCGCTATTTATCACCTGTGAGATTATCTAGGTGCTGTCCATGTGCACAGAGAAACTGGGGGGCAGATTTACAATAACTGGCGCATCCCTGCATATCAGCAGAGATGCACCAGTTATTGTGCATCATGCCTCCGCCACCATGTATAAGCCGCATTTACATGGGGCAAAAACGGCACAGAAACGGGACGCATCTGTGCAGTAAAAGTGGAATTTTGCTGGAGTTGCGTCGCAAGCGTGACACAGCTCCAGCAATGCTCTGGTGGGCCCGATTGTTAGAATTCTGCATCAATCCTTACGCCTGCTCCAAGCAGGCGCAGGGTTTTGAAGCAGCATGGGCCCAAAAGTGACTCAGCCACTTTTAGGAGGCGTTCCTGTGCCGGAATGCCCCCCCTGCGCAGGAACGCCTCCTTCTGGTGCAGGGCTTTACAAAGTGAGGCATCTCCCAGATGCGTCACTTTGTAAGTACCCCGCACCATGGCACATCTTTTGCGCTGCCGCTGCATCACAAAAGTGACGCAACAGCGGCGTAAAAGCGGCACAAGGGGCTTGTAAATCTGCCCCTAAGTCTTTTGCCCTGAATCACAAGATGTTGAGCCGATGCAGAGACTTAAACCTGGGTCCCTAGCTATGGAGTTTTTCACATCCTCACAGGACTACGGGATTTTAGCCCAGCATTGTGTGATACTGGGTCAGCATCATGTGAAATGGTGTCACTACTGTATGATTTTGTCTCAGCGCTGTGAGATATCTGACCAGTGCTTTGTGAAATAGCCACACACTGGGTGAAACCGGGCTTGCACTGTGTGGCATTGAACGTGCACTGTGCGAGCTTGGCCCACTTCTGTATTATTTAGGACAGAACTTTGAGGTAGTGTCCTAACACTGTGATCCTGGCCCAGCACTATATACCCATAACTCGGTATATTGAGATCTTGGAAAAGTGGTGCGTGATCTTGATCCATTGCTGCTTATCTGTGGCTAAGTGGTGTGTGACCAAGTACCAGCACTGTGTGCTCTTGGACCAAACCTATATGATCTTGGCCCAGAGTTTTATGATTGGGGCCCAGATCTTAGTAACCTTTGCGCATAGCTCTGTGATTCTGCACTCTCTTGTCTTGAACAAGCACTATCTATTAAAAAGTGCATGGGCTAGACTTGTGAGAAGTGCCTGCCCTATTTAAGTAAACATTTACCAGTCATGTTAAGAAATACCTATCTCACATTTTACACAATATAGCTCAATTGGAAGGGAGATTTGCTTAACACGTAATGAAATAGAACTAATTGTGGATTTTTGAGTACGTATATAATCCCTGCTAGTTCAGGGAACACAATATTTCGTAGTGTATATCAGTCAGTGGACCAGGCATACATAGGACCTCATTATGGGTGGCCTACTGATTTCCAACTTATGTTTGTGAAAGATTAGATCTCGAAGTTATGAGAATGTTATCACACGCAATTATTACTGGGTGTGATAAAGTTTGCATTCCCTGTTAAATTTCCGTAGTTCAAACTCATCATAGTTTAACATGGGGGAAAAATGCCCAGTAATTGCAGGGACCTGCGGAGTTAAGTGTGAATAATACCAAAATCCACAGCTTATTCCCCATTATTGGTGAAAACCTGTAATAGTTGCAATTCATCACACACAATGCATTCTGATCCTCCAGGTATCATTATTTATCTGGGTTGATAATTATCCCACCAAACTGTGGGCCACTTAAAATACTGACCTTAGCAGTGATAACTGCACCTTGTGTTCATACATATTTATTTATAGAAGGAAAATGGTTTCCAGAATTAAAAATCCAGACCTATTGGCATTGGTAATTATTTTTATTATCTGTTTATACCAGGTGCTGCCAGTACAGGTAAGAGCGGTGAGGCGGGGGGGGAGTCAACGTACGTCGGGATAGGGAAAATAAAATAAATAAAACCACTTACCTTGCGCTTGCCGATCCGCCAGGCACTGCCTGGTTGGTACTACTTTTTTTTTGTTTGCAGTTAATTTTGAGAAAATGTGACCGAATATATATTACTGCTTTACACGAGCACCAGTTATATTGCACAAGGTCACATTCATTTTGCGCCCCCCAGGACACACCGCTAACATGGCAAATTGGTTCCCTAATTCCTCAGTCAGCAGCTCCCATAGTTTTGCCACATCCTCCGCTCCCACTCCCCCTCCCCATTTTGGTTTGCAGTTAATTTTTACATGTTACATGTTCGAAGCAACATCTCAGTATTACTTATTGACTGCTTGCTTTTGCCCGCAGGCTGAAGACAAAACCTGCTGTACTGTGCATGTCGAAAGAAGAACACAAGTCAGATGTTTAAATGTCATTTGGAGCCAAAAACATGGAGCAGTGCACAGGTCGATTATGTCAATTCTAAAGTAACAACTGGCAACTGAAAGAAAAGTGGTTCATTTCCCCCCACCCTATCCAAAGGTTAAATGTCATTGATTAACAGTCAAGGGCGAATGGAGGATTTTTTTCTGCCTGCTTACCAGATGGATCAGGAGAAAAGCGACGAGGGAACGCGTTGTGGTGGCGGCCATCTTCTCACGGGAGAGAGTCAGTCGTTGTTCAGGAACGGGGACTTTTCCATACAGTTTATTCACATCCACGAAGACCAATAACAGATATCTTGAATCCCCAGCTCACAGCTCTAGGTAAAAAAATAGGAAAGCAATCAGATGATAGGAAAACACGTCAATAAAATCCTATCAGCACTGACACAAGTGTAATCTCAAATCACTCAGAATTGTAGCCTGGCTAAAAACAGCAGAGATAAATAAAATGGCATTGAAACGGTCAAACTTAAACGATAGTTTGAGAAATATGGAAAATAACATAACAAATCACCAAGTATTCAAGGGTGTTCTCATACGATTTGTGATGCACAATATGGTTGGTCTACGGGTTTTGCTGGATCATTATCCTCATGAAATATACCAATATACCAACCTTCTATTAAAATGTCGTTGAGCCCAGCAACACTCATAATATTATCGGACCAAAAAGCTTATTTTAAATAGTGGAAAACATATCATATTCTCCTTAAACAAATTCTTAACATTTGCACTAGCTACTGAAAAACATACAACGTGCACACCTGCACTAACCACAGCAAATGCAGTGTGCAGAAATAGGTACATGATGACTCCAAAACTAGATTCGTTTTCTTAGCAAATATAGAATGAATACTTGATTGACACATCAAAAACATATGCAAGCAGGGGATATAGATGGCAACTTTATGCAAACATGCAGGAATATTCTGCTGAGATAAGCTCTACTGAGAAGGTGGGGTAGCAGAATATATTTATCTATGTATCTATCTATCTGTCTATCTTTCTGTCTGTCTGTCTTTCTACCCGTTTGTCTATCTATCTATATATCTGCCTGTCAGTCTGGCTGTCTCTCTATCCATCTATATATCTGTATGTCTCTCTTTCTCCCTCTCTCCATCTCAGGTTCTCTCTCTCTCTGAATATATATATATATATACATACTAGCTACATTTTTGGTGTGATATTTTTGTGGTTCTATCGAAGCATAGTAGATATTCTGGCATCTAAGCCTCTGGGATGAGTAACTGAAAGATATGTTCCAGAAAGAACTGAAACGTGTTTGAGTTAGGGATCTTTCTTTTTCCCTTCCCATCTTCCCAAGCGACAGACCTTTGACTTTGTTTTCTGAGATGAAAGAGCTATAATCACATGCATAACAATTACAATACTATTTCTAAATTGAGTCAATAATGAGAGTTGTAAGTAGTTTTGAAAGGTTTTAGCATCTGGGATGAGTAAGGGAAAGATCAGTAGCAAAAAGGACTAAACCATGCTTAAAAGTTAACAAACTCTGCAAAGGATTAGACTTTCACTCTTCGAAGGAGACTGCTTCCTCAGGTCATCTTTTCATCTGACAGTGGTGGTTCTGTACCAGTCTGAGAAAAGGATGGGGGGGGGCATTTAATTTCTGCAAGTTCAGATGACGGCATGGGAAGAATGAAAGGAAAGTGAAGCACAAATCAAAGTTTGGGATGCTCAGCTCTGGTTAGCCTTGTCAGTCAGAGGGGGCTTAGGCCTGACACAGACATTTGATTCAAATCTGGCACGAGCCAGCCCTGGACCACCCATCTTTATCACAGGGAAATGTTGAAACATTTTAGAAATACAGGGGCATATTAGCAAGGACGTCGTTAAAATTATCGCCATTTTAGCAGCAGGAAACTGCTGCTAAAACTGCAATAATGGGCTTACATTATAGAATTCCAATAGAAGCCCAGGTTAGATGGGCGGACATCTAGCCTGGGCTTCTATAGGAATTCGAGAACGCATATTAGCAAGTCCATTATCGCCGTTTTAGCGGCAGTTTCCTGCCACTAAAAGCGCGATCATTTTAACAAGGTTCTTGCTAATATGTCCCACAGCGTGCTGGTGCAACAAATGGGATTAAGAAAGTTACATTGAAAATGATTATCGGACGTCACTTGCGAGGCATTGTAGAGACTGCCTCACAATCTGTGTGCACCTTCGACATCAAAACTGCAGCCACGGCCCGTGGAGGGAGTTTCAGTGGGGCGGAGAGGGGGGGGCGGGGAGGGGCAGGGTGGGGGGGTGCTAAAAACTGGAGTATGGATAATTGAAGGTAAGTGAACAATTTAATTAATAAAATTAATTTCGTAGCGCGCCCTGCATCGCAAAATGCGATGCAGGGTGCGCTACAAAATTAGTTTTATTTATTAAATTGTTTACTTACCTTCAATTATCCATACTCCAGTTTTTAACACCCCCCTCCCTGCCCCTCCCCTGCCCCGCCTCTCCGCCCCACCGATACTCCCTCCACTAGCCGTTGTTGCATAACTGTTTTGCCCCTCCATTTTCATACTTAAGCCACATTTCTGTGATGTATATGGCTAATCATCAGATTAGGCACTCTGTCGTGAATAGCGCAAAGACGCATATTACATTTTTCATCTTTTAGTGAACATTTTATGAACATGTCAAAACACGGGTTTTGCTGGATCATTTTCCGCATGATATATACCAATGTACCAACCTTCTATTAAAATGTCGTTGAGCACAGCAACACTCATAATATTATCGGACCAAAAAGCTCTGATTTTAAATAGTCGAAAACATATCATATTCTCCTAAACAAATTCTTAACATTTGCACTACCTACCGAAAAACATACACCGTGCACACCTGCACTAACGACAGCAAATAGTACAATGTGCACAAATTAACGATATGGCGTTTAACTCACAGAAACGTGGCTGCCTGCATGAAAATGGAGGTACAAACGTGATCAAACTACTTTTTGCCCAAGCTAACATTGTTCCAGACTGCGGTTGTATTCAGAAATCAATGCTCGAATAGCACAGTAATGTAGAAGGCCTTAAAAACAGCGCCTGTATACCTCACAGGTGACAAGTACCGCTCTACAAATCTACTGATTGATTGGTCAAAAAACGGAATATTGTTGTCCCAAGTGTACAAAAAGGCCTTCTGAATAATCCTTTTGTTGTATGTCCTTTTTCCAATGACATATTGTATTGCTTCATATTTTTATTCAACATTTTGTAAAACAAAAAAATTTAAGAACTTTTCGGATGGTGCAACGTCTGTCTAAATTTCAACAAATAAACCATGACAAAAAATTGCACAAACTCATTTTGCCCTATCTCTACTCTGGTACCGAATCCAATTATTTCTTAACTGGCTGTCTGAAGTTTTATCAAATAATGAGATAGATAACATTTGCACAGCAGAGGACACGTAAATGCCCTTTCTGACATTCACCGCCAAGCAGGAAAATGTGAATTGGTTCATTAAAAGCATTCTGTGTACAAGTAAAGCAGCGGTGGCGGCCGCCAAGTCAGCGTTTGAGGTCATTAGTGAACACGAGCAGCCGAGTCCTTTTCCACACAATGCCTCATTTTAAAAATCCACACAATATTTCTCACCTCCCAGCAGTCTTAGGAATCAATATCATGCGCGCATTATTTATTTGTCTTTTATTTCTGCAGAAGATTGATTTTCTCTTTTCCTGCAGACTAACGAAAATAAAAAACAAAGAAAACGCCAGAAAAGCTGCACAGGGGATCTATGTGTGGCAACTTACAAGCAGCTCATTAGCTGCCCTGGTACTGGGCAGAATCTGACTTTGGCTTGTAATACTTCTTATATATTGTAATCATAACATAAGCATATATTTGGCTGGAATCAAGACAAAAAAAAATCAGCACACCCAGTTACACATCCTCATGGATGCAGATTTTGAGCAATTTTTGATCCACTAACCTTCCCAGGTGTATACCTCTGGAAAGTTTAAACCATTTACAAGTTACTGAGCATACTCCTGAGAATCTCATGCAAATATATATATATATATATATATATATATATATATATATATATATATATATATATATATATATATATATATATATATATATATATATATATATATATATATATATATATATATATATATATATATATATACAAACAAAGTCCTGTGAGTTTGGCTCACCACGCCGTCCTCCTCCTCCAGGTACAGATCTCTCAACACCAAAAGTTGTGTATTAACGTGTCTTTATTCTCCCCTCACCATCAGCATATCATTTGAGATGTCATCAGTGATGTCACTGACCATGTCATGAATGATCTAATATGTGACATCATCAGCAGTGCATTGCGGGTGCGCGAAATATAGTTAGTACAACTAACTATATAGGAGCAATTTCAATGGTTTTGTATGAGTGAAATGTCCAGCTAACTATAACACCCCTAAAACTTATAGTTTTTTGAGTGAATTTCAAAGGTTTTTTAAAAGCTAATTCCTAACTATATGGAAAAATATGTTTCAGTTCGTAGAGGGGGTGTATTTGGGGCTTTCATTGACTTCTCTACGGCTTTTGATAAAGTGGATAGGCCCCTGCTGTGGAGTAAGTTAACCAAATTAGAGATACCATCTAGTTTATTAAAATTAGTTATCGCACTACATACTCTACTTGGTGCAGAGTTTTAATGGGTGGCGAGCGAGGACTGTCTAGGGTTATACCCACAGATAATGGTCTGAAACAGGGCTGTCTATTGGCTCCCCTGTTATTCTCCCTATATATCGCCGACCTCCCCAAAGCTATTTTATCAACCAGTAATGGTATTGCTCCACTTTTGGGGAGAGCTCCAATAGCGTGCTTAATGTACGCAGATGATATCTTAATCTTGGACCTCACCCCAAAAGGTTTGAATAACCGCTTACAAGCCCTGTCCTCCTACGCTAAGGCTCACTTTTTAAAAATCAATATCTCAAAGAGTAAAATAATGTGCTTTCAGAGAAAGAGAAATTCCAAATATGAAAATTACTACTGGTCCATTGGGGGTGAAAGATTGGAAGTAGTGAAATCTTATCCCTTCCTTGGTAAGATTGTCATGAACAATCTTAGTGAAAAAGCCCACACGGAGAATAACAACAGAAAAGCCCTTGTTCAAGGGAAGAGTCTTATTTCCCTCTACAAAGCGACTGGCAGAAGGCATTTTTCCATATTGCTCGAGGTTTTCCGAGCAAAAATCCCTGCATCCCTAATCTATGGATTAGAAATAGTGGACATGGCATGCTGGAATTTTTTAGATTCTACTGAAGGAAAAATATTACGCAATTTAGCCTCCGCCATAATTGTGGCAGGGTATGCTCAGACATGAGTCCCTTGCACACTTTGCCACTGGATTCAAGCAAGCCGGGCTAAAGACGGCTGGAAGACAATATACTCCGAGGATACAAAATCAGCAGGGCGCCACACTGTTTATCTGGACAGCTTGTAATTGAAACCCAAGTGAGACCTTCGAACATCTTTGAAATATAAGGATTGCTGCTAGGAATCACAATTGAAAGGTCGTGAAGTACACAAAGGTTTGTGAAATTACAACATGAAAAAAGAAATTAAGAAGAAAAAAGAACTCACTTTAAGAACTGATGTGTGCAACCATTTCAGAAGTCCTTCTTTACTTTTTGGTTAAACTGAAATGCACTTAAACCTGGCGTACTTGCTCCCCCATGTTGCATATGATTAAGACCGCATTTGGTCGAAACCGGTAATGCTTCACCTGCTGAAATAAAAGTGGCTTCCCCTGACGTCCGACTGGTGGGCTTGATTTCTGCGCAGAAGGAAGCGTGAAATACTGTGGTATATATATATATATATATATATATATATATATATATATATATATATATATATATATATATATATATATATATATATATATATATATATATATATATATATATTATATATATATATATATATATATATATATATATATATATATATACATACATATATATATGTGTATATATATATATATATATATATGTGTGTATATATATACATATATATATGCGTGTGTGTGCGTATATATATATATTTTTTTCTTCATGTGTTGACATATCTTTGATGAGGAACTGAGCACCTTATTCTTTCAGAGTCTGGCAAGCTACTGTGGCATGGCATATTTATTTCTTTCTTTGTGCAGAAACCCCTTGCCCTTAATCCCACAAAGTCTTGAGGTGTTCCATTTCCCTTCCACAGTGGAAAGGAATTTACTCGAGCTCTTGTCTTTAGAAATGTTCGGACAATTTACAACTAGAAAATAGATGAAAGGGAAGATTTTAAATCACCACAAACTGAGGTGTGCGGGCATTGACAAATTTCAACTCAACACACCCTGAAATACTAATTTCCCACTCCTTGGGTGGAAATACTCCTCTGAAATATTATTTGGTAAAGGTTTTTAATTCACTGGAGCTAAGGGATTTATGAGTACAATATATATTTTTGTGAAAATCTCGTACTGATGAATATTGTTATCTACTCTTACACACTACAATACGAACTCAAATGGCTTTGTGAGGTAGACGTGTTCAGTTCCAACTGTAGTTTCCACAGACTACAAAGAAAATTAAACATATTTTAAAAGAAAATCAGGAATGTGGTTGCTCCATGAAATGGTTCCATGAGTCGAATGTAGAAAAATATTACACAAAAATATGACATAGAAAGATCATACTGAAATTAAACACTTTGAAAAATCTGGAGACAGAAATACTAGTCAAAGGGGGATATTCTCAAGAACGTGTGATAATTATTGCAAAATTAGCTTAACGCAACTCTTCACATTGCAGTCTATCACAGGAAAATAATGCTGTGTTAATTTATTCTCAACACGGCGATAGCATGCGATATTCTCACGAGTATGCGTCAAATGACTGCGTTAAAATCAACACGACGCCGCAAAAATGCAAAACAAGAACGCAAAAAAAGCGTTGATGTCCCAAACCACGATATAAAAATCAGCGATAACCAGCGACAGGCCTGCAATTCCCACGCACAATGCACCATTAAAGCAGAGAAAAAAATGATGAGATGACAATGTACGAGTACAACCCCACATCGGTGATGTAGAACATTGTCCCACATCAAATAGGCATTTCCTCACAGTCACAATGTACATTGACATGCAGTCTGCATGTAAATTGCGCCAATGCGGAAACAAACATGGAACACACTGGAACCGCATCTCCCCTTCACATTGCAGAGGGACAATCAACACCTCCTGCACACAGATGTGTCATGTATTTGATCAATCAAATATGAAAGCATGAATGTAGGGGCAGTGACTTCCCCTTACGTACATGTTGCTCATGTTGTGGGACTTGAGTCACAGGGTGCATCCCTGCATCATAGTGGTACATATTTGACCCCAAAAGAAGCCCTGTTGTCACTTGTAGGTCACAAATGACAGCCTATATGTATTGATTTGGGACACATGTGAAACGCTGAAGAGTGGGATTCGGTACTATCTGTGACACACAAAACTGGCATTTCAAATATGTGACACCCTAAACAGCCTCTCTGTACAGAGGCGACACACCCACCATCTATTATCAAATTATGAAATTGTTAGAACTACATGTCGCACTTACACTTGTCTGAGTGATGTGCTTGTAAAGATGAGTGACATGCTCTCGGAGAATGTGTCTTGGAATGTATTTATTTGCACATGCTGTGCCTGTGGTCATTTTGTACTGTCCCATGATTGCTAAGGACTGTGACAATGTGACGTTCTCATGTGAAGAAATTGTCAATGATGGTGTTCCTACGGGCTATTCCTGCTGCAGCTGCAGTGGGGTGTGGTCCACCTGCCTCATCTTCCTCATCATCATCCTGTGCATCTGGCACTTTCATCCATGGGGCATTGGTGCGTACACATATGTTGTGCAACGCACAACATGCAACGATCATCTTGCACACAATGTCTGTGCTGTACAGGAGCCTTCCACCTTTGATGTCCAGGCCCCTGAAACGTGACTTTAACACGCCAAAGGTGCATTCCAAGAAGCCCCTGGTGCATTTGTGGGCCGCGTTGTACTGCCTCTAGGCCTGTGTGTTCGGGGCTAGAAGGGGTGTCATCATCCAAGCGCACAGTGCATATCCTTGATCACCCGTGACAGTGTTGAGAAACATGAGTCAATAGTTAGTTCTGCATGATGTGTTGGCAGGCACACTGTTACATTGGTGTGTGATATGTGTGACTCCTGTTTGACATGTGCTGCTTGCAGCAAATGTACGGCATCAATGTGTATTACGTAGCCTCATTGCTGCTCCTCCATCCCCCCGGGCCTATTTACCATTGTGCGTAGCGCAGTTCCATCACTTGCACTCCTACTGCACACCATTGTCATGCCTGTCTGCGCATTTCCACAAGCCTGACAACAACACAGTGATGTCGTGTGTTGAAGGTGGGTGGCCACATGTGTGTAGGCCGATGGTAAGGATAGGGCGGACACAGATGTAGAGTTCATGCCTGGCTTAACTTGCCATGCGAATGAGGGTAGACTTTGGGTTATGCTTCGGTAATAGCGACACATACAACAGTTGGCATGTATGATCCCTGACCCCGAGTGGGCTTGCGCTCCTTCATTTACCCTTTTGGCTGAGCCCACACTCCGGGGCATGCTACGTAGCAACACTGTCCATTTCGGGACGGGTGGCGCCGACACTACAACAGAGACACATGCATTAGTTACTTCCTTGGCAAGGCCAAAACTTAACCATGCCCAGAGCCTCAGGTTGATTAAACACACCCCTATGCTGGACTGTTGTACGCAAGTCAGCTCCGCTTACGCTCACAGGGCGGTACGACACAGCTACATATCCCAGGTCTACTCCACTGCCTGAGGTGACATGGTTGCGTTCGCTGTACACAGCACAATGTAATGTGGTATGACCCGGGGCCCTCATGCATACATAATGACCAAACGTCCACACTTAGATAGTTTGTGGGACTGGCTATGAGCACGTGCGCCCAACCCATTTTATTGACAGGGTCACATGTCCAGTGACGCCTGTGCTGGATGAGTGTGGGGTGAGTGTAAGCCACCCCTCAGGGGCTGGTTGGTGCTGTTAACAACTACAACAGTGATCAGAGTATCAGAGGTTCAAAGTTCAAACAGCAAGGGCCCATTACTTGAACTGCACAGAGCTAGTGGCCCTGAATGCACTGTGGCTGGCACAGGCATACCGCCATGATGTGCATTGAGGTAGGCCACGGAAGCTGAGCGGGTAGTCATCGATGTCCAAGTTGGATGTTGCAGAGGGTTGCGGGGGGCAGTGGAAGGTGTCCTTCCAGGGCATGATGCAGAGGGCAGAAGCAAGCATAAACAGGCAAACAGAGGAGTGGAATGCTTCAGAATCATGTTTCCCACCAAGTCAGTATCAGCTACATGATGATGAAGACAACCCCCAGGCCATAGACTAAGACACCACCAAAGTTCAACCAGAGAGTGTCCATGAATGTCGGGGAACAGACTTAGTGGCACTGAAGCTGAAAGGGTTTGCAGTCTGCGATGAGGCCTGTGAAATGCTATAAACTCTGCCATAAATAAATCAAGACTCAGTTCCAAATGTGTGACCTACTCAACTGCAGTGTAGGCCGTAGGTAGAGGTCAGCAGGGACACACACAACCATGTGTTGTTGGCTTGTGATGCACAGAGTTAGTGACACCAGAGCAGTTGTTGGTAGTTTTCAATCACGTCTGTAACAATGATCCTTTTTTCCTCCAGACTGAAACACATCTTCCTCTTATTCCTCTCTTTGCGTACAATGATATGAACTCTACCATTTAGAAATCAAGACTCAGTTCCAAATGTGTGACCTACTGGACCGCAGTGTGGGCCGAAGGCAGTAGTCAGCAATGGACCACAGACATGTATGGTTGGAATGCTATGCACAGAGTTGATAGCACCATATCAAAGGGAGTACAGTGATATCAAACGTCCCATTAACATATGAACTCGGCCATCAGGATATCAAGACTCAGTACCAAATGTGTGACCTACTTGACCATAGTGTTGGCCGGAGGCAGTGGTAGAGTATGTCAACGAGTAAGGAGTGCTGGGGGTCTGCGTTGCGGAGGCCAGCAATGGTCTGAGGAGGCTGCCAAGGTCGCAAGCCTCGGGCTTGGAGCTTGCAGGTTAGCAGTGAGGCCTGGGTGCACAGGGACGGGCATGGCAGGTTCGGGCACCAGCGGCCCGGGGTGCAGCTGACGCACAGGTTCGCAGGCAATACTGCTCACGGCATTGGCCTTGTGGCAGTGTGAGAGGCGCCGCCCTGGCAGACACGTTGGCCATTCCAGAAAAGATTCACCCCCAGAGCTGCGTGCTTTTTATTCACACCCCTAGGCTGGCTCGGCGTACGCCCGGCAAGCCCACTCTGCTCATTTTTACAAGGGGGATGTAACAAGCTACATTTCCACGATCTTCTCCACTGCCTGGGGTAACTTGGTTGCGTCCACAGTCCACTACACTCCAAACACCAGCAGTGTATGTTGACATCGATATTTGTGTGTGGTCTGCATACTGCACTCTGGTCAGCACATCCATGCCACACTTGGCATTGTGTACATTCTCATTCATGGGTCACTTGCCTCCTTCGCACATGCCTGGTTCCCACCTCTCCCCACAATCTGCTATTGTGTGGCTGAGGTGCCATGTAGTTGATGGCTCATGTACATGACTAGCCCAGGTTACTACAGTACGTTTTGCTGTTGTGTCTAGTGGGTGGGCATGTTGTTTGCATGTTGTATGTGAGTATGTAACGTGTGCATTACCAGAGTTGTGAGATTCATGATTGTGGAGTTGGAGTGTGTGGTGTGTTTATTTGGTACTCACCAATGAGCAGAGCATTACCGTAGGTGCCATTCTGGAAGCGCCTGTTGATGATGGACTGTTGGAACAGGTAGGAATCATGCACACTGTTTGGGTAGTTGGCGAGGACATTGGTGAAGAGTCGCCGGTGGTCCACTATTGCCTGCACATTGATGGAATGCGTGTGCTTTCTGTTGTGGTAATTGTGTGCAATGTCCGCAGGGGGCACAAGTAGGACATGTGTGCATCCAATTGCCCCCAACACGTGCGGGAAGCCAGCAATGGCGTAGAAGCCTTGCTTGGTCTCCAGCTGTTCCTGTGCAGTATGGGGGAAGTGATGGTGCGGGGGTACCAAGCTGATGATGGCATCCAAGACAGTTGTGATGAAGTTTGATATGGTTGGCTGAGAGACTCCTCCGACTCTGGCAGTTGTTGGTTGGATCGTACCAGAGGCGACCAGATGCAGCAAAGGCAGCAGCTTTGTTTGTGGAGGGATGTTGGTTGTCTGCTGTGTTGGTACCATAAGCCTGTGGACAATGATGTTCAGGATGCGGAGGATGGCTGTCCTTTTGAGCCTGTAGTGGGCAATGATAGCCTCTGGTGTTAGGTCTGTGAATCTGGTGCATTTTCTGAAGGTACGATGTCTTTGTCTGCGCTGCCTCTGTGGTAGTGCAGGGGGGTGCAGGGCAGATCCAGGGAGAGTTTACGGGTCTGGGGGTGGTGGCGGCAGGTGTTGTAGCTCTATTAGGGCTCCGAGCTGCATGATCAGTAGCTCCATGGCATCTTTTGTGTATTCTGGTGTGGCTCTGGGCTGGGCTCCCTTTTATGGTGCAGGTTGTCATCCGACTTTACAACAGGTAAGAGCAGGTGTTAAATCCCTGCTACTAATACTTCTTATCACCTGTTTTGGGATCCTATTGCCAATCTGGCTGGTCATTGAGAATGTTGTGAAGTGGTGTTTTCACAACTTTTTGCATGGGAAAGCCTACTCCGCGTCTTATTAGAGTTAGTTGCCAGGGTCATCTGTGATGATGTTTTTTGCGGCTGCTATCGCAGGTAAACTGGTAATATCGGCTGTTAGCACCAGCTTGTGAATGGGGCGATACATTTACCGCCACTTTGGCTGCGATAAAGTGTTGATAAATCTGCGATAAGTCCATGAGAATATGCCCCAAAATATTTAATGGGAAAAAGTTTTTCAATTAGTCTGTGCTACTTGTAATGGTATCTGGGTTTTCCAAATTATTTCAGATATGTAAGGCAGCTTTTAATTATTGTTAATAATCAGTGGTGATGAAAAACATTAAAGGAGGGCAGGCAAATCTAATTTAATTATCAAAGGATAAATATAAATTTGTTGAAAGATAGTATTGGTGGAAACTTAGTTGTTTTCTGGAGGGTAGATGGAGATATACACCAATCTCAAATGTATCATTACAGAACCTCTTCACTTTTGTTGTCCCGACGTTATCCCAGAAGAAATTGGTATTTCAGAAGTTAAATACATTTTATTGAGAGCGCATTTAAAATGGCATCAAGCTCTTGGCAACCCTGGAAACCTTGTTTACAAAACTGTAAAGAAATGTGTTTTTTTGAATTATGATTCGGAAGTTGAATCTTTATGTTCCAAAGTATTTTGGATACTAAAATATCAAAAGCAGAAATGCCATTGCAAATATATATTAATTTGAAATAAACTATGATGATGATGAGTATCAAAACTGGAAGATTCACATGCTGGTGGAAGTGAATCTAGAGAGTATTGCTTCTTTTGTGCCTTTCTCATACAGAAGGGTTGGGATGAACTATGGACAGTTGTAGTCCAAACACAGACACCTAAAAACACCTTTCTTTTTGTTATCTTATCTTAAGTGCACAGCACAAAATCCATGGGCTCAAAGCAGCACTGAACTAAAAGTTTCCTCACAGATCACCAAGTTGTGACACTTAATGGCGATTTATATCTTGAACAACACAGGTTGCTACCACATTTCTGAATTTCAGAACGGTAAGCAGCCATTTCATATCTTCCAGCAGTAAGTGCCAGGTTTGAGTGTAAATGCAGACAGCCTATGGTGTCTTCTTCCAAAGAGACTTTTTATTGAAGTACTCTGTAATGGTTATTTGCCTGATTTAAACCCTCTTACCAGAAGATACCCAGAAAGTTTTCCCTTAAATACATGGGCACAGGGGCTGTTCCTTTGAGCAACTCAAGTTGGACAGGATCAACACAATTTCATGGTAAACAATAATGTAGACAACAATATAATGCCAAAATATAATATAACATAATATTGTGTTCTTATACTTTTAATGGTAATTACCAAAATTTAGAGAAAAAATATTGTTGCCACTAATACCATTCACAAACATACAAACATATAGAATTCTGTTATAGAGTTTCGAATAGTAAATGTTAAATATTTTAATATATAAATGTAATTTGATGTAAATTAAATAAATTCCACTAAAATTTAATACAGTATATGAATATATATCACATAAACTCACAATTATATATGTGTGTTTTTCTGTCTATATATATACACACACACACACACACACACATATATATATATATATATTTATATATATATATATATATATTTATATATGTATGTATATATATATATATATATATGTGAGTGTGTGTGTGTGTGTGTGTATGTATATATTTGTACGTAGTATAACATAATACATTGAAATATTTGATACAACCACAAAAAACAACCATAACAATATTAACAATTCCAGAACCAAATATACCAATTAAAAATAAAAACAAATAATATAAAAAGCAAACAAACAATACTATAAAATCTATCAAACCAATACTTGGAAAACTATTGGAATCTTAGAATATTGACTATACTATTTTCACTCCAAGGTATGCACAGTGGGGAAAGTGTTGGACTTTGGAGGAGTTAAATTTACTATTCCCACTCCAGTCTAAGCAATAGTAGGGAAAGCTCTGGACTTTGGACTAGTTAGGATTATTATTTCTACTTCAGTCAGGAGAACGGTAGGGTTAAGATTTGGAAGGGTAAAATGTAGCATTCCTACTCCAGCCTTTTGATTTGATTTGATTTGATAACAATTTATAATGCGCAAAACAATAACCCGCAGGTATCAAGGCGCCTAACAATAAAATCAGAAAGTAGAACCATTCTTCCATTACACATAGGCTTGCCGGAAGAGGCAGGTTTTAAGAGCACTACGAAATGTCTGTAGTGAGGGTAAGGACCTGAGATCCAGAGGGAGATCATTCCACCATTTGGGAGCTAGGGTGGAGAAAGCCCTGCCACCCCATTTAGCTCTTCGTATGCGAGGGGCTGATAGAAGCAATTTTCCGGAGGAACGAAAGTTCCTTCCGGGAGTGTACTGGGAAATGATGGAGCCCACTCCCGAGTCACTGTTTTTTGAGATGGCTCTGTATGTCATGCACAGGACCTTAAACCTTACTCGGTATTCTACCGGAAGCCAATGCAATGTTTTCCGGGCCAATGTGGCGGAGGTGCGTTTGGGGATATCCAGAACAAATCTTGCTGTGGCATTCTGAACCACTTGTAAGCGCTGCAGGAGGCTCCTATTTAGCCCCGCGTACAACGCATTACAGTAATCTAGGCGTGAGCCAATGAGTGCAACAGCTATCTGTTTTCTGGACTGTAGCGAAAGGTACTTTCTGATCCTTCGCAGGGGATGTATTAATCCCCAACAGGTGGAGATGGTTCTACTCACCTGTTTGCCCATATCCAGGGCAGGGTCTATCATCACCCCAAGATTTTTAGCAGAAGTTGTGGGGGAAGGGCACACTCCAAGCGAGTCAGGCCACCAGCTGGCTGTCCAGATGTTTTCGGTCCCTACAAACACCATCACCTCAGTCTTCTGCCCATTCAGTTTAAGGGAGTTCTGAATCATCCAGTGACCAACCGCCTCCATGCAAGATCTAAACTTGGAGGCGGTCTGCACATCTGAATGAGGGAGAGAGACGAGTATTTGGGTGTCGTCAGCATAGGAAACTACCTCCATCCCGAAAGTTCTTACTAGTCTGGCCAGTGGGGTCACGTAGATGTTGAATAGGGTTGGACTAAGAGCCGACCCTTGGGGGACCCCACATAGCACAGGTCGGGATGGAGATAGAAACTCACCCAATTTGACTCTTTGTTCCCTCCCAGCAAGAAAAGAGGTCAAGAGATCTAGAGCTGCACCCCTTACCCCCACGTCCCTCAGACGAGATGTAAGTACTGAGGGGGAGAGGGTATCGAAGGCTGCAGTTAGATCTAATAGGACCAGGAGGGTGGTCTGGCCCCCATCCACCGTTGTGCGGATGTTGTCAAGCACGACGGTGAGGGCTGACTCGGTGCTATGTTCCCTCCTGAATCCGTGCTGGGAGGAATCCAAGCAGCCCGAGCACTCCACAAAGTCCGCAAGATGCTTGTTCAGATGTGCCTCAAGCATCTTCGCCGGGGCGGGAAGCAGCGAGATTGGACGAAAGTTTTTTAGGACCTCCGGGTCGAGGGAGGCCTTCTTTAGCAGAGGCTTAACTACTGCCTTCTTCCACTCCGAAGGGAAGACACCGTTTCTTATAGCTAGATTCATTATTTCTAGCAGCGGTGGTAAGAGGGTCTCCCTACACTGCTTGATGATTTTCAGAGGGCAAGTATCCAGGGGGGAGCCCGATTTGATCTTATTAGTCAAGATTTCAAGATCTTGCAAGGTCAGGGGTGGAAAGGAGTCCAAGGTGTCCAATGAGGAGAGGTCGATGGTAGGCAGATTCGCCTCAGCCAAGACAGTAGGCACACTAATACAGGCTCTTTGTTTTTCAAGAGCTAGGTGGATATCCTGTATTTTCGTGTGGAAAAAGGAGGCAATCCTATCACATAAATCCTGTGAAGGTACGACAGGGTCAGGGACTTGTAAATTGACTAAAGAGTCAACAATTTTGAAAAGCTCCTTCGGTGAAGAGAGCGAGGTTGTCAGGGTTACAAAGTAATCTTGTTTAGCCTGCACGATCTCAGCCTTATATTTCCTAATAAGGAGTTTGTGAGCTTCTTTGTTCTTAAGGTCCCAACTAGAGTGCCAGGGTCTCTCCTTTCTCCTCACTTCTTGCCTGAGGAGTCTGAGAGAATCTGAGAACCATGGGGCAGATGGTCTCTGTCTGGCTCGGCGGCGGGTCTGTGTTGGGGCCAGTTCATTCAAGGCCGCAGTGATAACCTGTTCAAAGTGGCCAACTGCGGTCTGTACACTGTCCATACCCGTAGTAGAGAGGCTGGCAGCCCAGGGCACAAAGGAATGGCTGCTAATGTCCCTGAAGTTTCTGGTCGTTTCCTGTACGTGATTCCCTTTTTTGTTTCCATCCCCCCTGTGATACTCCAGATAGAATGGGACTGCAAGGTGATCGGACCAGGATAGGTGCACCGGGTCCTTGGTAGTTAGGCGATGGTCATTAGAAAAGATGCCATCTAACGTATGACCTGCCCGATGAGTGGCCCCGTGGACTAACTGCGTGAATCCACAGGACGCCAAGGCCTCAATGAGACTTGAGGTATCAGAAGCATCATGCCGTTCTAAGTGGTAGTTAAAGTCACCAAAGATGGAGAAATTCTCTCTGCCAAAATATGGTTCCAGGGCCTGGAGAAAACAGGAAGTAAAACCAGTTTGCGGGCCTGGTGGTCGATATAATAAAATTCCATTGAGGAAGGGGTAATGTGCTTCCTTAATTGTAAAGTAAAGGGCTTGGAAGCAATCCGGGAAGTCAAGGATAGGTACAATATGACATTGCAAATGGTCTTTATGAAGGATCGCTATACCCCCTCCCACTCGTCCCTGCCTGTCAAGTCTAGCCAAGCAGTACCCTTCCGGGGCTGCTTCAACTAGATCAGGGCCCGACGAATCTTTAGCCCATGTTTCGGTGACAAGTACAAGGGCAGGCATTCTATCTGAGACCATCTCCCTAAACATTATTTTGTTTTTAACGAGGGAGCGGGCATTGACCAAAAGGCCTTCTACTCCCGTAGTGTTAGATCTGATCTCATCGGAGTGGCTAGAGGGAAGATGGTGGGGGGAATTGATTAGACTAAGCTTGAGATGACAGCCACATCGTAGGGGAGAGAGAAAATCGTCGGGTTCAAGAGAATGCGTACAACCTGATCTGTGAGGTTTCAAGCGCAGCATTTCCTGGAGGGAGTAGCTATGAGGGGATGATCTAATTTGGATGGAGTCCAGAGTCCAGCCGCCCAGCACGTCCTCAGCGCGGACGGGCGCAGACGGGCTGGACTCTGGCGTGACTCCGGCGTCACTGCGGCGCCCACGATGCGCGTACACGCTGCGCGTCATATCCATACAATAATAAAGGGCTCTGACGAGTGCACGTGATTGTCTTCAGCGAATGGCTGAGGAGCGACTAGCTCGACCCACCCAAGATGGCGCCCCAGGTAAACAAAGCGCGGGGACCGGCCCGCCCGAATGGCGGTGAATGCGGCGTAATGCCACAGTGCAAGGATGCGGTCCGTGAATAAGGACACAGGTAGGGGAGACTATGATATTTTTAAACAGTTCTAAATTACGTTTTAAAATCAAGGAAATTAAGGATAAATCAGGTAAACAAAATGACAAAACGGGACGATTAAAATTAAGCCAGTAGCAGCAAGCTTCTAACGAGAAGCGCTATGTGCACAGCGAGATTCCAGCAAGGAGTGAGGCTTTCTCCTACCCGCATTAAGTACTGCTCCAAAGTGCAGCCTCTGACGAGTGCACGTGATTGTCTTCAGCGAATGGCTGAGGAGCGACTAGCTCGACCCACCCAAGATGGCGCCCCAGGTAAACAAAGCGCGGGGACCGGCCCGCCCGAATGGCGGTGAATGCGGCGTAATGCCACAGTGCAAGGATGCGGTCCGTGAATAAGGACACAGGTAGGGGAGACTATGATATTTTTAAACAGTTCTAAATTACGTTTTAAAATCAAGGAAATTAAGGATAAATCAGGTAAACAAAATGACAAAACGGGACGATTAAAATTAAGCCAGTAGCAGCAAGCTTCTAACGAGAAGCGCTATGTGCACAGCGAGATTCCAGCAAGGAGTGAGGCTTTCTCCTACCCGCATTAAGTACTGCTCCAAAGTGCAGCCTCTGACGAGTGCACGTGATTGTCTTCAGCGAATGGCTGAGGAGCGACTAGCTCGACCCACCCAAGATGGCGCCCCAGGTAAACAAAGCGCGGGGACCGGCCCGCCCGAATGGCGGTGAATGCGGCGTAATGCCACAGTGCAAGGATGCGGTCCGTGAATAAGGACACAGGTAGGGGAGACTATGATATTCTTAAACAGTTCTAAATTACGTTTTAAAATCAAGGAAATTAAGGATAAATCAGGTAAACAAAATGACAAAACGGGACGATTAAAATTAAACCAGTAGCAGCAATCTTCTAACGAGAAGCGCTATGTGCACAGCGAGATTCCAGCAAGGAGTGAGGCTTTCTCCTACCCGCATTAAGTACTGCTCCAAAGTGCAGCCTCTGACGAGTGCACGTGATTGTCTTCAGCGAATGGCTGAGGAGCGACTAGCTCGACCCACCCAAGATGGCGCCCCATGTAAACAAAGCGCGGGGACCGGCCCGCCCGAATGGCGGTGAATGCGGCGTAATGCCACAGTGCAAGGATGCGGTCCGTGAATAAGGACACAGGTAGGGGAGACTATGATATTTTTAAACAGTTCTAAATTACCTTTTAAAATCAAGGAAATGAAGGATAAATCAGGTAAACAAAATGACAAAACGGGACGATTAAAATTAAGCCAGTAGCAGCAATCTTCTAACGAGAAGCGCTATGTGCACAGCGAGATTCCAGCAGAGATTTCAACAATACAGAAAGTGTTCGACTTCAAAGGGATTAGGTTTACTATTCCCACTCCAGGCTAAACAACAGCAGGGAATGTGTTTGACATAAAAAGTATTAGATGCATGAATGAAAAAATCCCATTAAGTTAGTAAAGGAAAATAGGATTTTTTGATATGGAAGAATATTAAATATGCAATTCCTACTCTAGTCTAAGCAACAGCAGCAAAAGGGGTAGACTTTGCGGGGTGGGGTGTAGATTTGCTTTTTCTACTCCAGTCAGTGTAACAGTAAGGATAGTGTTTGACTTCAGAGGGGCTACAGTTACTTGTTCCGCTCCAGTCTAAGTGATAGTAGGCAGAGTGTTGGACTTCAAATGTGCTACATTTACTAGTCCCTCTTCATTCTAAGCAACAGTAAGGAAAGTGTTGGACTTCAAGATGCGTTAAATTTACTGTTGGAAATCCAGTCTAAACAACAGCAGGGAAAGTGTTTCACATAAAAAGTATTGAATAAATGAATACAAATCCTATTAAATTAGTAAAAACATTTGAACACTTACTACAAAACATTATTTAATTAGAGTGCATAAAAAGAATATATTCATTTATAAAGAAAATCATAAAGAAACACATGAAATTTACATATAATGATATCGGCTTCACTATCTCTTAATAAAAGCGAAACGATAAACCATCAGTTATCTATCACATCATGAAAAATACTATCCCATTTAAAAAAAGAAAAAGAAATTTTAACTTTTTGAGGCTTAGATTTATTATCACTTCAGTCAGTCTATTAGTGTTTTTATATGAAAAAAATATTGCAAGAACAGGAAACATTACATTCCTTAAACTTTTCTGTGATTTTATGATTACAAGTCTGTGATGTAAATGCTTGCAGGTGACCTCTATAGTGGTCTGACTGTCACAAGTTTAATTACTGCCAACGCAGATTCAGCCTTCCATCCTTGCAAGATCAGTGAATTGAATGCCATAGTATTGAGTGTTAGTAATATCTGATAACTTTGGAGCTAAGAAATGGCAAAAGGGTGGCATGAAGAATTATATAAGCTTCTATTATTGAAAAAGAAAAACTGGAAAATAGCATATATTCGAGAATATTATACATCATAATTAATATCAGTAAATACTCTGAAAATGGACAATGCCATTCGAAAATAGTTCCAAATCAATATTTTGCTCAGGAAAGCAAGATACCAGTTTTGATCAAAGTGTCTGTACAGCCAGCAAACAGCCTTATAATTTGACAGGGGTTGTATATTGCATGGTCGGTTGGTTTTCATACATTATCAAAAGATTAGAGACAGACCAAGCACACACTTGTATTGTTGAGATATTTAGAACATATCATATTATCTTGGTGGGGCTCAAATTGTGAATGCGAGTAACATATGGAAATATATGTGATAGATTAAAATTGGTGTTTAAAACAACACTGGGACGTGTTATCTAGAATTGCCCAATTCGTTATTCCCATGGCTTAATTTATGCTCCTGGACGAAGGTCGCAGACACTGGCACTCATTTTTGAGGATGGGAACTTCAAGGGAAAAAGACTGAGGAAAATAAAAAAAAAGAACACAGAGATTAAGGCAGTAAACTAGGCTGAAGAGAACCTGCGAGAGTGAGATAAAGAGGCAGGAACTGTAGAGTGGGAACAGAAAGAGGCTGGAGGTGGAATGAAGACTATATAGTCTTGTTATTCTACAACCCAGCAATGTAGTACCTAATGTGGAGTCTTCAGAAAATATTTGGGCACTGCATTTACACACACACACACACACATACATACACACTGGTTTGTGTAGTAAATTATCAACAGGATCACTGCAGACCCCTTGCCCTCGCACACCACAAATGTTTCCATATGAAGTGCTACATTTTTTTTAATGTCCAGGCTACAATAACGCATTCCTTAAAGAAGTGCTTTGCTACTCTTTTGAACTAGGCCCACACTACACCAAATACCTCATACTAAAGAAGTGACTTAAAAAACATATATGGTTTCATTCTTCAGAGCATTGATGTGCCCTAGAGCCCATGATTCTTTGGTATGATAATGTGATATTGTGATGTACATGTCATCCCTCCGAAATGATCAGCAAAACCGCATTGAAAATTTTGAAAAGTGCAAAAGCTCATGCTACACTGGCTATGCCGACCACTCCCATTGTTAGAGGTTGTCACCAGTTTTCCCATCTTGCTAAAATGCCACAAAACCATTTTTACTCATGCAGTGGTTTTCTCCCATTTTGATATAGGAATGAAATGTGTCTGAAGTTTTTATATGTGCCCATACATAGCTTGCACCTGACCCAAAACAGGGTAGCTCATATGGTGTGAATTCCCCCTTTTACATGACACATCCAGGTGTCCACTTACACCTTGCATCTCGGCTTCCAATCGTCTTCACCTTGTCCCACCTCTAGGCCTGTGTGAAATGATTATGCCTCTGAAATGTACGAACTTTGAACATTTCACAGAATCTAAAATTTGTAGAATTGTGTGGACTTTGTGACTTCAAAATTTCACATTTATTTCAGCGGCAGACTGGTTCAAGCAGAACAGACGTGTGATAAACGTTTTCTGCTTGGAACCAGTCCCCTTGCTTGTGCAGAGAGCGGCTGTATTTTGAATGCAGGATATGCTCTGGTGTTCAATTTTCACTCAAGGTAGAGCAAAATAAATCTTTCAAAATGTCACATGATATTGTTTAATGTTTATTTAATTCCGCAAAACAAACTTTTGCAATTTCTACCCACCACCGAAAGTTTTTTTGCAACTGTATTTGCTTTCAGGCAAATCATTGCACAAAAAAAAGACAAGTACAGGACATTTAAGCCTCTGATGTCGTTCAATATTGCTCCCATATAAGCAATAACATTTACCATGCATTCATAAATTACAGCGGTGCCAGTCTCCCGTTGTGTCTGTATACATGCAATATTGAAGAGTATGACTGATGAGGTTGATGAAGGAGGCGAAAATGAGTTTTAAGAGGCGAAGGGGCTAAAGGGAATATACTTCTAAAGGGGAAACGGAGAATAAGGAGGGTAGAAGGAAGAAGAAATATGGGAGTACTACTATAATTTGGACACCTCAGAGCTGTGATAATTTCAATGGGAAATGCTAGCATTTCTGAGCAGGATTGCTATATATTTAATGGGGCACTGCAGTACTTTTTATCAGTCACTTCTGCCACTTTTCAGCATGGACAATATACTTTCAAATTCCTATAATTTTCAGTAAGACTGCTGAACTTTTAATGGGACACAGACATTCCCTCTCTGTAGATACTGCCTGTATGTACATAAATGCAGAAGAGAAAATATTCCTACATTAGAACATTGCAATACTCTACATTTATTTTTTATTTAAGTTGGCTTGCAACTGAGGAACTAACAAGCCTCCCTCACAAAATGGTCTTGGCGTGTGGTGAGGATGACGGGAGGGAATACCAAACCAAACTGTGGTACTGCATAACATTTGCAGCCATAAATGAGGAACGTGTGGCCCCTGCAAACTGATAGGTTAGTATGCAGGAAAGTTTAGACATGTGTGTCCCTGAAAGTGTTCAGCCAGTTCTTTACATATGTGCAAGTAAGAGATGCTGCGATACCGCGGAGGCAATCAGACCCGCTGTTACTGCTTACCCGGTGACAAATATTGCCATGGAGACATTTATGAACGTAGTACAGTCCAATACACGCTTACCATTATGACCTAAAGCTTTATAAATCTGAAGTTTACTATCTGCTTTCATTATGCCAATAATTGGTTTCCAACCAATTGTATCTTAAGAACTTACTTAGATCATTCTACCTCAGCTGAGAGATTGATGGCATAATGTCATTGTACAACTCAATGAGGTTATATGGGTGCCCTTAGCTCAAAGAATTCTACCATTTCGCTGATGCCAATCAAGGCATAAGGGGGCATATTATCAAGGGGGTTTATCTCCGCTTTTTTGGCTTTAAAGCCAGAAAGTGGAGATTAAATTATGTCCCTATTACCTAGCTGTCGCTAACACCACTTAGCGACAGCTAGTATGAGATAGCGACCATCTTGGGCCCCGTTTTGCATGTCAGTGATATTTATCACTAATGACATGGAAAGTGGGCGTGCCAAGATGTTAGCGACTGGAAACAGTCGCTAACATCGCTATCTCCTATTACCAACTTTTGGAGATATTCGCGCTAAGCGCGAATATCTCCAAAAGCTAACACCTGTCCCTGAGCAGTTCTTAGCCATGTTATCCAATGGTAGGTGGATAACATGGCTAAAAGCATTAGCTCGGTAATGCATGAATATCGCTGACTTTTCAGCGATATTCATGCATTTCGGCCGATTTTTATCGCTTAGGAGATATACCTTGATAAGAGCAAGGTTTCTAAGAGATAAAAATCGCCGCAGCTCGGCGATAAAAATATCGCCGCTAAACCAACATAGCGATAATTATCGCTAGTTGTTGGTAATATGCCCCAATGTATGCTAAAATATCTTTTAAAAAGGGAACAAATATGATAATTATAAATTTGGGTCTCATTTACAGATTCTCTTATTTATAGCTAATAACCTGCTATCAAGTGCATAGCCTTCTCAGAAATATGTAAAGGATGTCTTATTCCCCTGCCCTCCCACTACTTTTGTTTTGATTTATAAGGAATGTGTGTATCATATTAATAGATGCAGAGCCTCGTTGATTTGTCTGAACACTTCATTTGCATTACCGTCGACCACATAGCTTCATGCAACAACACAGCCTGCTTTGTCTTATGCGCTGTTCTTTCACTGTGCACATCAGTTCAATGCGGAAAAATGCTATTCTACCTCATTAAATCCAAAATTCAATGAAAAGTTCTAAAAAAAAAATCATAATATTGGGCATCAGCTATCTAATAGTCTTTTTTTGTGGAACACCATTTTACTAATGAAAGTACATACGGGCGTATATGCACAATTCTTATGTCTTTATTTTTTGCTGTTTCAATATTTACTTAATTTAATGAGGGTTGGTCCAAATGTCTGGACTGTAAAACTACAGAAGTTATACTTTATTGTTTAAGTTCATGGCATGCATTTGATGTGCGATTGCAGCAGACAAAATAAACGTAAATGGTTAATTAGTATTCTGTTGATGTGTAAGCTTCTATCTCTAGAGCACTTGTGGGGATGGAAATTGAAGTGAGAAAAGTACCTTATAATGGGGTTCTAATGACTGATTGTGTGAACAATGTGCAATACTCTTCAACCCGCCTGAGCTTAATTTTAATTCAGCAATGCGTATTAAAGTGAGTAAAAATTAAGCTGTGTAAGCCATCTAATGAGCAATGCATTCCATGTTTTTTTATATATCTTAATATCCGCCTGGTTCCTGGCAGAGGCATGAATGCCTAATCGTTCTCTTGTGTGTTGACGATAAAAACATGTCTCACATCAAAATAACTGCGTTGGCATGTTCTTTACTTCATTCTTCTATAGAATCCTGAATTCTAAATGTTTTCGCCCTTAGAATACCTGTTTTATTGTTGTTATATATCAGAAAATGTCACCTTTGTCTGTTTTTCTGTTTTTTTTGTCGTAGTTTTATATAGTGCAAACTTGACCCGAAGGGATCAGGTATCAGAGTGCTTTACATAAGCACCCGTTGCTTTACACATTCATATTTTTTTGTTAGGGATGGGGAGATTAAGTGACTTGCCCAGATTCACTGGATGTTGAGCGTCATTGCAGAAACTCGAACGCGGTCCCCCAGCTTTTGGGCAACCACTCTAGCTGTTAGGCCACATCCCTTCCCCGCTTCTAGTGGTGTAAGGAAACCTGAGCCCCCCCCCCCCCTGCAAAGTATATGGAGGGGAGGCCCATGTTCTGTGCGCAATCAGGAGGTATCAGGCCAGGGGAATACCAAAGGGGATGATGGACGGAGTGCTGAACATTACAAGCACTCACCACCAGTCAATTGATCTGGGTTTAATCCATCATCATTCTTTAGCTCACTCGCCACCCCATTTCAGACATGGCCACATGCAAATTAGTCTGACCCCCTCATGGGTACAGTCCAGCCCGAACTGCCAAGCCATGTCTTCCCTGGACCGGAAACAAGCATCCTGGGACCGGTTTCTGGCTCAATCGTCATCAGCCAGGCTAGCTTGAATCCCAATGCGAAATGAGCAAGGAACCACGTCTGGGCATTGCCTGCCAATTTAGGGCGAACAAAGCAAAACCAAAGGGGATGATGGACAGAGTGTTGAACATTGCAAGCACTCACCACCACTCGTGCACAGCGCTGGAGGGGGTCCTTGGAGCTCGGGGGCCGGATCATCTGGGCTGCCAGAGATCATGATATGCCCCTGCAGGTAGACATTGGGCCGATAGAAAACATTTTTAAAAACAGCCATAGAAAGGAGAGCAATGGTTGTAGAGAAGAGAATGCATCACAGAGACAGCAGAGAGCAGTGGTGTAACGAAAGTTGAGGGAGCCCCCTGCAAAGTACATAGAGGGGGGAGCCTCATGGTCCAGACTAAGCCAAGCCAAGAACTCACAGATGCCGCCCGTGCATAGTACCTTGGGGGCCCCTGATGCTCAGGAGCCCCGCACCATCAGGGCTGAAGGATAATGTTACTCCACTGTAGGTAGGCACTAGGCCGATAGAATTTTTTTTTAAACAGCCATAGAAGAAGAAGCCATAGTACCTTGAAAGGGACCGCATCACAGAGACAGTAGAGAGAATAAAAATAAAGTGCGTACAGGAGATCTATATTGTGAGAGTTTTGCTGCAGATCTAATTACCACTTTTGATATACAGATATAGATCTTGATCCATGGATCAAAAATGAATATTCAGGATGTTTTAGGGTACCAAGTAAGTTTCCGGTAGACCCTGTCCCCAAAAACAACTTAAGGTTGTAGATGAAGGATGTGTGCTAAAGCCTTTAGATTTGCTATTTCCTGTAGATTCTATTCAGTTGTTATGGTCTCCTTCAATCTTAAACAGATCCACAGAGCACTAGGAGTAGCCAGGAGCGGCCCGTGGAGGAAGTGCTGCAGGGCGGTGGGGCAGGACGGGAGAGGGGCAGGGTGGGGGGTAGTAAACTACAGAATACGGCCGAACAGAGGTCAGTAAACAAAGAAATAATGAAAACAAATTTCATTGCGCGCGCTACATTGCCAAATGCGATGCAGCGTGCGCAACAAAATGTGTTTTATTTATTTATTTGTTTACTTACCTCCGTTCGGCTATATTCCACAGTTTACTACCCCCCACCCTGCTCCTCCCCAGCACCAGCCCTGCCGCCCCACAGCACTCCCTCCAGGAGCTGTTACAGGGAGTTGCTAAGCATTGCAGACCCAATTATAAGATGTTGATGAGGTATTTACCGCATCCGGTAAATATCAACATAAGGTGATGAGATCCTTTTTGCATGAAGCAAATAGATTATGATCCCCATTTTACCTAAGGAAAAGGAGCACAACATTGAGAAGTTTGGTGCTTACCACATCAAATTCCATTTTAACAGTATATACTGGTATATACAAATTGCAGAGTACTCATAATGACTGCAAAGTTCTACATTCTGATTTGTGTTGTAACAGAGTTACAGCAGTGTGCAGCCTTTTTTGCAGACATTGCATCATGGGTTTTATATCACGGGAGTTACATCACAAGTTTTTACATCAAAGTTAGGATTTCATGCCTTTACATTTGGAGACATTTACATCTTAGGTAAATATATTTACAATTATTACATTGTTTGAAAACCATTTTATATAACTGTATAACTTAACTAAGCATGCATAACAAGGATTCATTTGTTTAAAATTCTATATATTATTAATTTTTTAATTATTATTGTAAGGTGATTAATACTTATGTTAGAATTTAAATGTATTTTGGAAATGTATATTTAATTACTTTGAGTAGTAATATAGTTATATAGTCAAAAGAGTGCAATTCAATGTTAATCTGATATTAAAATGATTTATAATAATAAAATAAATTATATTGAAACAATAATTTTAAATTAAATGATGTCAATGGTAATGCTTTTAAATAAATTAAGAGGTTATTATAAGTGTTCAGGGATGGGTAGTGTATGGGATAGTAAAGAGTTTATATGGTTTGGGGATGGGTGGTGGTTAGGGATTTGGAATGGTAGTAAACAGAAGTACTATGAGATATTTAGGGTTCATTGATAGGTAGGGGAAAGAAGCAGTATCTGTATTTCAGAGATCAGAAAAGGGTAGTGGATACCGAAAGTAGAGGGACTTTAAGGTTCGGAGAATTGTAGAGTAAGAGATTTTCAGGGTTAAAGGAATGGTGTTGGAAGTTGAATCTTGTGTTATAAAACAGTTTGCTTCGAAAATATATAAATAAAATGGAGGAAGTATGCAGGGTTCAACCACCCACTGTACATTCATTTTAAATTAATGATTTGTGTCACAATAAACATTTCAGTATTTGATAGGGTCCTGTACAACATGTTTCTCAAGTTGGGTTTTTTCTTCCAAATTGTATATATTGCTTTGTGGGTAAAACATGCCCCAGAATGTCACATCAGAGGCAAGACGGACCTAAGATATAAAAGAAAAATATATAAAGACTCCCTACTGTGAAAAAGACAGGTAAGGTCAACACGCATCGGAGTAGCCATATTATGGCACAATAAAAGTTCTTGCCGAAATGTTTTTGGGGTGCAGCGCCCTTGCTTTATTGGGAGAAAATAAATTGGAAGGGATGGTCTGCCTTCCCGCCTGGCACCAGCTGCAAGAGCGCACCTCTCCAGTACATACAAGGATACCATCTTGCTATATAAATGTTTAGCTAACTTTGGCACCACTTAATTAATCTTTACAAAATGTCCAAACAAAAATGTTTATCCACCTCAGCTCCTTCGTGAAAAGTTTTGTGGTGATACTGTAAGTGGAGGTAGAGAAAAAAGGGTCTCATAATGCTATTTCCTCCTGCAAATTTCATAGGAATTTTTTAACAGCACTACAGCCAAAACAACTGAACAGAAATACATCAAATACAGCATAAAGCTAAATCTTTACCCAGACAGTGTGCTTGCTGTGATTTGGTGTAAATCAGTTAATTTGTTTTTGAGAAATTAAAGTAAAAAATATATCGATGTTTGAATGGTTGGGCCTGCTGGAGTGCCCTGGACACACAACTTCAAATAATCAACTGTTTTGATTTGTTGATGGGGCTTTTTTTACCATTGGCTGCCTCGCTTAAGCTGGAGTGAGAAGGTCCCACAAGTCCTGCGGGAGATCTCTCCTTGATTGACTGACTGGCCCCAACATGAAAATAAATAATGAAGCCAAGACGAGGAAACTTGGCCTTGAGCCTGAAAAAAAAATGAAAAAGTATAAGGGGGCAAGGTAGGGGTAGACTGAACCCCTGTACTTTGTGGGGGAGACCATGGGAGACGACCCGGGTGCAAAATTTGCAAAAAAAATGTGGGGAATTATCACAATCTCACTGGGCTTTTGCGGGAGCCAGTTTGACCACTTCACCTGCAACAGTCCAGTGGGATAAAACAAAAATTTTAATAAATGTGTGGTGGGTGACCCTTGGTGCAGGCCAGGCCCAGTAACCATCCCCATGGAAGGCTGGGCACCCACAAGTGGTTTGGCACAGGCCCTAGCCACCACCCTGGCCTTCTGGCTAACCCCGCACAGGGAGGTCGACCACATTTGGGGGGGGAGGGGGGGTGAAAAGAGGATATTTCTTTAAATTACAAAAACCCTAGAAATTCACCATAGAAAACAGATGTTAAACGGACAGTATAGTTAGGTATGGCAAAAATATCTTACTTTACATTAAAACATAACTATAACTTGCTCACTTAATATGCACTGCTGATGACATCTCATATGATCTCACATATTACAGCACTCATGCCATATTCTATTATGTCATTGATAACATCACAGATGACATCTCAAAATTACATCATTAATTACATCACTGAGCATGGAGAGTGCGGTTACTAAATTTATCTATAACTGTTACATTTCTGTTGTTTGTTTAGTTTAAGAGGTTTTTTCAGTGAACATATATATATATATATATATATCCATAATTTTATTTTCAATTTTTTTTGGCGAAACGCGTCTGTTGTGGGGGTTAGGGGCTTGAATTAAAAATCAGCATCTACGATATTGGTGTGCTGGTCATTCTTCTAGCCTGATTGGAGTGGATCGTGTGTATATATATATATATATATATATATATATATATATATATATATATATATATATATATATATATATTAGTAATTCATTTTAGTTCCGCAAGCGCTGAAACGCCGCCTTGACCCAACCTCTTTGCGATGGGGGCTCGGGCTGGGTGGCGAGCCCTTCAATCCAGTTGTGATTCCACACAATTCCTTCTTCGAGTTTGCATGAAAAACACGAGCCCAAATTAGCATCCAAGAGTTTATTTTTACAAAGTTGGCAACAGAATTAACTCGACGCGTTTCGGGAAGGTTTCCCTTGCTCAACCTTCCCGAAACGCGTCGAGTTAATTCTGTTGCCAACTTTGTAAAAATAAATTCTTGGATGCTAATTTGGGCTCGTGTTTTTCATGCAAACTCGAAGAAGGAATTGTGTGGAATCACGACTGGATATATATATATATCTATATATATATTACCTACTGGCGGTCGCCAGTAGGTATATATAGTTAGGATTTGCTTGAATAGGGATTTCTGAAAATTCTATGTTGAATAACTTTGGCGTTGATGGACGGAATTGGCTGGAATTATCAGGAAAATGGCACATTTTGTTTCTGAGCGTCCCCTGAAAGTTTGGGGGGGTTTCGTCACGCGGGGGCCGAGAAAAAAGGGGGGTCCCAAAACATGTTTTTAACATTGAGTTTTCCATTGGGCGGTTGGACTCACTTTTAGCTCGAACGGCTGAATGGATTTCCACAAAACTTGGCAAAATTGTAGGGACTGTTTGCCCGATGTGCCTTTGCTATGTCTCAAGATATATGCTCCAGTGGTTTTTACGAAAATTAACTTTGAAAAATATATATTGGGCTACATTGGGCTATATATATGTTAGAGCCCAAATGTATCCCAATGTAGCCCAATGTAGCCCAAAGATGGCCACCAGAGACAAAAAAAAAAACAAATGTAGCCTAAATATCAGCCAGATGTAGCCCAACTATAGCCCAGTGACAGAATGTCCCAGAGTGTTCTAAAGAACAACTAGAGCGCTAACAGTCTTACTTATGACAAAAGTATGGCACACCTGAAGTCATCTTGATTGGAATAAAGTGTTAACACTTAAAACATTTAATTTGCAAAGGAACAAAATGAGGGGGTTCATTTTGCCATAGAAATTATGATTAGTGCTGAAGAAAGAAAAATTAGGGCACATTTTGAGTGACTTCTCAAATCCTCTTATATTTCATTAAAAACATTCTGATATGCAGTCTCCCAAGATTGCCACCAGAGACAAAAGAGCCCAAATGTAGCCCAAATATCAGCCAGATGTAGCCCAGCTATAGCCCAATAACGGAATGTCCCAGAGTGTTCTAAAGAACAACTAGAACGCTAACAGTCTTACTTATGACAAAAGTATGGCACACCTGAAGTCATCTTGATTGGAATAAAGTGGTAATATATATATATATATATATATATATATATTACCCACTGGCGGTCGCCAGTAGGTATATATAGTTAGGATTTTTTTGAATAGGGATTTCTGAAAATTCTATGTTGAATAACTTTGGCGTTGATGGACGGAATTGGCTGAAATTTTCAGGAAAATGGCACACTTTGTTTCTGAGCATCCCCTGAAAGTGTGTGGGGGTTTCGTCAAGCGGGGGCTGAGAAAAAAGGGGGGTCCCAAAACGTGTTTTTAACATTGAGTTTTCCATAGGGCGGTTGGACTCACTTTTAGCTCGAACGGCTGAATGGATTTCTATGAAACTTGGCAAAATTGTAGAGACTGTTTGCCCGATGTGCCTTTGCTAGGTCTCAGGATATGTGCTCCAGTGGATTTTGAGAAATTAACGCTCCAAAAAATATATATATCTGTGACAGCGTCCCGGTTAGCGCCCCGGTTCGCGTACCAGACGCGTAACGGAACTTCGCGAGGAGAAGCGGATTGGCTCTCCAGTGACTGTCAACATTCTAAACAGTCCAGAGCGGCCGCCATCTTGTCTCTCAGTAGGATCGAGAGACAAGAGGTGGAAATAAACGAAGGGGGAAATGAATGAAAGGGGGCAAGGTAGACCCCTCCTGACCCCCTAGGATTGATATGGGGGCTATTAAAGGGCCCCGCGGGGCAAAAAAAAAAATAATTTTTTTTTCGATTTTTCGCGGTGGAAGCGCTACCCGGTACGCGAACCGGGTAGCTCACCGGTAGCGTAACGGGAGTCCGCCATCTTGTGTTTCGGACGAATTTAGTCACAAGATGGAGGATAAACAATGTTGGGAATGGGTATAAGGGGGCACGGAAGACATATCCTGACCCCCTAGGTTTTCTGAGGGTGGCTGAGGAGGCCCATATATGTAAAAAAACAACAACATTTTTTTCCAAATTTTCGCACGGTTAGCGCCCGGTCTGTGCACCGGGTAGCGTTCTGGAAAGCGTAACAAGGGGAAAACCAAGGGAAATAGTAAAATAATATTTTAGAGTGCTTTGAGGTAGGGTAGCTCTGAATAGAGCTGTTGTGTTGTGTGGGTGATGTAAGTACCAACATGTAGGTACCAATGAAGAGTCTGAAATTCAATGTACACCGTCTCCTCTGTAGATATTTTGTATGTTCTAATATGGGTTATTTAAATGTAAATGTGTGGAAAAGCACTTCATGCTTTAAAGCAATTGTATTTTTGAACTGATTGTTCTTTCCTCTTAGTCCTCCTCTTTGTTTTTTTCCCCACACTCTTCTTCAGCATGATAGTTGATAAATTCGTTCCCTCAAAAAATTTATATACATAAAAAAATTATATTAAATACATATAAAATATATTTTTCCTTTAAAAGAAGAATACATTTTACAGCTTTTGATATTTGCTATTAAAAAACCATTGAAATTCACTGAAAAAAACATAGATTATAGACCATATATAGTTAGGAATTAGCATTTACAAAACCTTGAAAATTTACTGAAAAAACCATAGGTTATAGACCATATATAGTTAGGAATTAGCATTTACAAAACCTTATTTTACTCACACAAAACCGTTGAAATTCGCATATATAGTTAGTTGCACTAACTATATATCGCGCACCCGCAATCCACTGCTGATCATGTCACATATTACATCATTCATGACATGGTCAGTGACATCACTGATGACATCTCAAATTACATCACTGATGACATCACTGATGACAACATCCAGTGACTGTATGTTTCTGTAAAGTTAAAATATGTCTTACATATTGAAGAATGAGTGGATGTATAAGTGTCTGGATGAAGGATTTAGTAGGTGCATGACTGACTGTATTAGTGAGTGATTAAATGTGTCTCACTGAGTGCATGGGTTAGTGACTAAACTGTCTTAATGTGTGCATCATTATGTCTGTTGTTCTGTAAACTGCTGCATGTGTTGATCAGTAGCTATATGAGTAACTATATGGGTTATTGATTGGTTGCCCAAGTATTTGTATGGGAGACTGAGTGTGTGTGTGTGGGTGGCTGGGAGGTGTATGACTGTGCATAGATGTGTGAGCAGTTGATTCACTAGATGTATGGGTTCAAAAGTGCATGTTGAAACAGCTGTATGGGCGGTTGACTGTGTGCATGAGTGTATTGGTGAGTGAATGGATATCTCAGTGCTACATGTCAAAGTAAGCACATATGTAAAACACAGTACATGTGAGAGTTGACATATATAAATAACTGTGCATAAGAGCCAGTGAATGTGTGAGTGGCTGTATGGATCATTGTGAACTTGTATCAGGGATTGTATAAGAGAGTAAATATGTGTTAGTATATGTTTGAATAAGTAAGGTGTGTATAACTGTATAGTTGAGGAAATGGAGGTGTGATTGATTCTTTGCATGACTGACTAGGTGTGTGATATATATATATGTCAAGTCTCACATGTACTGTGTTTTACATATGTACTTACTTTGACATGTAGCACTGAGATATCCATTCACTCACCAATACACTCATGCACACAGTCAACCGCCCATACAGCTGTTTCCACATGCACTTTTGAAACCATACATCTAGTGAATCAACTGCTCACACATCTATGCACAGAGTCATACACCTCCCAGCCACCCACACACACACTCAGTCTCCGATACAAATACTTGGGCAACCAATCAATAACCCATATAGTTACTCATATAGCTACTTATCAACACATGCAACAGTTTACAGAACAACAGACATAATGATGCACAAATTAAGACAGTTTAGTCACTAACCCATGCACTCAGTGAGACACATTTAATCACTCACTCATACAGTCAGTCATGCACCTACTAAATCCTTCATCCAGACACTTATACATCCACTCATTCTTCAATATGTAAGACATATTTTAACTTTACAGAAACATACAGTCACTGGATGTTGTCATCAGTGATGTCATCAGTGATGTCATTTGAGATGTCCTCAGTGATGTCATCAGTGATGTCACTGACCATGTCATGAATGATGTAATATGTGACATCATCAGCAGTGGATTGCAGGTGCGCGATATATAGTTAGTGCAACTAACTATATATGGAATTTCAATGGTTTTGTGTGAGTAAAATAAGGTTTTGTAAATGCGAATTCCTAACTATATATGGTCTATAACCTATGGTTTTTTCAGTGAATTTTCAAGGTTTTGTAAATGCTAATTCCTAACTATATATGGTCTATAACCTATGGTTTTTTCAGTGAATTTTCAAGGTTTTGTAAATGCTAATTCCTAACTATATATGGTCTATAGCCTATGGTTTTTTCAGTGAATATATATATATACATACATATATAAACATATATCATCTGTATATCTATATAAATACAAACATATATGCATGCATACATATACTTATATGCATACAGATGCATGTTATTTACATGAAAGTTGAAAAAACACTAATAAAAGCAAAGCTAAAAAGCCACCTCATTACAAACAGAATGGCTTTAACTTAAACGAGGGCGAGATCTTTTGCATTTTCAATGCTTGTTTACTTTGGTTCCATCAAGAAGGCATTCAGATGTGTCACACATTTGCCATAAATTCTGAATGTTAGCACTCTAGTTGCACATTAGATCACTGTAGTAAAGCTACTGCTCACCAGGGACGTCTGCTGCTGGTATTCAAAGTGCATGTTTCAGTCTGCATGTCAGAATTTTTTTAATGAAATAGAAGAGGATTTGAGAAGTCACTCAAAATGATCCCTAATTTTTCTTTCTGAAGCACTAATCATACTTTCTATGGCAAAATTAACCCCCTCATGTTGTTCGTTTTAAAATTGAGTGTTTTCAGACTTACCACTTCATTCCAATCAAGATGGCTTCTGGTGTGCCATACTTTTGTCATAAGTAAGACTGTTAGCGCTCTAGTTGTTCTTTAGAACACTCTGGGACATTCTGTCATTGGGCTATACTTGGGGTACATCTGGGTGATATTTGGGCTACATTTAGGCTCTTTTGTCTCTGGTGGCCATCTTGGGAGACTGTATGTCAGAATTTTTTAATGAAATTGAAGAGGGTTTGAGAAGTCACTCAAAATGTGCCCTAATTTTTCTTTCTGCAGCACTAATCATAATTCATATGGCAAAATATACCCCCTCATTTTGTTCCTTTTTAAATTAAATGTTTTAAGAGTTACCACTTTATTCCAATCAAGATCGCTTCAGGTGTGCCATACCTTTGTAATAAGTAGGACTGTTAGCGCTCTAGTTGTTCTTTAGAACACTCTGGGACATTCTGTCATTGGGCTATACTTGGGCTACATCTGGGTGATATTTGGGCTACATTTGGGCTCTTTTGTCTCTGGTGGCCATTTTGGGAGACTGCATGTCAGAATTTTTTAATGAAATAGAAGAGGATTTGAAAAGTCACTCAAAATGTGCCCTCATTTTTCTTTCTGCAGCACTAATAATACCTTCTATTGCATAATATACCCCCTCATTTTGTTCCTTTTTAAATTAAATGTTTTAAGAATTACCACTTTATTCCCATCACGATGGCTCCAGGTGTGCTATACCTTTGTAATAAGTAGGACTGTTAGCGCTCTAGTTGTTCTTTAGAACACTCTGGGACATTCTGTCATTGGGCTATACTTGGGCTACATCTGGTTGATATTTGGGCTACATTTGGGCTCTTTTGTCTCTGGTGGCCATTTTGGGAGACTGCATGTCAGAATGTTTTAATGAAATAGAAAAGGATTTGAGAAGTCACTCAAAATGTGCCCTAATTTTTCATTCTGCAGCACTAATCATACTTTCTATGGCAAAATATACCCCCTCATGTTGTTTCTTTTTAAATTAAATGTTTTAAGAGTTACCACTTTATTCCAATCAAGATGGCTTCAGGTGTGCCATACCTTTGTAATAAGTAGGACTGTTAGCGCTCTAGTTGTTCTTTAGAACACTCTAGGAGGCTGCAGTAGAACACAAAGGAATCAACTGACAGTCTCTGTCCTTGTTGGATGTACATGTTTTACTGAGAATGTCAGACTTCATTTTCACATGACTGAGAAAGATAATGTGAATTTACAGAAAATATGCTTTCAGTTTAGCTTATAGATCCCCTTCCAAACCACTGTGGGAAAATCATGAGATATTAGTTTTCTTTCAAACGATATTCATGATATCACAGCAGAAGGTTTTTGAACATGGTAAAATCACCTTAGAACCCACCACAATTCCAAAAACGAGTATGGTACCATCAACAAATGATTTATAATGTAACTAAAGTCCTAAAACCCTCTTTTAACTACAATGCTTTTTAATGAGGTGCTATCATGTATATTGGTCCCAAGATGGCTGCCAACACTTCTTGGATGAAGTGCTGACAGCCAATCAGATCAGATGTGTGGTTAGGCTCCGCCCACATATATATCTTTTTTTGAACCTAAATTACTCAAAATCCACTGGAGCACATATATTGAGACCTAGCAAAGGCACATCGGGCTAACAGTCCCTACAATTTTGCCAAGTTTTGTGCAAATCCATTCAGCCGTTCGAGCTAAAAGTGAGGCCAACCGCCCTATGGAAATTAACATGGGAAAAACGCGTTTTGGGACCCCCATTTTTTCTCGGCCCCCCCTTGATGAAACCCCCCCAAATTGGCAGGGGCTGCTCAGAAACAAAATGTTCCATTTTCCTGAAAATTCCAGCCAATTCCGTCCACAAACGCCAAAGTTATTAGACATAGAATTTTCAAAAATCCCATAGAGAAAAAATCCTAACTATATATACCTACTGGCGACCGCCAGTAGGTAATATATATATATATATATATATATATATATATATTCACAGAAAAAACCATAGGTTATAGTGGATATATAGTTAGGAATTTGCATTTACAAAACCTTGAAAATTCAATGAAAAAACCATTGGTTTTAGGCCATATATAGTTAGGGATTTGCATTTACAAAACCTTATTTTACTCGCATAAAACCATTGAAATTCCATATATAGTTATAAGCGCTAACTATATATCGCGCACCCGCAATCCACTGCTGATGATGTCACATATTACATCATTCATGACATGGTTAGTGACATCACTGATGACATCACTGATGACATCTCAAATGACATCACTGATGACATCACTGATGACATCATCCAGTGACTGTATGTTTCTGTAAAGTTAAAATATCTCTTACATATTGAAGAATGAGTGGATATATAAGTGTCTGGATGAAGGATTTAGTAGGTGCATGACTGACTGTATGAGTGAGTGATTAAATGTGTCTCACTGAGTGCATGGGTTAGTGACTAAACTGTCTTAATTTGTGCATCATTATGTCTGTTGTTCTGTAAACTGTTGCATGTGTTGATAAGTAGCTATATGAGTAACTATATGGGTTATTGATTGGTTGCCCAAGTATTTGTATGGGATACTGAGTGTGTGTGTGGGTGGCTGGGAGGTGTGTGACTCTGTGCATAGATGTGTGAGCAGTTGATTCACTAGATGTATGGTTTCAAAAGTGCATGTGGAAACAGCTGTATGGGCGGTTGACTGTGTGCATGAGTGTATTGGTGAGTGAATGGATATCTCAGTGCTACATGTCAAAGTAAGTACATATGTAAAACACAGTACATGTGAGAGTTGACATATATAAATAACTGTGCATAAGAGCCAGTGAATGTGTGAGTGGCTGTATGGATCATTGTGAACTTGTATCAGGGATTGTATAAGAGAGTAAATATGTGTTAGTATATGTTTGAATAAGTAAAGTTTGTATAACTGTATATTTGAGGAAATGGAGGTGTGATTGATTCTTTGCATGACTGAATAGGTGTGTGAGTAACTCCATGGATGAGTGACAGTCTGTGAGTGTCTGTTTACACTGATTGTATCTAAGGTTATATTAGAGTCTGAAGAGGTTCATCGTATTATCACATGAATGATATCATCAGTGATGTTATCAGTCATGTCAAATGAGATGTTTTCAGTGATGTCATCAGTGATGTCATTTGAGATGTCATCAGTGATGTCATCAGTGATGTCACTAACCATGTCATGAATGATGTAATATGTGACATCATCAGCAGTGGATTGCGGGTGCGCGATATATAGTTAGCGCTTATAACTATATATGGAATTTCAATGGTTTTATGCGAGTAAAATAAGGTTTTGTAAATGCAAATCCCTAACTATATATGGCCTAAAACCAATGGTTTTTTCATTGAATTTTCAAGGTTTTGTAAATGCAAATTCCTAACTATATATCCACTATAACCTATGGTTTTTTCTGTGAATTTCATTGGTTTTTTAATAGCAAATATGAAAAGCTTTAAAATGTCAAGTACGTGATAGATAAAAACATTTTCGTATTTATGCACGCTGATGTGCTTTGAACGCTGCACCCCCCCCCCCTCCCCTCTTTTGTCTTAGTAGTACTCTCTCTTTGCAGATACTGAAGGGTAGTTAACGCAGGCCTTTACCCCCGTTGTAATCCGACGTGCCTGCTTGTCTCTCCATTTGATTGATTGTTGTCCAAGCATTTACTGTTTTAGAATTGGTTCTCTTTGGATCATTCTCTATTTACAAACAAGCACAAAGTCGCAATACTCTGTTTAGTCTTTGCAGATAGTGAAAAATCGTGTAAAAAAATAAAAGTAATCGAGCAAAATCAGTAGGCCACTAATTGGATCTCTTTTTGACCTCGCTAAAATAGAAATATTAGGAACAACCCTTCATGAGAAATACGAAAATAGTGAGATGAACTGAGCTCCACACCATGAGGGCTGCAAGACAACTCGGCTCCATCACCCATCCCGCACAAAATAACGACAAACCCTATGCAAATATTAAAAATATAGACAACACACCAGCAAAGAAACAGGGTAAAACATTTTATTAAAAAACTATTTACATAACGTTGGTTTATAAGATGATGTCAGTAGTGGACCGATGTGTGAATAGGTCGAAAGCAGCACAAGGCTCCAAGATCCGGATGGCAAGCTCCTGGATGTTGGGTGCCATAGTTCAGAGTTCTGAGTTTGAGCCTTTTTCAATGCCTGTGCTTTGTTGAATCAAAATGGCGGCTTGACACAAAGCTGACTCAAGCGTTGCTACTGATGCTATGCAGACCAAAACTGGTTTTCAGTTTGTACATTTTTCTAGATTTTTCAATCCAAGTTTGGTTGACTTTGTAGAACGATGGCTTCAAATTTTCAACATACGGTGTGGTGGCGCTGACTGGGAGGGGCCGCTTCGCTCCTGCCCCCTCCCCAAGTAAGATTTTCATACGTGAAAGTACGTTAATGGTTTTGGTCCCTGAGTTGCTTCGATGTCACTGCCATTCTCAAATGGCATAAGTTCTGGATGTTGGGTGCCATAGTTAAGAGTTCTGAGCAGCGCTTGTAACACTGTCTGAAGCTTATTTCCACCTACTGCAGCTTCACTATTCTCAAAGTAAGTGAGTGTCGTTTATGGACCTGACTGCATTAGAAAACAATGTGATATGTTACCTTCCTAAACAGCTTGACGGAGGCCCCTGAGGGGCGGTGTGATGGCCATGGACTCGGAGAAGACGCTTGGCTCCGACACCCTCCCCAAGTCTTATAGCACTGGTGTAGCCTGAGATCGCCCCCGACATAGGCGGCCGGCTCCCGGGGTCCGGCGGAACTTTTTGCCTTTTGATGACTCTTCAATTCTGAACCTTGTCCCATCCAGCTGAGTTGCGCCCACTCTTGCGGCTACAGCGTCTTGCCCACCATCCAGCTGAATTGCGCCCACTCTTGCGGTGCAGCGATAGGCGGCTGCCACAGGACTCTCAAAATGGCGGCCGGCTCTTCGGTTTTGGGCCTGGTCCACTAAAATGGCCCTGGGACACCTTTGAACTCGGACGCTTCCCTGATAGGGCTTGGGTCCCATTCTCGAAAAGCGTCCCCTCAGCCGTGAAGATTCTACAAAAGTCTTGGGGGCCTCCGACTCCCGCAGGCTTCTGGTGGGGAGCGGCAGCCATGATTGCTCGTGGAATGGCCACGACGGAGCTACGAGATGGTAGTGGTCTCATGCTGACGCCAGCTTTAGTCTGAAACATCCAGAAACACTGTAGACTACCAATTCGATCAGTTCCGGTAGCGCCCCAACATGACCCGGAAGAGAAGAACTTGCCCTCCCCTCTTTGACTGATGGTTCTTGTTGCCTGTCCCCTCTGTTGTCATTTAACAGAACTTTTTGGACTGCTGAAAGGGGTTGTGTTCCGAACGCTGGTTGGTGGAGACATTTTGACTATATTCTTGACCTACGTTGTCGCGTAATGCGTTATATAACACGCCGCGTTACCGCACCCGGAAGTGATCCGAGGCGCGGCGCGCAGCGCGTAACGTAAGCATAACAGGTCATGTGACTTGTTAATAAAACTTTTCATTGGTTCATTTTACTTTTGTTAATTTAATGATGAAAAGCTTGGTCATATGACCTAAAAATTACGCTTTTTATTGTTTTCGAACAATATTTTTTTTTCAAACATATGTTATAATATTCCAGGCTAATGTACTTTCCCGGAAAATTTACAACTGTCTTGTAAGTAAAATATATTCCTTTTTCGAGAAAAAGGGCATTTCTTCCTTCCATGACGGAGCCGTTGAGTAAAAGAGATTCGGCCTGCTGTCTTAGTCGCCGATACGCCTGATTATCAGATTCTTATCGATCACTTTATATTGCAGACATGAAAAACACAACTGCCCTTAAGCATTTATCTTTACTGCGTTCCTACATATTATACCTTTTATCCGTCATGTAATTGGACTGCTTTTTTTCACTTGCCTTTACTGATTCGAAAACAGTGACTAAAAGTAAAAACTTTACCAATGTAAATACTACTACCGTGTTTTGTTTTAAAAACCTTTATTGTGAAAATGTCAGTATACAAATACGGGCCTATAACCACGTGGGCCGGCCACGGAGCAAACTGAAATCGTATATGATGAGGAGACATTTACACTGTAGAAGAACGTAACGAGCGGGCCATTAGGTTGCAAGAACAAAGGTGTCTAACAGTTGCGGAATCGGTGGACGTACATTTTGTAATTAAAATACGACAGGGCCACTTACAATAACATTTTCTAGATATACATTTGCGGGCAAGGAGTTACGAGTCCCATTTATACCGGCGCCATTTTGGGCGAGGCCGGGCAGGTCCAAGATATAGTCAAAATGTCTCCACCAACCATCGGCCAGACCAGAACCCCTTTCGGCCCTTTATGCTACAAGATGGTGTCTTCCATTCAGAAAATATTGTTGGCAGCATTTTGAAAGGAAACAGAAACAGCCGTTCTCCTAGTGAGTTTCACATTGTTACATTTAGGAAGAATGTTGAAGAGTAGTATGTGGAAAATCTGAAGCCATTTTTCTACAAACTCTCAATCAGACTTGGATGGAAAAAAAAAACCTGAAGAATGTACAAACTGAAAACCAATTTTTGTCTGTATAGCATCAACAGTAACGCTTGAGTCAGCTTTGTGTCAAGCCGCCATTTTCATTCAATCAATAGCGTCCCCCTGCACACATTCAGGGACCTGGTCGTGTCTTCAGATGAAACGGATTGTAGGAAAAGAAGCAGAAAGGAAAAGGAAAAAAGTTCCGCCGGACCTCGGGAGCCGGCCGCCTATGTCATGTGCCACCTTTGGCCACACCAGGGCAATAGTGAAGCTGCAGCAGGTGCAAATAAGCTTCAGACAGTCTTACAAGCACTGCTCAGAACTCTCAACTGAGGCACTCAACATCCAGGACTTGCCATTCGGATCTTGGCGCCTTGTGCTGGATCCGACCTATTCACACATCGGTCCACTACTGACATCACCTCATAAGCCAACGGGGCACCCCACGCCGACTTTCGGCGCAGCATTGTAGGATGGCCACACCAGTGCGGCAACTTGCTGGACACAACATCGGGGCCATCCAGATCTCGGCGCGTTTGACTCACTGTACCGCAAGAGTGACCGCAACTCAGCTGGACACGCCATCTTTCGGCGCAGCATTGTAGGATGGCCATACCAGTGCGGCAATTTGCTGAACACCACCTCGGTGCCATCCGGATCTCGGCGCGTTCGAGTCACTGTACCGCAACAGTGACCGCAACTCAGCTGGACACGCCGTCTTTCGGCGCAGCATTGTAGGATGGCCACACCAGTGCGGAAATTTGCTGGACACCACCTCGGTGCCATCCGGATCTCGGCGCGTTCGAGTCACTGTACCGCAACAGTGACCGCAACTCAGCTGGACACGCCGTCGTTCGGCGCAGCATTGTAGGATGGCCACACCAGTGCGGCAATTTGCTGGACACCACCTCGGTGCCATCCGGATCTCGGCGCGTTTGAGTCACTGTACCGCAAGAGCGGGAGAAACTCAGCTGGACACGCCGTCTTTCGGCGCAGCATTGTAGGATGGCCACACCAGTGCGGCAATTTGCTGGACACCACCTCGGTGCCATCCGAATCTCGGCGCGTTGTGCTGCCTTCGGCCTATTCGCACATCGGTCCGCTACTGACGCCGCCTCACGTGCCAACGGATTTTCTACGCTTTTTGTAGCCCTATGCCGCATAACAGGTCATGTGACTTGTTTATAAAACTTTTCATTGGTTCATTTTACTTTTGGTTTCCTAAAGATGGAAGGCTTGGTCATATGACCTAAAAATAACACTTTTCATTGGTTTAGAACATTTTTTTTTCCCAAACGATGAAAGCCCCACCTTGTTTCTGGATCATTCAGACTGAAGCTGGCGTCAGCATGAGAGCACCACCATCTCGTGGCTCCGTCGTGGTCATTCCGCGAGCAATCATGGCAGCCGCTCCCCACCGGAAGCCTGCGGGAGTCGGGGGCCCCCAAGACTTTTGTAGAATCTTCACGGCTGAGGGGACGCTTTTCGAGAATGGAGCCCAAGCCCTAGCAGGCAAGCGTCCGAGTTCCAAGGTGTCCAAGGGCCATTTCAGTGGACCAGGCCCAAAACCGAGGAGCCGTCCGCCATTTTAAGAGCCATGTGGCAGCCGCCTATCGCTGCACTGCAAGAGTGGGAGCAACTCAACAACATGGTGAGCGAGACGCTGTAGCCGCAAGAGCGGGCGCAACTCAGCTAGATGGCCGCCACCTGGGGAGGCCCGTTCACGCCGCCTCCCCCCCCCCCCCCCCCCGGGGCGCCGCACGCCAATTTTCGGAGCAGCATTGTAGGATACCAAAACCAGTGCGGCAGTTTACTGGACATCACCTGGGTGCCTGTCGTACATGTTGTGTCAGCCATGGGACACTGGACACAGTCCCATCAACATCTCAACGCGTTCTGCTGCCTTGGGACTATTCGCACAACAGACCGCTACTGACGAGGCCTCCCCCCGCACCACCCGGGACGCCCCATGCTGTTTTTCTGTGCTGCATTGTAGGATTCCAAAACCAGTGCGGCACCCAGGCGACATCACCTGGGTGCCGTCCAGAACTCTGCACATTGTGCTGCCTTGGGACTATTCGCACAAAAGACAGCTTCTAACCATTGTTGCTTTTTGAGTTGAAAAATGTTTAAATGTTTTTAGTTTTTGTTCCGTTCATTATAGTTAAAAGTTAATAAAGTTTTATAATCTTACTTTGTTGGAGTGTTATCTATTTTTTTAAAAACGGGTGAATAGGGCCTTGAATCGGGTTATTGTCATGTGTGGGCTTTGGAAGTGTGCTGCTGCAGGATCGGACATTTCAAACTCAAATGCACGTTCTTTTTCTTACCTTTCCGAAGCATGGAGCGCAATAGCAGGCAGAGAAAGGGTGATGCACGTGTTGAACACTACCTGACCTGGCAAGTTGCTGGCAGTGCCCCCCCGCCCGCTCCTGAAAGAGGGCACACACACACCGCCGCCCCGAGTACTTCACAAATCTTTAAAAGACCATGCGCTTGTTCATGAGGCTTAAATGGTTTATCACCTCTTCTAGAACCCCTGCATCGACCCTCTGACGTTTCCTGGAAAAATTACCATGTAACACAATACCAAGCCCTGTGAGCTGAAACCCCCAAGGAATCGTGGGGCATATTATCAAGGGGGTTTATCTCCGCTTTTTTGGCTTTAAAAGCCATGAAAGCGGAGATAAAATTATCTCCCTATTACCAAGCTGTCGCTAACACCAGTTAGTGACAGCTAAAAGGAGATAGCGACCATCTTGGGCCCCGCTTTGCATGTCAGTGATACTTATCACTAATAACATGCAAAGTGGCGTGCCAAGATGTTAGCGACTGGAAACAGTCCCTAACATCGCTTTCTCCTATTACCAACTTTTGGAGATATTCGCGCTAAGCGCGAATATCTCCAAAATCTAACACCTGCCCTGAGCAGTTCTTAGCCATGTTATCCAATGGGAGGTGGATAACATGGCTAAGAGCATTTGCTCGATAATACATGAATATCGCTGACTTTTCTGCGATAATAGCAAGGTTTATCTGCGATAAAAATCGCCGATGTGCGGCGATAATTTTTGTCTCTAAACAAGTTAGAGACAAAAATTATCGCTAGTTGTTCGTAATATGCCCCCGGGTTTTTGCTTGCAGAAATCGGGAGGCGGGAGACTAGCACTGAAATCAGTAGTCACACGCCTGAATCGGGAGGGTTGGCATGTCTGAATTCTCTACAGCTGGGGCCATAAACTACATTCGCAGGGGTAGGTGATAGCCTGGGACCAGCCTGGCATCTAAAATGGCTGCTGTGCACGACAAAATTGTGGCATTGGAAAAAAGGCAAGATGGCGCAGCCGCTGGAAGAGATGTATCAACATATATCAGCCTCCTCAGCCACCCTCAGGAAACATAGGGGATTAGGATACGTCTCCCGCACCCCCTTATACCTAGTAATTTAATTAACGAAGCACAAAATGGCGAATTCCCGTTTCGCTACCAGTTTGCGGCCCAGTTCGCGGCCCGTGAAGCGCTTCTACCGTGAAAAATCTTTTTTTTTTTTTTTCCCCACGGGACCCTTTAATAACCCCAACAACATTCCTAGGGGGTCAAGAGGGTGATACCTTGCCCCCTTTCATTAAATTCCCCCTTCGTTTTTCACCTCTTCTTCTCTCTCGATCCTACCGAGAGACAAGATGGCGGCCGCTCCGGACTGTCACGCAGCAAAAAAAAAAAAAGCTCACGCACAGCCGCTGGAAGAGATGTATCAACATATATCAGCCTCCTCAGCCACCCTCAGGAAACATAGGGGATTAGGATACGTCTCCCGCACCCCCTTATACCTAGTAATTTAATTAACGAAGCACAAAATGGCGAATTCCCGTTTCGCTACCAGTTTGCGGCCCAGTTCGCGGCCCGTGAAGCGCTTCTACCGTGAAAAATCATTTTTTTTTTCTTTTCCCCACGGGACCCTTTAATAACCCCAACAACATTCCTAGGGGGTCAAGAGGGGGATACCTTGCCCCCTTTCATTAAATTCCCCCTTCGTTTTTCACCTCTTCTTCTCTCTCGATCCTTCCGAGAGACAAGATGGCGGCCGCTCCGGACTGTTTAGAATGTTGACAGACACCGGAGAGCCAATCAGCTTTCTGCGCGCAAAGTTCCGAAACGCGAAAAGTAAGCGGACCGGATCGCTGCCCGGAGCGCTGTTACAGATATATATCTTGATTTAAACGTTAATTTCTCAAAATCCACTGAAGCACATATATTGAGACCTAGCAAAGGCACATCGGGCTAACAGTCCCTACAATTTTGCCAAGTTTCGTGCAAATCCATTCAGCCGTTCGAGCTAAAAGTGAGTCCAACCGCCCTATGGAAAAATGAATGGGAAAAACGCGTTTTGGGACCCCCCTTTTTTCTCGGCCCCCCCTTGACGAAACCCCACCAAATTTTCAGGGGCTGCTCAGAAACAAAATGTGCCATTTTCCTGAATATTTCAGCCGATTCCGTCCACAAACGCCAAAGTTATTAGACATAGAATTTTCAAAAATCCCATAGGGAATTAATCCTAACTATATATACCTACTGGCGATAGCCAGTAGGTAATATATATATATATATATATATATATATATATGGTGAAGCAATGGCGGTTAAGGCTGGAGCGGTCTACAGCGGGTGCGTGCGGGGGACCAACCACAGGTCCGGTAATCTTTTTTCCGCAAAGTCAAACGCCGCACTCAGGAATTGTAGATAACACATTTATTGAGCAAACTCCACAATCAGTCTGTCACACCGACGCGTTTTGGGCACACGCCCTTTCTCACGGTGGGTGGCACTACTTTTTCCTTTGTTTTTAAAGGCTATGCAGTTCAAATCCGTCCCATGGAATTCTGGGATCGGTAGTTTCTATCCATGTTTATCACAGGGTGACACCATTTGTGACAGTATTCAACATTAATTTTCAAACACATTGCATGACACAATTCTATGATGCAACTGCACTGCAATCAACATTTTCTCTGCATTGTAATTTCAGGTATAGTACCTAATTAAAACAGTAATGACATATAATACATTAATGCAGTTGAATGTGAACCAATTGGCCATATCTCTTATATGCAATTCTATAGATTTGCTTTAGGTATAGTACCTACACTTTCCAAAGTTATTTTTACACATGGCTATCCTCCAATCTATGTCAACCCATTTGCTCAACACTGTCTTTTTCATATGATATTGATCATTGATATTTTGGCCATCAATAATTATGATACTCCTTATATCAAGTTCTTTTTACAAATGTACAAAGAGTTCCTCATCAAGGTTCATCCCTCTCTGGATCTTAGTTTTCATACAAATTATGTACTTAGATTCTAGTTGACGTAATTTGAGTTTTCGATCACACAGTCTCTCATTTTGTTCCATATTGCCTATTCCAAAAAAGCACATTTTCTTCCAATCTCCACCTTGGCATTCGAACATATGTTTAGCTGTTGCATATGTCATGTCTCTGCTCTTTACAGCTCTTATATGCTCAAGCATTCTCTTCTTTAGGGCACAGATTGTGCTCCCTATGTACATTTGTCCACAGTCACATTGAATTATGTATACTACATATTGAGTAGTGCAAGTGATTTTTGTCTTTATTGCAACCAGTCGTCCTTCTGGATCTCTGAAGGATTTTACATTCTTACCAATTTTGCACGCTTTGCAACGTCCGCATTTGTTAAATCCATTTTGTTGTTCCTCAAGCCAATTGGTGGATTTCTTATTTGGAATTTCAAAGTGGCTTCTTACGAGCATGTCTTTCAGAAAGGGTACTTTTCTAAATGAAAGCTTCGGCTCATTTCCTAACGTTTTCTTTAGATCAGCATCTTGGTGTAGTAATGGCCAGTATTTTTGAACACATCCTCGTATTTTATGTGCCTCTTTGCTGTAATTTAAAATCAGTCTTGGTGTTTCGACTATGTTTTTAGCAGCTTGAGGTTTTTGTATTAGGATTTCTGATCTTGTTTTTTGCTTGATCTTTTCCATATTTTTGTTTAGTTCTCTTTTTCTGTATCCTCTCGCTTCTAATCTGGATGCACATTTGGCAATTTGTACATTGGCTTCTTCCTCCTTGGAACAGTTTCTTTTCATTCTTACAAATTCTCCGAATGGAATATTATTTATTACAGACTTCGATGGAAGCTTTCAGCATGTAGGATGCTGTTGGTTGCCGTACTTTTTCTGTAGAGTGTGGTGTTGATTTCATCATTTTCAGTGTAAACTGTGATATCCAAGTAGTCGATCCTGCTTTTGCTTGTGTTGCATGTAAATGATAATCCTACTTCATTGTCATTTAATTTGGAGAAATATTGCATGAATTCTGTTTTTGTTCCATTCCATATGAGGAAGAGATCGTCGATATATCTCAACCATAACATTATTTTTTCCAGTTCTTCTTGATTGGCCGGTCCCCATGCTATCTCCTTCTCCCACCAAACCATGGTGAGAATTGCATAGTTTGGAGAGAAGGAGACGCCCATTGCACATCTGCATAGTTGTTGATAGATATTAGGATTGAAGAGGAAAATGTTGTTGTTTAAGTATGTATTGATCAGGGTTAACAGCATGGCTGAGTTTTCCAATTGAATTGAAATTATTTTAATAAAAATCTTTTTAATGCACTTCCCTGCATTACTACATGTGGATATTGTAATTGTTTAGTAGAGTTTGTGATTGATTGAGTGTGGATAGGTGGTAATTGTGCTGAACACAAGGGATTTAAAAATATTAGTGATCGTCTGAAACTTTTTATCAACCCAAGAGATTTTTGTACTGTTTCATCTTCAATAGTGGACAACTTTTTGGATGATTTATTCGGGCCGTCCAAGCATGGAAGACAGCACCGTCACCAAAATAAAGTGTGGACTAAGGATTACGGATTCACCGTAAGCGAATGTGACAAAAAAAAATGTTTGGACATTAATACTAAAACCGGCAGCATGTTTGGAGGCCTATTGGAAGGCTTTTAAATATCATGAAAGTTATGGCAGAACCTATGCTACGGTAAATCTGGTATGCAAGCACTACAAGTCCAAGGAGGCCAACAAGTGTTTCCCATCTGAGGGCTTTTAAGCAATCAATTACGTGGTTTGTATTTTGCTTGTAAACTGCAGTTTCACTTGGACAGCCCGTGAACAAGGAGGAGGAGAACCGAAATGCATAGGGCTTATCTGATTGTCCTGGAATGCTCGCCGGATGTGAAATGCAATCAAAATCGATCTGGAGACCAAGGGTTGAGCAGTGCAGCGGTCCTGGTCGTGCTCCAGTAGCCCCAAACACGCGACGGAATAACCTCTGGGTTCTTGGGGTACCCGAAGGGGTGGAAGGGTCCGGTGTCAGAAGCTTACATCACTAAATTATTTGAACAGGCATTTCCGGAGCTCTCAAACTGGGTATGGACAGCAGAGATCCAGAGAGCGCACCACACCCCGTTTAAAATCAAAAAAGGTACCAAGGAAGGGGACAAATCCAGAGCTATCCTAATCTTTCTGGGCAACTTTCTGCTGAGACAGGCAATTGCGGAGAAGGCTAGACCGGATGCTAAGAGGAACGTGGACGGGATTTCATTCTTTGTCCGCCCAGATTTCTGTCATATAACGGTTGAAAGGCGCTGAAAACTCAGGCAACTGATCAGCCCATTTCAGCAGAAAAAATGCAGGCCTATCTAATTAACCCGGTTCAGCTGAAAATCATAAATGAGGGGAGAACTATGTACTTTGCCTCCGAGATTAAAGCCAGAGAATACTTGGACTCTTATGGGAAATAGAATTGTTCATTACTGGATTTATGTGTTGATTTTTTTTTTGTAGCAATACTGAAGCATTGGTGAGGGGTCAGTCGAATTTGGAGTCTGGGTGCTTATATATAAAAAAAAATGGCGAGGGGTAACATGATGTTGATTCGGTTTATAGTATTAAGGGCTTCACTGCTCTCACTGTGACCATCACACGCACAGACTTGGTCTGAACGCCTCACTAGCTAGGGTGCAGGAGTGTAGGGAAATGTTCGGGGGGAGGAGGGCAAGGGGGGGAGGGGGTGAGGGGGGTGGAGGGGAAGGGTGGGCAGCCAGGGGGGGGAGTACAAGGGGTTGGGGGAAAAATCAAAAAAAGAGAAAATAAGGTGTAATAAGGTAAAAATTGTTGACATTAAAACTCAGCAGGGTAATTCAATACAAAGACATGTCAAGCATTAAAATTTGTACAGCCAATGTAGGTGGCTTGAATGATGCGAGAAAACGTCAAAGGGTGGATCATTTTTCTAAATTTACTAAGGTTGATATTTTTTGTAAACAGGAGACCCACCATCCTTGAGTGAAAAGAAATTTGATGAAGTTTAGGGGGTTTGAAAACCTAGCTTGCTCATCTCAAACGTCAACAGTCAGAGGTGTGGCCATTTTAGCTAAACCCTTTGTAGGGGGAGCTAAGCGTCACAAGGCTGATAGCGCAGGGAGATGGGTGATAGTGGAACTTAATTTAGGATACACATTATGTGTGATATACGGTTCAAATCAGGATAATCCTGAAATTTTTGACTTTTTGGAAGGGGAACTAGCTAATTGGCCAACGCCCATAACGGTTTGTGGGGATTTAAATATCTCAGTAGATTGGAATAAATCAGCTGACTATTCTGGGCGGAAACCTAAAGTATTCCGAGCTCTCGATTCTCTTATGAAGTCACATGGTCTCAAGGATGTGTGGGCGGTAAAGGAACCCTTAGATCCAGGTTACACCTATTTTTCTTGCCCCAATCTGAGATATACCAAACTAGACTACTTTTTGATTTCCTCCACGGAGTTGAATAAGGTGCGTATCAAGAAACTCCCAAAGTCAATTTCTGACCATAATCTTCTAGTGTTGTATTATGATATGCCTAAAATGGAAAGGAAACAAACTAGCTGGTCTTTTGAGAGAAAACTAGTGTTAGATACCAGATTTGTGGAACATCTTAGAAAATGGGCTGTGGAGTTTTATGATAATAACAGATATAGCACGTCTCTGAACGGCGTGAGGGATGCCTTTAAGGTATCTTTACGGGAAGAGACGATTAGCTGCTCTGCTAGGCTCAGGAAAGATGATAAGAAAGAGATTGAGAAGCTTATAGACATGTTAGTGGTAGCTGAAGAACAGCATATTAAGAATACAGGCCAGGGACGGGAGGGACGGGAGAGTTTAAAAAGAATAACTGTATTAAAGCTGACCTGCAGAAAATAGTTATTCAGAAAGAAACCAGCGAGTACCAGGTATCTAAGGCAGAATGATATGAAACAGGGGAACAGGCGGGTAGGGCACTGGCTCTGCAGATAACGCAAGAGAGGACTAAGAACTTAATTTCCCTTATACAGGAGGAATACAAGGAGTATACGGAGCCCAAAGACATTTTAAGGGTCTTTCAGAATTTTTATCAAAAGTTGTATAATGAAGAGGGTGATATTGGTGAGCAGGTCTCAGATCCTGGTTATGCGGATGGTGGTCCGGGTCTAGATGGACAGTCCAGAGAAGAGCTTGACAGAGACCTAGATATGCTGGAATTAACCAAGGCCCTAAAGGAATTAGCCGCAGGTAAGGCAGCAGGCCCTGACGGAATCCCCCTCGAGGTCTATAAATGTTTAGAAAAGGAGATCGCCCCAATTTTACTTGATCTACTTAATGGGATCCTGTGGTCAGGTATAATACCTGAGTCCAGGAAGGAGACTAACATTGTTATCTTCCATAAGAAGGGGAAACCTAAGGAACTACCAGGGTCTTATCGCCCAATATTGTTAATTAATGCTGATACAAAATTATATTCTAAAGTCTTGGCTGGCAGGTTGGGGGGGGATTATTGGCCATCTCGTTTCCCCGTGGCAGCATGGGTTTATACCTGGAAGAGGCACTACGGAACATACTAGAAGAGCAATAGTGCTATTTGATGCCCATGGTGCCACGGGGGGGAGATGCCATGATCCTCCTCGATGCGGAGAAAGCCTTTGACCGAGTGGTCTGGGACTTTCTCTGGGGCATTCTGGCCGGTAGAGGCTTTGGTAACAACTTCCTGAGGGCAGTTAAGGCTATGTACCTAGACCCGGTGGCTCGTGTTATGGTCATGGGGGAAAGGTCTGATAAAATAGTGATTAAGAGAGGGACACGTAAGGGTTGCCCTTGCTCCCCGATTTTGTTTTCCCTATATATAGATCCTTTTATACAAAAAATGTTAGCCTCTCGTCAAATTAGTCCTGTAGTGTTTCATGGCTTCACTACAAAATTGCTTGCCTATGCCGACGACTTGGCGATAACTACGTCTGACCCACACCAAGCAATGCCTGCATTGGTACAACTGGCTAACGAATTTGGACTTTGTTCTGTCTATCGGTTAAATGAGGGGAAAACGCAGATTGTATGTACCAAAAATATTGTGAAGACTGATTATAGATTTGTAAACTCAACCATATAACTTGGGGTCCGAATTAATGCAGCAGTTGAGAAGATGGTTGGAGAGAATTACTTTCCCCTCATTAATTCAATCGAAAAAGATCTGAAAAGAATTGACGTGTTACACTTATCTTTGATTGGTAGAGTGAATGTTTTAAAAATGACCATGTTCCCCAAAGTTTTTTATCTGTTTAGGGCTATCCCACTGTTGCTAGAGGAAAGTGTGTTGAGGAAAATCGAATCCACATTCATTAGGTTTGTTTGGCAGTATGGCGAAATTAGACGCTCAATTAATCATATGTCACTACCTTGGGATAGGGGAGGCCTGGCTATGCCAAACCTTAGATTATATCATCTGGTATGCCTCCTCACACAAATGAACATACTGATTAAATCGGATCCCCTACCATCTGAAGGTCAAACTGAGAGTCAGGACCCTCCCTCTATTTTCGAGCTATTATTGGGGAGGAAGGCCTATGGATTACTGCAGTGTGAGGTGGATCGAAGGTACTATAGGAAGGCAAGGTATCAGATTATTGAAGGGGTCTGGGGAACCTGGAAAGCTATTAGTAAAATGTTGAAGATCCCCAAAATAAACGCCAATACAAACCTCTGGAAATCTAACCTATTTCCTCATTTGGGCCAAAGCGCATACTGTACAGTATGGAGAGAGCATGGGATAAGATGCCTGGGCGATATCATGCCAGGCGGTGCTGTCCTTAGCTTTGATGAGATACAGAAGAAATATGGGATCCCCGGTAGCCACTGGATTTTATATGGAAAAATTGCTCAAACACTATTGACATATAGACCAAATATTTTGCTACCCCCAGACAGCCAATTGGTTGAATATTTAAAAAAAGGGGGAAAGAAGATAGGTACAGCCTACAATCTCTCGCTGCCGGGCCTCTCAGATGATCTGGAGAAAACAGAGGCCACATGGGCGCAAAAATTGGGGGATCCGGATGTTGATATAGACCTAGCCCTAATCTTAAGTAAGAAAGTATTTCGAGCATCAAATTTGAGGTCTCAACACTATAAGACTCTGTTTAACCTCTACTATACCCTGGCGAAATTGTATGGGTGGGGACTTAGAGAAGACGATAAATGCCCTAAATAAAATACAGGTCCGGCAGATCTACTGCATATGTTTTATCACCGTCCTAACTTGGTTTTAATACGTAGTGAGATAACCCTGTTTTTGTAGGGGCTGCTAGGTATTAACATCAACCTATCCCCTACCTTGGTTCTCACAGGGACAGACAATAAACATAATGTTGGGAGAGATACCCAAGCATTATTGTTCATTGCAGTAGCGGTATTAAGAAACCTTATCTCTGCTGGGTGGAAGGATACCATCGCTCCCATACGTGGCTGTCCAGGTTGCTAGGTATGCAAAATTTAGAGGCATGTCTATATGAATTTAAGGGGAGGATAGTGTGAGAATTTGGTAGGAATATCTGGGCGCCACTGGAGAAAAGGAGGAACTAACAAAAAGACAAGTTTTATGAATACATTATTTATGAGTGTTTTAAAGCTGATCAATGTTTTAATATTAAAAATATGAATTTTCCATGAGCTATGATTGTATTTATATTGTTATCGAATTATGCTGACTAACTTATTGCACATTCTGAATTTTATATCTTTATAATGTATAAATTGAATATGTATTGGATCATAATGGAATTACACCTTATTTCTCAATAAATAAAAAAAAGAAAAGCTCATTAAATAGTGCTGATATTTAACATTGCGGTCAAAGGGAAAATCTGCTAGTGATAATCGGTCACTGTTATATTGTATCATTGCAGGGTAGAGGTCCTTAGGGTGCCAAGACCAAGGCTCAACAGTCAGTTTAATTTTACCTGGCCCATGGAGTCCAGGTGCAGTGGTTGTCCTGGCCATCAGTGGTCTTTAAAGAAGATTCGTTCCCAAGCTGGTTTTACCATATGGAAGAAGCCAGCAGAAAAGGGATGGAAATTCACCACACCAGGTGTTGTGAAGTGCCCTATGAATGTAGTGTTGATGTAAGGGGTCAGTTAGCTGACTGGAAACTAACAAGTGTTGATAGCAGTAGAAGTAATGAAAAGGAACTTCACCGTCTTGCGGTCTGGGGGAGTGCGGCAGTCGCTTGAAGATTCAATAAAACACGACTACAACTCACAGAATGCACTTTCCTATTTACTTTTGGGTGATCCCTTGGAGGGCCCGATGGTAAGTGATTGTTCAGATGCAGAGAGTCATTTTAGCTACACTTAGCAGTGGACAGGTCCCACCAATCCTGGGAAGTCTGGCAAACCTGGACTTGCCAGATAAAGCACATGCCAGCTAGGGTGTCCAGGTGAGCAACCACTAGGTAGCCACCTTGGTACATGGCAGCCTTTCCTTGGTGCCAGGTTTTTGTCAGGGGAGAAAAGGCATGTTGTTTGACACCAAACTCGACATATTTAGGTGGTCCCATAATGAAGCTAGCAACCCGAGTATGCCTGGGTGCAAGTCCCATGTTAGCCCATGGACCACCTATCAAATATAGCGTACTTAAATGGTAAAAGCCACTACTATAGAGATGTATAAGCTTGCACTTACATGTCTACACTCTTAATATATTTCACCTTGCCTCATGGGGACAAAAGACCTTCTATGAGGGTGACTGGCATATACTTAAGAGCAGTGCTGTGACCCTGTCACACATGGTGAGGACAAAGTTGAAATGGAGCAGTGAACACTGTTCCTGCAGTCCGTAATGGCTGGCCTGCTTTTATCAGTTTACCTGGATCACTCAGGGTGGCACAACCAATGTAGCAAACACTGAGTACCCGTTTACTACCCATGTCCTGGGTACAACAGTACCACCTACCAGGACCTTCCAAGGGAGGCATGATCGCCGTCAATTGGAAAAGCAATTACACTTGTCAGTTTTAGGGAGGGACAACTGGCACTGGAGCCAGGTTGGCAGGCTTCAGTGCACTGTTAGAGTCGAAAACCAGAATCTAGTAGTCAAAATGGGGGAAAAAGTGGGGGGACATCTGCAAAAAACCCTGTTTTCTTACAGGGGCTTACATGGAAATATCTTTTTATTTCTCAAAGAAAACAGACGTTGCATGCATGCTCATGTGCACAGCACACATCTAGGCTATGGGATCCTTCTATGAATGCCTAAACAAAGGACTTTGTGCTGGATGAGAATGCTTCTAGTTCAAATCCTATACTAGACAGCCCGTCCTCACCTCTGTGAGGCCTTATGATATGCAAGGCAGTCTTTTAGTGCCGCAGCATAGGGGATGACAGCAACTGTGGGTCAATTATACGAGATATAGCTTTGCACTGTGTTTTTCCCATTGTGCAACGCAGCAGGGCTAATTTGGTTTCTGGACTGCATTGCATGAAAAATCAATAAATATGCCCCCTCGCTATGTACAGGCATAGCGATAAAGAGACAATGTTCCAAACACTTTTGAGAGGCAATGAATCCAGGATCTTCAGAGGTTATAAATAATGACTATTTTTCACAGAAAAACTATTTGATATTGTTATCCCTTCTAAAATATTATTAACCTGATTGATTTTCACAAAACAAAAAAAGCAAGTAGCAACGTAATCTATCCAGAAAACAGTTCAGTCCATTAAAAAGTTATATATCAAGATATTTAAAACCACTTTGACTCGCAAAATATGTTAAAATCGATGCAACTGAACTACAGGGCAGAAGAAAGCAAAGCACCACAGACCATTGAATCAATCAAGCATGTTCCAGATCTAAGTCAAGCTACTCAATGACAAAGTACATTTTTAAACTTTAACTATTTTGCATTTCAAAAGTAATACTTTAGAACAGCATGAACTGCAATCTGTCCACAACTTTCCCAATGAGCATGGATAAGTTTGTTCTTCAGTTTGCAGACTCAGAATCTGAATGTAGCAAAAATGCAATATGAACAAAGCACAACTGAAATGTAAATAGGTGGGTAATTAGTGTATGCCGGCTCTAGGACGGTGCGACAGGTGCGACCACACCAGGGCCCTTATTTATGAGGCCTTGCGTCAGTTTTGCGCCGCCGGTGCGTCACTTTTTGTGACGCACCAGCGGCGTAAAATATGCGCCTTGTTGCGCCATATTTAAAAAGTGACGCATCTAGGTAGATGCGTCACTTTTTAAACCCCTGCGCCACATTATACCTGCGTCAGGTATAATGTATGCAGAGGGGGCGTTCCCCTGCAAAAAGTCTCGTAATAGTGACGCAGTGAAATCTATGAGATTTCACTGCGTCACTTTTAGGACGCTGTTGCGTCAAAATCTTGCGCCTGCCTCACAGCAGGCGTAAGACTGACGCAAGCCCTTTCACATGGGGCTTTCCCCATGTGAAAGGACGCATTGCTGGAGTTGCGTCACTTTTGTGACACACTCCAGCAATGCGTCCCTTTTGCGCTTACAGCTACGTCAGAAATACTGACGTATCTGTAAGTCCTTGCGACATGATGCGTCATACATTAAATATGACGCATCATTGGTGTCGCAAGGAGTGCGCAGTGAAAAGTGACGCATCGCTGTTTTCACGCAGCGATGCGTCACTTTTCATAAATGAGGCCCCAGGTGTGACTTAGAGTGGGGGCGTCTTGTTTGCAAGTATATTATGGTTTGAAAAGCAGCTGTTGCTGTCTTACTTGCCTCCAGCAATTTTCAGGCAACAATAAAAATGTCAGAGAGATTGGAGGTTTGTCTAGTGGAGGTTTTGACCCATGGTAAGGTAGAGCAGTAGGTTAATATGCCTGCTAAATAGAACGTGTACCATGCAGATCACAAAGGGCATACAATCTAAATCGCTCAATAGGTTACTGCATTATGTTTCAGAGATCCTTTTGTTACTTGCAGATTTTCAGTTAAAATCCTAAAATAGAACAATGAGCTACCAACCGTCATCAAACAGCTGCATCCAAACTACAAGGTACAGATTAGAGCATTATGATTTTTATCCCAGTCTTTCATTATCCTAATGTTGGTAAAAGGGTTCATTTGGATAGAAATCAATTCTGATTATTAAAGAGCACCCCCGACCATGGAGTTACGTTTTCAATTCTGAGTTGCGCTTCTCCAGACCAAGCCCTATTAATCTATACTGTCTACCAGTATGGATGACATGACTACAACACCTTCTAGTTCTGTCTTACGTAACCTTTCCTATACAATGATTTGAAGACATATGATTGATTGTCTCTGTGTAGTGTGTGTGATGTAAAGTGCTCTGGCATCCTACACTGGTATGAGTGTCACTATAAAAAATTAAATGCATCTGAGAAAGAGTGGTTATGGAGACTTAAGGGGCACTGTTAAAAGGTGGTAGTGAGGGAATTGTTGGTGGATGTGGTTATAAGAGGGTGCCAACAAACATTGTTGCACTGGGCACTACCAGCGCTAAAGCCAGTAGAGAGGCACGTTTTCAGTGCCCTACAAGGTGCACCCAGCTATGGGCCATGCGTCATATTCCATACCCAAAATCACATCTGCTAACTTTCTGAGTTGTTGCAGGCACTGAAAACAACAGATGAATGGATGCATATAATGTTTGTTCATTGCTTTTTGTCTCTGTGCAGATACTATTCATGACCATTCAGCCAGGTTCTGAAGGTGACCACAGTTGTGGGTGCAGTCAAATACTGCATTAAATGCCTCCTGGGGCATTTTGATGCTGGCTCAGGAGGTAAGGTGGAAAGATTTAGCTGCATGGATATTAACAGCATGATCTGCCAGAGGAACTGAAGAGGGCTCCTATGCCTTGTCTCTGTAGGAGTTACAGTGAACCACCTTAGAAAAGGTGCAAATGTGAAAGCATAAAGGGTCCATGGGATTAACCATGTGCCCTTTCAAAGGGCGTCATAGAGAGTATACTAATTGTGTGGCACCTCCTGGACAGTAGAGAGTGAGGCCCAGATTTACAAAGGTGTGATACAATGCAACGCAGCGACCAAAGTTTCTGCACTGCTTTACATGACATGCAGAGAGCAGGGAAGCGCCATCTCATCTAAGATATCATGCTGCCTAGCACCAACACACATGCCTTTAAACCCTACTACAACCTTGTCTGTGTCATGTCTAGTGTAGGTTTTGTATTTCCAGTACAAAATACTATGGTTAGACTTACTTTAATACTTTTCTCACTTTGGATGTGTCCTGTATAGTGCAGCACTCATGTAAAGTCGGAGAAGTTAGGAGAAATAAAAATATTTCTCATTGTTCTTCTGCTTCAAAGTAGCATTTGTTGTCCAAAATCCTGTCCACTTTTGTAAGTTGATAGTGTTTCACATCTAAAACCATGTGTGGTTGCATTAGATTGCTTATGTACCACCCATGAAAAGCCCCCTTGACCATCGTAACGCAAAGCAGTGCTATACCCTGCTTTGTGTTACCTTGAGCCAACTTTTTAGCCCAAAACATGTGGTTCCCTGTAAGGAAAAACCCCAAAAACATTTTGCTCAGGTTTGTGTCACTTTTTTTGATTAAAAACCTAGTGCAAAATGTTTCTAAATCTAGACCTCAATGTTTAGCTAAAGGGCATTTTAGTCATGCTCCGCCATGTTTTATATGGTTGAAGTTTGCTGAGAATCGCGGATGAATCTAGGATTCACGCTACCGTGGTTAAGACCCAACGTTAGAAATGGCAAGCACCTCAAAAATGGCTGCACCCAAGAACCATTGGTACGAAGATAATTTGAGATGTAGATGAAGGTCTGTGCCCATTAATCAGATGTGATGAAAGGAATAATAATTTCCAAAACTCATGTTCTGTTGTGCTTAGTAGGCAGAACATGCCATTTGAATTGCTGCTTTTCAACAGTGAAATCACACGAAAGAAACAGTTGACACTTGTTTCACCTGATGGCCGATTGGCTGAGGGCTTTCTCAAGGCAAAGTGTCTGATTTGCAGTCCTATAGCTTCCTTTAAGGAATTTAAGAAAAGTAGTCTCTGCCGTCCGGGGAACAAGAAGACCACTTTGATTAAACAATTAAAATGGCATATTCTGCCTACTAAGCACAACAGAACATGAGTTTTGGAAATTATTGTGGTAATGATGGTAAAGTACTGGGTAGATCAGCAGTGATAGGGGATTTGTGTCTGGATATGACGGCTTTGATTTTAAAGAATTGGTATAAGTCTATATCATTGATATCAAATTTGGCTTTAAGATGGGAAAAGGCCTTTTTGCACCCAAGATTCTAAAAACATTGTTTTGCCGTCTATTTTTAGGTGCTCATAATGCCATAGTGAGGCAAGAGATGAGTGTCGCTTTTGTTAGGGAGTTTGTTTTCGATTTTTTGGAGGGCTTGCGCTGTGCATGCAAGGATGCTTGCTGAGTGTTCTGTTATTATTTTCTTAGTTGTAACGAAGGAGGTAAGGGAGAGTTGTCTAGCCAGTGCTTTTCCTATATCAAACCAAGAAGGGGAGGTAGTGCTGGGGGGAGGGGTGAGAGAGCCAAAGGTTTCCCTGTTACCCTGAAAGGTGTACTCATAAAATGTATTTAGGGACATTTTCGGTTTTTGGTTTGCTATGGGAATTTGATGAGGATTACATCTATCTTGGCAAAGAAAGTGTCTGAGTTGTTTGCATGTGACATACTGATTAGAAATATGATAAGTGATGCGATCATAATTTTTATGTATTCTGTTCTGCTTCACCTTGTGATGAATCTAGAGGACCAATTATCAATAGTGTCCTTATTTTGTTTAAGGTCATGTTCTCGTTAGGGCTAATTGATTCTCTGGGAATCTGGGAAGAACCATAGACCTAAGTATTTTATTTTGTCAGGAGACCATTTGAGACCGTGATTGCCTAAAATGGATCTGTTATAGTGTATATTAAGTGGGAGGACCTCCGTTTTATCTTTATTAAGACAATATCCTGAAAACTGGGCTTATCTGTTGATAGTGGACATGATATTGGGCATAGCTAGACCTGCCTGGGTAGTGATTAGGAGGATATCGTCGGCATAGATGACCATTTGTTGAGGTCCTGCCTTGAAGGGGATGCCAGGGCTAGAAGGGTTCTCTCTGATTTGTATGAGGAGGGGGTTCTAGTGTGAGTAGGGACAGTAGAGGATAGAGGGGCATCCTAGTCTGGTGAATTGTTGGAGGGTAAATGTATTAGATTGAGAGCTGTTTATATTTATTCTGGCTCTGGGTTCTTTGAATACGGTGGGAATCATTTTTATAAGAAAAGAGCCAAGGTTGACTTAGTCGCTTTGCTATTACATTACTTGGTTAGGTGCTTACTCAGATAGCTAGCCATTATTCTGTTAGGTAGTTAGTTACATATTTACTTATCATACTTAGTTAGGCTCACCAAAACACTTAGAATGCCATGAGCCCAAAAGCTTCAGATTTTGGGTCTCAAGCTGCACACAAGATCAAATAGTGTGTGAGTCATGCTGGAATAGTAATTAATGAGAATTCATAGGAATTCCTAGTTGTCTGCTGGATATTGTTTGGATATTGTTGATATTGCTCAGCCATGTAAGATGAAAGGGATCATATATAACAGTAGTGGTTATTTGGGTCCAATTACTTTTCGCATGGCGACAATGTTGGATTATTGTCACCTGTCATAGAGGTGCACCTTAATGGGGTTAGGAGGGGAATTCCTTCTGCTAATGTAATGTGTATTGGTTAATGTTGGTTAGTTAATTAAGCAAGCACAAGTAGAGTCTCCTGGCGAGATGTGAGGTGCTCATCCTCAAATCCTGCAAAAACATCAGTTGATGGACAGAATGTAGAACAATGTCATACATTCACCCCAGTACAGAGATCTGGGCCTAAATCCATCGTTTTTTTGCTCACCACACCAACCCAGTTCAGACATGGTCATATGCAAATCAACCTTGACCATGTGCCTCATGGGAACAGTCCATTCCAAACTGCCAAGCCATGTCTTCCCTGGACCGGAATCAAGCATCCTAGGACCGGTTTCTGGCTATCAGCCGTCATCAGCCAGGATAGCTTGACTCCAGTGGTGTGGAGAGCAGGGGACTCATGTCTGAGCAGACCCGTCCCACTCGGGGTGACAAATGCAAAAACAACAGTTGATGGACAGAATCCAGAACAATGTCATACATTCCGCCCAGTACAGAGATCTGGGCCTAAATCCATCGTTTTTTTGCTCACCACACCAACCCAGTACAGACATGGCCATATGCAAATCAGCCTTGACCCTGTGCCTCATGGGAACAGTCCAGGCCGAACTGTCAAGCCATGTCTTACTTCACAACTTGACCTCGCACACCAAAGACTGTATAGTAAACACAAAATTAGTGCTTTTATAAGCATTTGCTTTATAACATAGATGGAATCCAGCTTGACTCCAGTGGTGTGGAAAGCACAGGACTCACGTCTGAGCATACCCTTCCCACTCGGGGTGACAAATGCAAAAACAACAGTTGATGGACAGAATGCAGAACAATGTCATACATTCACCCCAAATCAAATCCTGAACATCGGCGATGAAGGATTCTAGGTCCTTGGGGTACTCAAAGAAGGTAGTGTTTCCATTGTGGATTGTCTTTATATGTGTTGGTCTAATGAAGGAGAGCTGTATTGTTAAGTCGTTTAGGACTTGATGTTGAGAGAAAAATGCTTACCTCTTTTTAACTGTGTCTTTTGAGTAACCTTGTGGAGGAGCCTTGCCATTTTATCCTTTTTGCCTGCTTCATTTGGGTGATTATAGCCTAGATGTGAGAGTAATGGAGGAGTCTTAAGATGAGGGCCCTCAGAGAATCAGAGTTTTTAGGGATATAGGGGGATACTATGTAGACACAGGTTATTTCAAAGTCTTTTACAGAGTTTATTCCTAGGACATGGGTGATCCATTTTTCTATGTACGCAGCACAGGGTGGAGTCTGATTCTCCACTCCTTATGGAAGTCCAACAATGTACAGGCTACCCATTCTGATTCAGTCCTCTAATTCCATGATGCACTTTTTCAAGTGTGCCAGTCTCGCTGTAGTAGGTCAAATTGCTTAACAGAGCTGTGGTTTTGGTCCTCCAGGTGACTTATGAATGTTTCCATTTTGGTGACTCTGCCTCCCAACAGTACCATGTGCTGTTTCAAGGCGGATAGATCCGTTTGCATAGATTCTGTGGTGTTCTTTGTGGATTGTGCAAGAGTATATAGAGTATCAAGTTTTTTCATAATTAATTCCAGTTTTGCATAGTTATCCGCTTTAGACTTGATGGGGGAGTCAGGAATGGGAGGCTCCTGCTTAGATGGTTGTTGCTCTGTTTTGGTGTCTTTAGGACCCTCTCCTCCAGCATCATGCATTATTTGTTCTTCTATGTTGCTGTTGTGTTTCTCCCTCATGGATTAATCCTTCCTCATGGGGAGAACCGAGGATAACCAGCGCTTGATGAGTCGCTTATTAAGATTTGCTGATCGGCTGGATGGGTATGTGTATAGTTTGCCAGGAGATTAGCTTGAAGAGATTTAAACTGGAGTGTGGATCCACAGGAGCCCAACCATGACACTGTTGGAGGGCCCCCTAGTGGCTTCCAGTGCTCCCAGGGCTCCCTCAACACATCAGAGCCTCATCCTCACTTATGGCTCCCAGTGCTCCCCGAAGCACCCAGTGGCTCCTAGTGCTTACTCCGAGTGCTCTTCCAATGTGACTCAAAGGGTATTTAGGATGCAGGTATTAGGAGGTGTTTTAGGAGGCTGATATTTACTCAAGTAGTACTGCTACACTGCCTCATGGGCAACACCATGTAATTGAGATTTGGAAGCATCTAGAAGATGCATACTGAAGCCAAAGAGGCCCTTTTAGGGTCAGGCACCAAGTTGAATGGTTCCTGAATTAGAGCACAGAAGGTGATCAAGATGTCATGGAAAAGCTAACCTACCAAGAGTCAGGTGTGCAGTACATTGGAAATGAAACTCTTGCGTTGCAATTGGGCATATTGTGGTGAGTTCAAGTGGCGTGCGGATCCTATCAATAGGATACTATCTTGATGCCAGCCAGCTTGGAAACAGGCATTCTCCTGCGGCATGCACGAGATCACCTCACCATCACAGCTTGATAAACAGAACCTCTTGCTGCAATCTTGGCACTGAGCAGCTCAATATGAACACTGTATGGGAGATGAGTCTGGAGAATCCCTGCAGGATTGATTTGTGGGCATGTGGTGGTAGGATATGGCGCTTTTTACGATGGGCGTTGCCATCTTTTTCGAGAGGTAAGACGCCTCCCCTTTCTGTTAAGGACTAATCAATCTCCACATCGGTGCATGCGAGGGGTCAACAAGTGTGCTGAGAGAAAAGGTTCCCATTCTAGCAGTGGTGAGCTGAACAGTTTTCTTCCACGAGGAAGCAGTATCTGTGACCCACTGCTCCAACCAAGTAGTAGGAGAACACTTAAGATAAATCCATATACTGGAACATTCCAGGGAGATTCATTAGTGCATCCTGCACACGCTGCAAAATATGAATGCAGCTAAAAGCTATTCTACTCTTGTTTGTTGTATGCGCTATCGATACCATGAACATATAATTGATTCAGCATTCCCCTTTCCACCAAGGGGAATTTCTCCAGCTAAACGCTGGAGCAAATGTCTTCCTTTTTCCAATGTGAAAATGTTTAGAGAGGAGTTTTCAAATGCTCACAATCTAACCAGGCAAACCATTAATCTATTTGCAGTTCCTTGAATAGAGTTTACTGCTGCATAATTGAAGACAGATGTGGTAAACAAATATGCAGTAGTAGATGCATTTACACCTTCAAGACATCATTTTGCGAATACCTGGCGGAGCTATTTTTGCCTGTAAACGCATGTTTACATCTGAAAATGGTTTTGTACATCACACTCATAGACCTAAGTAATTTCTTATCATTACGCGTCTTAGGTCCAACGATTTCTGTGTCCCAAACTGTTCTGTGTCACATTCCAAGTGTCCCCATGATACCTTTCAGCACAGTAATGGCACAGAAACTTTGATTCCTGTATGTTATTGCCTAAACTATGACATGCTGAGTTGTTTTATATGGCTTGCTGGGTTACCTTTGCCCCACAGTACTGGTAACTTTGGAGAGGAAGGGGAATCATAGGCAAATTTATGGCAAGCTTGAAATCCTGCCCTGAATGCCTTATGAGAGGGTATTTTTGGTGAAGTGTGGCCATATCAGTGCCATAGCAATCAACTAGGTGTCCCTGTAATCTACACATGTCCTGATGAGAACTCAATATTACATGCGGTTTTGAAATGTCGTTGATACTACTGCAGACAAATGTATTTGGCCTAATTACTCTGCCTTTCAAAAGGGACAATAGTTATGTGTAATACAGAAACACACTGGAAAGCTCTTATTGCTGTACAGCTCAACTAATTGTTCACTTCTATGTGGCTTCCCACTGGGATACACCACACATGTGTCTTTCTGTCTATCACTTCAGAAGTGTGTATAAACCTTGTGCTGTCCTGAGTAACTATTTTTTGCCAGTTCCTTCTCCTCGTGTAGAATAAAAAACATTGCATGTCTAGACAGCATTGATGTTTTCCTTACATTAATTGTATGCATTGAATTATCTCAATGCCAAATAGCAAATTGTTTTAATAAGTTTTAGTGGAACAACGTTTCTGTGTATAAGCTGTATGCCCAGGTCCCCCACCTTTAAAGGCAGCTTTTGTAAAGTTCGTTAAAGGTGAAACGCTAGCAGCCAAAAGTCAGAGCTATTTTTTTGTCAGTATTTGTTTTAACTTGATTGGGCCATTTATTCTGATGTGAATGTTTTTTAACTTAGTACATTAATGTTTTGTTTTTACATGGAGTAAGCTTCTAAGCATTTAACCACGACAACAGTAGAAACATTAGTTCTCCTGAGTGTGTTAGATCTAGCACACAGGTGCTCTGGAAAGAGGTTTACTGTAGTAAAATCTCCCTCTATCTCTGTCTCTCCTATACCAGGCCATAGGCATCTTCACAAACAAAAATGTGTGTAATACTAACATATTTAATATGATTCTACTCTGAAATATCTAGTTCTTGGTCTTAGGAGTGTGAGTTTGTGCTTCCTCAAAAAGCTTATTAACCCAGCCGCGACCTGTGCAGGTAAGAGACGTGGGGTGGTGGGGCAGGTGAGGGGGGAGTTTGACGACAATGAGGAGGAAACATTAAATAAATAATCAATTTTTCCTCCTCATCTTCCTTCAAATTCCCCCTCACCCGGCCGCTTTTACCTGCACGGGCTCTGGCTGTATTAACCATACCTGACTTGGTACGTAGAATGAAACAACATCTCTTCTGGTTTACCTTTTGGGGTCTCTCTTTGGACAAATATGGTCCCACACATAAACTTACATCCACCCATTTTCTTTTCCACCACCTTATGCTATGCTTTTCCATTTACTATTTTCCAGAAGTCCTCTTCTGTGCTACTGTTTTTGCTTGAGGCAGTACTCTACCACAGCTGTCTTCTCCCCCAAAAAACAACTCCACGGGCAATCATCAGTTTGCTTGCCTGTTCTTTTCAGAAATCAAAGTTCTGTTTCACATCTTAGAAATTACTTTGTACCATTTGATACATAATTGTTTTGAGTATTTGTAGGTATGCGAATCACCATTTGTCAATAAAATGTGACGTTTTTTTTCCTAAGAGCTGAATCAAAGTTCACCTTGAATTAATAGTCAGAACAGGAAAAGTCAAAGCTGAGAAGTATCCTATGAGTCAATTCTTTTTTTTGTTTCGTTTTTTTTAAATCGAAATTTCCCGCCAGACAAACTACTTTTACCACTGTAACATAATAACTGTAGACATTTCACATATATACAGAACACAAATGACAAATACATTGTACCATACAATATTCTAAAAAAATCAGATTTGTATTAAAATATAACAATGTGACCCTGGCCACGTTCGGTCATCTATATCGTTATTCCGGGTTAGCTAGTATCTCAAAAATTTAAATATGACATGCCAAAAATCACTACGAAACAACTTTTTCTTTCCCATCATGTTCAGTTCTAAGCTTGAGCAAGCACGAACATTCCGTCGTGATGTTTCACCTTGCTACCACATAATTAACAGTGTGGTCTCCTTTCTGATAGTGCATGTGTTTGAAAAATGCACTCATGCTTTCAATTTGAAAGTACAAAGTAGAGCAAATGGAGGATAGCGAGGGAGTGCACTGAACTCAGACTTGACGCCTTAAGGTTTCAGAGAAGCATTAATGGATTTATTTTCAAAGTGACTTTCCACAGACTTACACTTCACTCATCCTGCACACACAATTGGTTTGAAAGAGCAGGAATCGCCTTCACGGTTTTGTTCTTGGGCCAGAGTTCTCTGCCTTAGTCATATGCATGAACTGAATTTAATATCAGTCCTAACTAGGAACCTCTTCTTTCATCTCCTGATCATTTAACTACACTGAGAGTGTCTAGTCTTTGAAATGTTGTCTTCCTGTGGTTCTCATCCACTGTTGAATTCAGTAATTTGATTAGTTGTGCTTTGTTTGCTGAGGCGAAAGGCAAATCATATCAAATAAATAGAAAATGCACTAATTTGCCACAATTCGAATTGTGGGAATTGGTTAAACCAGATTAGATATGTGAATTAGTATTCATTTCTTTTTTCCCATGGATCATCTTTTTTGCTAAAAATAAATGCATTTTTTGTATAAATGGCTTGCTTTGTTATCAGGTCGATTTATAAACAGATCTGTTTTGCACACACGTCAATTGCATATTTGAACGAAATATATATATATATTCACACCGTGACTACTTTGTGCTATTAATTCAGAATTCTCTGTCAATGCCTTTTTACATTTTCCCCAGAGCAAATATTTGGGACCGAACAGAGGTGTTCTCTTCTAATGATAAATATGAATATTCAGAATGCAATTTGGTAGATTTTGTGCAAATGTCATTTGCTTGTTCTTACTAACCACACCCTTGTATTATCACTACTGTTCATCGTTGTGTCTGCTGTATTTAGATATGCATTTGCAATGTGATGTTCCAATTTGAGCGTTTCACATATTCACGAGTGACCAATGCTTCTTTTTTTTCCACAGAGCCCGGACCCAGTTCCTCACTTTCACTTGCTTTTATTCATTGTCAGTTGGTAATTGTCTTGCTTCATTGCAGGTCTGTTGGGAAAAACACTCTTACGAGAGGACCCACTCCATTCTAGGTAGCATTGTTTGTTTGTGGTGGTTGTAGGTGAAGCTTTTCAGGTATACTCTTCATTCTCTCCCATACTTGACCTGATTTCGGAATTTTGAGTCATTGTTTTTTAAGAGTGAATGTGGGAATTGTTTGTTTACTCATTGAAGAATATTCTTCTCTCTCTTTCACTAGTCAATGTTGCCTTTTTTAATGAGTGTCCCTATGGTTTGCATGTCTCTTTGACTTCCGTATAGTCCTTATAAATTTGGGAAAATGCTTAGTGCGCCTTTTGTGTTTCACCTTCACTTGCTGCAGACTACTGTGAGAGTGTACAAGGATGTTTAAGTGTAGACATTCATGTAGTGCAAACCTATAGGGGACCAATGGAGAGCTGTAGACTCAGGCACTAGAGCGCAAAAATTCTGAGATTCAAGATGGTGTAAATAGCTGGTGGGGATTTTAATTTTAATCACCCGGAAGGAAGGATGATGATGACCTGTAACACTTTATTAGAAGTTCCTTGAAAATCTTTAGGCCTTCTGTGAACGGCAACTGTAATGGGGTAAGGCTGGCTTCCTGTGAAGACCCAGGGCTGAGAAATTCTTCAGTCAGGTGGGATGTCATGATCTACTTCTGCTTTCAATATGCTGCAGTAGGTTGGGAAGATACTAAGTACTTGAAGTGGAAACCAGTGTATGTATTTCAGGATGGGAGCTGAATGACTACATTTATTGACTCACTTGGTGGGGCAGACTGCATGGTGATTGATGCTCTTATTTTTTGTAGAACTGAATGTTGGACTCCTGTGAGTAGCCTGGTGTTAAGAGGGGAGAAAACAATGATTTTGTGGTGGTTCTGAAGTTTTATACACTTCTGGCTCGCTTACTTGCATTGATAGTTTTGAGGGTTATGTTAGAGTCAATATTGATGTCAAATGATTTTGCATTTGGGCAGAATCATGGGAAGAATCCTCCTAGCTGCATGCCATTGAGACAATCTTGTATTTGGACTTCTTCAGATTATGCAGTAGATGATGGAATGCATGGCAGATTCAGCAAACCCCCAACTATGTAGAAAATGTCGCTGCCACAGAATCACATAGTTCCAGTGGCCCTGATCCACCTCCATCATTGACCAACACTTAGCAAGCACTCAAACTGATTTTATTGCAAAACATAGTGGTAATGTTAAAGTAATTGTTTGCAACAACACAAAACTTATTCCAATTGACCCACAGTATTTTGCATATGTAGCCACACTATTATATATGTAACCGGTAGCGGTCAGTGGTGGGAGCAGCTGCAGGGTGGTGATGTGGGGAGGGGGAGGGGCAGGGTGGGTGTAGTAATCTATAGATTACGGAGGATTACTGGTAAGTAAACAGATTAATAAAACGAATTTCATTGCGTGCACTGCATCCCCAAGTTCAATGCAGTGCACACAACAAAATTTGTTTTAGTTATTTATGTTTACTTACCTGTAATCCTCCGTAATCCATAGATTACTACCCTCCACCCTACTCCTCCCCCTCCCCACGTCACCGCCCGGCTACTCCCACCACCAACCGCTACTGTATGTAAAATTATACGAGAAATTCAGCATTTTTGCGGGTAAGGGATTGATATTCTTGTTTTCTTGGAATATGGACAGCCAGCAAATGTTTCGGCACTAGGTTCAAGGATTTGCACTTATAGCAAATGTATCGTCTAGACTTATACCCCAACTCTCCAACAAGCACAAGCAAAGCTTCAAACAAAAAAATGAAGAAAAAGTGCATGCTAACCTTTATAGAAATTGGCACAGGATCTATTACTCACATAGAAATTCATTTTGTAGCAGAAATGATGCAGTGTCACACAGAGTACTTTGTTCTGTGACTGAAAGTTAGTGAAGCTTAAAAACTGAGATCATATTTTGCCAGGAACAGTGTGCAAAGTTGCAAATATCGTCCTCTGAAAACTCGGGGAAGCTAATATTTTTGAGAAAAAAATCAGCAAATGTTGGTTTTTTCAGAAATATATCTCTGCACAAACTCAACTTTGTGGGAGCATTATTCACCCAGTACTCATCCAGGCACACTTCTCACCCTGCACTCATACATGCACACTGCTCACCCTGCACTGATAAAGGCACACCACTCACCCTTTACTCATTCAGCGTCCTCACTCTTTTTTTTTTTTTAATACTTTATTTCGATAATTCAATATCTTAAAACGACGGTGAAGCATACTATACAATCAAATACACTTTAAAAAACAATTATAATTCATATATTTAAAAATATCCAACAGATTTCAAAAAATTGTTAAAAAGAATCATTTTACATAAATATACCTGCCATATTAAATTACTCTATTAAAAGACCAATATATACAATGTCGAAAATCCAACTTTATAAAAATACAATCACTTAAAATGTATCATTCTCTTGTTCCTGACCCTAACAGAACCCACCAAATAGCTGGCAACATGGAAAATGATCCTGGGGCTGTTAAGTAATTGCAGATATAGGAGAGCAAGCTTAACTTGAAAGAACCCTGCCTCCTTAAGAATAGGAACAAGAAACTTACAGCCTGATTCATGTACGGGCCGTTTTGCGTGTCCCTAATAGCGAATCATAGCGATTCGCTATTGAGGACACGCAAAACGGCATTCATGTAGGAATTGCTACTTAAATAGCGATTCCTACATGTTCTTTATTTCCGAGTAGCAATTTGCTACTCGCAAATACTCCCCATTCATTCCTATGGGCCAAGAGGCCCATTGGAATGAATGGGGATTTGCGAGTAGCAATTTGCTACTCGCAACTGAGATAGCGATTTTAAGGGTGACAGGGGTGTCCAAAGGACGCCCTGTAGCACCCCTAAAATGCACTTTTGGACAGGTGTTGCGCACACACATGTCCAAAGGACATGTGTGTGTGCTACATGCAACTTTGAAAAATGCTTTTAAAAGCATTTTTCTGAGTTTTTGCTATTTACCGACAGGTCTGACCTGTCGGTAAATAGCGGCCCCAAATGTCCAATATCGCTATTTTGTTGTGTGTCATGAATAGCATTTAAGGAATCTCTATTAGAGATTCCTTAAATGCCATTCCACGCAAATATGCGAATTCTTAAATAGCGATTTTTGCATTTGGTATCATGAATACCAAATGCAAAAATTGCGCGCGCAAAGGGCCAGATTCTGAGAATCTGGCCCTTTGCGAGTGCAATTTAGCTACATGAATCAGGCTATTAGTCCTTATTTCCGTGTAATGACCACAAAACATCAAAAAAATGCATTGTGTCCTGCGTCGAAAAATTATCGCAGGAACACGGTGGTGCCTGTTCAGGACTACTCCATTCAGAAAAGTGACCTAAGTTCAAGTGGTCTTATTAAAACGAAAACGTGTTAGAAGAAACCTGTGGAAAGAACGATTAACTAAAACAAGGTAAAGCTCAGGTCCTGGGGGATTGGCAACAATAAGGTTTGCCCTTACAGTGGGTTTTGTAAGCTCAACTTCCTCTCTGTTTAACATCAGTATTTGTAACATAGCCCCCTTTATTAGTGCTATGTCCTTGCGAGTTATTTTGTCAGGTGAGAGAAAAAGCTCAGGTCTCCCTAATTTGTACCACCAATGTTTAACATAAGATAACCACTTAATTTTATTTACATTATCCAATGAGAGGCAATCTTTAATAATGACATGATTCAAAGAGAGTTCATCATTCAACCAGGTCTACAACCAAGATATTAAGGGGGCCACTCTCATCGCGTCTGTAATAAAACCGGCCCCTAGCTCTGAGTGGATCGTATAAGATGGGGTAGACCGTGGCACTGATAAAATAGTTCTCATAAATTTATTTTCAGTGACTTGTAGATAGTCTATTGCACTGTACCCCCATATTGAGCACCCATATGTGGCTACTGTCAAACATTTCGCTTTATAAATGTTCAACAAAGCCTTTATGGGCCTGGCCCCCAGTTTTCTACTAAATCCCATGGTTGCTGAGGAGGTTCTAACAAAGGCCGCATTTTTGTTTTTAATCTGCGGTCCCCAATTCCCCTTTTCCTCGAAGGTAATCCCCAGGTACGGGAATGTAGGGACTCTGCTAAGTTCCTCCTCACAACAGAAGAACGTTTTCAGGTTTGTCTTTCTTTTGCCCCTTCCCATAATCATGATTTGAGATTTCTTTACATTTATTTTAAGTTCCAGGGAGGTCATAAAAAGGCCAAAAGCATCCAACAAACGTTGAAGGCCGACACCGGTCTGCGCTAGAAGGACAGCGTCGTCTGCATACAGAAGAACCGGTATGCCAAGTTCCCCTATATGCGGTAAATCAGACGCAGCCTTCCTAGCACGGGTTCAAGAGCGTTTATATAAACAGTAAACAGAAGTGGGGCCATGATACATCCCTGCCTGACCCCTCTTTCTGATTTAAAATGGCTAGAGCAACGCCCCTCTGCGTTCACCCTGACAGAGGCCAAGAGACCATAATGTAGATCAGTTAAAAAGTTTACCAGGGCAGGGTCAAGACTTAAATCAATTAAGATCAGCCAGAGTTTTGTGCGATTTACAAGGTCAAAGGCCGAGGACAGGTCCATGAACCCCAGGTATAGTGACCCATCCTTGGCCTTAGTATATTTATCCACCAGCAATTGTAGATTAAGGCACTGATCCAAAGTACCTCTTTTGGATCTGAATCCATATTGCGCGTTGGACAGTATCCCTTTATCGTCAAGCCACTCCAGTAATTTGTGCAAAATGACCCGCCCCAAAATTTTAACAGAGGAGTCTATTAAAGAAATTGGTCGGTAACAGGCTGGGTCTACCCTGTTACCCTTTTTAAAGACTGGGACGATAATGGATTCTTTCCAAGATGCTGGGATATTATCGTGATTTAGTGCATTAAAAACCTTGAATAGGATCTTCGACCACAGTTTTGGGGCATATTTGAAAATGTCGGCAGGGACCCCATCAGGACCTGGTGCCTTGTTTATCAAGGTCTGGTCTATCGCCCTTTCCACTTCTTGCACATCGAAGGTAACACAAGAACCCTCCTTTCTATAGGTGGTGTCATTTACAGGGTCCTGATGGACAGTATTAGCGTATATGCTCCCAAAATGTTTGATCCATGCATCATCAGGAATATTGGACTCAAGGGGGCGATTTTCCTCATTTGAGAAAAGTGGCTGGTTTACTACTTCCCAGAACTGGCTACTATTTTTTAGTGTCTCTGGATCAAGTACCTTTAACCAGGCCTTTTCTTTTAGCTCGTTCTTCCTAGTTTGCATAGTGTTTTTATAACATACTCTTAACTTAGCTATTAGGGCGCTGTCTTTTGGACTAGTCTTCAAGGCCCTAGGTAAATCAGCATTAGCCTTTGAGCACGAATGATCAAACCATCTCTTCACATGATGTTTGGGGGGCCCTTTTGCCCCGGTTAAACTTTGGTTGATCTGTTTGCAGATGTTATTGGCTCTCTTGTACCCTCCTCGTTTATTTTGTGACCCTCTACAGGCTCTCACTTTCCTTCGTGCCTGTGGGGGTACCGGGGAGGGTTCCGGGGATGATATTAGTAAAGGTTGAGTAGTGGAAGACAGGGAGTTATCTAGTGGCGCCACAGTAGGAGCTAGGCTGACAGATGTGTCTATATCCGCAACTGTTTGAGTGCTTGGGGTCCCCCCTGGAGCTAGATCACAGAACTCTGTTAGTACTGAACCATTTGTAGGTGAAACAGGCTGGCTAAATCGGCCTAGAGACATGCGGGTGCTGTATTGATCTTACTCACCACTTTTACCATATAGTTGTCTAATTGCCCAGACAAAGATGGCGTCTTTGAGGAACGCAGTTTAGCCATGACGGACCGACTCAATTAGCAGCCGATAAAACACACTCAACAATTAACACTCACGGTTCATAAGAGTCCCAATGGAAAGTCCCAAAGTCCGTTGCCCAGCCCGGCCTCCTCTGGCCTCTGAAGGCCCCGCCCTTGTCCCGGGCTTCTCCCGGCGCATGCCCGCGTGCATCCCGCGGGACGAGAGACCGACGCTGCCTTTATGCGCCTCCTGCTGCTGCACAGGGCGTCACTGGTGGTGGGAGGGACCCAGCGGAGCCAAGCCCGGCCGGGGAACAGGCGGAGCTAAGACCGACCTTTTGCTGCTGGTGCTACCGCTGGAAACCGTCACAAACATTCCCACTGGCCTTGATACCGGCGCTGCCTTTATGCGCCCTCTGGCGCTGTACAGGGCGTCACTGGTGGTGGGAGGGACTCGGTGGAGCCAAGCCCGGCCGGGGAACAGGCGGAGCTAAGCCCGGCCCTTTGCTGCTGCCGCTGGAAACCGTCACAAACATACCCACTGGCCTCGATACTGGCGCTGCCTTTATGCGCCTCCTGGCGCTGCACAGGGCGTCACTGGTGGTGGGGGGGACCCGGCGGAGCCAAGCCCGGCAGGGGAACAGGCGGAGCTAAGCCCGGCCCTTTGCTGCTGGTGCTGCCGCTGGAAACCATCACAAACAACCCCTTAGGGTGCTTTTACAGAAGCCTTCTACCACACACAGCACAACGCTGGTGCAGAAGCTCCTACAACGCACACCCCTACTCGTACTCCAGCCTTAAGCTTCGGTGTTATAGGAACTGGTCACTATCATTTCCGGGGCGCTCCTCACTCACTCTGCACTCAAATAGGCACATTACTCACACTGCACTCATACAGACTGCACTGCATCCCCAAATGCGATGCAGTGTGCGCAACGAAATTCGTTTTATTTATTTATATGTTTACTTACTTGTAAACCTCCGTAATCCATAGTTTACTACCCCCCACCCTGCCCTTCCTTTCCCCACGTCACCGCCTGGCAGGTACTCCCGCTACCGACTGCGGCTGATGGGCCCCATGCACCGCACAGGCTGCAGGAGCCTGTGTTCTTCCCCTGAACATGTTTGAAAAGGCTTTGCAACATTTGCAAACTTTAACGTTTGTCAACGTTTATAAAATGTAACAGGTAAGATTTAAATTGCATCCACTCCCAGCTGAAGTGCAGCATTGTGTACCCGTTAGGACACTTTTAATGTTGAATTTAATTGTGAGTAAAATAGTATAACACCGTTGCAAATAATTAGAATAGGGGAACGCTGCCTTTCCACTATGAATATTTAAAATAAGACAGAGAACGCTAACCTACATGAGGCTGTTGTGCAAGTACATTTTCAATCAGCAACTGACTTATTATACTTGCAGTAATATATGAATCACAGTGGAAAAACAAATGTATGTAAAACATATGTGAAGTGCTAAAAATAGAACTGTGAAAGGGAAATAGTTCTTTCGACATAAATTCTGTTCTTTTGCTCATGGTTTGTTTATAAGAAATGTTTATTAGATTTTCTGCAGAAGTCCCAAAACGTTTACACTTGTTCCTCTGGACGTTCTCATGACTGCTTACGAAATACATATGCTTTGAACTAGTAGGAAAACCATCATTAGTTTCATGTCAGCGGGTGAATGAGAAGCATTTGTCCTTGTTACATTTGTCTTAAACTACAATATATAACCCACATTGGTGACTCGTGATGATGCAAATGAACAAAACAGTTTGCAAACCAACAACAAATTAAGAATGTCTCCATGTTATTATTGTCCCATTAAAAGTGAATGGATCCTCCATCATTGCTGAAAACGGAAAAAAATAAAATAGAAAATGTCTTTTGTTTTCAGACCAAAAAATAGACTGCACATGCATCCCCTGTGAATTTTTATTGAATATGAAGAAATTGGTTCAAAAGCATTGCAGGAGGCAGAGGGATTATATGCGTATAACTAATTAACTCTGTTGCAACAATACGATTTATGCGCATCTATTTTTAGCAAAGCAGGACTCTGAAGTATGAAATTTGCAAAGAGTCTTGCTTTGAATTTAGTACTTGTGTATGTCAAACAGTGGCTCATTAGGCATCATAATGAGGGCGCCCAGTTTTATGTTTTTTTCTTCTTTTTTTTACATTTCAGTCTGTATTTATCCATATTTATTTTTTGCTCATTTTATCTGTATTTATGCATATTTATTTTAAGTTTTGTGAAAAGAAGTAACTGGAAGGTGTATATTTCTGCATTTATTTAACCAGATAATGTACACCCGTGACTCAATGCCTGACAGGTTTCAATGATATCCACACTCAGATGATAAAATATGCACTTATAAGAAAACACGCAATTTTTAACCTTAAACCACTGTTTAAGGCTCCTTACTATAAAGTCCTTTTTTTAAAACCCCTTACCTGTCAATCCACACAGCTATTGGCCTGGCAGCCATGGTTGACAGCATTTCGAATCTCTCAAAAACAACTCAAATTTCCGTTTTTATCCACAGCTAAAAATAAATACAGACAGGAAAGTAAATGGTTTTCTGTCTGTATTTATCCCTAAAAATCAGTAAAAACGGAAAACAGCGAGCCTTCATCAATGGATATCTATGATAGTGGCCTGGTTTTTTTTTGGGGGGGGGGGGGGGCTTACTGAATCTCTCTCTCTCTCTCTCTCTCTCTCTCTCTCTCTCTCTCTCTCTCTCTCTCTCCATGTCCCTTTCTCTCGCCATCCCTTTACCCCCGTGAATATTCCTTCTCGCAATCCGTTCTCTCCTTTCTCTGAACACATATGTTTTCTCACCCTCTCTCCTTCCAACACTAATTGGAAAATTAATATATCAATAAATAAGCAAAAGTATTTTTTTCTTGATTTGAAAAACACACTTTTTCTTAAGTATTGGAGAGCTGATGACGCCTCGGTCTACTGCCCAATTAGCTCAGGAGGTTGAACACCTGCTGCATAGATATGTTTTTCAGCACGCTGTTGTGGTTTCCGATGCCAGTTGTGAGAACTTACGCTTTCATCATTTTATGGTCGATTTCATGTGCACCATTGGTGTAAGCAACAAAAAAAGCATTTTTTTATTTTGTAAGTGTAAAAAGACAGTCCGTTTTCCGTGGTTCATGCAAGGGCGCTTACATTGTCGTTCAATTGTGTGTAACTCGGCCTAACTACCGTGCAGTGAAATTCTCCTTTATACATTATTTGAGGTATTCCAAAACGGAGATGTGTGGCATTGTGGGTAAAGAGCAGAATGTGACTATTTTGGACAATCCTAGCACAAGATTATGTTGTATGCCTCATCCACTGATGGGCTTAGGTTGGTCTTCTTGCGAGACCTCATGTTGTGATGTCTCAGACTTCACTTGTGTCCAAGATACTCAGATACAAGTTAACTTGTCAAGTCTCACAATGTAATAATCTTGAAAATAAAAATTAGTCCTGGAAAATAAGAAATGGATGAAATTCTGTATAGCCAAATAATTAAAACTACTTAATGCAGAATTGCAGTAACATATTTCATCTTGTGTGGATATCCTTAGAGCCTGATTTGATGTCCCAGATGTGAGACAGGCTGCTTGGGAAAGCTCTTCGGAAACGTTATCGTGTCATTAAAAATGTGGTGTGCCTTCCAGACCCAGCCAAAAATAAACATATTTATTTAAACAATTATAGCCACGTCAGATGTATATCTGTGGGAAAAGCCATGCTTGTTTGTTTTGCCATGTTTGAAGTTACGACAAGCCTGCCACAATCTATGCTATGCATGTTAAAGTGGTTTGGCGGGAAACCAGAATAGCTGCCAACCATCCATCTTCCCTTCTATTCAAGATGTTCTTCTTCCAGAGCTCATGCCTACCCGAACACCCGACCTTTGTGCTTGGTCTGGCTAACCCCTTGCTTTGTCCAGCTTGATTGATATATGTTGAGTATTTCGTGTTTTAATCTTTCCCTATGCCTGCTCTTTCTGTGGAAACAACTTCTATTAGGAGCACTTTTATTTACGTACTGCAAAGGGATTAATGCTGTGTTCATACGTTGCCTAATCCATGCGTGTAGAAGTAGAATTACCCACCAACCACAGGGGGTTCTCCTTGGCGTTAAATGTGGCTAAAAATCAGGATATAACAACAATAACAGAAACATTACTTAGGAAAAACTTCCGCTACAAGTATTCGAGATGCGGAATGATCTTTATTTCCTACTGATAGATGGGCAATTACCACTGATTAATATCCACAGCAGGTGTCAATAGCAACTGTTAATGCCTCTAATACAGAAGAAAGAAGCTTATTTAGAATCCACCATCTAGGGCCTCATTATGAAAAGTGACGCGCATTGCTGCGTGAAAACAGTGATGCCTCACTTTTCATTGCGCCCTCCTTGCGAAACCAATGATGCGTCATATTTACAGTATGACGCATCATGTCGCAAGGAGTTACAGGTACGTCAGTATTTCTGACGTATCTGTAGGCGCAAAAGTGACGCATTGCTGGAGTGTGTCACAAAAGTGACACAACTCCAGCAATGTGTCCTTTCGCATGGGGCAAGCCCCATGTGAAAGGGACTGCGTCAGTCTTACGCCTGCTGTGAGGCAGGCGTAAGATTTTGACGCATGTGAGTCCTAGAAGTGGCGCAGTGAAATCTCATAGATTTCACTGCGTCACTTCCATGACCCTTTCTTGCGCCAACACGCCCCCCCTGAATACATTATACCTGGCGCAAGTATAATGTGGCGCAGGGGTTTACAAAGTGACGCATCTACCTAGATGCGTCACTTTGTAAATATGGCGCAACAAGGCGCATATTTTTACGCCCCTGGTGCGTCACAAAAAGTGACGCACCGGTGGCGTAAAAATGACCCTCAGTCTCATAAATGAGACCCCTAGTGCTTAGGTTGGCTTAGTCAATAAAATGGCATAGAATGCTGACTTCAAAATCAGATGTGAGCCTAAATTTAGTTAAACTTTGGAGGAGAGTCATGAAGAAGAAACGGGTAGAGCGAATCTGTATTCGGGAGCAAAACATTTAAATACCTTATTTCCCAAATGCAGCTAGGTGTGGATGGCAATTAGCTACTATTTCCTCTCACATTCACCCTTGCCTTTATTTCAGCCTCGTAATGGCAGCTAGGCCATTAGGGGTTATTATTGCCCTTGACAGGAAGCAATCGCAATTAACGGTTTCATCAATTGCTCTTCAAGGGCGTTATAAAAGGAAACAACAGAAAGTACATTTTCCTAATTAGTTTAGAAAAAAATGTAAAGAAGAGAAATTACATTTTTCACAACAGATGGTTTCAGTAGTATAGTTAAGGAGCTATTTGTAAATGGCATGAACATACATCTCACAAGAGCATGTTAAATGTCTAAACCAAAGGTATGCAGTGTAACAGTTAGCCAACACAGAAGAAACGGATAGCTGAAACAGTGAACGACATTCAGAGATACATGATTTGTTGAAAGATTCAAATATTTACTTCTTTACAGAATGATCCTGCACACATTACTATGGCTGACCGGGGCTAAAATGCTAGTGTCGCTCCTCTAAAACGGGGTAACATTGGCTTATCCACAATTATCATATTTAATTTCCTTATAAGTCCCTAGTAAGGAGCACTACTTGTGCCCAGGGCCTGTAAATTAAATGGTATTAGTGGGTCAGCAGCACTGATTGTGCCACCCACTTATGTAACCCTTCAAACATGTCTCAGTCCTGTCATTGCAGAGACCATGTATGCAGTGTTAAAATGTTACCTCCTGCCAGGCGCAAACCTTTCTTTTCAGTACATATATGTACCCCCAAGGGTCTGCCCTGGCCAACCCAGAGGGCAGGAGGCAATGCATTTAAAATGCAGGACAAGTCCATTTAATTTGTACTTGTCCCAGTAGTGAAAAACTCATACATTCATTTTTTCATAACTGTCAGGCATACATCTTCCATAGGATACCATTGGAATTGCCTTGTTACATTTTGTAAGCTTAATTTTCAAATGGAAAGATATTACAGGTTCAAGTTTGGCATCTCTGTAATCCTATTTTAAAATCCTAATTCATGGTGAAGTTGGATTCTAAATAACAATGATCAAAATGTCACTTTTAGATAGTTGGCATTTACTTACCATAGCCATTTAGTGCCTACAGCCTGTCTACCATCACATCTCTGGGATGGGCAACAGCTGGGCTTTATGTATTTCACTTAGACAGCGACACACAATTGGATCTTAGGTGTGACCTGATGGGTCATCCTGACAGAGGGGAATGAGGAGTTGGGCACAACCTCAGTTACACCTGAATAGGTGTGTCCTGTCCACACACAAACTGCTGCATATCCCCCCATAGTGAGACTTGAGCCAGGACAGGAAGGGATCTGTACACTTGAAATGCATCTCTTTGAAGTCTGCCCACTTCAAAGGAACTGCTGGGTATAGGAACTGGGTCTCAGACACTACCACTTAAGTACCACTTAAGTACACTTCTGGACCTGTGGATATTCTGCCAGGAAGATAGATTATTGTGCTTCTGAAAGGACTGCAACTCTGCTGGATGCTGCTCTGCTGGATTCCTTCTTTTCTGTGATGACCTGCTGCCTACTGCCCTCTGGCCTCGGTGAGAAGGACTGGGCCTTCATCTCTGAAAACCAGAACCCAGGGTGATTCTAAGGGCTCCTGATCTGAAGCCTGAGCGACATAATAGACTTATAACAACCTTGCATCTGCACCTGGACTCTGCCATCCTTCAGTGTACCCTGCCAACAGCCACGGTCGGTAGTAGGAGTTTCCGCAGGGCGGTGACATCGGGAGGGGGAGGGGCAGGGTCGGGGTAGTAATGTATGGATTGCGGAGTTTAACAGGTAAGTAAACATATAAATAAATAAAACGAATTTCGTTGCGTGCACTGCATCACCAAATACACTGCAGTGTGCTCAACAAAATTCGTTTAATTTATTTATATGTTTACTTACCTGTTAAACTCCGTAATCCATACATTACTACCCCCCACCCTGCCCCTCCCCCTCCCCACGTCACCGCCCTGCAGGAACTCCTACTACCAACCATGGCTACTGCCAAATCGTGCCACTCCAGTCCCTGACCCTTAGAAGTGGGCCTAAAGTGTTTGCTCCAGTGGAACTACGCATCCCTTGCCAAATCAACGCATCATCACAGCTGTGTGGATCAGAACCGATGCATCACCACTACTGCATGTATTGGAATGGGCCCATCGCTGCTGCTACATGGATTAGAACCGAGCAGTGCTGCTGTTGCTTGGATTGGAACCGACACATCGCTGCTGCTGCATGGATGAAACCCAAAACATTGCTCTGACTGTGCATACTTATTGCCCCGGATCCCCACATTGCTCCCCAACCAGAATTAAAGGTACTTTTTTCAGCAGTCCTAACCTGGTCTCTGTAGTAGACCCTCGCTCCAATGCAGTTGGCCTGCACTTGTGACTTTGTCCTGGTCTGGTGTGACCAGATATCCTTTCTTTGAGCTTTGTGCTTTTTGGCGCTTTTATAACTTAAATCTTTGAAATCCCATATCTCTGTTTTTGCTGAGTGGATTTTTGTTGTTTTGGTCTTGTTTTATTTGTTAAAATACCCTTAATTTTTCTAACCTGCTGTGGGATTTTTTTATTGATTTTTATTTAAGAGTTTTATATAGCACTGGCAATAAGCAAGGGGATCAGAGCACTTTACATTGAAATGTGTTCAAACAGATCACTTGTATAATCATTACAGCTGAATTGAATCAAAACATATTGGAGTATAAACAAAAGTTAGGAAGAAAAATAACAGTGGAAGGGACTGGGACTTGTGTGTGGGGAATGTTCTGCTAGTTGATATGTTGGTTGAGGAGAAGATCCTTTAGCTACCTCTTGAAGCTCAGATAGGAGGGGTTCATCCTGATGTGTATTGTAATGGAATTCCAGATTTTAGGGGCATTCCCCAGAATGGAGAGTGTCAGGGTTTTTTGTTTGTGGGCTTTAGGCGGAACGAGAAGTAGAGTGTTTGAGCTTCTTAGTTTTCTTCTCTGGCCTGCCTTCTTAAGTTTAGAGGTGAGCTTGGCTGGTTTCCCAGTGTGGAGGGCTTTGTGTGTTAGACAAGCAGTTCTGAAGCTACTATGAGCTTTAATTGGGAGCCAATTAAGATCTATCAGTGCAGGGGTCATAGTTTTTGATTCCTGTGACCATTTTTGCTACTGAGTTGAGAGTGGATCTCAGGGGTGCAATATGGGCTTTTGTTTGTCGTGCCTGTGAGGGTGGCATTCCCATAGACTAATCTGGACAGCTCCAATGTTTGTGTGGGGGTTTCCTGATCATTTAGCGGTAGGTAGGACTTACTTTTATTCAGAAGTTTCAGGTTGTAGAAGGCATTCTTCACATTATTCTTTATATGATCTTTCATGATCAGTTTGGGGTCCAGTGCGATTCCTACAAATTTGATGGAATCAGCTGGGCTAGATTGCAATTTAGAGCATTTATGGAGTTTATCCTTTCTAGCATCTGGGAGGACTGCTCTGTCTTTGATATGAGAAGACTTTCTGTCTTATCTTGTTTGAGTTTAGGGTGGTGGCGGGACAGAAACTGTTGTACTTTTTTGAGGGTGGCATTTAGCTGGTGTATGTCCTCTAGTGAGAAGATAACTAAATAGAGCTGGGTTTCATCTGTGTATAGATGGAAGCGGATACTAGCATGGTTGAGAATAACTGCGAGGAGCTCCATGTAAATATTGAACAGTGCAGGTGAGAAGAGGGACACCCCAGGTAATAGCTGTTGTGTCAGAGGTCAGATTGCTTACTTTTATTTGTTGAGATCAGTTCTGTAAAAAAGATGTGAACCCGTGTAGGGCCACCTCATTTGTGCCAATCCTTTATTAGAGAGAATCCAGGAGAAACTTGTTGTTGACCGTGTCAAAGGCTGCCGAAAGGTCTTGAAGCATGACCAGGCAGCATCGGTCTACATCCAGGGATTTGTGCAGGTCATCTACTATGTTTAGAATAGTTGTTTCTGTGCTACATTCTCTTCTAAAGCCTGATTGAATAGGGTTCAGGAGATTGTTTTGCCTATGTATTGGTTTAGTTGAGAGATAACACATCTCTCTAGAATTTTGGCTAAGAAGGAGAGATTGGAGATGTGTCTGAAATTATTGATGTAGTTCGTGTCTGCTCCTGGTATTTGAAGCTGTGGCATGACTTGCCCAAGCCGAGGCTATCTGGCAACACTCTGGTCATCAAGGAGCTGTTTATAATTCCAGTCCAGGTGGCGTTTAGGGTGTGGTTGAATTCTTTTGCAAGGGAGGCTGGGAGAGGGTCCACCAGGAGTGAGGATGGTTTGAACGTAGCCAGTAGTGCAGAAATGTCTGCCTCTAAGAGTGGGCTGAATACCTTCCAACTTCTAGGAGTTGTGTGAGGCCATTAGATTTTATAGCACTTGTTGTCTTTAGGAGAGTTTGTTGACAGGGAGGCCAAAGAGAGGAAAGGGAGTTCAAAGTTTCTCATTGGTTGGCTAATTAAGAATTTCAAGGGAGAACTCAATCTTCACGATTTTATCATTGAAGAAGTTGGTGAAGTTGGCACACCATTCTTTTTGGGGTGGTGTGGAGGGTTGATGTTTGATGATATTACAGAGCTCTGTGGGCGGTATTGGCCTTATCTAGGCCATTGCAGAAGAAGGTTGCTTTTTCTTTCGTGATGTGCTTTTTGTAGTTTCTGCATTCTTCTCTGAATTTATCAAGGTGGGCTGTGGATGGATTTGTTCTCCATAGTGCTTCTCCTGCTCTAAACTGTCTTCCATCAGTGTTTAGGTATTTATTGAACCAGGCTCTCAAGGGTGTGTTTCCCACCCTTTTCAGTTTCATAGAAGCTACTTGGTTCAGTATGGACAGCATTGTTGGGTTGTAAAGGGCAGTGGGATTCTTTGTTGAAGGTTTTCTGATTAGGGGGAAGGAGTGATTCCGTTCTTCATTCGATGTCTGGAAGGGGAAATTGTCTAATGTTTCTCGCCCATTGAAGGGTTTTTTTTGTGTGCATGTTGGGTGGTAAAATCCTTTTTTGATATGGAACAGAATGATGTGGTGGTCTGAACAGCCAACATGGAGGATATTGCCAATAGTTAGTGTTTCTTCCCGGGCTATGATAGAATCCAGGGTTGAGCCTTTGTTGAGGATTTGACCTTTGCAGTGCTGGAAGAGGTCCTTACTGAGTAAGAGGTCATTTAAGTATTGGATAAGAGTATTGCTATTGTCATTCCAGTGAAGGTTTAGGTCCCCTAGGATGAGGTATTGGCACATTAAAGTGTGCAGTGTGTTATCAGATCTGCAGGTAGCTACCAAAGGAGAGTGCGCTGCCAGGAGGGTGGTAAATGAGGGGACAGATCATATTTGTATTGTGTTTCATCCTTGTGGTGGTGCTCAAATATTCAAATGAGCTGTAGTTGAAGTTGTCTGTTTTACCCACGTTGATGTTGTTTTTGTGAATATTGGTGCTGCCTTCGCCGTGGGGGTCCTTCCTGTCTTTATTGATGATTGAGTATCCCAGTGGGACTAGTGTGTCCATGAGTGGCTGTGTTGATTTATTTAGCTATGTGTCTGTGATAAATGTGATGGTGGACTACCAAAATATAGCATCCAAAATATAGACAGGACAGAATATCGACTCCAAAATATAAATAGGAAGGAATATCTAATTACCAAAATATAGTTAGTCAGAATATCGAATTTGGGGTAGGAAATATCGATTTCCATAATATCGAATTTAAAATATTGATTTCCATAATATAATTTTTTTGTGTGTTATGTTAGGTAGTATATGTGTTCAAGTTATGTATTAATATAGCAATGCATGTTTTATTGTTTTAAAGTAATGAATGTTATGTAATATAATTTTTGCGTAATTTAATTCCGTAGCGGGTTGTGGGTTTATAGGGGAATAGGGTGGGATGTAATTTAATTGTAGTAAATTAATTATTATTTTTTATTTATATGTATTGATAATTAATTGATTGGTAATTATTAATTGGTAATTCATTTTTATTAATTGGTTATTAATTTTATCAATTGGTAATTCATTTTTATTAATTGGTAATTCATTTTTATTAATTGATTAATTGATAATTATGTTAATTGTTTTATTTATTTGGAGCGGGTTGTGGGTTTATAGGGGAATAGGGTGGGAAGCAATTTAATTGTAATAATGTTAATATTTATTTTTAATTATATGTATTGGTAATTATTTGCTTGATAATTAATTAATAATTGGTAATACATTTTATTAATTCGTAATTAATTTTTTTAATTGGTAAATAATTTTTAATAATTGATTAATTGATAACTATGTTAATTGAATTATTTATTCTTTGGAGTGGGTCGTGGGTTTATAGAGGAATAGGGTGGGAATTAATTTAGTTGTAATTAAGTAAATATTTATTTTTATTGATATGTATTGATCATTAATTGATAATTAATTATGAATTAGTAATACATTTTTATTAATTGGTAATTAATTTCTTTAATTGGTAAATTATTTTTATTAATTGGTAATTATTTTTATTTAATTTTTATTGGTATTGATAATTAATGTAATCTTCTTTTAATATTAAATCATTACTTTCCCTACTGTTGCACTCTCAGGAGTGGGAATAGTAATTTTTACCCCTACACTATCCAATGTTTTCCCTACTGTTGCACTCACTGGAGTGGGAATAGTACATTTTTACCCTCCTGCTATCCAACGCTTTCCCTACTGTTGCATTCTCTGGAATTGGGAATAGTATTTTGTACCCTCCTGCTATCCAACGCTTTCCCTACTCTTGCACTCTTTAGAGTGGGAACAGTAATTTTTACCCCTATGCTGTCCAACGTTTTCCCTACTGTTGCACTCACTGGAGTGGGAATAGTAATTTTTACCCCTACGCTATCCAACGCTTTCCCTACTGTTGCACTCACTGGAGTGGGAATAGTAATTTTTACCCTCTCACTATCCAACGCTTTCCCTACTGTTGCACTCTTTGGAGTGCGAATTGTAATTTGTATCCCTTTGCTATCCAACATTTTTCCTACTGTTGCACTCTCTGGAGTGGAATTAGTAATTTTTACCCCTGCGCTATCCAATGCTTTCACTACTGTTGCACTCACTGGAGTGGGAATAGTATTTTTTACCCCTAAGCTATCTAACGCTTTCCCTACTGTTGCACTCTTTGGAGTGGGAATAGTAATTTTTACCCTCCTGCTATCCAACGCTTTTTCTACTGTTGCACTCTTTGGAGTGGGAATAGTAATTTTTACCCCTAAGCTATCCAACATTTTCCCTACTGTTGCGCTCACTGGAGTGGAAATAGAAATTGTTACCCCTACGCTATCCAACGCTTTCCCTAGTGTTGCACTCACTGGAGTGGGAATAGTAATTTTTACACTCTCACTAAGCAACAAAACCTCTACTTTTTTATATTACATTCATTATTTTTACATTGTAAGCTTTTTTACATTATTTTAAGTATGTTTTATTTAATTGTTTTTGATATTTAATTACTTTTATATTATTTTTAATACATGTAAAAAAATTGATATTTTAGTTAACTATATGTTAGCATTCTATATTTTGGATTCAATATTTTAGTAATTACCTGTTTGTAGATAGGGATTCTATATATTGGAAATTGCCAGTGCCTTATCCTGCCTAAGATTGTGGTTACTGCTTGACCAGGGCTCACACCCCAGTCAAACAGAAACCCAGTTTCTAACATTACAACTTTGGTTCCCATGTGCTAATTCTACCATTGGGGAAAGAGAAAACACTGTTTTCTTTCAGGAGGTTCTGAAGCTTGTAATTTTCATTGCTGGTGAAAGTATGTGCTGAACTCAGCTACTAAGTTAATTAGCAGCTCAGTCAAGGAACCTCAGTCATAGCTCAATTCATCTGCCTTCAGAAAGCAGCAAACGGGATAACAGTACCCAAGATTACTAACATAAAGGAGAGAAGGGCCACACACACAAACAAGCATGCACATACACAGACACACACAAAGACAGACACACACACACAACCAGTTCATAAACAAGCACATCATATTATTTAAATTATATTTATTTCAGCTATAGGGTGCCGCAAATTCCTTAAAATAAGTTGTTATCCTTGTACGTCAGGTGTGAGTGATACCAGCTTTCCCCCCAACAATCTTCACTTTTTTAGGGCAAGAAGAGACAGCCATGAAGTAATTTTTGACATGCCCAAGAGCACCAAGTAAATTGCTGGAAAACGTGAGATCTCAACATTGAATATGGTATGCAGAAGTTTGACTGCATTAAAAAATATATATATATTTCCTTGTTTCCAATTGAAAAGCCCCTAAATGTTCTTGTATTTTGAATGTTTTTAATGCACAACGTACACAGCAGTAAACATGAATTTCATGATGTAACACAGTTTAAAGATCACATTTGAATGCCCCATTGAAATGTTTCCTTCCGAACCCACAGTACATAACAATGTAACACTTGGAGAAAGAAGTGGAAGAGATCCTGAAACACTAAACATATTGTACTTGATTTAAAACAATGACTGGACTCGGATATTCACATAGAGCGATCAGATAAGTTCTCCCCAAAGTAACCTCGAGTTTGATAGCCTTCCAAGTTCTATGCTTAAACAAGCATTACGTGATCTGAAGTGCAAAAACTATTCAACAGTTACATGGATAAAACAGTAATGGGATTTTGCAGTATGGGTAAAGCTATCTCATAATTGTATACCAGTGTGGCGAAGTCTCTCAAATCAAGGCTGACTAAACATAAAGCCAAGAATAATCTAAAATCTTTCTTGCTTTGCCAAACTGTAGCTCTTGGTTCAAAGGTGTAAGACTGGTGAAAATATTCAAAAAAGAAAACTAATTCCTCAGATCAGTTGTCATTCACAATGGCTTATTTTGAGAGTAGAAAGTGCTCAACGACATTACTGTTACAAAGAGAGTAAAAACAAATACAATGTCCTGAACTGGGCTAAAGAGGATGCTAAAAATCACCATTTAAGGTTCTGCTGAGATATGTTTTAACCCGGCAGCTTTTGTTTGAGATCTTGTGTACGAGGCAATAGTTTACATTGAATAGTTGAAACTGAACAAGACACATAGAGAAGATCACTACTCACAGCTGTTTCTGAATTTTTAGCTTGGATTCCAGATCAGTACTCTTCTAACAACCAGAAGAGAGACTGTGTTACAAAAAATAGCAAACGTTGGAAAAGACAAAGGGTCTGGTCTTGGCTGACATCCTTTGGCTTTGTTAATGCCTGTTTTATTCTGTCATGGTTTTTGCTACATTTTATGTTGAGGAAGAAGAGGGCCCTTGCCAATCTAAAAAAACACATGGACTGAAAGCACATTTTGGGGGGTCTCAAAAAGCATGTTTTGTCATTGTAGTCCCTGAACTAAGGGCCGAATGCTTTCATTCACAGTGAAGTTAGCCTATGACTGAAATAGGCTGATCCACTGTTCCTTGCTGTATGAGGTACTGGGTTGAAGAAAAATGTGAATGACATATTAACAGGCCAGTGGATAAGGAGCAATAACGAAGACATATGGGTCATATACTGTCCCACATCAGTTCTGCTGAAGTTTTACCTTCTCAAGTTTTGTGCCAAGAGTCCCATTCACATTGTAGAGTGTTGCAGGGGACAAGGAGAGCATCACGGGTGGTGGTCAACATGGGACGAGGTGCAGGCTGGTCAGAATGGATGGGCAGGCTGGTGCTTTGCATTGGCAGTCCTTCATGAGTAAATTATGCTAGCTGTGTGAAGAGATGGGCTGGTGGTAGCCTGCGCTAAATTTTGATACAAGCGGTTTGGTTTTGGTGTGAACAGGCCAGTTTGCAATCAAAAAGAGCTCAAAAGCTTTATTTCCAGAGCTTGTGAGCCACCTAAGGGTCCCGGACCTTAGCGGTACCACTTGGGGGTCACCAACTCACTGAAGATGGGTCGAGGAGCTGTTGTTGAGCCTTTTATTTCCCTGAGACTCAGATCAGGAGCCCAGCAGACTAGCCCTCTGAGTCAAACTGGGGTCCTGGCTTCAAGATGAAGTTGAAGGTCCAGTTCTTCTTCCCTAGACAAGAGGGCAGAAGGCGGCAGGTCAGCGTGGCAGGGCAGTAGTTCCTTTAGAGCAGCAGTCCAGCAGAGTGGCAGTCCTTTTAGCATTACATCAATCCTTCTTAATTCAGAGTATCCACATGTCCAGAAGTGTACTGAAGAGATGCTGTCTGAGGTCCTTAGTGTATACGCAATTGTGCTTTTGAAGTGGGGAGAAGCTTCTAGAGGCATGCCTTTGAAGTGAAGCTTCCCTACCTTCCTGGGCTTAGCTCCAGACTCACTACAGGGGGTACGCAAGTGTTTGTGTGTAGAGAGGGTACATCCTATTCGGGTACAAGTGAGGCTGGATCCAGCTCCTCCTCCCATCCTGCCTGTGATGGCCCATCCATCCACACCCAACCTTCCATTGATTGTGTGTGGGTGACTAGGAGTAATACACAAAGCCCAACTGCCAACTACACCCAGTTATGTGATCAGAGACAGGGTGTGGGAACTAAATGGCTGAGGCAAGAAAAAACTTTCTAAAAATTGCATTTTCAGAACTGTTATCTAAAATCCAATTTCACCATCAATTAAGATTTTAAATTAGTGTTCCAGAGACACCAAGCATGAACTAATTATCTTGTCCCATTTGAAAATTACACTTATAATATGTAATAAGGCAACTCCAATGTTAGTCTATGGGAGATATAGGCCTTGCAGTAGTGAAACAAGTTTTAAGACTTTTTCACTTCTAGGACATGTAAATCTTTCAAGTACATTCCAACTTTTTTAATACACTGCCCCCTGCCATTGGACTATCCACGGTCTACCTCAGGGTTGATTTATATCTCTTAAAAAGGAAGGTTTGGGGCCGGCAAAAGATTTCTTTTCCCAGGTTGACATGGCAGGTTAAAACTGCACACACAGGCTCTACAATGGCAGGCCATAGACATGTTTAAAAGGGCTACATAAGTGAGTGGCACAATCAGTAATTTAGTCCCACTAGTAGCATTTAAGTTACAGGCCCTAGGCACATATAGCTTGCTTTACTAGGGAGCTGATTTATATATATATGCCCTGCTGGTGATTTCCTTCATGGTCTGTTGCGGGGGGCACCTCCTATAGTCACACACTTGTCAAGGAGTAGTGCTCTCTTGGATCCTACCTGTTCACTTACCAACAGCCAACTACCAGTCATATAGATATCTAAATCAGATGTTTAACCTCAGAGAGGTGGGTCCTCTCTATGTTTACTCACTCCCCTTTTACCTTCTCTATTTGATAGGATACGTGGTCAGTTATTAACCCTGATGAATGTCAAAGACCTGTTAGGCCATTAGGAGAGGGCAGAAACATGTTGGTTGAGTGTTGAGCTGTGACCTGGTGTCATCATCGGTAGCAGACAGGGTGGCTGAGTGAGTCTGTGTATCATTACCATCAGTAGAGGCAACAGGAGCACTTAGAGCAGTATCGGTGTTAGTGTCGGTAACAGTGTCAGTGTCAATAATATTATGGTCCCCCCCCTGTTAAGTTAGCTTTGCCTTTCGGTTGAGTTAAAGAGTCAATAGTAGCAAGACTTGGTATGCAATTGTTAGGTGCCACATTAGGGATCAGGTTAGAGTTCACATTCAAATTTTGCGTGCGGGGAAGCGTCTTACCAGCATTCAGGCCAGATTTCTCCTGTTTGCTCCCTTTCTTGCCGCCGTCTGGAATTAAATCAGCTGCCGCTACTACTACTGCCACTGTCGCCGCTGTTGCTACTTCGGGTTCCACAGTGTTTACTCCTGTCTGCTTTGTGGTTCTTGTGCTCCTTACAGGGTTCTTAGGCGCCATCATGGGCAGAGTTGTTGCGACAGTTGTTGTAGGGCAAGACCAGTCAAAACCTATCTTCCAATGAGCCATAAAGCTTAGCTGGGTAAGTACCATCCACCCCTGTGAGGTCTTCACGGTCAGCCGCGGGAGATTAATTGTCCGGAAAATCTCTCTGACCCGGTACTCGAGGGATCGCAGTCGTAGCATCCGCCACAGGTGCTGCTCCCGCTCCGCTTGTTCCACAAAGCAATTTCCTCACCAGGCGTCTCGCAGGCAAACCGTTTCCTTGGTCACGCTGAGCCTCCGCCGCTCAGTTTCGTGTGTTTGCCGCTGCTCCAAATCCAATGTGCCGTGAATGCCGTGAATGCGGTCCGCTCCAGCGCTCCGCTCCGGTGCTCAGAGATTGCAGGTTTCACCTCCCTCCGCTTCTGCCTTGCTCCGCCTCCATCTCCTCGCTCCGCGGCTCCCTGCTCCCAGCGCGGCTCCAGCACCGGCTCCGCTAAGAAGTTGCTGTGTAACCAGTACGCTAGCGGGTAAGTCGTTTACTCCCGAGCTCCCCAGTGTCTCCTCTGCTCAGCCCCGGCCTCGACCGCAGGGTACAAAAGTCGAGAAGAGTCAGCTAGCGGCCATAGCACTGCCGGACCTCCGCAGCTACTCTCTGCTCTGGCGGCATCAGTCCGCCATCTTGCCTCCCGTACCCGCCATCTTTAAAAGATATAAATTCTTCAACGCCGTCATCTAGCCTTTCTACCTTCCTACCAATAGAGGTCATAGAAGATACATCGGATTGTGCCCTAACTGAAGGTGAAAAATCGATAGTAGCGGTTGACCAACTACAAGGGAATGGATTGGAGGCAACAGGGGCGGCAAAGCAAGATGATCAGATTAAACCGGCTGAGCAATTAGATGGGTCGGACACGGATGAGAATTATAGTGATTGTCCAGATCAGGGTAACTCCACGCCATCGCACTCAGCCAAAGGAAACGCCAGCGGTATAAGGAAAGGGAAGGGAAAAGTGAAAAATAAACTTAAAAAAATGACGAGCAAACCAAATCTAACAACGGTGAAAATGATTGCCAAAAACAGTCCTATAAGGAAATGGGTACAGGCAAAAGGAGGTGTTAAAACAATGGCCTTGACATTGTCCGGGAACAGCCCGATTGAAACAGGCACTACACCAAGGGGGACAATCTCGGTAGGGACAGCGGCAGTGGATACACTGGAGGATGCTGTTACTGGATCCGATGCACCTAAAGAAGCGACAGGAATGGCAGGAGGTCCTCCTCTGACCTCTGACACACATATGGGGGGCTCAGGGGCAACAGGGGCAACCCCTCTATTAACATCAATATTAACACCATCTCTGACTACCCCTGTGCAAGTCGCACTACCTGCTTTTTCATCCTCATCTTCATGCTCATCCCTAATGGTGGAAGCAGTAAAGGGCAATATGTCAAACCATATAAGGCCTGATCATACCGATAATACTCTCACTCAAAGTGTTACACTTGAGGACTGGACTTTGCCGGGGGGAAGTCTCTTCATCTTTTCAGATGATTTTGCAGTTGCTTAATGAGCAAAAACAAGAAGCTCAATATCACTATCAACAGATGTGAGAAGATAGCAGCAAAACTCAGTCTTCTCTTCTCGAGATTTCTAGCAAACTTGGGACTGTGTCTCAGGATATGGAAGAACTACAGCAGAGGGTTGTATCAACAGAGGAAAAAGGAGCTCATTCTGAAACAGTCTTGAATAGACATGAGACTCAACTCTCTCATATGCAGATCAAACTTGAAGACTTAGAAAATAGACAGCGGAGGCAGAACCTCTAAGTTTTTGGCGTAGGAGAGGGAGCAGAAGGGGCGGACGCTAGAGCCTACATAGTGCATTTATTTCAGAAGGCGTTTCCTGAACTCTCAGACTGGGACTGGGACTCGCAAGTATAACGGGCCCACCGACTCCCATTTGTTCAAAGGAACAAAAATAATCAATACTCACAACCTATTCTGATCTATATCGGTAACTTTTTACTACGACAAGCGATCTCTTTAAAGGCAAGACCAAATACTCCAGTGACCACGGACTCAATTACTTTTTTTGTTAGATCTGATTTAAGTAAGCTAACTATGGATCGGCGCTGGCAGTTACGACAATTTATCGACCCGATAAAAGAATTGGGCGGTCAGGCATTTCTGCAAGAACCGGCTAAACTAAAGGTTCTAAAGAATGGTCGAACATATTATTTTTCTGAAGAAAAAGAGGTGGAGCACATTGTAGGCAAATGGAAATTGGAGAAAAGTGGACATGGACCTAAACATTGATATTGATACTGTAGCTGAAACTGCATAGTCCACTGCCACTGAAGTTGTTGGTTATATCGCGATGAATTATTGAATCACTGAACTTTTTGAATTCACCTATTTGTCTTCTTACTTAATTTGCAGCTTAGGTTGATTCAATATTGCTTATGCTTTTTTTTCTTTCTTTTTTTTTCTCTCCTTAATGACTGCGGGATAGTACAGGTTACTTAGCTTGGTCATAGTACCAGATCCTCTGAGCTACGACTCTGCGCATGCTGCCATTACAACGGCAGCAAGGAGAAAGGGGGGGCCTGCAGGAAGAAACAGAAGGGGAGGGGGTGGGGTTACTAAGGGGTGGTGGGGGGTTGTCGCTCAGGGGGAAAAAAGCATCTCGAGGGCAAGTAAACTGATAAAAGTATGGTTCTGGAAGATAAGCATAGATGATATTTTTGGGTACATTTGGTATATTACAAATTCAGGTGAGATAAGTGAAGGGGGTAGTAAAGGGGAAACACTAGAATACTTCGTAATCAAGGATAGTAAAATATATTATTTTAAATGTTTCAATTAAAATATTTAAGGTGGAACGTATCTGGTTTAAATAGTAAAATTAAATGGAACCTTGTGTTCGAAGAGCTCAAAATGTATAACCCTCAAATTATAGTACTAACTGAGACTCACATAGCATACAAAGACAGGAAACTACTTGAACAGCTTGGCTATGTGGTCCTAGTATCTACGAACTTTAATGCTTCTATCCGGGGCGTTGCAATTCTAAGACATAAACAACTTAGAGTAGAGGTAAATAAGTCACTGACTGATAAAGCTGGGAGATGGGCATTGGCACAAGTAATAATTGAAGGCTTTAAATACACTATTTGTGGCGTTTACGCTTCTAATGTGGACGAACCCCGGATTATTGATCAAATTAATTTGGAACTGTTTGGGTGGGAAGGGGAACTCATTATGCTCGGAGACTTTAACTGCATTATGGACTATAACCTAGGATGCGGAAGACTAGGGCTGCAATTTTAGATCTAGAAGCAACTCATCTAATCAAGGATGCGTGGAGATATCTATACCCCAATGTAGCAGGCTACACGTAGTACTCTGCCGCACACAAGCTATGCTCACGCATAGATATGGTTTGGGTCTCCGATTTTATCCTTGAAAATGGCACTATGGCAATCTGTCCTAGAGTCACTTCCGATCATAACCCTATTATGCTGACATTTGAGATAACAACGGAAAGACAAGCTCCCCGTGTGTTCTTTTTATCTAGATATCTGTTTTCAGATACCATCTTTTTAGGCCAATTAAAAGAACATATAAAGGAGTTTGTAGAATTCAATATCCACTCTGCAGCACCAAGGATAGTATGGGATACATGTAAAGCCAGCATCCGTGGGTTTTCCCAGCAGTATATATGGCAACAAAATAAGGAACGTTGGAATCAAGATAAGAAAATGACAACGGATATACTTAATATGGAAAATTTATTCTCTGAAGCGCTTATAAAAGGAGATGACGAGAAGGCATTACGTCTTAAACTAGTTGATCTAAAATCAGCTTTAAAAAAGGTTCTTAGGGAAAAAAAGCATAATTAAAATCAAGAAATACCAAGTAAGCCAATATGAAGGTGGGGAACAGATAGGGAAAATATTAGCATATAGAGTGGCCGAGAATCGAGCACAGGCGGCCGTTAAAGAAATTAAGGGGGCCAATAATCAAATCTTTCAAGACACAAAGGCTATTTTAAACCAATTTGCACAATACTACCAGGAGCTATATACTCCGGAGAACGAGGTGGATAATGACAAAATTACGAACTATCTAAACTTAAATAAAGTCTTACCTATTGACCCGGAGCAATCTGATCAATTAGTTGGGGACATTACACCGACAGAAATTAGAACAGCCATTTACTCTCTGGCATCAGGGAAAGCCACATGGGAAGACTTGATTCCTATAGAGCTATTTAAAATATGCGCGGAGGAATTAATACCACTTCTGTCTATAGGGATTCAGGCTATTGGGAAAGGGGAGCAAGCACCCAGGTCATGGAACTTAACACAAATAATTTTTTTCCTAAAAAAAGGCAAACCAGCTGTTGAAAGAGGGTCCTATAGACCTATATTCCTCATAAATAGCGACACTAAAATATTCGCAAAAATACTGTCTACTAGTCTAGCACCATTAATGGCACAAATGGTATCACCTCAACAACACGGCTTCATCCCTAAAAGGGACACAACGGCTCATATTAATATGGCTATCATGGCTTTCGATGTGGCGCAGATTAAGTCAACCTCACTCGGTATGATATTATTAGATGCAGAAAAGGCATTTGGCCGAGTGGGGTGGGACTTTCTATGGGCCACCTTACTTGCTTTTGGTATAAAGGGTCAATTCTTGAACTGGATTCAGGCACTGTATGATAAACCCACTGGTAAAGTTTGTTATATGGGCAAATGCTCTTCTACCTTTCCGATTGAACGGGGACCAGACAAGGGTGTCCTCTATCCCCTTTACTATTTGCCCTTATAATGGAACCATTTTTGATCGCACTACAAGGTAGGGATCAGATTTCCCCTTTTGTTAATGGAGCAGACTTACTCAAAATAACTGTATACGGGGACGATATAGCGATATACTCCAATGATGTCGAAGAAGCGTTAAAGGGTATTATAATAGAAGCTGGGGATTTCGGCTCAGTATCTGGATATAGATTAAATAGTACTAAGACTCAAATTGTTATGAACTATAGACCATCAAATCCACTACAAGGGGTATGTGATCTGGCTACATACCTGGGGGTAAAGATTTCATCAGATGTTAATTTAATATTGGCCTTAAACTACGAGCCTCTATTAAAGGAAACAGGTATATTATTCAAGAAATGGCATAAACTACCATTAAGTATTATAGGCCCAATTAATTTAGTAAAAATGAAAATACTACCTAAGTATCTATATCTTTTTCGCTCAATTCCTTTACGTATAAATAATTCTTATTTTAATAGATTGGACGGAATTATTAGCAGTTTTATCTGGGGGTATAAGAAAGCCCGCCGCGCTGTCTCATTCCTTAAACTTCTATTAATCCAAGGAGGACTAGGCCTACCGGATATAAAAGCTTACTATTTGGCTGCTTTCTTGACCCGCTTCCAAAGCCTAATAATCCCAGATAAAAGTATGTATTTCCACAAATTTGTGTTAGGTGAGGATGTAAATATGTTCCTCTACAAAATAAACGACCCCAATTACTTTAAACGCGTTAAATTTAAGACTATACGAGATCTGGTTAACATTTGGCGTTCCATTTTGGTTAAATGCCAGACTTCTAACTTTCATCATAAAACCCCACTGTGGATTAACCCGGGCTTACCTGAAATATTCCATGATCTATGGGCCCTTAGGTGGTCAGAAGTGGGTATTAAAAGCTTGGGAGATCTGTTTGATCACAACGGATTTTGCTCTTTTGAACAGCTAAAAGCTTGCTATAACATATCGGAGGAAGCCTGTTTTAAATATTTTCAAATAAGAGACTATCTGGTACGGAAACTAGGACTATTGAAAATTCAGGATTCAGATTTGTGGGACTGTATATATAAAGAAAATGATAAAGCATGGATTAGTTTAGGCTATAAAATCTTTATTTGCCATAGAAATGATGACTCTGTAAAACTTGCTGAAAAATGTACTAGGAAACTGGGAATTGCTGTGGCTCCTAACCTAATTACTTCTTCACTAAACAGCCTCCACGATCTATACACTCCTCCAATTTAAAACTACAATTATTCAAAACTATATGTCAATTATATTACACACCAGATAGGATTCTTAGATGGGCAAACAATAATAATTTTAACGAGCGCACAAAATGCCCAAAGTGCAATACCAGTGCAGCGGACATAACTCACATGTTTTTTTCCTGCCCACAATTAGGTGAATATTGGAATGATGTGACTGAAGTTATATCTACGAAATTAGCTTGCTCTATTGATTTGACACCTGTAGACGTGCTTGTCGGTTATTCTGGGGGTGATAAAACTAACATTGACTTACTTAATATCGTACTCGCATGCGCGAGATTAGTAATAGCAAGGGCTTGGATACAACACAACCCGCCGACAGTTATGGAATGGTGGAACCTAGCTAAGGAAATTTATCATATGGAATCTGCTTTAGCTACAACACGGGTATTCAGGCTAAGTTGAAAGTGGAAAGGATTTGGGGATTGATAATGTCATGATACTTCCCTTTTTCTTTGTTTCTCTTTATGCCTTTTGTTATTGTTATGCCTTCTTCTTGGAGATATGTTTTACTTTGCGGAAAAACTGATTATGATTGCTTTGCTTTCTCCTTTGATGGAATTAGTGAATTTATTATGTTTTCTCTGATCAAATGATTATGTACTTGTCCCATGAGATGCAAATAAAAATCTTTAAAAAAAAAAAGGAAACATGTTGGTTGAAACCAGGGGTAGGCAAGGATCATAATATCCGTCTCTATTCCCCACCATTACCTCATGGTAATCCTTCTATAGCTACCCAGATACCACAGTAATAAAAGGATATTTTGTGGTATACCCTGAGGTACTTTTAGTTAGTAACTGGACTCTTGCTATCAAGAAAAAGTTAAGAATATCTAATAACTCCCTCCGGATAGCACAACCCGAGTTATAGATCGCCCTGGTGGCACTATCCTACCAGGGTGGGATGTGGTGGCCTATAATGAAGCATGTCACATTACATGAGTGAGCCCACCTTGTCCAATTCTTGGAATTGCCATTCTTAGTAGGAGACAAATATAATGTTTCTTTACATAAAAAAACTATCGACTCATATACCTTGGCTTCTAGCATTTCCCTATAGAAGCTTCCAATATAAAGCCACCACACCATTCTTGTGTTACAAAGAAAAGAATTTCACAGTTTATACCCTTCATACTGCTAGAAAGAAATCTTGAGAAACAAGAGAGTGATAGCAGTACAAAATTAAAACGACATGAAGATTGTAGATAAAATTATCAGGGGGAGTCTTTGACCTACTAAGAAAGAATGAAGGAAAGCAAATAGGAAACAGTGTAAAGAAATATTAATTTCATGAATTCTTTACTGAACTGGAGTCACAGAGAAATGTGAGCACAGATAATATGTTCACGAATGTTTAAAGAGTCATTGTGTATGTCCTCATGCAGAAGAATTAAAATAAAACTAAGGGATTTAAAAGAAAAAGATTTACTTACGAATGCTTAAGTGTTGGCACACAAATTAAAAAAGTAGGGAAACTAATAGAGTCAAAGGGAACAATGATATACTTACTGAAAGAAGTACATTTGTAGATAGTGATACTCACATCTCATATCTTAAGATCCCAAGTAGATATGTTTACGGATACAAAAACCAAGGTGCATGAGTATTCTGTGAAAGGTCAGTACCTAATTGAGCACAAGTGAACTTCTACAGTGACAAATGAATAAATAAATAAATACATCCATAATCCCCACATAATACGAATCAAGAATCCCAAATAACGTGTTCTAGAGACACAGCAAAAACAAAATGGCAAGATTTTGGGAATCCAGGGATCGCTTAAAGAGCAACAGATGGTATTAAACGAAGTAGTACAGTTACTGTCTAAAATGTATAAGCAATGCAGGCGACCATTACAGGTTTTGAGATATGGTTCTTATTGACCACGTATTGAGAGTAGGTAGTACTGAATTTGTAACAAAAAGAAAGAGTGCAGGAGATCAAATGTTTCCTCTGTGGCCCTTGGGAGATTTGCCAGGTTTAATGTTTGATGAATATCACAAATGCTTATTTTTAATCCATCTTTTTTACCTTTTGTATCATTTTGCATTTCCTGTCACAGTCTAATGAGGAAGAAGAGCAAGCCCAGGCAGGTCCCCAGAAAGGAATGCTGGCGCCCAACACCTCCATAAATTTGACACTGGGGTTGTGTTACATCAGTGTATTAACAGAACGTGTTCCTATTATTTTTGCTAGTGACTTGTCGTAGTGGGTGGTGTGAAAGGGGAATTTATGCAGCAAAACTGATAGAATCCATTGCAATCGTTCACATTTCTTACGATAACGATAAAACAACAAACGACCAGATTCAAAAAGCAATAATGTGTCTTTTTATGGTTTTTCTCAACAAAATCCCATTGCCGAAATGTATATATGTGCGCGTTTCTTTTCTGTATGTAGGGTTGTCCATAAGAAATATTCCTGGCACGAGGACTTTAAGTCAAGCAAACATGTTTTGAGGCAAATTGTAAGTGTCCTTATCCAAATGTAGTCACATTGTTCATAAACGCAGATTGACCATTTAAAAGCAAGAGACAGCAACAGCCTGGATTTCTTTAGAAAAAAAGCTTTTAAATGAATATGCGTTGACATGGTCGACCGAAGGCGCCTGGTTTCTGTAATGGCGTTCGTCTATTTCAGTAGCATGTTTTTCTGTTCGGCCTGCTTCGCTAATGATGGCAAAACGCCTTCCCGGGAGAACAGAACATTAGGACTTTTAGCCTCACCACAAATGCTCCGCGAAACACCATTTAATTCTGATTAAATGACAGGACACAGTTTTCCTCGCAGTTTTCATTTAAAGGAGGTCCGCAAGCCTCGGCCTGAACAATACTCTCAATGGAAGGTTTTTAATACATCATCGCAAACGCATCCCTAAAGGCCATATCGGCCCACTTAATCTAGTACGACGCCTGCCTAGCTCTCATTAATAAACAGGGCACATCTGGCGCGACCATATTCCCTAAAACTAAGGGGCAGATTTACAAGCCCCTTGTGCCGCTTTTACGCCGCCGTTGCATCACTTTTGTGACGCAGCGGCAGCGCAAAAGATGCGCCATGGTGCGAGGTATTTACATCGTGACGCATCTCTCGGATGCGTCACGTTGTAAAGCCCTGTGCCAGAAGAGGAGTACCACCGCAGGGGGAGGTGTTCAGGTGCAGGAACGCTCCCAAAAGTGGCTGAGTGAAATCTAGAAGATTTCACTCAGTCACTTTTGGCCCATGCTACGTCAAAACCCTGCGCCTGCTTGAAGCAGGCGTAAGGATTGACGCAGCATTGTGCACATAGAGCCCCGCGGCACAGATGCGTGACGCATCTGTTCCGTTTTTGCCCCATGGTGCGCCGCATTGTAAATGCGGCGCATCAAGGGTGGCGGAGCTGCGGCGCACAATTACTGGCGCATCCCTGCCGATATGCAGGGATGCTCCAGTAATTGTGAATCTGCCCCTTAATGTTTCCAGAAGATGATGTTCGATGCTTTTAGTAGCATGTATTGAGATTAAGGTGCTCAGTTAACCATTTATGTCGGGCGACCAGAATTTTAAAGCTAAAAACTGGGACATCTCCAACAAATAGAAGGATTACAATTTTACTTGAACCCAGCGCACAGAATGACAGTGCTCCTTAGCAGAAAATTACAGAAGAGGCAGTAAGAACATACAGGAAAATGCCATCTATAAAGCCAGTAGCATGCCTGTTAATTAAATTGCTTTGTTATAACAGCTTCTAACTATGCATGCTTTGCAAAACATAAAAAGATGCCTCCCACCGTTTCAGACGACCCTCTCTAAAAACCGGGGACATAAACCTTATTTCCTGAAATCTGCCAGGACTGCTGGCGAAAAAACGTGACTGTCCAGGCTAATCCGGGACGTCTGGCCACCCTACATTCATGGAAATGGTGGTTTCATGTTCTGTTGCCTTAAAATCTGATACATCGAATTGTCCATCGACGTCCATTAAAAAACATACAAAATCCTGTGCGAGCTTTGTCACGCATTGGAAACTGGAGCAATTTGTGCAAACAATGCTATCTCCTCTTTTTAGGAGAAATGAAACAACTAGCGCCCCTAATGAGGAAAGTCTAGGAATTTCTGGGCCATATTTAAGAGTTTTAAGGCGCAGGGCAGCGTAGAAAGTCACCTTGCTGAGCTGCGTGACAGGGAAAGAGCAGGAATGTGCCGTATTTATTCAATACGGCGTATTCCTATCCCTTTGCCTTGCTCTGGTGCCGTTTTGGCAACTTAGTGCCAAAGCAGGCACACTTGCACCATGGTGCAAGTGTCCCTGTGTGGTAGGCAGGATTGTTTTTGTGCTCGAAGGGCGCATTCCTGCACTAAAACCATCCTGAGCGGCTTTTTCCTCTTTCTAGAGCAGCCACATACAATGATTCCCAATTGAATTTTTCTATTGTAATTCAATTTCATTAATCCGTTTAGATACTAAAACTAGCTAGACCAGAACAAGACAATTAGAGGCCCATTAGGATGGCGGGCGGATTGCTCCCGCCAGGCTGGCGGTAGCCACCGCCGTCCTGGCGGGGGCAATCCGCTCGCCATCCACACCTAAATTCCCCCCCACCATATTAGTATGTCGGGGGGGACTGCGGCGGACAGAAAGACCGTCCGCCGCTTTTCTGCCCCGGTCGCCTTGCGGCCGGGGCAGAAAAGGATTAATATGATGGCGGTGTCTATTAGACACCGCCAGCCATATTAGCATTGCTCAGAACAGATGCCTTTTCGTGGCGGCATCAGGTATGCAGTCTTCACTTCGGGGGCCCCCTGTGGGCCCCCAGAGTGAAGGATAGGTGGGAGGTGCACACGAGGGGTACTTGTGGTACCCCCCTGCATTTACATTAACAAAGCGGCAGGCACCGCGAGGTGCCTGCCGCTTTGTTAATGTAAATGCAAATGTGCCTTTTTAGTATTGTGGTGGGTTACCAATGCAGGATGCGGCCGCCACTGTGGCGAGCGCATCCTAATACCCCCCACGGGACCCCCGCCCTTATGGCGGGCGGTCCCGAATTCCGATAGGATGGCGGGCGGACTAAGTCCGCCCGTCATCCTAATGGGGCCCTTAGTGTCAATAAATTATTTCACAACTTGAACTATGTGATATAGAAAATTTTAAATACATTTTTATGAAAAAGAATATTGCGTTTAATGATTGGATTAGAAAAAGAGTAACAATTCTAAATACAGAACACTATAAATAGCAGCAAAAAGATGAAGAAAGTGCAAGTGCTCAAGCATAACAACGAATTCAAAAAACCTCAAGAAGTTCTGATTATAATTATAGCAAGGAGTAGATTCGGCCCAAAATATTCATTGTTCAATTTGCATATGTGCATTGCGTGCGTTGGAATTCCTAACAACATACAAAGTGTTGAAAACGCAAAAGCGGAATTACAGCACCAATTTTATAACCCCTTTATGATACCACCATAATTTGGTCAGTGCAAGAAATGTTGTAGCATTGAATACCCCAATAATTTCAGCTATAAAGTAAAAGAAATAAAAAAAAGTTCTACTTAAAAAAAGTATTGGGTTTTTGTCCACAGGGAGCCCTATGTTACCAACTACATCTACATGGAGCAACATAATCCTTCTCTAAGATATATTCAAGAATTGTTTAAAAAAAAAAAAACTTTCAAACAAACTGGCCCAGAAGGTCTGGCCAGAAGAAAATTTCGAGCCTTCTCAGCAGTGGCAATGTTATATTTTAAGAACAGCGGCTTCAAAAAACGACGCCATGAGGGATGTAGGGGGGGCAGACAAATAAAACATGATTTAGATCCTGCACACAGCTTCCACATAAGTGACAGAGTCTATCTTGTCTAGGGACATTTCCACACCCCTGTTATTATTCGTAAGGGAAGCAAATTTAATCTTAACAGCAAGATAGTTCTGCTCACTCAATGAGGATGATTCCATACGACATAAGGTTGGGCTGTTTATAAATACTACTCCCCACTATAATATCACTATTGGAATACGCTGAAAATAATGTGCTATCTCTTTTGTGAGAGACTTCATAAATATTTTTTTTAATTCATGGATTCCCCCTTGAGTAGACAAAAACACCCTGGAGCAGAAGTGGTAGCAGGCCCCGAATCTTCATCGAATAATAACGAGGACCGCTATGCAATAACCAAAACACAGATCATGACACAAATAGCCAAGGGGAGGCTAGAAAGAGCTCCCGGCCTGAACAGAATTCCGCCAATACTGTACAAGCATGACACAGAATACGGGAGCAAAGCACTAGCCCCAGTCTTTAAGCATATACAGAGGACACAAATAATCCCAGAGTCATGGAAAGAATCAACGATTAGCTCAATTTTCAATCAGAAGGATAGGAGTGTTCCAAACAACTACCGACTTGTTGCCTTAATTGACATAGAAGCTAAGTATTGTGCAGGAATAAACCTGGAAGAATTAATATAATGGGCCTCAGCAAATTCAATCATCTCTATACACCAAACAAGGGGGCATATTACCAAGCAATAGCGATAATTATCGCTATTGCTTGGTTACCGTGAAAAAATTATCGCCGAGCTGCGGCAATTTTTATCACAGATAAACCTTGGTATTACCAAGGTTTATCGCAAATGCGATAAAAATCGACTGCAATGCATGAATATCGCTGAAAAGTCAGCGATATTCATGCATTGGCGAGCTAATGCTCTTAGCCATGTTATCTACCTCCCATTGGATAACATGGCTAAGAACTGCTCAGGGCAGGTGTTAGCTTTTGGAGATATTCGCGCTTAGCGCGAATATCTCCAAAAGTTGGTAATAGGTATGTTAGCGACTGTTTCCAGTCGCTAACATATTGGCACGCCCACTTTGCATGTCATTAGTGATAATTATCACTGACATGCAAAGTGGGGCCCAAGATGGTCGCTATCTCCTACTAGCTGTCGCTAACTGGTGTTAGCGACAGCTAGGTAATAGGGACATAATTTTATTTCCGCTTTCTTGGCTTTTAAAGCCAAAAAAGCGGAGATGAACCCCCTTGATAATATGCCCCAAGGTTTTGTCGAGGACAAAGAACCACTACGAATACCAAGGCACTAGCTCTTTCGACAGATGTGCCTAAAGTAGCAAAGTACTCCATATTTCTATGGCAGAAATGGGAAGAATGGGGGAAACCGAATCCTGTTTTAAACCAGCTGATACTGCTACACACTTACACCTGGGTCCGGACAAAACTAGGAGCAGGGACGCATCTCTCAAGGCGAATTACCAACTCCAAAGGGTTAAAGCAGGGGTGCATTTAGCACCCCTGCTCTTTAATCGTTTCCTGGCTGACCTCCCCGGGGAATTGGACAAGAGTACACTGCATTTCCCGAAACTGGGGAACACATTGCTGTCCAACCTGTTATACGTAGATGACCTGGTGATATTAAGTTGGACACCTATGGGCCTAAAACATCTTTTAAAAAACAATATTAGCTTCTCGAAATGCAATGCCCTAGATATAAATCTACAGAAAACAAAAATTATGAAAGTAAAATATCATAAGAGGAAAAAGTACTTGGATGGGCATTGCTTAGAACAGGCTACAAACTATAAATACCATGGAGTTTTGTTGAAGGGCACAGGCTCATACAAACCCCAACTAGAGACCCTGCACAGGAAGGGTACAACAAGCTATTTAGCAATGAAGCCTCTGAGAAAAGTGTTGCCAGACCTAACCCTTGACCCCTCATTACAGGTAATACGAGCAAAACTACAACCAGTGCTAACGCATGGGAGCGAATCAATGCAAGGGAAAGACACTCTGACCTTGGACAAAGCAATTGCTAACAAGTACTGAGCAACTTTCAATCTATCAAACTATGTGTCATATATAGCCAACAAAAACAATTGGTGGAAAGGAGGGGTGCATATATAAAAAGCTGGCAGAAGATCAGAGGTGTTGAGGCAGGAACCTCAAATTCGAACCTTTGGAACAAGCTGTCATGCCTTGGAAAATCACCTGAAAGAGAGTACTTGTTCGACTCCCTAAAACGAATGGGACTGACCAACCTCTGGGCAACCCCTACAGATCACCAGAGGTTCAAAAAGATTGTAACAATAGCAACATGAATGGGATTCATTATGGAAGATAAGGAAACACTGGCCAAAAGAGCTCATGGCTGGACAGTGCTCAGTGACTACAAAGTCCTTAAACCGCAATTTAATCTAAAAACAGGAGTTAAAATGAGGATCAAAGAAAAATTCCTAATCCTTCGCTTTGGCATCCTACCAATTCTTCTGCACCTGCTACCCTGGAAGAGGAGACCAGGAGATTAGACCTGTCACCTCTGCAGAAAAAGGAAACGAAGACCTTGTACACGTCATCTGCATCTGTCCCAACCTGAATGACATAAGATGCACCTTACGTTGATCAATGCTCAAAGAAAGCGCCATTAGGACCTGCAGGCAGGCAGTAAAGCTGTGCTTTCCCCCAGTGAAAACACAGCTAAGCTGCCAACGTACAACATTATTTGACATTGTGGCAGAGAGTCTTAAATGCACTTTGCAAGCGGACATAGTATAACAACATAGCTGAGCCATGGTCTTACTGTTGCACAACTTGTCAAGATTTCTGTTAGTCCACCTGTCGATGCACAAGCACTTTAAATTTGATGAGATGCAAAAGCCCTAAAACATGAATTATTTATATGTTGCATTTTACGATGGTTTTAAACCGTGTTTTTATTCTGCTTCGCATAATGTAAATGAATTTGAATTGATAAATATATGCAACTGTTTTTATTAATCACGCATAAGAACCTAAACCCTTAACCCAAACCCTCTTTCTAGGCATGCTGCAGAATGTAGCAGGCTTAGAAATATGAAAAAAAAGTAGAAATAAATAAATGTCTTCTTGTTATGCCTCTCCTGGGTAGGTGTATGTTTTTGGTGCATTTCAAAGTTTACAAGGGCTTTTAATTCTCGGAATGCATTAAAAACCATGGGAGTTGCATGGGAACATCCACTCAACCCACATGAAATGCCTACCCAGGGCAGAGTAGCGCAACTCTGCGATTTGACCTGTGCTGCGTTGCATTACTCAATATTTTTGAAGCCACTTTCAGCCATGCAAAGTCGCTTTGCATCACTTTAAAATTATAATTTAATTTTTACGTCACTTTTGCACCATGTGGTTTGGTACAGGAGGGATGCAAACTGGGCCATACTATGGCCCCAAGTGCCTAGCACAGTCATGACGATTTATCAAAGAGGAGCGGGCGATGCATTGTACCTGTGTTAACATCTGTGGCCCATAAAGTTTACAGGTTAAAAGTCCTCTGTACCTTTAAGGATCTTTAAACAAGTAACATGTGTACATTGTAATTAGCAATTGTAAATAGGCGCAGATGATTGTCACTGCCTCAGCAGAACAGGGTAATTGTCAAAACAGTTTACCACAATTAATATCATAATTAGTTCCATTCATGGATACTTTAACAGAGACCTGCAATCGTAAGGATTCACTAAGCAAAGCCTTCAAACTAAAGGTGTCGGGCTCTCATCTCAATTGATAATCTTCTTTCGACTTGCTGTACTTGGGTTTCTTTCCCATGATGGGTTTACTAAAAACATGCAGGGGCCATATCAAGAAGCTGTCTCAGGAGAGCGCCCAGACCCTATTTTAATGAGCTTGCAGTTTATAAATTAAATTAATGTAACCGATGTTTCTCCGAGTTATGGCTTGATTTTCAGACAGTGCAGCTCTGAAACCCCGAGCGCCCTTTGCCTCTTTCTGTTACTGAGTTGTGCTGTCTTAAATAATGGATGAACTCAGCTTAAATTAATTAATTTTACACACAGCTGGAACATAAAAAGAGGCAGGCGGCTCCGTGCTGAGCCAGCGCAGCCCATCATGATAACCGCCCCAAGTTTTCCCCCAGTCATATTTGTGCCCCTGGATGTTGGAATACACTGTTTGCAGTGTGAACTTCCTGACTCAGATGTTTTTAGTTACACTTTGTAATTAATAATTACTAAGCCAGATAAATGCATGGCCTGGTGTATCTAGGAAGGGGCACAGACCATATAAGAGTCTGACTTTCTATCCCACTACTTCAGAAAAGGCGTTAATAGAGTGCGAGGAAAGATGCATTGAGCTAATCAATGCTCTTGATTACGTATGCAACAAATGGCAGGATGAAAGAGATAATTGGTATATCAAGATTTCTTTTTTTGTTTAATAACAGCTTCATTAAAGTGTAATACAGATGTACAGAATATCTTTGAAAATGAAATTCCAAGTTTATGAAATAGAGTAATAAAACAAGTACCTACAAGAATTAGTATTAATGTAAAATAAGAGATAAAATATACATTGAACCTATTAAGAAAATATCATAATTCTGCACTCCCAAAATTACATTTTATGTTTTATATATAATATGTAAAAAAGAAAAGGGGAAAGGGAAGTAAAACAAAAGAGGAAAGAGACGAAAAAGAAGAGAAACAAAGAAGGTACAGAATGCAGAAAATATGCAATATATGTCCTATATGTGTATCAAGATTTGATGAGCCAATCAGCAGAAGCTTGGGGAAGAGATGCCCCTTTTAAATAGTGGGCATGGTAATAAAGCACCAATGCCGACTTATATTCTCCATTAGCTTCCATACATAACGCAACTTTTAAAAATCATGAATCATAAAAGGGCCAATTTCAAAGTGTTAGATTTACTCTGACAGCTATACTCCTATGTGTCAACAGGATAACTAAAAAGTAAACAATTCTGTGATTGCTGTGGTATCAATATAATTATATATATGCCTTTATTGCCTCATAATCTGATACCTCATTTGCAGAATTTAACAAAAAGTTCAAACGTTATAAAGAAACTGAGTTACACACGTTGCTACACAGTTGAAGACCCTTAGCAAAGTTTGACTGCTCAGTTTTCAGTTGCTTATTACCGTATTTGGGTGATAAACTGGTACTAAAGAGGTAAAACTTTTGGCCAGACAATTTTACATGAATACAAATGACAAATCAGTGAATAATGTTACAATAAAACAAATTGCTGATTCATGTTGCATAATTTAGTCAACCCTGGTGCATAACATAAACCTATGCTGTTGCATAATTGCAGTGGCCTTGCATATGGATCAGATTGCAGATTTTTTAAACATTCCAAAAAAGTCACCATGTACATTCAAGAATATGTACAGAAGTCATCTATATCCAGTAGTATTTTTAGGGTGAGCCTGGGCAGCGCATGCGCTGCTCTGCGAGGCATGCTGTATTGGAGTCTGTCCTTGAAGCAAAATAACGATGGATTAAACCCAGATCTGTGACTGGGGGTGAATGTTTTGCCATTGTGCAACATTCCGTCCATCATCTTGTGTGTTTTGCTGTTTAGCCTATGTGGGAAGGGTATGCCCAGATGTGGGACCAGTGCTCACTAAGCCACTGGAGTCAAGCTATCCTGGCTGAAGACGGCTGATAGCCAGAAACCGGTCCTAGGATGCTTGATTCCGGTCCAGGGAAGACATGGCTTGGCAGTTCAGTCTGGTGTGTTCCCATGAGGCACAGGGTCAAGACTGATTTGCATATGGCCATGTCTGAACTGGGGTGGCTTCGTGAGCAAAATAACAATGGATTAAACCCAGATCTGTGACTGGGGGTGAATGTTTTGCCATTGTGCAACATTCCATCCATCATCTTGTGTGTTTTGCTGTTCACCCTATTTTGGAAGGGTATGCCCAGACATGGGTCCCTTGCTCACTAAGCCACTGGAGTCAAGCTATCCTGGCTGAAGACGGCTGATAGCCAGAAACCGGTCCTAGGATGCTTGATTCCGGTCCAGGGAAGACATGGCTTGGCAGTTCGGTCTGGACTGTTCCCAAGAGGCACAGGTTCAAGACTGATTTGCATATGGCATTGTCTGAACTAGGGTGGCTTGGTGAGCAAATAACGATGGATTAAACCCAGATCTGTGACTGGGGGTGAATGTTTTGCCATTGTGCAACATCCCGTCAATCATCTTGTGTGTTTTGCTGTTTTGGGAAGGGTATGCCCAGACGTGGGTCCTGTGCTCACTAAGCCACTGGAGTCAAGCTATCCTGGCTGAAGATGGCTGATAGCCAGAAACCAGTCCTGGGATGCTTGATTCCGGTCCAGGGAAGACATTGCTTGGCAGTTCAGTCTGGACTGTTCCCATGAGGCACAGGGTCAAGACTGATTTGCATAAGGCCATGTCTGAACTGGGGTGGCTTGGTGGGCAAATAACGATGGAGTAAACCCAGATCTGTGACTGGGGTGAATGTTTTGCCATTGTGCAACATTCCATCCATCATCTTGTGTGTTTTGCTGTTCACCCTATGTGGGAAGGGTATGCCCAGACGTGGGTCCCGTGCTCACTAAGCCACTGGAGTCAAGCTATCCTGGCTGACGATGGCTGATAGCCAGAAACTGGTCCTAGGATGCTTGATTCCAGTCCAGGGAAGACATGGCTTGGCAGTTCAGTCTGGACTGTTCCCATGAGGCACAGGGTCAAGACTGATTTGCATAAGGAAGGGAAAGTAGAGGGGGAATTGAACAATGGGAAAGGCGCAGAATGACAACTCTCACTAACACTGGATAGCAAATGTTGCATTAAGAAAATAAATAAATTGTCATTTCTACAACCTACATCTTACATATTAATAAAGTGTTTACCCATAATAGCTGATAACTAGCTCAGCCTTCCCCCCCCTACACTACTGGCTGCCACGGGGAAGCTTATCATTGGGAAATGAGATCCCCCCCTCCCTCCTCCACCTAGGCAGAGGCACCTGGTCTATCTGCCCTGCCCCGACCACCTCCCGCACGCCGATGCTCAGAATAGCGGACTAGGAGGACCTACAATTCCCCACATGATTCCAAATCACGTGTCCTACTGAGCCGCCCCTTCGGCCGGTCGCTTGCCCTCCGGGCCATCCTAGCTCCTAGCGCCACACCGCTGCCTAACCAGGCTCCCCCCTCCACCTCACCCACGATGGCCCGGGACCAGCCCCCACCCCCTCCTCCAGTTCCACTTGCCCACCTTAAACCTCACAGCCGGAACTCCTTCACCATCATTTTCCCCCCACTCCTCTCTACTAAGTTGCGACGCACTTTCAAGCAGAAACTCATTCGCAATCATAAAGAAACCCTAATCACTGACATCTACCACTCGGCCTCCAATGGACCAACGAAGATGGACCTAATATTCCACACTGAAAGACCGAAATACTGGGTCTCCACGATTAGATCGCGGATGCTTATCGCCAAAACAACCTCCACTCTCCACAGCTGCATACTAACCGCGATTCTCCTGTTCAGATCAGCTGGTAGAGGCTTCATAACCGTGACCATCTTCACCAATGGCACGGTCCTCATCCAAGCCAATAACGAGAACCTGGAAGCTTTCGACTCCATATTTCCCGCACTTAGGTCAGCCCTCCCAACCCCCTCTAACCTCGCCCCAACGCCGCCTCTGACCACGACCACAACTAACAGAGAAGACCTTGATACGCCCTTCCGCGATCCTTATTCAGCCCGACTGCCCCCCCCACCCAGCCATACCTCACCCCCCACACACAGCCACCCAACATCAGCAGGACACTCAATCCCCTCCCTCTATCCCTTCCTCCAAATACCTCACCTCCCCCAGCCTCAGTCTCCGACAGCCTCCTACGACAATCACCCCCACTCCAACAGTCGGCCTTCAGCCAACGAGCCTCATCCCCGCGAATCTCCCTACAATCCTCAATTCATCCATGCCCAAACCTCCTCCTGTCCTCCTCCCTACCTCCCCTTTGTCTAAACATCTTCCCGCCCCCCCCCGAACCCCCCTTCGTCCTTCTCCCTGACCCCTATCGCCCAACCCTCCCTCGCGAACCCTACCACACTTGGCCCCACCCCGGTTGCCCACATCCCCTCCCTTGAGTTCATAACAAAACGGCTCGCAGCCCTGGAAAATCAGGTCGACACTATCACCCTAGGTTTATCAGAAATCCTCTCTAACCTCGGTATAGCCTGTAACCCCCATAAACACTCTCCCCAGACCCCCCTGCACGCCAATACCATCATCTCCCAAGGGCCCTTAAAAGCCCTCAGTGCCCAGCCTCTCGATCCCCTCCCCAAGGTCCAGGGTTCCGATTCAAAAAAACCCGAAACAACAACAGCCCCCTGCACCAGACCTGTGTTCTCCATTTCTTCTCCCACTTCAGCGGGCTCAAAACACCTAACCTCCAGGCCGCTTAGATCAGAAGCTCCCATGTCAGACAGGGAAGCAGCCTTACTAGCCGCCACCTACGACTCCCCCACTGCTGATTCACCTAAATCCAAAATCCAAGTTATCACAGGTCACCGGAAAGTTCTACCCATCGTCAAACCACAGAGATTACCAGTCCTCACCGCTATACCCAGAGAGACTAAAGATAGAACCACCAGCAATCAGGAGAAATTCACCAACTGCCTCCTAATCAATTGCAGATCGGCCTCACTACATGCAACAGACTTAGCTGAAGCCATCCTCACTCATGACATTGACGTTGCGTTCCTCACAGAGACCTGGCTTAATAAGACATCCCCCCCCTGCCTAGATATGCTGGTTCCACCCGGTTTCTCCCTCATCTCCAAAGACAGGATCAAACAACAACGAGGAGGTGGGGTCGCTATCATCCACAAGGATAGCTGGAGCATCACAGAAACCTCCTCCTTCGAGTACAACTCGTTTGAATGTCTATCCACCGTCATCAAGACAAAAGACAACGACTCTCTACTGTGCCACCTACTCTATCACCCCCCGGGCAGAAATAATGAGTTTGGAGAACAACTATCAAACCTGATTGCTCAAGACGCACTTGGCGATTCCAAAATCCTAATTCTTGGTGATCTGAACCTCCGATGGAATGAGACCCATAACCCTCTAATCAGATCGCTATCTAGCCTCCTTGATGATAACAACCTCACCCAACACTGTACCGAGGAGACTCATTACAAAGGAGCACACTGGATGCCATCATTGCCCAAAAGAATTCTATCACGGTCAACCACATACTACCCGTTGACTGGTCAGATCACCACATGATCCTATTTCATATCAATCACCCCATCATCTCGCTTAAACCTCCGCAAGACCCCCCCAAATGGTCAAGAAACCTCTCCCAAGTACCCCAAGATATCCTGGAAGGTCAGCTAAGGTCACTTCTTCCAAATAACACACTGCACCTCGCGACCAATGATCTCGTCGACCACTACAACGCGGGGTTAGTCTCCATACTCGACAATCTAGCTCCTCTAAAGCTCAAAAGAAGCCGAGCCACTCCATCTAGAACCTGGTTCACTGCGGACCTCAACGCAGAAAGAAGAAACTTGAGAGCCAAAGAAAGAAAGTGGAGAAACAACCCTACCGCCATTCTCCGCCTCCAACTAAAATCTGCCCGTAGGAAGTACAACAACCATATCAAAAACAAAAAATCCAGCTTCTTCCGTGAGGCACTGGTCAAATCCAAAAACAGACCCAAAGAGCTCTACAACATAATCAGACAACAAACATCCAAACCCCGGCCCTCATCCCTGCAGGCATCCAAAGAACTATGTGATAACTTCGCCAACTTCTTCAACGATAAGGTCTTAAAAATCGAACTGTCTCTAGACATCAACAACCCGCACCTCCAGAAGAGTAACCCGGCCTTCCCACTGGCAATCCCAACCAACTCCTTTCCTTCCCCCTGGCTAAGCTTTAGCCCCGTCCAGGAAACTGAGATAATCTCGCTGATCTCGACCTCCAAACCATCAGCACACGTCTCAGACCCTTTTCCCCCCTCTTTAATCAAAAAAATGAAGCTTACCTTAGCGCCCATCTGGGGAAGAATCATAAATAGCTCCTTACAAAGCGGAGTGGTCCCCGATTGTCTAAAAATGGGGCAAGTCACTCCTCTGCTGAAAAAACCCGGTCTTGACTCAAGTGACTTGAACAATTTTAGACCGATATCCAACCTCCCTTTGCTTTCAAAAACACTTGAACGCTGCGTACTCCTGCAACTGACGCATCATCTGGACCACATCAACCTCCTGGACCCCCTCCAATCCGGCTTTAGACAAGGCCGTAGCACAGAAACCGCGATGCTGAACATCATAGACGACATTCATGGTTCTCTTGACGCTGACAAGTGCTGCCTCCTCATACTCCTTGATCTCTCCGCAGCGTTCGACACGGTGGACCACAAGCTCCTCATCATGACCCTGCAAGAAAGAGCCGGCCTCGGCGATGTAGTTCTCAAGTGGTTCTCCTCCTTCCTACATAACCGTACGCAAATAATAAAAATGAAGAACTTCACCTCCGAAACCCAGCAGGTCAACAAGGGTGTCCCGCAAGGATCAGTGCTCTCTCCTCAGCTCTTTAACATCTACATGGAACCGCTCGCCAAGTTACTCAGGAACGCCAACATCCACTTCCACCTCTACGCGGATGACACGCAGATTTACCTGGAAACCTCTTCTCTTAAAGACATCCACAGACTTAACGATGTCCTAAATGAAGTTCAAGACTGGCTGACAAAGAATCACCTGAAACTCAACCCCGACAAGACAGAAACACTCCTCATCTCAAACAAAGAAGACAACCCTCAAATCACCGAGTGGCTAAAATCGATCGATGCTCTCAAAGGTAACCTCACGCTAGCCGACTCCGTAAAATCCCTGGGCTTCACCCTAGACCCCAAACTAACCCTGACAAACCACATTAAGAACTCGGCGAAAAGCGCATTTCTCAACCTCAGACTTCTGAACAAAATCAAACCTTACATTCCCAACAAGGACCTCAAACTAGCCACGCAATCTCTAGTTCTATCAAGACTGGACTATGGGAACTCAATCCTAACAGGCATCCCCAAATCGCACCTGGCCCCTCTAAAAACAACACTTCATGCGGCAGCGAGAATGATCACAGGCTGCAAAAAATCCGACCACATCTCCCCGGCACTCAAAGAACTCGAATGGCTCCCTGCGGAAATGCGGAGCACCTTCAGAATGGCCTGCCTCACCCACAAGGCCCTCCACACCGGCAAACCGGAATACTTGGCAAACAAGCTCAAAAAAGCAGGCCAAGCCAGAAGCTTGAGAAGCTCCAACTCCCTGCTGCTCATCCTACCAAAAACCAGAAAGAAGAGAACTGCGGACTGCTCGTTCTCAGGAAATGCTCCCAAAATATGGAACGCCATCCCCCCGCACATCAGAACTATACCGTCCTACTCAGAATTCAAGAGCCAACTCAAATCCTTGTGCCTGAACCGTTCCCTTGGTTGCGGGTAACCTGGTTCAGCAAGCGTCCCCTGAACCCATGCAGTAACATTGAATCCTGCTACCAAGAAGTCCTGCTGTCCGAACTTTTCCGCATTCCAAATCGTCGCTCGCTGATCGCTTTATTGGATTTGTGTCATGTTGTTCTCTTTTCATTCCCTCTATTGTAAAGCGCTCTGCTACCTTCGGGTCTTGTTAGCGCTATAGAAAACTTCTAAATAAATAAATAATAAATAAATATGGCCGTGTATGAACTGGGGTGGCTTGGTGAGCAAATAACGATGGAGTAAATCCAGATCTGTGACTGGGGGTGAATGTTTTGCCATTGTGCAACATTCCATCCATCATCTTGTGTGTTTTGTTGTTCACCCTATGTGGGAAGGGTATGCCCAGACGTGGGTCCCGTGCTCACTAAGCCACTGGAGTCATCCTGGCTGAAGACAGCTGATAGCCAGATACCGGTCCTAGGACGCTTGATTCCGGTCCAGGGAAGACATGGCTTGGCAGTTCGGTCTGGACTGTTCCCATGAGGCACAGGGTCAAGACTGATTTGCATATGGCCATGTCTGAACTTGGGTGGCTTGGTGAGGAAAATAACGATGGATTAAACCCAGATCTGTGACTGAGGATAAATGTTTTGCCATTGTGCAACATTCCGTCCATCATCTTGTGTGTTTTGCTGTTCACCCTATGTGGAAAGGGTATGCCCAGACGTGGGTCCCGTGCTCACTAAGCCACTAGAGTCAAGCTATCCTGGCTGAAGACGGCTGATAGCTAGAAACCGGTCCTAGGATGCTTGATTCCTGTCCAGGGAAGATATGGCTTGGCAGTTTCGTCTGGACTGTACCCATGAGACACAGGGTCAAGACTGATTTGCATATGGTCATGTCTGAACTGGGTTAGCTTGGTGAGCAAAATAACGATGGATTAAACCCAGATCTGTGACTGGGGGTGAATGTTTTGCCATTATGCAACATTCCGTCCATCATCTTGTGTGTTTTGTCTGTCCTTGAAGTCCCACCCACTCTCGGCCCATATTTGGCATTGCCCCTCGTAAATGATGGCTTCCAATGCAATAATAGGCTTGTTAGTCCCTCCTTAGTACCACCTTGTCTTCATGTTTAACCTCCCATGAGGACTGGCTCTTTTACTTTTACACAGTAGTCTTATTTAGTCTGTAAACTCTATTTTCTTTAATGAGTTTCTCCTACTGCAGGCAATAGATGCTTTCCTGTAATACTCAGCACATCATGTGCTCTTTCACTTTAATAGCAGCTGCAGACCTTTCTTTAGACATGGCTGAACTAAAGAAAGTGGCGTGGCTTCTATTAACGTGAAAGCGCAGCATGGGGTGCTTGTAAACAACAAGCATTTGCAATGCAATAGCTTGCATTTTAGAAACTTTAACCTATGTGTATTGTAAAAGACAATTCCTTTTATTATTAAAGGTTTTTGTAAACACATAAATAAAAGGTATTGGCATTTACAATGCCAATAGCTCAAAATTTCACAATACCAAAGCCTATTACATTCCACATGTAAATGCTTATAAAAGACACTCAACTTGAAAGTATCTGCGTTCCAGCCACAGAAGAAGGAGATGTCATGCAACGGTTACAGTGAAACAACATGATTTTTATTTTACTATGTGACATTTCATTTAATTGAAAATTAATGCAGAACTATGAGTTAAATGAAATATCTAAGGAGGAAATATAAAAATGAATGTGAAGTAAGATGCTCAGGGAAAAAGGAAGTTGAAAGTACTCTAGAGAAAAAGAGGTGCTTCCGCTAAAAAAGTCTGGGATAGGAGGTGATGGTTGTTCTTAAAAAAAAGAAGGGAGAGAGAAAAAAATACCTCATTACAGGGTATAACTCTGCAAGCTCTGTATGTTTTTGAAGCAACAGCTAGTTAGATGGTACGGCAACGGTATTTGGGTTGTTAAGGTGTAATGCTTTTTAGATAATCCTGGCCGGTTTACAAGTCATACTGTCTTCTAATGGGAGCCAGAGAAGGGTTTTGAGCACTGGTGTGATATGGTTTTATTGTTTTGGTGCCAGAAATGACTTTTTGCAGACTGTGTGACTGCTTTATGGGTGTTAGTAAGGAAAAAGGTGTCCCTGCCTAGATTGAGCCCGCTAGACATATTTGGGTAATTTTAAGGCCGGATAACTTGCCAAAAATCAGTATGGTGGAAGGATGTGATTTTTTCATACAATGTAATGCGACTCCTGCTTTAAATGCTACTTGTCTAGTAAACCATGATTAAATCGGATCCTATGCACATGCCAATAGGTTTAACCGCATTTGACCATCAAGAGAATCTCAGTTCTGGATTCACAAAGTGCCTCCGTACTCGTGGTGGAGGTCCCACAGCCATGGGACCTCCACAATGAGAAACTCCAATGTGCAGGTCCCACCATAAGTACGGGGCCCCTGCCACAACTATGGAGCCTCCGCCACGAGTGCGGAGGTCCTTAGTGAATCAGGCCCAACATTCTCTTGTTGGTCACTAAGGTGAACTCCCTTGGCATGTGAATGCTATAGTTCAGCAAGCTAATATTTGAGCTATAGCTCAGAAAGCTAATATTTGTTAACTTTAGCATCATGTTGGGGGGGCGCTAGAGGGCGCGCTTGCGGAATGGCTGCCTAGACCTGCAGCTCCCGCTCCTTGGACATTAATCCTGCCTTAATCCTTTGCCACGGGGTGCTGCATTGCCCCCAGGAGACCGGATCCCGCATCCGGGGGGTGCTCCCTACACTCGACCCCAGTTTGAGGTTGCTGCGACCATCGGAGCCGGAGATACGGGCTCCTGAAATCTGCCCGGCGCCTGCTCTGGACCTACAGGAGGCGGGCGATCGGCCGCTGCACCTACGCGACCCCGGGGACTGCCACGAGGAGCCCGGGCCGCACTGAGACCTCGCCTCACTACACCTTCTGAGACGGCGGGCGGCGGGGACGGTGCAGGTAGGAGACGGCTGCAAACTCGCCAAGGGTCTCTCCCCAACCGGCGCACCGCTGACACGGAGGGAGGGCTGCGCCTGACGAAACGCCTGCTGCCACAGCCCTGCCAGATCTCCGTACCAGTCATTACTAGCGCGGCAGGCCCGGGCTTGCGTGGCGCTATCCACCGGGTGCATCGGCAGGGGAACGGGACTGCCCCATTTTGCACGATCCCCCTGCCGCTTCCCGCTCTGCTCGCCTGCAGCGCACTGCACGACACTGGGCACTGGGTGCACTGCAGGCTACACTCGAGGAGATTGGCTGCCATGCTTGAAGACGCCGTCCGGTGAGTCACGTCCCACCCGGTAGTGTCTGGAGGGACCTGCTTCCCTGGATTTGACCCTGCGGCCTGTTGAAGCGGCCAGGGACTTGATTTTTTCACATTCCCTGGGTACTGCATGGAAGATGCCCGATGCTGCGGTCTGGGCGCCCTAGACTGGACAGAAGCCCACTACCATTAAGCAGTTGGTAATCACGTAGCGCTGCTGGTGGCGCCGGCCATATTGTGAGGCATTACAGCGCTCCTGAGCTTGAGGCCCTTCTGCCCTGCGGCTGGCTGTTTCTCACCCGCGTTGCTCTTCCATCCTTCCTTACTCTGTTTTTGAACTCTCCCTTACCACTGGTCACCACCATGGGACGACCTGATACTCGCCAGCCTAAGCTAAGCTTCGACAACTCTCGCAAGGGCACTACATCGGCACAGATGAACCCGGGACCCAGCGTGCCACCTCCACAGCCTGCCCCGCCTATCGCTCCTGCTGCGGACATCACCAACCTGCTACAGGAGATGCGACAGGGATTCGCCACCGTGGTGGAGAAGGTGGACGGTGTCACAGCCCGGCTGGATGCCCTGGTCCATAAAGTGGATCGCCATGAGGAACGCCTCACAACGGTGGAACAAAGAATCTCCGACAATACCGACGCCACCGCGTCCCATGCTACACAGCTGGCGAGAATGGATAACCTGCTCCGCATTATTGCGGCAAAGAATGAGGACTTGGAAGCACGAAGCCGCCGAAACAACATTCGCATTACGAACGTGCCGGAGTCCACTGCCACGGGCCGGATGGAACTCTATGTGGAGAGATTGCTCAAGGGCTCAATCGGAGAGGAGGCTTTTTCGCCCCAGTTCATCGTGGAGAGGGCCCATCGCTCCCTGGCGCCTATGCCCCAACCTGGCCTGCCACCGAGACCTATTATTGCTCGCCTCCTGAATTATAGTGATCGCGACACGGCCCTCCAGGCTGCCCGGACGCAGAGATCACTGAGGTTTGAGGGCATCACATTCTCCATCTATCCTGACTTCACGCCGATGGTTCAGGACAAGCGGCGCAAATTCCTCCCAGTGAAGAAAAAACTACGAGAGGCTCAAATAGACTATGCCCTTTTGTACCCTGCGAAGCTTAGAGTTACCCACCAGGGCAAACAACGCTTTTTTACCAACCCACAGAAGGCCGAGGATTTCCTTAAGTCGATCCGAAGGGCGGGCAGGGACGACCATGCACCTGCAGACGACCTAGAGAACGATGACCTACCTCCGGAGCGCCACGGAGACTAATGGCCCCCACATGCTTCGAACTCGGACTGCATCGTACCTACTCACTGGCTGGCGTCGACTCATCATTTGCGATCTGGAGAAATACCCGAGTGACGACCTTTCTGGACATTGCACCCCAGTGGTAACGTATACCAAGGACCACTCTCTCGGCCCTAGACTCCACCAAGGGCGGTACAGATTGGAGCTACTGGCCGGATAGTGGCAGCGCGCACTCTCAAATGTACCCCTGTCGGGTGTTCCCCACTGACTAAATGTTTGTTTGGATGTTTGCCTCTCTGAAGTTGGGGGGGAGGGATAAGGGGGGGTTTCGTTTTAGGGGGACTCATGGCTGCTGGCATGTTTGGGATACTGGGGTGGGTGGGGGGAGGGTTGATTTCAAGAGGTTTCCATTGCATAGACTGTATATATGTTTACTAGCCTGGTGTGTGATCTGGTTCTTCGGAGGCGAATGTGGAGTCATGATTTGGCCCTCTTGGGCACCTTCGTTTTACTATCGCTGTATCTATGGCTGCTGTTAACACGGCTGCGCGACTGACGTGCCTTTCATGGAATATTCGGGGGCTGAACGATGCTAGGAAATGCAGGAATGTTATTGCATATTTAAATAGACATCATATACAAGTTGCCTTGCTGCAAGAGACACACATGCCCATACGTAGTGACACCCCATTTGGACTGAAGTGGGCAGGCACCCGCGCATTCTCCTCCTATTCATCATATGCCAGGGGTGTAGCGATTCTTGTTGCCCGTGGCGTGCCGTTCCACCGCCTCGGAGAGGAGGTTGACAGGGAGGGGCAGTATGTATTGCTGTGGGGCAGGGTGGGACATGACACCTATCTATTTGTATCAATGTATGCACCGAATATTGACTCACCTGTTTTTTTTTTCCACACTGTGGGGTAGAATTGTTTCCGTTGGAGCACGACATGTCATTTGGGGTGGGGACTTTAATCTGGCGCTGGCGCCCCCCCTTGACAGGGCGGATGGTGTTGGCTCCTACAAACCCCGGGCCAGAGAGGTTTTGGAGGGAGTGATGGAGGAGGGTGGTTTGTTCGATGCCTGGAGACAACTACATCCCCTCGGACGGGAGGGCACACACTTCACGCCTCACACCGGGACATGGGCGCGCCTGGATTACTTCTTGGTAACCAGAGACATCACTAAGGAGTTAATGGGAGTTGATCACTTGCCCAGAACCTTTTCAGATCACAGCCCTGTTAGACTGCAGTTCCGGACTCCCGGGTGGGATAGTCCGCGACCACAATGGAGGCTAGGCCCCGATATGCTCCTTGACGAGCTCTTTCGTACAGAACTAGGCGACGAGATCAGAGAGTTCTTCCCTAGGAACAAAGGCTCAGTGGAATCAGTGGAACACATATGGGAAGCTTTCAAGGTCACTATAAGGGGGTTCTGAATTTCCAAAAGCCATGGGGTCCTACGAGATATTCTGCGCACCATCACCACACTAGAGGGGGAGCTGCCGACGCTAGAGATCCAAATGGCGGCGAGTAATGACCCACACCTACAGGTAGCCTTCAGAGACACACTATCCAAATATGAGGAGGAGGCTGCCAGAGAGGCGAAATACCGAGGCAAACACTGGGTGGCTAGAAGATACTGCAAAGGGGATAGGCCTAGGAAAGTGCTGACAACACTCACGCGTACACCACGAGAACATAACATCATATTAGAGCTCACTGACGAGACTGGTGCTATCACTAGAGATTCGGATACGATACTCACTACCTTCACGACCCACTACTCGGCACTATACACATCCAAGGCGGAGACGGACGCTTCATACACTGACTATTTGAACGAAGTGGCGCTCTGCTGGCTTAGCGATGGCGATAGGGAGTTCCTTGCGGCGCCTTTCGAACTTGACGAAGTTTGCGAGGCCATTATGTCCCTCAAAAACGGGAAGGCCCCGGGACTCGATGGCATCCCAGCCGAGTTCTACAAAGCTTATATAGATATCATGGCGCCCGTGCTTAGCGAAGTCTTCACCGAATCATTAGCTGATGGGATACTGCCCCGCTCCATGTGCGAGGTGGTTATCACCTCTCTCCTGAAACCAGGTAAGGAACCCACCTCTTGTGACTCTTACCGCCCACTCTCCCTTCTGAACTGTGATGTAAAGATCCTTGCCAAGATACTAGCCACGCGACTCTCGCTGCTCATGACCAGAATTGTCCTACCCGACCAATCTGGCTTCGTGGCGGGTAGGTCTACATCCCACAATCTCCGCACCCTTTTCTCCCTGCTTCGCACGGTTCATCCTGATGTCCCGGTGGCGGCGGTATTCCTGGACGCTACCAAGGCGTTCGACTCAGTCGAATGGCCCTACCTTTTCTCGGTCCTGGCCAGCATGGGCTTCCCTAAACTGTTCTTGGCCTGGGTACGCCTCCTATACACGGATCCCACGGCAAGAGTACTGATAAATGGTAAACTGTCACCACCCATCAACCTTACGAGGGGTACCCGCCAGGGATGCCCGCTCTCACCTCTATTATTCGCTATTGCGGTCGAGCCACTAGCATGCCGCCTGCGCCAATTACACCGTGCGGGAGCAGTACAATGCCTGCAGCGGCAAATCGATGTGTCCCTCTATGCGGATGACATCACACTGTACGTAAAATTCCCGGAACTACACCTGAATCCCCTGCTGCATGAGTTCGTCCTTTTTGGAGGAATGTCAGGTGTTCACATTAACTGGTCTAAATCGCAATTTTTTCCCCTTACGGATGCGGTAAGTGAATTCCCACTAGATTACCCATTGGAATGGTGTCGAGATGATCTTCGATACCTGGGTATCCGGATTGCTCGAGATAAGGACGAGACACTCCGCTCCAATTATGGAGTAGCCATGACCAAGTTGACTGCCTCCGTTGATAGATGGGTCACGTTGCCTCTCTCCATGGCTGGCTGGGCCTCCCTCATAAAAATGGTGATATTGCCCCGTTTCCTGTACCTTTTCCTTAATATTCCCTACTACCCTGGTGCTTTCTTTTTCAAGACACTCCGCACGGAGCTGCGCAGACTTTTTTGGGGTGGCAAATCTCCCCGTTTAAAATGGGCCACACTGACCCTTCCCTATGACCAAGGCGGGTTCGACATCCCTGATTTTGAGACATACTATCTGTGCGCACAGGCGCATTTTGCCTACCACTGGATGGCTCCTACTCCCTTTATGCCACACATAGCGGTGGAGGACTGGATAGTACACCCGCTCCCGTTGAACGGCCTGATACACTGTCCCGAAGCTTCCATCACCACTTCGAATACCTCGGTCTCCTGCACACTGGACGCGTGGCGGCGCATCGCACGGCGGCTGCTCTGCACACTGCCATACTCCCCCAGGCTGCCTCTCACCTATCACCCGCAGCTTGCCTTATTATCGGAACAGGGGTTCCGACAACTCTGTGACAAGCTCCATATCACCTGCTGGGGGGATCTGTTTCACGACAGGCTTTTCAAATCGGCTGATCTCTTTTTTAAAACACATGCATACACGCCCCTTGAACTCTTTCACTATCTTCGACTGCGCGCCGGGATGCGGGATATCCTTCCCGACTACCCTGAAGAGCCTGCCATCCTGCCCCCGCTACACTACATTTTGGAGTCAAAGGATGGGACACATTTGGTCTCTGGGCTCTACCGACAGTATCGTGGAGCTGCCCCCTTACCAATCTCTGCTGCTCGATCGCAATGGTCAGCGGAACTCGGTACTGATATTTCGGACGACCAGTGGAAGCACTGCTGCACATTGACTTCCCGCATCTCTGCCAGCTGCAGATTGAAAATTATACATTATAAATTTCTGCAGCGGATCTACTACACCCCGGCCCGAAAATACAGATTCGGGCTGGCCGATAATGACCGCTGTGAACGCTGTCGAGCCGAACATGCTGACTTCCTCCACTTGGCATGGTCCTGCCCCCAGATCGCTGACTACTGGCGACAGGTCATCGAGGCCGTTGCAGAAATGCTGGATGAAGAGATTCCTGCGGACCCTCTGGTTGCCATCCTTGGATATACCAAGCACTTACCTAAGGGCTGCAGAAAATTCGCCGACATAGCATTACTCTTGGCCAAGCGACGGGTCGCTTGCCGTTGGAGTAGGGGCAGAGCGCCCAAGTTCAAAGATTGGCTAACTGACTTGACATATTGCCAAGACCAACACACTACCTTTTCTGAACTGTTACCTCTCTCATGTAGACCTAGGAACATTTGGGATCCACTGGTACACTACTTGCTTAAACGCTCAAATGACGATACGCAGTCAGGCGACGAGCCTGCCACCTCCCAACCACAATGACATATTTTCTACATTTTGATCCGTGACCTTGGAGGGAGCGTGCTGCCCTCCTCCACTTGACGGGCCTCCCTGCCTCTGCTGTTTCCTCGAAGAGCAAATGCCCCCTGCCTGAGCAGCGCTACCCCCTCACACCCTTTTTTGTGCCTATGCTCCCTCCCTGCTATATAGACGAAGGGTCCCCCCCTTGTCGGGAGTAGTATCCCTCATACTCCGCAGATTCTGGCACTGACACCCCCACGAACTGCAATTGTACTAGAGATTGAGCCAGAGATAATCACCTCCCCACATGACGCCACCTGTTAGGGCCAACACGCTACACCATTGCCATACATTATCACCACACAGTCATGCACTACCTCTTTGTTGTAACCTCGTTGGGATGTTCTTTGTTTCTTGTTTCACGTACTACAAAAAAGCAGTGAGGCTCTTCTCTCGCTCAAAAAAACCTGTTCGACTGCTGCTCATCCTTACTTGGACTGCTTCACCGACCACCACTGTGACGCTACATACATTTGTAATGTGCCGCCGGGCCCCCGGGATGCCGGCTACCAGGCTGTGTATTGATGAATCCTCTATTGCTGCCGGCCTCCGGGTTGTAGGTGACCCAAGCTGTGTATCCTACTGCATCTTTCTCAATAAAGCTGGTTTGAACACCAAAAAAAAAACAAAAAACTTTAGCATCATGTTCTGGGTGTATTCTGTTTTCTCATGATTCCTTCAGATGGTTTAATGATATCCACCATTCAATATGCATTTTTTAAATGTTTGGATGTCTTTAATAGACAAGGTCTTCAGGTAGTTCCGAATGTCATTGATGTGTGGCAACCCTTGTCTTCTCCAACAAAATTCTCAACAATTTGATGTACAGATTGCATACAAAGGTATCATATAGTGATTGCATATGTAATTATTCCATATATAATGGTTCAGTATAGAGGTTCAACAGCATAGCCAAACGGAGGACTTCAAAGCATTAATTTACTCATGTAGATTTTGTACAAGTTGGAAAATTCTACTTGTGTTAGGGTGACATATATGTGATTTTGACAATGTTTTTCTTACATTTTCTATGGGCAAACACTTTTTCCCATGGAGCAGCCTCTTTCTCTCCTACTCATTTTTTATATTTGTTTTTATTGGGAAACCTAAATGTTAACAACTTACATACATATGTATAAGCCATGTGATGTGAGGGAACCTAAGTTAACAGAAGTCAAAAGTTTCTCTTTTGTAGGCCTTTTATTCTCCTGTAACAGTAATTGGGGGCCTCATATAGACCAGTCAAGACTTAAATGTATTAGAAGCATATAGGCGATCTTTAGATTTTGCGACAAGATAGACAGTAAACCTATTTGCGATATGCTTAAAATATATGTAGCAACTTATGACTCTGTAGTATGGGGAAACGCCAGTATAAATATACTACAATCCTGTGAAAACACTTTTTTCTGCCGTATGCTGGCTTTATCAAGCTCTACGTCTGTATACTTCCTACACAAAGAATTGGATGCACCGTATGTTACCGATTTAATACAAGTAAGAGATTCATGCTCTTGACATAACATCTGGTGCAAGGAGGGACCAAAGTGCATAATAAAGGATTGCCTAGCACTAGAATATTTTAATAAAATCCCATGGCTAGTATATATGGATGGATAAGCTGATGAAGAAAATTGATAAAGACCTATCAGTGAATAACCCTTTAGGTATTTTGCAATATGGCAAACATTAAATAAAAAAAGATGTACATGGAGAAACAAAGAACTAGTAGAGATGAGAAAAAATCAAGAGTATTAAGATATATGGCTAGTATAAACCTGTCTGGTCTGCCTGACTATTTAGTCAAAGTCACAAATCAGGACAGGACAGATTTTACCTGGCCAGGTTACGTTTGGGCACTGTCCATGAACTGGTGGCTTTTCCAAAGCATGAAAGATGTCAGAAAATAGTTGATAGATGCCCATGTGATGGGAAAGCCATCCAATCCACAATAAATGTTATGCTGTTCTGTAAGTTTTGTCGAGACATAAGGAGAATACTTTTACGGCCAATTTTTATAGCAAAGAAACTTTTCTTTTACAATTATGCCATGAAATGTATTTGTACTCTTGACAGTGAATTAGCTTGCCGAGCTGTCACTGGACTATAATCAGGCTATACCAAGAAGGAAATTGCTTGCATCGTTAGACAGCCTAGTCTACGAAATCAATTGAAAGATGATTTTAGGCTGAAATAATTTTTAAAATCTAAGTAAACAAGATGATTTATATAAATGAAGTTTGAATTAACATTGAATAAGTCTTAATTCCACGCAAGATGAGTCATTTTCATGTATTTTGCTATATCAATTGACATTAAGTTCTCTTTTAACTATATGTTTGATGTTTTTCTTTTATCTTATGTACTTTTATGGATCGATAAAAAGATTTCATTACAGTTATTTTGAATGGGTATAAGCCATAAATTTAATAAAATGGAACTTCTTAAACAATGCCAAGTGCAGAATGAATTCAGTAAGTATCTCCAAACATATATATATATATATATATATATATTCACTGAAAAAACCATAGGTTATAGACCATATATAGTTAGGAATTTGCATTTACAAAACCTTGAAAATTCACTGAAAAAACCATAGGTTAGAGACCATATATAGTTAGCTGGACATTTTATTGACATAAAACCAATGAAATTTCATATATAGTTAGTTGCACTAACTAAATATCGCGCACCTGCAATCCACTGCTGATGATGTCACATATTACATCATTCACCTAACTATATATACCTACTGGCTATCGCCAGTAGGTAATATATATATATATATATATATATATATATATATATATATATATGCCCGAGTGACCGATTAGAGTTCACACAAACAAGGATTGACTTGTTCAAACTAGTGAGGAAAATGAAATTGCACAAATTCCATAAAATCAAACCTAGTGTTGTGGATTCTCGGAAATCGAAGAAAAGATCAACTGCACAACTGACTGACATGCTAACTGTGAGAGATTTAAATTCAGTCCAAGTATTGGAAGAACTGAGGGAAGAACAAACGCAAACAACGGGGATTCAAATTGGCACTGAGCAACAATCACCCCAAACCAATTTTCGGGCTCCCTCACAGTTTAATCCTCAAATGCCATACGACGCTATAGATACCTTCTCAGAGGCCGTCATACAGGACTTAATCCAATACAGAGTGAATACCAATAAACGGCCAATTTGGAAAAAGAAACACAATTTGACCAAAGAACAACAATCTGCCTTAGATAATATCCAGAAGAATGATAAGATAGTGCTAAAGCCATCCGATAAAGGAGGGAACATCATTCTGTTGTCCAGAGACAATACTGTAAAGAATCTCTCCGACAATTGGAAAATTTGGAGAATTATCTTATCACCAGTGAAGAAGAATATGAATGCAGTAAGAAACTATATCATGATCTCCTGACGAAATGGCGGAACAAATCCATGTTGGATATGGACAAATTCCTGTTCTTGCGCAACCCTGAACCTATAACTCCTACTTTTTATCAGCTTCCCAAAGTGCGTAAAGACCTGACAAATCCTCCTGGACGACCTATTGTGTCATCCAAAGGCGGATTGACGGAGAATTTATCAATCTACATTGACTCCTTCCTAGCAAAATCTGTGGTGAACTTGAAATCGTATGTGAGAGATACAAAACATTTCATTGAACAGATTGCACACATCACATGGGACAACTCTTTTTTGCTCATTACTCTAGACATCACTAGTTTGTACACCTGCATAAAGCACGACATGGGGGTCAAGGCTGTCAAATATTTTCTCGATATGAGATCTGGGAAATATAGAGAGCATGGTACAATATTAATTGAGATGCTAGAGTTCTGTCTACAAAATAACATATTTTTGTTCCAAAACACCTTTTTTAAACAAACCTCTGGGACGGCGATGGGAACCTGCTTCGCCCCCAGCTACGCAAATTTATTCGTGGGCTGGTGGGAGGAGCAGGTGGCTCTTGCCGGTGAAAACATCAAATGGGCAGAGAATATTGTGATGTGGCGTCGCTATATTGACAACTTGTTTGTGGTGTGGAGGGGCTCCTCCACAGAAGCGAATAATTTTGTCAGGGATCTGAACAAAAATGATTTACAGCTGATATTCACTGCCGATATCAGCAGTGAAGAAGTTCACTACCTAGATCTAAGAGTCTTTGTGAGTGAGGACAAATTGCAAACTGCCCTTTACAGGAAACCCACGGCAGGGAACAGCATACTTATGCTAAAAGTAGTCATCCACCTAGCCTAGTAAAAAGCATACCCTATGGTGAAATGTTGAGGCTAAAAGGGATTTGCTCCCGAGATGTAGATTTCAGGATAGCAGCAAATGAGAGCGTGCAGAGGTTCCTTATGAGAGGATATGATCCAGATGCTAGATCGAACCCTCAGAAAAGTGACAAGGATTCCCAACAACAACTACTGGCATGTAACCCCAAAAGAACTGAAGACACTGAAAATGTAAATAAATTCAGAATGATTACAACATTTTCAGAGGGGGCTAATGCCCTGAGAGGTATGCTCTCTAAAAGTTGGCACATACTACGCACGGATCCAATGATTGGATGTGATGTTCCTGATAGACCACTTATCACTTTCCGTAAATCAGGATCCATAAAAGATATGGTAGTCCACAGTAACCTTACACCAACGAAAACAACTGGACAGGGCACGCTGAGAGACATGGCGGGGTTTTTCCCTTGTGGCAAATGCCGCGCATGCGAACATAGCAGAAGGGTACTCTCTTATTCTATTCCAGGCCTAACCCGACCCAAAAAGATCAAGCATTTCTTTACCTGCACGACACCATATGTGGTGTACTGCCTTATATGTCCCTGTGGTCACAGATATATAGGGAGTACAATTAATGGGGTGAAAATGCGAGTATTGGAACACCAACGGGCCATAATAAATAAAGATGTATCTTATCCTGTGGCCAGACATTTTGCCCAAGCACACCAGAGCAATCGGGAGCTACTCCAATATTTTGGTTTGGACCACGTACCATCTAATCCTAGAGGAGGGGACAGACTAACACGCCTACGCAGACTAGAGTCACGTCATATAATTGACATGCAGACGAAACAGCTTAATATTGGAGAGGAACTTGGTGTACACCTGGGAAAATAACTAGCCTGCTGGGGACAGAGTTTGTAAATAGATCAATGCAAGTAGATTCTCATGAATTAAGAACTGTATTCCTTGCAGATGTTTTGTCCTTATATTTGATCTATTCTCCTTTTTTGCATTATTTAACTTCTTTGCTGAAGTTCGAACTCACTTTCTTCCCCTTGTTTTTTCCTCCTTTCCTTAATAACTCTTCTTCTCTCTCTTATCTATTTTCGTTCTCTTCTCTTTCTCGTTACATGAAGTTTTGCTAATTGGATATGGACATAAGTTTTACTTTGGCTCTCTTCTGTTGTATATTGATTCATATGGTTTAAAATCTGAGGCTGTTGGGTTTATGATTATCCGAATTTGGATTAAACCAGGCTTGGTTCTGACACATTGTTAAAGAGAAACAATGGTTCTGGGTGGCCTAAGAAGGTCCTAGTAAGAAAAAATATTTCTAGTAAATGAGTTAATCTTGGGAGACAGTTTTGTAAGGTAACAAACAAAGGACTGATGATGATCTAAAGTCATGTTAGATCGAAACGCCGTCGACCCTTGCAAGGAAACTCCCCTTCCCTACTGTATATATTTTTTTTGGGGAGTACCCTTGCTTGTGACACTTTGTATATAGTTTTTTAATATTTCACTCAGTCACTATAAGCACCTTGTCACATGTGTGAGCACCTGAAAAACCGAGAAAACATAATTGTGAAAACATTAATAAAGTCCTTTGTTTGTTACCTTACAAAACTGTCTCCCAAGATTAACTCATTTACTAGAAATATTTTTTCTTACTAGGACCTTCTTAGGCCACCCAGAACCATTGTTTCTCTTTAACAATACTTTGACCCCAGGTTTTGACTAAAGGGGTACCCTTGTTTCTCATAACTACCCTGGTTCTGACACATGACAGCCTTTCTGAAACTGGAATTTTGTTTTTTATGAATCAATGAGTTTTGGTAAAGCCGATTTACGGCTTAATCCTGAGAGTGCAATTTGTTATATCCCAGACATATTCCCTTGGCATTTCCTATTGGAAGAATCAATGAGTTGATTTAGAAATGTTCTAGATATTGTAAACTTGAAATATTATGCTACAAAGGTGATGGCTTTTTGTGGACTGAGATCTTGCCGATGTTGCCCCAGTCGGTGATACGCCGATTCACGGCAAGATTACACCTTTTTCACCGACTTGGGTTCAAGTCATATGTTAATGTAACAATGATGGTAACAACTTAACCCTCAGTGCAACCGGATGATGATCGTATTGTCCAAAATGATGTATACATTGTATATAGTGTAAATATTTGTAAATAGGGCTATAGAGATGCCATGACACGCTGATACACAGCGAGACTATTATTATTCACTGCAATACAGTGAAATTGGCTTTAGTATAACACAGGGGTCAAAACATATTGTAAATAAGTCACCATGTGAAGTATCTGACCCACTTAGTAATGGCTGCCCTTTTGTAAATATTTGCATGACTTGTCCTTTTTTCCTTTCATCTGACAGGAAGTGAACTGTATATATTGTGTTGGGTAACGCGGCACATACGAACACTGACGAAGGACTTGAGGTCTGAAACGCGTCTGTTTGTCTTGTCAGAAAAGCCGAAATAAATCTTTGTAAACATACCCCAGTGAGTGCGTTACCGTTTCTGGAGCAAGGGACGATTGGAGCTGCTATATCTATATATATATCTGTGACCAAGGGCGGACGCCCGAAACGCGTCAGATTTGATGAACTTGCCTTCGATTAAATATTCCCAAATGAAGATTGGGACTCGCGTGTTTTTTCTGCTCAGCTGCCTTGCCGGTGGTTTGTGATGAAAAATTGCTTTTGTTTTATATATATATATATATATATATATATATATTACGGAGTCATTAAAGGTCACAGTGTGTATCTGGGAGGCCATCAGATGTCAAAAGGCTCCCCCCTCTCCTCCGAAGAAGGCCGATGCGGCCGAAATGCATTAGGACAATGGAGCCGATGTAAAATAATCTTAAATAGACAAGGTGTTTCCCGTACCTGTGGCGTGTGCTCCTCCACTTTCTCCTGGAGCAGAGAAACCTTGGACGATATATATATATATATATATATATATATATATATATATATATATTACCTACTGGCGATAGCCAGTAGGTATATATAGTTAGGATTTTTTTCCTATGGGACTTTTGAAAATTCTATGTCTAATAACTTTGGCGTTTGTGGACGGAATCGGCTGAAATTTTCAGGAAAATGGCACATTTTGTTTCTGAGCAGCTCCTGAAAATTTGGGGGGGGTTCGTCAAGGGGGGGCCGAGAAAAAAGGGGGGTCCCAAAACGCGTTTTTCCCATGTTAATTTCCATAGGGCGGTTGGACTCACTTTTAGCCCGAACGGCTGAATGGATTTCCACGAAACTTGGCAAAATTGTAGGGACTGTTAGCCCGATGTGCCTTTGCTAGGTCTCAATATATGTGCTTCAGTGGATTTTGAGAAATTAACGTTTAAATCAAGATATATATCTGTAACAGCGCTCCGGGCAGCGATCCGGTTCGCGAACTTTTCGCGTATCGGAACTTTGCGAAGCGAAGCTGATTGGCTCTCCGGTGTCTGTCAACATTCTAAACAGTCCGGTGCGGCCGCCATCTTGTCTCTCGGTAGGATCGAGAGACAAGAGGAGGCCAAAACAAAGGGGGAAATGAAGGAAAGGGGGCAAGGTAGACCCCTTCTGACCCCCTAGGATTGATGAGGGGGATATTATAGAGCCACGCTGGGCCCAAAAAAAAAAAAGAAAAAATCCGATTTTTTCGCCGTAGAGACGCGTCTTGGTTCGCGAACCGGGCAGCTAACCGGGCAGCTAACCGGGAAGCTAACCGTCAGTGTAACCCAAAAAAAAAAAAATCCGATTTTTTCGCCGTAGAGACGCGTCTTGGTTCGCGAACCGGGCAGCTAACCGGGCAGCTAACCGGGAAGCTAACCGTTAGTGTAACCCAAAAAAAAAAAAAAATCCGATTTTTTCGCCGTAAAGACGCGTCTTGGTTCGCGAACCGGGCAGCTAACCGGGAAGCTAACCGGCAGTGTAACCCAAAAAAAAAAAAAAATTCGTTTTTTTCACCGTAGAGACGCGTCTTGGTACGCGAACCGGGCAGCTAACCGGGCAGCTAACCGGGAAGCTAACCGGCAGTGTAACGGGAGTCTGAGGAGTAGCTGATTGGCTGTCAATATTGTAAACAGTCCGGAGCGGCTGCCATCTTGTCTCTCGGTAGGATCGAGAGACAAGAGGAGGCCAAAACAAAGGGGGAAATGAAGGAAAGAGGGCAAGGTAGACCCCTTCTGACCCCCTAGGATTTATGAGGGGGATATTATAAAGCCACGTGGGGCCCAAAAAAAACAAACAAAAAAATCCGATTTTTTCGCCGTAGAGACGCGTCTTGGTACGCGAACTGGGCAGCTAACCGGGCAGCTACCGGGAAGCTAATCGGCAGTGTAACGATAGTCTGAGGAGAAGCTGATTGGCTGTTATCATTGTAAACAGTCTGGAGCGGCCGCCATCTTGTCTCTCTGTGGGATCGAGAGACAAGAGGTGGAAAAAAAAAAGGTGTAAATGAATGAAAGGGGTAAGGCAGACCCCTCCTGAACCCCTAGGATTGATGAGGGGGCTATTAAAGTTCCATGGGGGGTGAAAAAAAAAATTTGCGATTTTTCGCGGTAAAGGTGCTTCCTGGTACGTTAACCGGGCAGCTAACTGGCAGCGTAACGGGAGTCCGACATATTGTGTTTTTTGAACGTTTGTGATATGTGCACGTGTGGATTTTGTCTAATTAAGGTTAAAAAAATATATATATATCTGTAAGCGTGTTCTGGCGCGCTTACGTTTTGGGTTTGGTTTGCGCTGCAGAGACGATACGTCACGGTTATGCGATGCATCATGAGGCGTCTCACGGGCTACGTGATACGTCACTTAATAAAGAATATATTTTACAGCTATAGATATTAGCTTTTAAAAAACCAATGAAATTCACAGAAAAAACCATAGGTTATAGACCATATATAGTTAGGAATTTGCATTTACAAAACCTTGAAAATTCACTGAAAAAACCATAGGTTATAGACCATATATAGTTAGGGATTAGCATTTAAAAAACCTTATTTTATTTGCACAAAACCATTGAAATTCCATATATAGTTAGTTGCACTAACTATATATCGCGGACCCGCAATCCACTGCTAATGATGTCACATATTACATCATTCATGACATGGTCAGTGACATCACTGATGACATCACTGATGACATCTCAAATGACATCACTGATGACATCACTGATGACAACACCCAGTGACTGTATGTTTCTGTAAAGTTAAAATATGTCTTACATATTGAAGAATGAGTGGATGTATAAGTGTCTGGATGAAGGATTTAGTAGGTGCATGACTGACTGTATGAGAGAATGATTAAATGTGTCTCACTGAGTGCATGGGTTAGTGATTAAAGTGTCTTAAATTGGCAATCAATATTTATGTTCTTCTGTAAACTGCTGCATGTTTAAATCAGTAGCTATATCAGTAACTATATGGGTTATTGAATGGTTGCCCAAGTATTTGTATGGGAGACTGAGTGTGTGTGTGGGTGGCTGGGAGGTGTATAACTCTGTGCATAGATGTGTGAGCGGTTGATTCCCTAGGTGTATGGGTTCAAAAGTGCATGTAGAAACAGCTGTATGGACAGTTGACTGTGTGCATGAGTATATTGGTGAGTGAATGGATATCTCAGTTCTACATGTCAAAGTAAGTACATATGTAAAACACACTCCATGTGAGAGTTGACATATATAAATAACTGAACATAAGAGTCAGTGAATGTGAGAGTGGCTGTATGAATCATTGTGAACTTGTATCAAGGATTGTATAAGAGAGTAAATATGTGTTAGTATATGTTTGAATAAGTAAGGTGTGTATAACTGTATAGTTAAGGAAATGGAGATGTGATTGATTCTTTGCATGACTGAATAGGTGTGTGAGTAACTCCATGGATGTGTGACAGTCTGTGAGTGCCTGTTTACACTGAGTGTATCAAAGGTTATATTAGAGTCTGAAGATGTATTATCACATAAATGATATCATCAGTGATGTAATCAGTAATGTCAAATGAGATGTCAGTGATGGCATCAGTGATGTCATTTGAGATGTCATCAGTGATGTCATCAGTGATGTCATTTGAGATGTCATCAGTGATGTCATCAGTGATGTCACTGACCATGTCATGAATGATGTAATATGTGACATCATTAGCAGTGGATTGCGGGTCCGCGATATATAGTTAGTGCAACTAACTATATATGGAATTTCAATGGTTTTGTGCAAATAAAATAAGGTTTTTTAAATGCTAATCCCTAACTATATATGGTCTATAACCTATGGTTTTTTCAGTGAATATATATATATATATATATATATATATATATATACATATATATATTTATTTTTTTTAGTTTTCAAAAACCTTTATTGAACAAAATTGCATAGCAAAGTTACAAGATTGCACCATATCAAAGCATCATGTACATGAATGCAATAGAATTCAGCAAGGTTAACCTAGACTACATATCGCTGGAGAGCAATGCATAACAGATATAGTGTAAGAGCACCAGGACTGTGGGGTGAGCCATGGTAAGAGGCACTGTATACAAGGGAGAGGGACGATCCCCAATCATAAATGGACTGGTTTCAGAGAAATCAGTAGGTCTATTCAGTCTCATTTCACCGAACATATACAATAATTTGAACTGTGCAATGAGTTTTGGAATAGTAAATCAATCTCTCAGTCCATATGGCTGTACACTCCACTGGTACAATCACACATCCCAATGTGCTCAAGGCTGAGTATACCCAGGAAAGTCAGTGTAACAAAACGTTCACAAGTGCTCTCCAGTCATTTCAATCCTCCTCTTACCTGATCCTCTTTTCTGACTATCCTCATGCCTATTTACTCTGCTACAGTTCCTTCATTGAATCCCTCTGCCTGTCCTCCTCTCCGATTGCTTCAGCACCTAGCCATTTGATTCCAAATCTGTGTTTTGGCAATGTGAACACTACTGCTTTTCTTTTGAATCTTGGATTTAGTACACGTGAGAAATTATCACAACAAGCATTCACAACAGTGTGCTATTTAACTATAGTTCAAGAGACTTAGAAAATGTGTCTATCACTTAGTTCCAGAAGTTCACAGCTCTTGGGCATTTCGAGATTAGGTGGAAGAATCCAGCATTAGCCACCATGCCAAAAGCTTAACTTATGTATTCCAGTGAGGTGAGGTATGCCTTGGGCAGTATATACCACAGGTATGGATGGAAGCCACAGAGATACCACTACATGCCTTCGACTAGTCCTTGTCTGAGATACGACTCCCAATGTCTATTTCCAATTTCCATCACACTGATAGTACCTTCTTTCTTGTATCTTTCTCAGGTGTTTCATACAGTTGTACAATTACAATGCTCTCGGTATTCAAACCAAGGACTGTGATTCATGTTTCTGACATCACTGGGATTTCAGGAAAGGTAGTCTATCAGTCTCCACCCAACTTAAGCACGTGTCCATATTGGAGATAACGTGATTGCCAAACTCTTAAGAAGACTGTAGATCACCATAATTTATAAAGCTGACACTGTGAAACAAATCAACCCTTAACGAACCTTGTCCTTGTATCTTCTTCTGCAACTCCAACTAAATATGGGATAGCTCGATCTCACTCCACCCTTACAACACCATGCTCCAATCCGAACTCCAGCCTTTAACTGGACTAACTGAGAGCACATAGATGAAAGAGAGATGTAAATAACCAACAATGTGTGAGCTTGTGGTTTGCTACTTGCCTTTTTTAGGTGCCCCAGACAGAATTGCCCAAGTACCCATACCAAACCAATACATGCCTAAATGATCATCTGGTGCACAAAATGCTTTGTTGATTGAGCCTTATGTCTTTATCTTTACATTTACAATTACACAGGGTGGCATCCAAGTTATATTAACTCTGCGAATTACAGGACCATGTTTTAATCAGAAACGGCCCGTGCAGGTAAGATCAGTGGTCCGGTGGGGCAGGGTTGTAGGAAGATTCCACAGACGACCACAAGAGAAAATTAAATAAATAATTAATTAGGTTTCCCTCGTCGTCTGTCGAAATCCCCCCACACCTGGCCCCACCCCCACCAGTCCTACCTGCACGGACCGCGGCTGGTATTAATTTCTGCTAAAGGTACACAGATCATCCTGGCTATGTCAGGGTAATCACATGCAAACACAGCTAAACAACTTTTTCATTCAACGCTTCGTGTATGGCTTATTTTGGTTTAAAAGTATGGTCCCAAGGTCTAAATCCTGTCCCCTAAAAGAGATGTAGCTAGCCTTGAGTATATATTTCTTGCTTTGATACAGTTGGTAGATGCAAAACAATTACAGCAATCAAGAACAATATCACACTTTGGCACATCTATGCTTTAAAATTACACCAAGAAATACAACTATATAAATGCTAATATGTCAATGTATAAGTTTTAAAATGACACATTGTAAAGCAAAAATCAATATGATGCACAGGCCATACATGCGCCTTCGAACTAGGATACCTGAAAAGTAAAATAAACAAGCATTGGTTATGCATCGTTTCACCTATGTAATGAATAAAGAATTGTTTTCATCAATCATTGTCATGGAGAAGGAAAGAGCTCCCTGACAGATAGCACAGGATGTGGTGTAGTGGCCAGAGCTGTGGACTCGAGAGACAGGGATCCCGGTTCAAGTCTCGGTTGCGCAGCGCAACATCCTGTGATTCTATGCAAATCACGTAACCCCTCCGGGTGATAAATTGTTATATAAATATTCTGCAAGAGTAAAATGCAAAACTTTGTGAAAATATAGTTCCAACAGAGTGGATGTTAACATTATTTTGGTGGTAAGATACTAACAAGAGAAGAAAAGTGGAACAAGCATTGGTAAATGCAGGAACATATGCTACTGCCAATAGAAATGGAGGCAAGGTAAGGGACATGCACATGGAACCAATGAGAAGCCAGGAAAGAGAAGAGGCAGGATGTAAGTCTATTTTATGTTTATATTAAAAATAATTGATTTCTCAAGCACAGCGCAAGCATTGTGCAGGTGAAACCTAAAAATGGGAATTTATTTACTGCCAATTTGGCGATGCAGCACGTGCAAGGTAAATAGTTTTATTTATTTATTTACTTGCTTTACTCTGTTCCGTCATGTGTCCGAGTCTACTAACTGCCCACCCTGCCCCTCCCCCGCACCATCACCCCGCAGCACTCCCTCGGCGAGCCGCCACTGATACAGGTTCACTTTTTGTAACTAAATAAATCAGTTTATTTAAAAAAATGATAAAGATAAAAACATAAAACACATACACAATCAAATACATAAAATAGATCTGCAAAAACATACTCCTCTTTTGTGAATACCAATGCAAGAATATAAGACATATTATAAACTCTTTAGATTTCTGACCACATCATCAAATTTGTTCTTACACAAATATGAATATATCCATCATTAAATGAGAATAATGCAAAGCCAATAGTGGATAAAAAAATAATTTCACAATTAGGTAAGTCAACTAAATAACTACACCTTCTGCAGGATAAAAAACATTTAGTGATTGGATTTCAATTTTTTAAAGTATCTCATAATCACAGTGCCAAATTTCATCATATATTTACAGAGTAAAATAAAACAATAACAAGATTATTTTACACAAACCAAATGCACTGCAGCAGTTTAATCACTCAGCTCATAGAACGGAGAGATTCCTATTTCCATACGGGCATTATGAAAAATTAAAAATTGCAATACTCATATGTTTATTATTAATAAACTCAAGGTTAATCAGAATAAACTAAATTCTTAATAGCACTTCGCTTGAGCTCTTTGAGAGAAAGGTAAAAAACGTAACTCTTCTGTATGTTAGCACATGTCTCTGATAAATGTTTACAATTCTATCTCTATTTATGTTTAGAGTTAATTTAATATTATTGACACTTTGATTCAATCCATACTATTGATGTATTACCTATCTTTGTCACTACATAAATAAAAAAAAGTATTTACCTGCATGTGCACTCAAACTACTATGCTAAAGATTTAAGTACCCTCCTTCTTCCAATTTCTTGGTACATGTACCTAAAAAAAATATCAAGGGTATGTAAATTAAATCTTACTCTTGCCCATTTATTTGATCCCAATATCACACCAAAATCTCCAAGATACTACAACAGCCCTAAGGGTCTCATTCGATTTTTGGTAAGGACACATTCAGACCCTTAAATGTCAATCATATGTTCTTCAAGACCATCAACTTTAATTAGACTTGACCCTGAAACTGATATAGTTACTATGTCAATTAGCATTCCATTAAATCACACCATACAATATTTCTCCTGCACCTGAGTCTTCTGGCCAGTGTCATCAGAATTTTTATCTCCAGAGAAAATTTGTATGCAAAAAGTATGTATTCCACAAATCAGTGCCCCTCTCTCTGAGATCAAACCAAGAGGGTCAGCACATACATTAATGCTTAGTCTCATGGCAGCCTTTCGTAAACAGAACCAGCGTTTTCTCACTCCCGCCTTGGACTGGTTGAATGATGGGGCCTTTGCACCTCTCTCGACATTGGAACAAGCAAACAGAATATCTCAATTACCACTTGCTTCGTGTGGCTCTGAAAGACCTATCAAAGCTACATCCAGTGTTCTCCGGCTCTCACCTAGCTGTAGTACTTTGGCTGGCATATCCTACCAACATGGATTCAACTGCAACATCAACAAGTAGAACGTTCTTCTTCCCTATCCCTTTCTTTAAAGCCATCCAAACATTTATCATCACCTATCTTGTCCTTGTTCCCTCCTAACCTCACCATTCCAGTCTGCAAATCCCTTATTTTGACACAATCTGTTCTAAATGTCCTTCTTCAATTTGTCTAGTTGTTCCACAATCCCATTAACTACTTGATCTCCACAGTCAACTTCCTTTTCAGGGTTATTCGCAAATCATAGCTGACCTAAGCTGTCAGCCATACAATGTAAATAGCATCTCCAATGTTATAAAGAGACACAGTTCCGACCAACAAACAGAAATGATCCTAAAATTCCCTTGCCCTTGAACCTTCTCATTTGAGCTGAGGTATAAATTGAAATTGTTACATGAACCCAATATAATGAGTCACAAAGCAGTGCCATCTTAACTCCAGGCATGTTCATATACTCACTAACAAAGTGCCACCAACAATCCTCCATTCCACAGATTTCAAACAGTGAAATGTATAAAAGTGCAATAAATTCACAGAGGAATGAATAAGAAAAAAAGGATGTGTGTGTTGTTTGATATTATCGCATGCAGAGTGACGGCAGAGATTTCCAAGCCATCAGTAGGAGTGGGCCAGAAAATGGCCTAGATGTTCTTTACACACAGTGCGACCAATACCGGGAAAATTGGTAACATTTTAGGTGGGAAAAAATTGGGACATTATGATTTAGGTCCTGAGGTTCCACTTAGAAATAAATAATTAGTGGTTGAATCTGGCATTTCCTGGGTCCATATCAACCAGTTATTTCTAATATTTTTCTGTATTTTCACACAGAGATTTCGGCTGATCGGTGGGAACACAGAGAATCTCATAATTCTAATGTGGCCAGTAACAGCTGAACCGGTCCCATCAGAATTAAGAGCAATTCATAAAGAGGAGAGGACAATTCAACATTGTGTACAGCAGAAATGGTGCAAGGGTTTCAGGCAATAGAGACTTTTACTGTTGGGGTGCTCCTCGTTTCCTAACAAAAAGCCCATGTTTCTGACCTTTTCTTGCAAGTTTGAGTTCTATAATAGTGGAAGCCTAACACTGACTTCTTAACTTGCGTTATGGTGAGTTGGCCTTGTGTAAAAGTGGCGGTGTGGCTTTTGAAGTTGGGAGCATGAGTCAGAACGAGCTTAACGTCCCTTATCAATGGTGCATGAGATAATCGTTGAGGAGACCTGCTTAGAGCATTCAGAAGTGTAGAAGTGAAGGGATGAGATTTTTTCAAGACCAAGCATCACTCAACATGATTTAACAATCGTTCGCCAAGCCTGTTCATTAATTCCCAGTTTTATTGGCAGTGCTTATGGTGTGATGTGAGAATATTGTGCTAGAACGCATCTCCCACCAGGAAAGCTGTTGTGTTTTTGTTGTTTGAAACAAAACACAATAAGCATTAAGGGGCATATTATCAAGAACAGGCGATAAAATTATCACCGCTTTATCGGCAGGAAACTGCTGCAAAAGCGGCGATAATGGGCTTGATAATATGCCCTTGTGAATTCCCATAGCAGCCCAGGTTAACACCAGAACCTGGCTGCTATTAAATTCACAAGGGCATATTATCAAGCCCATTATCGCCGCTTTAGCGGCAGTTTCCTGCCGATAAAGCGGCGATCATTTTAACGCTTGTTCTTGATAATATGCACCTATATTTTACGCACAATTTCCCGGTTCCTTTTTATAAATTCCTATGAATTTTATTATTAAGTGCTGTAAAACAATCTGAATTTTTCAAACAATACCTGTTCTTTTACAGATTGTTATACTGACTGCCTGAGAGAAATATTGTTTTGATTTAGAAAGAGATTTAAAGAAATGTTGCGTCCAAGCCTTTTAAATTTCCACTGGAATTTGACATTTAAATAGCAGTCTACAAGTAATTATTTCCATGCCAAGGTACATTTAATTGCCATCGTTTTACTTTTACATTTCCCAAAAATATTTAAATGGGTTTTCAAACTACATCACAGTTTCCAGTGGGACAAAAAACTTGCAGTAAATAGACTAATTTGTAGCGATGAAGTTTTATTTCAACACAGAATCACTGTTCACCTATTTCTGACTGTTTCCCACTCACACCTTTCTTTGGCGCCTGTATTTATGCAGAACTATCTATCGATCCTCTAAAATTAGGAAATTAAGCATGAAAAAAGCAGATAAGCAGAGTGAATATATATTGATTTAATGTGCTGATATGGAAAAGGTAAAGAATGCCTCCCACTGAATTTAAAGGTTTAAAGAAACCCTTTGTGGGTATCTGTGCGCATTACAAATGCAAAAAATAAATAAATAAATAAATAAAGAATTGGTCATAAACCTAAATAACGGTGTGTCAAAACAACGAATGCTAGATAGGATGCTAACACACTCCAATTTCATGTTACACACTTACAACCAGAAAGTGCGTTGTGAAGGTTTTCCGTGAACAAATTGGGAAGACGCGCTATACCAGGACTCTTGTGATCATTTCTGGAAGAGAAAAGAGGTGCTAATCTGCCCTAAATTAGTTACAAAAATGATATATCAAACCGGTAAACATAACAACGATACCGCCCTTTTAGAAAGGCTCTCCCTTGCTGGTCTGAGGCCAAAAATAAGGGGGCATATTACCAACAACTAGCGATAATTATCGCTATTTTAGTTTAGCGGCGATATTTTTATCGCCGAGCTGAGGCGATTTTTATCGCTTAGGAGCCTTGCTATTATCAAGGTTTATCTCCTAAGCGATAAAAATTGGCCGAAATGCATGAATATCGCTGTAAAGTCAGCGATATTCATGCATTACCGAGCAAATGCTCTTAGCCATGTTATCCACCTCCCATTGGATAACATGGCTAAGAACTGCTCAGGGGCAGGTGTTAGCTTTTGGAGATATTTGCGCTTAGCGCGAATATCTCCAAAAGTTGGTAATAGGAGATAGCGTTGTTAGTGACTGTTTCCAGTCACTAACATCTTGGCACACCCACTTTGCATGTCATTAGTGATAAATATAACTGACTTGCAAAGCGGGGCCCAAGATGTTCGCTATCTACTACTAGCTATTGCTAACTGTTGTTAGCGACAGCTAGGTAATAGGGAGATAATTTTATCTCCGCTTTCTTGGCTTTTGAAGATAAAAAAGCGGAGATAAACCCCCTTGATAATATGCCCCATGATCATTAAATCTGAGAAATAACACGTGAACAGTAATATGGCAATGGGGCCATTAATAGTGCTTAGTGCGTAAATTAATGAAGCAGCTTTGGGATTTTTTTCTAAGCAGGTAGCACAGCTCAATTCTTAAAAGTCGTCAGACTTAAATATAGCTTTTTTTTTACACCAAATGTCTAGACGCCACAAATATATTATAAGATCGCAAATTAACCCACCTCATCTGAAGTGTACAACATTTACACCATACACTCTACAGAGGTGATCAATTAATGGAAAACTAACACTGAATAACAATGTTGTCAAACTGGAAGTACAACAATATCAAGTAGAGGTGTCTACAAGGGATTTTGGGGCATATTACCAACAACTAGCGATAATTATGGCTATGTTGGTTTAGCAGCGATATTTTTATCGCCGAGCTGCGGCAATTTTTATCGCTTAGGAACCTTGCTATTATCAAGGTTTATCTCCTAAGCGATAAAAATCATCCGAAATGCATGAATATCGCTGAAAAGTCAGCGATATTCATGCATTACCGAGCTAATGCTCTTAGCCATGTTATTCACCTACCATTGGATAACATGGCTAAGAACTGCTCAGGGCAGGTGTTAGCTTTTGGAGATATTCGCGCTTAGCGCGAATATCTCCAAAAGTTGGCAATAGGAGATAGCGATGTTAGCGACTGTTTCCAGTCGCTAACATCTTGGCACGCCTACTTTGCATGTCATTAGTGATAAATATCACTGACATGCAAAGCGGGGCCCAGGATGGTCGCTATCTCCTACTAGCTGTCGCTAACCGGTATTAGCGACAGCTAGGTAATAGGGAGATATTTTTATCTCCGCTTTCTTGGCTTTTAAAGCCAAAAAAGCGGAGATAAACCCCCTTGATAATATGCCCCTTTGTTTCTATATACCAATTTACTTTCTCAGATTAGAAAAGACTTATGTTCAATAAATTCTTTGAACCTATGTGAACAAATTACTGCTTGAGGCACATATGCCTTAATCATTAGATCAAAATTTAACCACAGACACAGGAATATCTTTCAGAAACTTGTATTTTTCATTTTACTTTTCAAAATAGTAGGGTACATTCAACAAACACGTTGAAAACAAAAGCTTACATAGGAAAAAAGATACAGTTTAATTACACCATTATTTCATACGTAGAAGTCCTCTCCTTATAAAATCATAAAAAATGACCAGTATTTCAATCGATAACACAGTCACTCAATGTGTAAAAATATATGAGGAGTTGGACGGTACGGTCGACGTTTTTGTCTTCTTTTGTGTAAATCCTTTAGACCATCATCAGGACAATATAATCTGTGCTTTTTAATTATGACCCTTCTGTTGACTGGTGGATTACATGAACCTCAACAGTATCACAAAGATGAGTGGAGTTTTCAAGCCTTGACGTCGTTATCAGACCTTCAGAGGTATGATTTTTTTATTTCAATCTGTTTTTATAAAATTCCTTAAAGCACCGAAATGGAGATCTTCAAATGGTCTTCAGCGGACCTATTCTCTCAATATTTCAAACAAATTCTGTTCATGGATCAATTTGAACGCGTGGAAAACAGCGTAACAGACGGCAGTCCTGTCAGCAGAGGTTTCACGAACTGCCATATGTTACGCTGTTTTCCACGCTTTCACAAATTGTTCCATGAACAGAATTTGTGATACTGTTGAGGTACATGTAATCCACCAGTCAACAGAAGGGTCATAATTAAAAAGCACAGATTATATTGTCCTGATGATGGTCTAAAGGATTTACACAAAAGAAGACCAAAACATCGACTGTACTGTCCAACTCCTCATATATTTGTATGCATTTGTATATGAGTGGGGCTGTGGTGTATCAGGGGGCTAGATATACCAGATGATGAACTAGGATGTGAATAAACACAACAAATATGAATAAAACTATCCATGATCAAAGAACTATGAATACCATAAGAGTAGAGTAGCAACATGTCACCACCCAAACTACTGAACAATTAAACAGTCAAAGGGACCAGAAAGATGGTGGGATCTGTCACAACAGCAGATGGGAAGGTAACCTGCAATGGCTAGGTTGAGTGTGGGTTAACCTATGGAAGTGCGGCCTGCCAGAAACCTGCACAAGCTGCATAGAGGAGCATGAACAAATCACAATGCCACCAAATAGAAATGGGGGTAGGATGCTCTCTACCAATAGAGAGCTGTGAAGAAGAAAAAGTCATAGGAGCATACTGCGGTAAACAATTACATCACAATGTATCAAGAATAACTAGGAGCACAGTGCGGCAAGCAACTAATGTCTTCTGCTATTTCTGGGGTCACATCGGGCTTGGCGTTCGATCCCACCCCGGAGGACCAGGTAGTTGAGGAACCATCATCACTAATAGATTTCAATGAGTCATCATCCAGTTCTGATCACTGAGTCGTCTCCCAAATCGTGGCTGCAATCTGTAAAGCCTGACACCTCTCCCTAATGACCTGCTCCAGATCCAGAATTTTTCCTGAGCCAGACAGAACGGGAAGAGCAGGACCAACAGCACTGCTTGGAAAGACCAGGCAGCTTGTGATTTGTCATACTACCCCAGAGGATCTGACTGACAGTCCCCTGTCCTAAAGATTCAAGCCAGTCCCAAGTGTCTTTGGGAAAGTAAAAAAATATAATTTGCTATAGGAAACAACTCATAGTCATGCTGGCAATAGAAGTGAGTAAGTACTATCCAACTCTCGCAGGTGGCATTTCATGGCAAGAAAGGAGTGTTTGTGCTCCTGTACTGCCTCAGTGTAATCTGGAAAAATCATAACATGAGTGTTTTCAACTAATATTTTGCGAAGCTTACATTTTCATGCAGTATTGGATCCTTGTCTCTGTACTGGAGTGCGAGATCCTGGTGGCGTTCACCATGTCGTGATGCGATGGGCACACTCCCCTGAGAAGAACTGGGAGAAGATTCCTGATTATAGTGTTTCACTCAACCAGCATTTCACATAAGTAACAGCATCAGACCCCTCCACTCCTTCTGGAAGACCAGTGATTTGGACATTGTTCCGTTGTGAGAAGCCCTCAGCATCTTCAGCACACCACATCAGTAAGTGCACTTGATCCGCCGAGGTCCATCTTGCACGTCCTTGGTTACATGTCCATGAGGGACTGATCATTTGGTGAATCATATCAGCAAACTTGCAATGGTCCGTGTGCAGTAGTGTAAGATCTGTCATCACTGTGTCTATCTTACTTTGCAATGATGCTCGCATGCTTTCCATGGAGGCTCTGATCTGCTCAACCACCACCAGAACAGTGTCTAGCTTGTCCTAAATGGATGCAGGAGCAGAGCATTGCTCTAGTGTATCAGCACTGCTGGCCGCTTGTTTAGGGACTGTGGTGGAGCAAGAAGATGTGTCATGAGTACTGGTATGTAGGCAACCTGTGTCAATGACATCCAGAGTACTTTCTGAACAGGGAACAGTCAATGTCTCAATCAGGAGCCGCTTTTCAGTGCCTCAAAAATCCCATTGACATGGCAGCACGAGAGGCCCCACTTGAGTAGCAGAATACAATCCAGACTGAAAACTCTAGATATGAGAGTTGCGGGAAGGATGCTCTAATGACAAAACACCCTGTAACTACAGCAGTCGAGCTGCAGCACCACAAAGTAGTGATGCTAGATAATGCAGATGGGTTGAATCAGACGTCTTTTCACAGAAGTTCAATCAGCACATGAAGGGTCCACTTGCCAGTGCCATGTAGCCGTCCTATTAGCGGAAGCACGTGCACCCCCGTATCTGCAGGCAAAAACAGTCTGGATTAGGCCATATTACAGGAGGCAGTCACAAGAGCACCACAGCTGAAATGCCCTCAATCGGCCACCACTCTGAGCGAGGTTGTGCCCTGATTGGAAAGAAGTATGGCAATGGGAGCCCTGAATTGGGCATAGAACAGTGTGAGCGCCCATGAAATGGTGTGAGCTAGGAGGGCCACCACATCATGCCGCCCACCGACTCCATCTGTGTGCCCCCTGCGATTAAGCAGAAAGCCAGACGTTCAGGCCATTCCAGGGAGGGGTCGTTTTTACTACCACGGGTCCTAATTGATCAAGGATGCACAGGTCACCATCCAGATGGACCCACATGAGGGCCCAGGGTGCCTCCGCTGAGTATCAGGAGATCAGGGGACAGGTAACCAGCAGCACTGCCCAGCCAGCACTCTCCTTCTGGCTGGGTAATCGCAAACGGAGCTCGCAGCAGCCGCCATGGTTATGCAGGAAAGTAGAGCAGGCAGCAATGCAGTGTGGGACTGCAGCAGCTGCAAATCGGCCAAGCTAGTGCCACAGTCACACCTCAGGACTTACTGGGAAACACATCTCAAGCTGATTCACTCCCTCATCAGATTAGTGGGTGTTGCTTCCAGGGCAGGTCGTAGAGGCGGCAACTGACCATCGGCACAGCACAGAAGAAGACACCAGATTGCAGCCCTAGGAGGACCACACCTGCCACTCGCACGACTTGCAGGGCCCAAGCCATCCCAGCAGGCCCCTATAGTGGCTCGAATGTTTCTGGTGCCCACATTGATGTCAGAGGCCGGGCGATCACCACACCACACACAGACAGATATTGGGAAAGGAGAATGCCAGCCTGTTAAAATGATGAGAGGGTGACGGCAGGATAAAAGGAGGATAGGCTGAGATGGTACGGAGTTCGTTCAAGAAGCGCCCGCCATCATAGCCAGACTAGACATGCCCATTCTGCACTCTCTATCTATAGTAAGACCCCAGATGCAGTGCCCTCCTATTTTTCTAGGTGCCCAATAATTGTCAACTCTGTGGCTAAGTATCTTGAAACTGACTTAACAATTTTAGCACACTTTCATGCAGGAAAACATTACTAACAATTTACATTTTAAATTCATATATGGCTAGTTCAACAACTTGTTATCCAGTGCACTTGCCTTCATTATACACCTTTGTATTGTATGGTGCGGGAATTCTCTCTGGACTGCAGATATGAAGTTAGATACAGCTCTCCACACTGCTGACAGTTTCATGGAGTGGCTAGTGCTCACTTCAATAGTGTTCACATTTAGGCTGGCAAGTAGCTGATCTAAATCTGGAGGGTGTTTCTTATCTCTTACCATTGTTATAATCCCAGTAAGAATCAGAACACCAGCAGACTGGAATGGTGGGTGCTATGTGAATCGGGCATGCCCCCACGTGAATGGGTCTAACCTTCCTTGGCACTGTCTGTCACTAGTTCATCGGTGTGTTTCCCACTCAGGCAGAATCCACCGCCAAACATCACTCACATATGAGTGATGGAAAGTACATTACAATCCAATACATATCAAGAAGCTAACTATCTTAATATCGGATTTCCATAGGGGTAATCACAATATCCTTTCTTTACAGTGGAAGTACAAATTAGTGTCAATCCTTCAGGAATCCTTGCCTCTTTATGCAGAGAATGACATTGCTATGGTGCCTCTTCACCTTTGTTACCTCAAACAGTTCTGCTGGGCACAGTGGTGTGTGGGCCTAACTTTTCCTAAAAGTTCTCTCCTAGTGTATGTTCTTCAGAAATGCCGAATCAACAGTAAGGGCCCTGGAATAATTAATTATTTTTTTTTCCATCTGTTAAAATCAAACTCCCTGGAATTGAAATTTATTGGGTGTGATCTGCCAAAATTTAACTAACGTTGAGGACTTTATTGCATCCTGTAATTACAGGGTGTAGCAAACTTACACAGCTCGAAATTTCCACCCTTGAGCAAAGAAGGATTTATGCAGTGGTTGGAAAACTCCAGCCCACTCATAATCATGGCCTGAGATTCACAAGGGGAGGGGACAGAGGTTCTCCAAAAGCTTAGGCATTGACTTAAAAAAGAATTAAAGGACAACAGCCTCTGGTCCTGTGTACAATTATAGTTAAACACAAACTTTGTAAGTTCAATGAGTGAGATTCAATGATCAGAGATTCATAAATAAATCAAAAAGGGTTTTATTTTGTATTTATTCAAGCTGTTCTTCATAGTTGTTATCCTTTTCTACGTCCTTTATTTTTTATTTATTTATGCGGATTCTTATTTATTTAATCATCCTGGTGCAATCTATTCCATTGTTTTGTATCTCTTAAAAGAAGATCTGTGCTTTTCTGGTTACCAACAAATTAGCCCTTGTATGATGTTTAAAAAACGACTGTTAGATTTGAGTATGACTTGCAAACATATGGACAGAAGGCTTATTTGGGAAAATACAATAATGAGAGAAGTACTCTTCTAACAAAAGGGATAGGGTTCAAAATTCATAAACAATAATAAATCACTCTCGTGATAACACTCACGTATAGTCACATCAATAGGCTCATCTTTTTATAGGGAAACATTCATACATTTTTCATCCATAACTATGTCTACACACTGAATCCTGTTTGATGCAAGAATGTCTCTTTTTCTTACATTAAATGAATCCTCGATGCATAAAAATATACTCATTACAATGATGTATCACAAAATAATCTAAAATCACATTGATATGTTGTGATATTGTCTGCTTTGTACTGTCAGCGGACAATTAGTAATGGAATGTTTCTCTTTATATAAATTATGACATTTTGCTAGTACACAAATATAGAAAAGAACTAATATTGTTCTAACACAATTATAGAAGGCTGTGCCTTAAAGTGATGTGATTATACATAGATTGTAAATAATGGTTTAAAATATTCGCTCTGATGCGATTTTAGAATATTTTGTTATACATCATTGTAATGAGTATATTTTTATGAGTTGAGGATTCATTTAATGTAATAAAAAGACACAATTTTGCATCAAACAGGATTTACTGTGTAGACGGTGTTATGGATGATAAATGTGTGAGTGTTTCCCTTTAAAAAGAAGAGCATATTTAAGTGACAATACGTGAGTGTTTTCACAAGAGGGATGTATTATTATTTGGGACTAACCAAAGAAACTTCAAGGCTTCTCACTTGCTAAAGACCAACGAAATACTCATAATTAAAAATTTTGTGTTCATGAAACTGAATTCAGAAGAAGAATTAAGGCTAGGTCAAGGCCACCAGATGTGTTTAACTCTAACAGTGATCTACTGGAACTTCAGAGACACTAACCTGCCAGGAAACCTCCCTCTTTCTTTGCAGGCCAGTCTACCCAGGTTGACATTCGCAAAGTGTTTGCCTTCTGCCAACTACACTATACTGAATATCGAGATTCAAAGATTCCCTTGGAAAGAGGTTTAAGCCTAGACACTCCTGGCAGCACAAAAGAAATTGAGATAAACAAACATGCATTCAGTTATACTAGGGCAAATATATTCTTTATGTTATGGTACAATAATAGAACAACAGGTAGGCACTCCAGATTGCGGCACAGTGCAAGTGAGTAGTGACAAAAGTGATAATTGATGCACAAGGAACATAATAACATATTAACACTGTTGAATGTTCAGTTTTTTTTAAATCACAAAATGATATTCAACAGTGCAATATATTGACATTTCGCCCCTTAAATCCACTTCACTGATAGTCTTTATCAGGACAAACAAAATGGTAGCAACCCTGATACGGAACTCAAAGGTTCTACAAGGGATCTCTCAATGTCACAACTTCAAAAACTTTCACAGAAAATTAAACTCAGAATATATGGTGTAACCCAGGAAGGTGCAAGTTCTCAGTTCTGCTCATACTGATCCCATTGATCGGGCCTGCTAGGGAGGAATTAATTGTCTTAAGCAACTGTCAAGAAGGTCAGCGTCTGAATCATTATTTCAGAGCAGCATGATCAATGTCCTGTGTGCTTAATTCCCTCAGTGCCAGGGACAACTAACTGTGCTTTTTGAGACTAAGAAAATATTTATGTTTTTAGCCATTTCTTCTTAAAATAAAAATAAAACTTTAAAAAGAGCTAAGACACTGCCATTGCTTACCATTTGTTGGCTTCAACTTGGCTCTCCTATCCTTGCTTGTCATTTGTCATCGCTTCCTAATGCCTCACTGTCTCAATTTGTCTTGTTCATTGGTGGAGCATGCAGTCCAACTCCCCCAATCCGCTCTGTGTCCTTGTTTGCCCCATTTCCCTCCGACTCGTCGCTGCTGTCCTGATGTTGCTTGCTCCCTCTCGCCCCCGTAAATGATTGAACCGTCCCCCTCCCACCCTCCTCCCACTGTCCATGGTGTTGCTTTCTCCCTCCCTACTCCTGCCATCCATGATCTTGCTTGCCCCACCCTTGTTTTGTTTGCTCGCCCCACTCTCCTTCCTTTAGACCTTTGCCCTCTTTCTATCCCTTCCCCACTTCCCATCCCATGTTGCTTGCTCATCTTGTAGTGCCACACCACAAACAAAAACAAAAATCTGCTGACACGGCCAAATAGCTCTTGCATAGGCAAGAGCTGTTTGTTTTTGTGAATGCATTTTTTGCCAGGTTGTACATGGCTGAAAGTAAATAAAAGTACTATGACAAGGTCAATGCGTCATAGCGCTTTATTTTTTGTACTTTTTTTTGATTGTCACTATACTTCGAAAGTAGTAATCGAATCTGCTGGTGATGACTGCATGGGTGACCTTCTTTCTGGATTCTGTGGAGTTCCATCTGAATTTCTTTGGAAGCAGGTGGAGCGTGTGGAAGCAGACTGAGGAAACTGCCTTGATTTTGTGGTTCATAGTGAGTGATGAGTCCAGTATGATGCTGAGGTTGTGTGCATGGTCTGTCGTGGTAGGGGAGATCCCTGAGCGGCTGGCCACCAGGAGCCGTCCCAGGCTGAAGGGGTGGGTCCCAAGATACGTACTTCGGTCTTGTCCGAGTTGAGCTTGAGACAGCTGTCTTTCATCCAGGTAGCAACAGCCTTGATTCCACAGTGGAAGTTCGTTCTGGTGGTTGTGGGTTCTTTGATGAGAGAGAGGATCAGCTGGGTGTTGTCGACATAGGAGATGATGCTGAGTATGTGGCTTCTATGATGGCTGTGTAGAGGTTGAAGAGGGTGGGGCTGAGGGAGGAACCCATGGGTACTCCACAACTGATCTCTGTGAGTTCTGAGATGAATGGTGGTAATCCGACTCGCTGGGTCCTGCCGGTGGGGAATGAGTGGATCAAGTCCAAAGCCTTGTTGAGGGTGTGAGTGAGGTGCGGGTGCTGGTGTCATGGAGTCTTGTGATTAGGGTGCGGTGGGAGACGATGTCTTAGGCAGCCGAGAGGTCTAGTAGGATGAGGGCTGTGGTCTTGCCCCAGTTGAGGGGGGAGTGATTGTCAACTGTGGCAGCGAGGAGTGCTGTCACAGTGCTGTGGATGCTTCGGAAGCCAGATTGGGAGGTGTCCAGGACGTGGTTAACTTCGATGAACTCTGAGAATTGGGTGTTGATGGCCTTCTCTATGACATTGGCTGGGAAGGGGGAGTGAGATTGGTCTGAAGTTCTTACGGTCTGTTGGTTCTGAGAATGGTTTCTTCAACAGGGGGTTGCTCTTGATGTGTTTCCAGTCTTCGGGAAGCTGGCAGTTTCAATGGAGTAGATGATGGTGCGGTGAAGCTGGGTGGCAGTGGTGGCGTTTGCTCTGTGAAAGATGTGGTAAGGGCAGGGATCATTTGGGGCACCTGAGCCAATGCTCTTCATGGTCTTGAGTGTGCCCTCTGTAGTGAGCGGGGTCCAGCAGAGACAGTCTGTTGGGGTGCGGCTTGGTTGTGTGCAATGGTGCCGTGCATGGTGGCCAGTTCTAGGGCGTCGAAGCAGTTGTAGATTTTCCTGATCTTGTGGTGGAAGAAGGTGCCTAGTTTGTTGCAAAGGTTTTGGGAGGGTAGCACATCTGTGGTCACGCTGCTGGGCCTGATGAACTCCTTGATGATGGTGAAGAGTTCTTTGCTGTTTTGTGTGAGTTGGCTTTGAATCTGTCTTGGAGGGCCGTTTTCTTAGCAGTTTTCAGGAGGAGGTGGAGTGTGTTGACTGCGGATTTGAAGGTAGCGTGAGTTTCCGTGGTATTGTTGTGACTCCATCTCTTCTCTAGACATCTTCAGGTGCATCTGTACTCGTGGAGGGCGGGAGTGAACCAGCGGGCCTTCTTGGAGTGTTGTTTGCCTGGTCTTTTCTTGAGGGGTGCCAGGGTGTCAGCACAGTTGGAGAAACATAGGTGGAGATTGCGTGCTGCGGTGTTGGAGTCCATAGGCGGTGGCGGAGTGGTTGTACTGAGAGAATTGACAAGCAGTTATTCTGTGGCCTTGATCCAGCTGCGAAGGGGGGGTGATGGTGATGGTGGTGTACGGTGGGCATGGTGAAGGCGAGATGTACGCAATGATGGTCTGTCCAGGAGAGTTTGGTAGTATAGCTGTAGTTGATGTTCCCACTGTAGGAGAAGACGGGGTCGAGTGTGTATCCGGATGTGGGTCAATGTGGTGACTAGCTACTTGAGTTGGATCTTGGCAAGGTTCTCCAGGAGGGAGGTGGTGTTCTGGTCACTGGGTTGTCCAGGTGGAAGTTGAAATCTCTGAGTAGGATGTAGTTGGTGGATGTGGGAGCCTGGGGTGCGATGATGTCTATGATGGTGTCTGTGAAGGAGGGTCAGGCCGGGAGCCTGTAGACGAGGGTGCGACGAAGGGTGGTGTTGGGGTTGGTCTGGATCTGGAAGTGCAGGTGTTCGATGGTTGCCGTTGGGTAGTTAGAGTGCGTGGTCAGTCGAAGCGTGCTTTTGTGGATGATTGCGATGCCTCTTCCTGGGAAGTTGGTGCGGTCCTTGTGGGCGATTTTGTAGCCGTCTGGAAGGCCGATGGCGATGTTCAGTCTGAAGCAGGGGTTGGTCCAAGTTTCCGTGAAGAAGGCAATGTCAGGAGAGGTGGCATAGAGGAGATCCCAGATTTCTGTGGCATGTTTGTGGAGGGACTGAACGTTGAGAAGAATGCAGTTGAGCTGGACAGGTGTGCTGTTGGTCGACTGAGTGACGAGCACAGTTGGTGTGTTGATGTGGCAGAAGGTGTGGTTGCAGTTTTGGCAGGTCAATCAATCAATCAGGAGTTTGTTAAAGCGCGACTACTCACCCGTAATGGTCTCAAGGTGCTAGGGGTGGGGTGGGTGGGAGGGGTGCAGGTTCCATTCCATCAAGGAGGGGGTCTGTCGAAGAGCCAGGTTTTGAGGTTTCTTGCGAAGATGGGGAGCGATGTTGTCTGTCTGAGGTGGAGCGGAAGGGCGTTTCTATGCTTTGGCAGCGAGGAAGGAGAAGGAGCGGCCTCCCGATCTGGTCTTTCTGGTGCGGGGGACCACGGCATAGGAAAGCTGGGCTGATCGTAGGGTCCTTTGGGGTGCGTGGAATTTGAGTCGGTTGTTCAGGTATGCTGGTCCGGTGCCGTGGAGGGCCTTGTGTGCGTGGGTGAGCATCTTAAAGGTGATTCTCGCCTCGACGGGGAGCCAGTGGAGTGTGCGCAGGTGCTGGGAGATGTGGCAGTGTTTTGGCAGGTTGAGGACCAGTCTTGCAGCGGCGTTCTGGATGTTCTGTAGCTTGCGGATGAGGTTTTTGTTTATTCCGGCGTAGAGTGCGTTGCCGTAGTCGAGTCTGCTGGTGACCAGGGCGTGAGTGACTGTCTTTCGGTGTTCGAGGGGGATCCATTTGAAGGTCTTATGAAGGAGGCGGAGGGTGTGGAAGCAGGAAGATGAGACAGAGTTGATGTGGCGGTCCATTTTGAGCTCGGAGTCCAGGATGATTCCCAGGTTGCGTGCGTGGTCTGTGGGGGTTGGCGGGTTTTATTGGTGTTTAGTTGTAGGCAGCTGTTTTTCATCCATTTGGCGACGGCTTCCATGCCTTCTCGAAAGTTGCATCTGGCGGTGTTGGGCTCGTTGGATAGGGAGAGGATGGGGAGAGGATGAGCTGGGTGTCCTCTGCATATGGCACGATGTTGAGTCCATAGTCCATGTAGACGTTTAAGAGCGTCGGGCTGAGGGAGGAGCCCTGGGGGACTCTGCAGGTGGTAGGTGTGGGGTCCGAGAGGAAAGGGGGGAGTCTGACCCGCTGCGGCCTGCCGGAGAGGAAGGAGCAGATCCAGTCGAGGGCCTTGTCCTGGATTCCTGCATCGTAGAGTCTGTGTATTAGGGTGCGGTGGGAGACTGTGTCTAACAACGCTAATAGGTCGAGGAGGATTAGGGCTACTGTTTCTCCTTTGTCCAGTAAGGTGCGGATGTCGTCTGTTGCGGCGAGGAGGGCGGTTTCCGTACTGTGGTTTTCTCTGATGCCGGATTGGGAGGAGTCGAGGATGTTGTGTTCTTCAATGAATGTGGCGAGTTGGCTGTTGATGGCTTTCTCGATGACTTTCGCTGGGAACAGGAGCAGGGAGATGGTTCTGTTGTTTTTGAGGTCGGTGGGGTCCGCTGAGGGTTTCTTTAGCAGGGGGTTGACCTCGGCGTGTTTCCAGTCGTCGGGGAACGAGGGGGTCGCCAGGGAGCGGTTGATGGTTTGGCGGAGCATGGGTGCGATGGTGTTGGCAGCTCTGTTGAAGATGTGGTGGGGGCAGGGGTCCGTGGGGGCCCCTGAGTGGATTGACTTCATTGTCTTCAGTGTGTCTTTGGTGGTGAGGGCTGTCCAGTCATTAATCGCTGGTTTCCGGGTGTCAGGGGTGGTTGGTGAGGGTTCAGTGTGTTGGTTGTCTTCGTCGAAGTTGTCATAGATGCTCTTGATTTTGTGGTGGAAAAAGATGCTGAGTTTGTCGCAGAGGTCTTGTGAGGGAGGGATGTTGGTAGACTCGCTAGTAGGTTGGCCGAACTCCTTGATGATGCTGAAGAGTTCCTTGCTGTTGTGTGCGTGGGTGGAGATTCTGTCTTCAATCGCTTTTTTCCTCGTTTCTCTGATGAGTTGATGGTGGGTGTTGGTGGCGGCTCTGAAGTTGTTGTGCGCTTCTGTGGATTTGGTGTTTCTCCAGGCCTTTTCGAGGCGGCGGCATGTGCGCCTGGGCTCTCGAAGTTCGGTGGTAAAGCATCTGGCTTTCTTGGCACGGGTATTGTTGTTTTTCTTGAGGGGGGCTATGGTGTTGGTGCTGTCCGAGATCCACCTATGCAGGGTTCGGGCTGCGGTGTTGGGGTCGTCGTTTTCCGCGATGGTTGGAATGGAGTTGTTGAGTGAGGAGGTGAGCTGGTCATCGGTGATTTTGGTCCAGTTTCTTTGTGGAAGCAGGTGCTGGTGTCTGTGGGTGATGGGTGTTCTGAAGGCGAAGTGGACGCAACGATGGTCGGTCCATGGGAGTTCTGTGGTGTGGCTGAAGGTGATGGAGTTTCCTGTAGTGAAGAGGGGGTCAAGGGTGTGTCCTGCTGAGTGCATGGGCTCGGTCACGATCTGGCAGAGTCCAATGTTGTGGAGGTTGTCCAGGAGGCATGTGGTGTTGGGCTCCAGTTAATTGTCGAGGTGGAAGTTGAGGTCTCCCAGCAGGGTGTAGTTGGTGGATGCGATGGCCTGCGGGGAGGTAATGTCCGTGATGGAATTGGCGGAGGGTCCGCGGGGTCCAGGGGGTCGGTAGATGAGGGTTCCTCGGAGGGCGGCAGTGGGGCTGGCCAGTATCTTGAAGTGAAGGTGTTCCATCAGTTCTGTGGACTCGTCAGGGAGTGTGCTCAGGCGGAGGCTTGGTTTGGGGACGATGGCGATTCCTCCTCCTGGGTGGGTGGGGAGGTCCTTCCTGGAGATCTTGTATCCTTGGGGGATGGCGATGGCGATGTCCGGTCCCGAGGTGGTGTTGGTCCAGGTTTCGGTGAAGAATGCTTTGTCTGGGGTGGTGCTGTTGAGGAGGTCCCAGATTTCTGTGGCGTGTTTGTGGAGGGATCGGACGTTTAGGAGGATGCATTGCAGGGTCTTTGGTTCGGTTGTGTTCTTGTGGGCGGGTTGTGCTGGATCCGTGTTCTTGGCGGTGCTGCAGGTGTGCCGGCAGTGGTGACAGCTGATGGGTCCATGGGTGTCGGCTGGTGATGCTAGCTTGAAGTTGTTGTTGCAGCCTGGGTTGAGTGCGTGGAGTGCTGCTGGGTTGTAGCATTGGCGGGGCGGAGGTCCAGGGTTCCTGGTGGTGGTCGCGGACGGGTGCAGACGTGCTTGCCTTTGACGCGCCTTCGGTGCACCAGTGGCGCCCCCGCAGCCGCCCAGTGGCCGCCATTAAGTAGGGGTCGGGGAGGGCTGGACAGCTGGGAGGCGGGAGCAGGGAGGAGAGCTGGATTGGGCCGGTCGCGCTGGGGGGGAGGGGCCGCGGGGGCAGCAGCGGCGGGGAAAGGTAAAGGGAGGAAAGAAGGGATAAAGAAAAAAGGGAAAATAAGCAGAAATAAGGCACAAAAGAGCAGAGATGCAGAAAAGAGCAGAAAGGTGAAAGATAGAAAGGGTAGAAAAACGAGTGAAAACGAGTGAAGGAGCAGAGGGAGAGAAAGGGAAAATGGGCAGAAATAAGGCACAAAAGAGCAGAGGTGCAGAAAGGTGAAAGATAGAAAGGGGAAAAAACGAGTGAAAACGAGTGAAGGAGCAGAGGGAGAGAAAGGGAAAATGGGCAGAAATAAGGCGAAAAAGAGCAGAGGTGCAGAAAGGTGAAAAATAGAAAGGGGAGAAAAACGAGTTAAGGAGCAGAAAGAAAGAAAGGAGACAGAGGTCCACTGGACCACCAGGGATGAGGCGCAGGGAAACCTGTGGGTGGAGGAGGGCCTCAATCACTAACACTCAAGAGTGCAGGGGCTGGGGCACCTCACTTAATGGTGGAGCTGCGAGGGTAGGAGAGCAATTTCACTGACAATGAGTCAGTGGTCTTGCTCCCAGGTGAAGGGTCTGAGAGTATTCTTTGGTGATTCTTGATGGCTGGCGGCATGGTGTCCAGGGTTGAGGGTGAGGAGGTTACTGGTGTCACAGCTGTAGAGCGTCCAAGAAGCAGGGTCCCTGGTGATGGGCGCGGTCCAGGCGTGAACGGGTGCAGACGGGCTTGCCTTTGGTACAGCCACCAATAAGTAGTGCTGTGTTTGGGCTGGACAGGTGGGAGGTGGGAAATACGGATGCAGGAATACACAATGGAGTTGGGCAGGGCCACGAGGGATCACAGCGGCATCGAGGGAGAGGACAGGAAAAAAAGAGCTAAAAAGAATAAGAGCAAAGAAGCAAAGAATAAAAAAACAAAAACAAAGCCAAAAGGCAGAGGCTGAGAACAAAGAGGGACATAAACAGCAGAAAGAGGTACAGGGGGGCAGTCAAGCAACAGAGTAGTGATGCTCTACCACTGGTCCATGAGGGATGAGGTGCAGGAAAGAGCCTGCGGGTGAAGGAGGGCCTCAAACTCCTGACCTCCGGGTCAGTAGCAGCAGCAGATGGAGACAGCAGCAGAAGCTACCAGACGGGGGTGCACTGTGGAAGGAGCAGGTCCACTAAGGGATAGTGGACTGCACTTTCACCGCGGAGCGGCCACAATTAAGTAGTGCCGCAGGAAGCTGGACAGCTGGGAGGTGGGAAATGCAGGAGCGGGAATGGACACTGGAGGCGGGCAGGGTTGCAGGGGATCACAGCAGCAACGAGGGAGAGGACAGGAAAAAAAGGAGCTACAAAAAATAAAGAGCAAAGAAACAAAGAATAAAACTCAAAGCCAAAGGTAGAGGCAGAAAAGTAAGAGGGACAAAAACAGCAGAAAGAGGAACAGCAGGGCAGTCAGGCAGCAGAGCAGTGACACTCTACCGCTGCACCATTAGGGAAGAGGCATTGGCATGAGCCTGGAGGTGGAGGAGGGCCTCGAACTCCTGACCTCCGAGTCAGTAGCACCAGCAGCAGCAGATGGGGACAGCAGCAGCAGCTACCAGATGGCACTGCCCTGTGGAAGGAGCAAGTCCACTAAGGGACTAAAATCAATTTAACATCTTCATGCTTTTAATCTTTGTAAAGTAACATCGAAGACGTTTCTAATGTATTTTGTTATTTCACAGTGTGATGTGCAGGTGCCCTAAAGGTCAGATCGCTCACATGGCAAAGATCAAAGGTCACGGGCGGTAAAGACAGAAATAGCGACTTTTACTAGTGAACTGCCAGCATTCTCAAAGCATTCACTGCGGATCATTTGTTGCAATGTATTCTGCAAAGGTACCAAGATGTTTGCAGACAATATAGGAAAAAACTATTTTACTGTAATTCTGTACTGAAGAGATATTTTTCAATATTGCACATTTTGTGGAATGTAATGCAATGTATGTAGTGCACATGGTTAAAATACAAACTGTACATATTTCATCTACAAGAGTGGAGTAGCCTGTAGGTCACTGCTTTGGCAGAGGCAATCAGAGAGGATGCAGAAGGTACAAGTGCATAACTCTGGCTTGCAGCATGGTTTTTACCTAGTGTTTAGGTTTGACGTGTACTGGCACTCGTCTAATTCATGGGAACTATATAGTATTTTACACATAGTCCAGCGGGCTTTGGTACACCCTTCTTTAGCCATTTACTTTTTTAGTGTAGGATCCTTCATTATTTGAGTTAAGACATTGCTATTCGCATCTTTGCGCAGGCCTGAGAGGTATTTTAGTCCCACCTTCTTTCTATTTACTGTTTGTATGTATCCTTCTGCCGCTGCTGGAATGCATGAGGGAGTATTTTGCATCAACAAAGTTCCTTTTGCCATCACGCATTTAATTCTTTATCTCGTCAATGCTTTCTATTTGCAAACAATCATTGTTTTTTAATTATTTTGCACTGCAATAGGCAATTTACGTTTTTCTTTTGTCAGCGTTTGATTGCAATCATCTAACCCACGGGCATTATCAATGCTTGTTTATGATAGCTAGTAAGTTACCACGGTCCAATGAACGTTGACTAACCAAAATGCCCATTATTGTCTATGGCCACAGCTGTAATAGGTCTTCATGCAACTACCACCAGAAAGAACTGAGCAGCTCCATGAGCTGTTCTAAAAATGCTGTGGATTGCCTTTACGGTTCTCTAAGTTACACTGTCAGACATGAATTACGTAGGAAGTACAACTGTAGTACCTCCAAAGCTGCCCCTATTGGCTGGAGTAATATTAACGTAATAAGAGTATTTGCAGAGACCATCCTGATTGTATCCTCCTCTGAAGAACAAAAAGCTGAGTGTAGCCACCATGATTCAGACCTGTGGCCATGAGGTCTCAACAGATCCCCGCAGTGGTTGTGTAAGTCCACGGAGCTGAGAGACAGTTGAACTTATTAGTCTTCTTCAATTCATTCCAACTTCCAGAGTCAACTCAATCTCTAGGCGTGGCTCGCCCATATTGCTCTAGGCATTTACGAGGGACAATCATAAAGGCAGAAAAAAATTGTCATGTTTGACCTATGAACATGATTAAACGGATCATAAAAGCAATATTTAACTAACCTGTTAAGCGATGTGTGTGGTTACCTGGTTGACTTCATTTCAAGCCTTTACAAGGATACTCATTCAACCAGTAATAACCTGCTTTTGTATACAGAATTTAACTAGGTGGGAGACATAAGCCTAAAGACATCTAACTCAGTTCAGTTTGGAGATAAATTTAGCAACAACCATTTCGTTCAGTGCTTAATTTGTAAAAGAATAGGTTTGGGGCCCAACGTTTTTATTCAGAAGCCCATATCCAATGCTATCGAAGGTCAGGATGTCGAATACCAAGGCTTCGTAGTCTTCATTCCTCAACATGTCTCTGTAATCCACCACCAGACACTCCTTGCCTCTTTATTTCACTCTTACATTCTTTTTCATCCATACTTTCTCCCTTTATCACTGTTTTCCCGTCTTTCTCTTCCTCTTCATTAATGTCTGTAGAGGAAAAATAAGTCCTGATCCCAAAAATGAGTGCCCGTGGATGCCACCTGCAACCACAGCTCAAATGAAGTACTCATTTAATTGCCCATCATGAAAATGCTTCACTTATTTTGAAGAAAGAGGAAACATTAACCTAAAACTCACATTATAGTGGTCAGAACATTTAAAGTAATATACCAATACACTGGGAATAATTCTCTAATTGCCATTGCGTTACTAAAAATTAACAGTAGTGACTACTGAACAGGTGGCATTGCAATAAGATTGACATCAGGTGCTAAAAAGTAGGCATTATGCAAATGAGACAGCTGAATAAAACAACATTTAACAATATACTGGACTCCCAGGATTCATTGTATGAAAACGTTTACACACTGTGATAGGTCGGTTTCCTACTATTAATGAATCTACTTACAAATGTCATGGGAATATTCAGTGTACAATTAGTATTGAAAAAATTGTAGGGGCCAAAAGTTTTTCTTATAAGCCCGCCAAAGCTTCTATCGGATGCCAGCATTTCACTGGATACAAAGGCTGCCTGGTCTCCAGTCCACATCATATCTCTTTCTTCCACCACGCTACACTTCCTGTCTCCATCTCACTCTTGCCCAATCAATATGATGGCCTTCTTTCCCCATTTGTCTCTGTTTTCCTATCTTTCTTTTCTTCCTTTTTCCATTTTCTGCCTTCCTCTCTCTTGCGATGATGAAAGTCTGCTATTGAATAATAATTCCTGGTCCCCCAAAAAAGAGTGCCGGCGCCTACCAGTTGCAACTATCACCACCAATTAAGTACTGGGATATTGAATTTTTGCAACAATCCCAGACGAGGTTTTTGGGATGTGCCTTATAATGAAAATATGTTGACATGATGGGTATGTATAAATATAAGAGAGGGCGTAGACGTGTATTGAAGCAACACTGTGTACACAATGTGGTTCTTTAAAGAGTTAAATGCCACTGAGGAAGAAAGGTTATGCGGAATAGATACTCTGATATGGCACAACAATTAATTGTACTAACTACATCTGAATAATTCCACTCATTCATCTAGATATATACTTTCATCAGTGATAGGTTGTTTTCGCCATCCATCTAACTCACTACCTCTATATATGTAACATGATATCTGTTTTGCTATGCCTAATCATTCTACTTGTAAGCAATACTGTTCTCTATTTACATGCCTGTCTGTTCTCTACATCTTTTTAAATGTTTGCCTTATTATGTTTAAGTTTAATTGTCCTTCTGTTGATCACCAACTGCGTCAATCTATACATAACCGTGCTTCTCCTTGTAATTTACTGCCTCCGAGCAGCTGACCAGCTGCGTGTCACATCACCCGTTCCCAATATCTGTCTGTCTCCAGTCATTTTTCGTCTTTCGGTATTTGTGCCTGTGTTGTGGTGTAGGATGGGTATCTCTGTCTTTGCTCGTCTGCTTTTTTCTCACAATATCATTTTCTGTGTCTTTCTGCTCACGGTGCCCATGCTTTGTTTCTATCTCTGTCTTCATGCTTCTGCTTCCCTTATGTCTTTCTGTTTCTGGTGTTCTGTCTTTCACTCAGATGTCGTTTGGCCATCTGTTCATATCTATGTATCTGGGTTTGTTTGTTTGTTTGTGTATTTCATTTCCCTTATTTTCACGACATCTATATCACTAGCTCTAGTTTTCAGTCTCCTTTCTCTATGCTTCTATCTATGTATTTATCTTTCTTCTGGCGTCTTCTTGATTCAACAAATTGTCCCTACTGTTCCTAATCGCTAATCTTTTCACCCTTTTCCCTTTATTCCTTCTCGACCTTTCCCTGTGTTTTGCACTTCATCATGAGTCTCTGTCGGTTTTCCTCCTTTATGGTACATTATGCTGGTCTCTCGGTAAATGCTTGCCACTTTTCAAATATTTCTCTTTCTTCTTTTTCTCTCTTCCTCCTTTCTAGGTCTCAATATATTCGTGAACCAGATTTGTTTCGATCTCTCTTTTTATTGCCATTCTGCATTTACTTTTGTGTTTTTCTCTCTTTCCCTGTCTGTTTAGGGATCCTCCGTAGAGCCATTAATTAAATAAAGTAAACACAGATGGGTGAGGAGATTCAGGGCTTTCTTTATCATAAATAAAAAAAATCACAGTTGGTGTGAACCTCGTGTTTAGGCGAATGCAAGTACTTAAGAACAAATACAAACGAAACGCATAAATCGCATGGGGTTGGCCATACTCAGTAGTACGTTTATTTTGTATTTCATTGGGGGATGTCAGTCAAATATATACACCCCTTAAGATATTTTCAAAAGTAAGCTCAGTACAAAAAATCTGAAACGGGTGTAAATTGCTTAGTTACGAATTTGTCGAATAAATATAACATCTTGGACACCATAAAGCAATGACTATTTTGTATTCTCCTATATCAAGTGCCCTGTGTTCTGCAAGGCAATCAAAAAAGGACAGCTAATGAAAGTGGACATTTTTTAAACAGGTTTCAAATACAGAATGCACATGGATTAAAAGGATACCAAACAACAAAATCAGCATGATGAATCTAATCTGGCCTATGCCATGTGGTTTTAAATAAATGACGTCACCACTTTCACAACATTTGTGATGATGTCAATTTTTAATCGCTGGCACACTTGTGACAGACAGACTTTTCTCCACTGTGAAGGTAGATATAACATTGTGCTGGGCAGTGTACACCTAAAACACAACTGAGGCCTGGATAAGGCCCAAGAATTGCCATCATGTGTGGGATTCTTTGTGTCTCAACAATCAGCACATGGCCCAATCCTGTATAAAATGCTGACAAACGAAGTTTTGCAAAAGTGCAACCCCGTGCTCAAAGTATTATTTTTTTTTTAACTGCACAGTTTAAATTGTGCATTATTGCTTTATAGCGTGTTATGTTGTTGGTAACATTGATCTATGCAAGAAATTGACTGGTGTGAAAACAGTGCAAATATAAAATACATACAAAAATTAACATAATTGAGATGGATATACATTACTGTATAAACTGCATAATTTGCTCAGCTGGGATCCTATAGTCTGCATCTTAAAGAGAAGCTTGACTATTAGCTCAAATAGGTATAAGCACACCACCGACTGAATTGTCTCTTTAGGACTCAGTAATAACGTGTTTCATATATATTGCTTCATACCAAAGCGAGGCTGTTGCTAAGCGCTGTAAATAACATGAGTATAATACTACACAATGTGATGGTACCCAGTTTTCTCATTTTGGAAGAATGAAGCCAGAATTGACTTTGCTGTGATTCAAATTCTATATCTGGAGATCACAACTGACGTCTGGGGTGAGCGTTAAATCACAAAGCACTCTTGCCAGCAGCAACAGTCTTGTCATTCCCCAACTAGTGGCACTAAACATTAAAAGGATGACAGACTAATACTGCCCAGTTTTTCTCCAGTGTATGGTCTTTGGGCTGTAAATTGTTCTGTCAAGGTATTGCTCAGCCTGCCAAGCTATCCTACCTGCTCCGTGCGCCCTTCTCATTCGAGTGAACAATGTTTTGATTGCACATCAGATCTGCAAAAACCCACATGGAATTTCATCCGTCAAAGCGCAGAGACACGCTCTGAAGAAGGACAGCTCCTTCCCACGGGCGACAAGACGACTGAAACGCGTAGGGTTATGATGGGAACTGTGCCCTGAATGAGATAATTAAAAGGGCACACGTTTTTTTTTCTGTAGAAATACATTTTGTCAGCGCGGTGTTTCCAGCTCAGTGTTTTCATCATTTGCATTTTACTAGTCACCAGCACGTAAAACACTAGGCTGTCATTCAGAGCGCTGCGCCTATTAAAGTGCCTGTCACACGTGGCGTGTCTTGAACATGTAGGCTAAATCATTACACCCTGTCAAGCACTGACAAAAATCGAACAGGGGGATGGGCGAATGGGGTTTGCAGCCCCAGGTCGTACAGTTGTCATTAAATATTGTATACTCAAATATCGCGTATGTGTGCGTGTCTGTATGTGTGCGTGTGTGAGGGAGCGAAAGAGTGCGCGCGCATGAGTGTGTGTGTGTGAGAGTGCGTGCGTGTATGTGAGAGAGTGCGTGCGTACGTGTGTGAAGGAGCGCGTGTCTCTTATCCCTGGTAAGTCCAGAGGAGCCTTCTTTGGCCGAGAAACGAGCCGCCCTGTCGCGCTCCAGCTGCAGAGAAGCACGCTGGCCTCGAATAGCAGCGCAGAACCATTAGCGGTTGTTGGTTATTTACCAGACATATTGCCTGTGCCAGACGTGATCCCCATCCTTAAACACGCGCCGCTCTGCGGTGAGATCAGCAAACCGAGCATCTCGCCGATCTCTCCGGGTAAGACGAGAATTACGAATCCATCCCCTCATCCCTGCAATTTCTAGCAGCCTGTCCGTCGTGTACGTTCCGTTATGTTATAGGATTTCGCATCCAATAATATTCCCATAGTAACCGATAATGCGGCACACCTCAATGTACAACCCAGCAAAAAAATCAGTATGTGGCTATACACACCACGACAATGTTGGCGCCTAAACACTTTACCCAGCCTATAGAAATAATGCTTTATAAATGTATTTCAGGTTTTACTTAAAAAAGTGACTTACCATTGCATTCAGTCAGGGGCTGTCCTCGGCGTGGCTACACACGCTCCGAGGTGTCCTAGCGCAGAGCAGCAGCACGCGCTGAAGTCCCGTTCGAGCAGATGCTTCAAAGAGCAGCTTGGAGGACACCCGCTGAGAGGGGGCCGGGTAGGAGCTGCCCCACAGAAGCCCGTTACCTCCCTCTAGAATGAGCTCGTTGGCAAGGAGGTGTGCACAGGGGCCGACCACTTCACGCCGCTGACTTCAGACACACATTGGATTCCCCCGACCGCCTAAGCAAAGGGGACTGCAGATGGAATAGCTTTTCATTGAAGGAATGTGATTGCACCAGCGATGGAAACCGCACCCGGAAGCCCCCAAACTTTTGTTTGGAATGTACAATGGGCGCGTCAAAACGAAAAGCTGCCAGGGCTCGTTATTATCCTCCGGATGAAGGTCAAATGCTACAGCTGTTTTTACTCCTGGGAAATTATTCTCCCCTCCCGTATGTTCCTGACAAGACAATATACTGCAAAATGAACTGGTGCCGCTGAGCAGCAATATCTCCCCTCCCCCTCGGCTGCCCTGCTCCCTCCCCCTTTTCCTTTTCAGCGTGACGGGCGGGAGGTCTGAGCCAACCCCCCTCATCCTAGGCTCCTCATGAATATGCAGCAGCGTGCAACATCCAATTGTAACCTGGAGTAGGAAGGTTGATGCTAAAACCGACAACCTGCAGCCCTCTCTTTCTGCTGTCACTCAAGTCTTATAGCACCAGAAAATGCATTGCCAATGTTGATGATGTGGTGGCTGGTTGCAGTGATTGAAGGAAGAGGTCGCATGATCTCTGGTAATGCACTTGCATATGGTCAGCCTAGGACAAATTAATTTTATTGTTTATTTAGTGATGCAGTTTTATAGGGGCACAAAAATGTTATGTTAGATTTTTAGAGCGCACTATTCCTAGGAGGATATACTGGCGCTGAGCAGGTTTGAATCAAAGCCAAACATGGGATTTAGTAGGGCTACTCAAAAAGCCAGTGCTTGCTTCTTCTTACTTAACTCCAGAAGTTAGGAGAAGGCGTTTAAGCCTAGAGGCAGGTCGTTCAATGCTTTAGGAGCGATGTAGAGGAAGGCTTGCCTGCCGGATCTGCATTTACTTATGTGTGGAATGTGTGCAAGTGGGACTCTGGGTGAGTGGAGGTGTATGGAATGTTTGTGAAAGCAGATGCAATTGTTGAGGCATGCTGGGTTAGTGTTATGTGGTGCCTTGAAAGTGTCGGTGTGGAGTCTGAATTTTGCTTGATTGTGTATGGAGAGTCTGTAGAGTTCTTTCAGGTGTAGTGTGACGTGAGTGCACCATTCTAAGTTGGGAGTGATTCTGGCCACCAAGTTCTGAATGGTCTGAAGCCTTCTGATGAGTTTTTTGTTGATCCTGGCATAGAGGGTGTTCGTGTTCTCGTACTCCAGTTGCTTGTGACCTGGGCATGTGTCTCAGTTTTCCAGGTGCTGATTGGAAACCATTTGAAAATCTTCCTCAGCATCTTCAGAATATGGAAGCATGAGCCGGTGATGGTGTTGACTTGTGCAGTCATGTTGAGTTTGCTGTTGATGGTGATCCTAAGATTCTTGGCCTTGGTGGTGGATGTGGGTGTCGGTCCTAACTCTGTTGCCCACCAGGTGGAGTCCCACGGTGAAGTGCTCCTCTCGAAAATCATGTTGGTGTTCAGCATTCAACAGTTGTGCTCCATCCAGAGGGCGATTTCAGTCATGCAGGTATTGAACTTCATCTGGGTACTACAAGTCCTGTCCATGAGGCATAGAATGAGTTCGGCTTCATCAGCAACGGCAAGGACATTGATGTCATGAGAGCGGATAATGCTGGCTCGAAGGATCATGTATTACTTGAAGAGGGTTGGGCTCAGGGAGAATCCCTGAGAAACTCCACAAAACTGGCTGCATGCATCTGAGGTGTATGGTGCCAAGCTGTCTGGTTGGGTTCTTCGAGTCAGGATGGAGCAGATCAATCTGAGTGTGTTCTGGGATTCCTATGTTGTGTAGGCATGGCCAAAAATGTATTAGAACAATTTACAATTAAAACCAAACAGAGGTAACAATATTACAAAATGAAATATAAGTAAACAATATGATAAGTGGGGCGCTAGGACCCTGAGGGAGGCAAGCAGTTACAAACCCACACTGGACTAGTGACCAGTGAAAAATTGCCCAACATAGAAAGGGCTGGAGTTTAGAGAGGATACATTAGGTTGTCAGGTTGAGAAGGTGGACAATAGAAGATTGGGGTGGTCTGCTTCTCAGGATTCCACATTACCTATAAATGTCAATAAAAGAATAATGAATATTCTGCACAACTACCTGCCTCTGCGTTTTCCTAACAGTGTGTGACAAGGACAACCACTAGGACTCAACACTGTACAGTTACCGATAGGATATAACAGTATCCTGTCAAAGTAAGGAGCAACCAATATGTGACATAGTAGAAAATAAATCCTTGAACGCGGTTCAGAAGGGGGCTCACACTTAAAACAGTACACTCAAGTCACAGCATCAGGAAAATAGAGAGCAAAAGTAGATCAAAGTAGGACGTGTCTTTAAAGTGTCTTTGAAATGGGAGACCTTTCAGTTCCTTTTTTAATTGTAGGATGCTGGCTCTCTTTATAGTGTACAAAAAATAAATTACACTATGCAGAGAGTCCAGCCGATCCCGAATAGGTTTGCACAGATAAAGGCAGATAATTCTAGTGCTCTTTTTGTGGTAGTGTCGGCGAGCAGTTAGGCTTATCAGAGGGTAGTGCAAAGCATTTGTTGTCAAACAACACTATCAAATTCCCCTTTCACTTATACAATAAACTAACCATAAGAGATATTATTTACGAAACAGTAGTGAAAAGAACCAACATGTAGTCTGGAATCCACGGTTCTGTGACTTACAAAAAAGGACCAATTTTATGATAAAACCAATAAAAAGCAGTAAAAACAAGTGAACATACAATTACAGTAATTATAAACCAAAGCAATAAAAAACAGCTATCACATGAAAGAGTTGAATGTATATATATAAACATTTTATTCTTTAGCAACAATTAATTGTCCTTATTACATTAAAAACTGGATATGACATCACAATTGCATTCTGTCAAAAATAGATTACAAAAAGTGCTTCTGCATATATTTGTAAAATCTTATACATAAAGTAACTCTTGTACAGAACCCTTTATATGAATGCTAATATCCTTCATGTTACAATAAAACAATAACAATCAATTTTGTCCAATTAATTAAATGACATAACATATCAAAAACGGTTATTCTGAAAAAATTCCTAAGAATCTATCTATATCCAAAACTGTAAAAACTGTCACAGTTTTAAACAAATGCAGTTCAAGACATATATGTTTATGGGTTTTAAGCAACAACAGTAACTACCATCAGGCCAACACATGTACTGTCGTGATTGCTGGAAGCAACAGTCTGCCATAGAGTTCAGGGTTAAAACAGTCACCCAGAGTTGAGGGGAAGTTCTACTCTAGGGGAGTCAAAGTTTTGGAAGTCCCAGGGCTTGGGCACAGCAGGCAGTTCTGGGTTACCTGGATCGGAGGTGCCGGAGGTCTTTGGATACAGAGTTTGTTTTTCATAGGCAGCATTCAGCTGCAGATGCAGTGAGGGTAGTCCATTGCTGTCAGCGCAGTCGTGCCCAAGTTGCTGATTTCACGCAGTTGATGCCACCAGAAAGCAGGTACAGGCTCACTGGAGCTGACTGTTTCCAGCGTCGGTCGCAGGTACTGGGAGGATCCCTCTGGCTGGTGGATGCATGGAAGGCGTCAGCCACTGTACTGGTGACCAACGAGCCTTGGCTGCTGCGACCTTTGGTTGACAAGGCAAATTGCATCATCATAGTTCATGCTGGTCTTCACCATGTGATAGTCTTTGCCAGTAGTGTGCAGGGGACTAGTACCTCTAGTCCACAGGGAGGTCCCAGGCAATTGGCCAAGGCTATCAGGGCTCTGGGGTTCTTGGTGGCTCCACAGGTTTCAGGTAGGGATGGCCGACCACAGTTGTGGAGTCTTTTTGCAGATGCCAGGGTTTGGCATTGGTTTCTTCTGCAGAAGGCCTCAGTCACTGGGTCAGCAGCATGTCTTCTTCTTTTGTCTTCTTTAGGTCTGTGGAATCTGAAGTCAAGGTCTCGGGGAGCCACCTAAATACTAAATTTAGGGGACGTTGAGGGGGAGCCAGGTAGTGGCCAATGGGCTGCTTACCTGTAGGGTGACTACACTCTCTATATGCTTACCCCGCCTGGGGGATGGGCATATCCCTTACTCTGATAGGCTATTTTCCCCATCTTAAAGATAGCGGTAAGTGAAAAGTGGGGTTCACCTTGCCTACCCCACCTTAGGGGCTGTGAAGGCTGAAGATGGGCCCACCTCATAGTCTCACTAGTTTTCCCCCCTTTCATCTTGCCAAAAGTGAAGTAGGAGAGGGGTTTTTTGGGCTCCTCCAGTGTCGGGTGGCTCCTTGGTTGGATTTCAAAGGTGGCATGGCCTTGGGAGCTTCCTGCCCATGAAGGCCAGCCTGTCCTAGAGGAGGTGTTCAGCACCTCTGCCCAGAGCAGGCTTAGTTTCTGTCCTCTTAAGAGTGTGGGCTTTCACCCCATGAGGTCAGAAACATGTCTGATGGTGACAGACTGTCGAAAACCAGTCAACCACATCAAGGCTTGGTAGGCTTTTAGGGGACCCTCTAAAAGGGTCTCCTCTGTGAATTTACTAATAAATCTATCACTGGCATCATTACAAAATGAATTTGGTAAATAGAAGAAACCTTTTTATGGTTGCAACCCCTATAATTTTACCAATTAACAACCAGGTCATTGATAATAATATGGTGTGATAGCTGAGAAGAGGAACTACTTTCTAACACCTTTTTAGAAAGTGTAGACCTAGGTGTTTGGAAGCAGGAGACAATCACGCATAGGCAGAACAGACTAACACACCGGACCACAAAGGTATATTGGAATGGCTGTTGACACTTGTATTGGTTGAGCTAAGGCTGAATAGGCTGGCTAATGTAGCCAAGCTTTGCTACTACAGGTTTGTGCTGCCTAGAGGCCAAAGCCATATGCCTCAGATTTTGTGGGCAGTTCCAGGTTTTTGGGACGTAGTGGGGACATATGATAGGCAACCGACGACTGAAGCATAGTGACTAGACTCATGGATATGTACGACAAGTGTAGTCTTAACACTTTCCAGGATAAATATAGAGTAGAGCATGGTCAATTTTCAGAGACTAATGTGCTGACATGTTTAGCCCGTATCACATGAATGCAAGATGAACCTGTAAATGGGACAATTCTGCAATGCTTACTGGAGAAGTTAGAAAAGCGGTGTTGGAGCTGTAAACTGCCTTACACAAGCAGTTGTAACACCTTGGCCCAGGGGTCAAAACTAGATGGACTACCTGTATGAATTTGGAAGTGTCAGAGAAGCAAGGAATAGTAAACACTTTTTTTTCCCAAAACGTGTCCCGTAACTCAGACTGATATTCACAGAGTTTAATTGCCCACATCAGGCTTATCTTACCCTAAGGCATATACAGCACATGTTTTGGAGGCATCTACTCAATAAAGAGACCCATTTTTTCACATGGCCCGGGAGTGCCGAGTTATATCACAACCATTGGGAGAAGTTCTTAAACAGGTGTCAGACAGAATTGGGAGAGAGCTGAGCAAGGATCCACAACTTTGAATACTTGGGTTAATGCCTAGGTAAAAAAAAAGAGCTTGACACCAATTTACAGACTTGCCTTTCATACTCTACAAATGCTGCATTACAATTGGGTGGAAATCTGTGACAGCCCCTCGGGTGGGCGTATGGCTTTATGACTTGGTGAAATTGGCAATGGCTGAGCTGACTGCGATTAGTGCCATAGCTAGACATATGGTAAGACGTCTGTGGAATTTGTATGGGGTACATATATTGTGAAATTAGAAGCAAAATAAGATGTGAGACCCTGAATTGAGGCTCTTAACCAGTATGCAGGGGCTTATCAGTGCATTGCAGCTTTGGTTGAAAAGTATCGTTGAGGGAGTAGATACTGTCGCAGCAATGAGATAGGAAAAGCCTGTTCAGTGGCAGTGAATGACTATTGAAGAAATGCTTGGTTCGATTGTATTTGTCATATTTAGAGGCATGGAGTAATGGTAGAGTGCTGATGGCAGGGACCAATACTTTGGGAGGTAGGAGCGGGCCCCAAGTAACACATGACATGTTGTACACCCTGTTCAGGTAAAAGAAAAGGTACATCTTGAAGGTCTTATGGTTTGCTTAGTTTTGAGTATATGTTATTATATTAGGTTTACATATACCATTGTAGTATGTCTAGGAAATGGAATGTGTACCTAATAGAATTTAAATGTGATAACACACTAGTATCCTGATTACTGTAATGTGGGTTGTTGGGTTCTCTCATTTTGTATATTTTGCCAATTGGTCTGGTGCCAGTAGGAGTGTTTGTAAAAAACAAAAACTGAATAAAGATGTATTAAAACAATAAAGAAAGGGTGGCTAGAGAGCAAAAAATGATTGAGATCATTAGCATGCATCGAAGATTTCTTCAGGTGTGATCCCTGGCTGATTTTGAGGTAATGAGGGAATGGACCTTGTCAGAGACATGAATTGATTAACAAGGTCCAGTAGGGTAAAATCAGACAGGACTTTTCCTTAGTGTTACTGCTACACTCTGAGTCAGTGAAGTGGTTTATAGTTTTCATGCTCGCAATTGTGCTGGGCAGAGCATTTTCAGAGACTTCTGTAAAGCGGGACCATTTCCACTGAGCTTTAGAGATGCCGTTTAATACAAAGGTAGCAGCTGAATTTGTAGGAAGGGAACACTAAGTAGACTTTACTTTGTCACATTTCAATTTTGGGTCATTGAATGTGAAAGTTGGTGAAGGATTATTATGTCATTTAACAATATCAAAGAGAAGTTTTGAACACTTATTGGCATTATCTAACAGAGGTTTAAAATGTATGGACTTTGCTGTGAACAATTGTTTTTTGCAGTTTCCCCTGGCTGTCCTGAACTGTATTAGATTAAATATTGAGGGTGGTGTTGCCATCTGTTCTCTAGAACCATGGCACCGATGATTTCGGCCGCTTCCTTCTCTGTTTCAGAGCTGCTAGTTGGTCAAGCAAACCGTTCATACAACAGGTGTTAATTATTTGCAGAGTGTCTGACATCTTGGTTTGGGCAGATTGGAGGAAAAGGGTTTATAACCCTAAAGGTCATGAGGTCAATGATAATAATTTTCATTTCACAAAAACACATAACATCCTTTTTTTTGATCAGCCAAATTTATGCAATGAGACATATGATCTATGAATGGAATCAATAGGCGATCGGCCTGTTCAAGTTAATAGGTTTATTAGTTGTCACTAGTGTAAACTTAGAGATGAAAAGATCCAGAATGCTGCCATTATTGTGAGTGGGTTTGCACTAATGTCGTAGACGATTGTTGAACTGCAGGGAGATGGAGAGCAAATTGACTGATGCATCCTTGTTATCAACCCAGTGGGGATTAAGGTTCCACAGGAAGTTGTTATACCACCAAAAGAAGAAGCTGATTAGTAAAGTACTCAAGACCGTCCACCAAGAATAAGTGGTAGGTGGCGTATATTCTAATTGTGGGAGCTTTATCTCAAGATATTTCTTAAAGCATGAACTCTAGGTAAGGATACTGATCCATGCAAATCATTTTACATTCAATCAAACTTTTGAGAATAATAGTGATTGTGTTCATAAGCCTGTCTTAACCATCATGTCTAACAAGCAAGTAATATGGCCGGAGAAAGAAGTACAGAAGGTTCTTTGTAGTTTAATTTCAGTTAAAAAAGGAGCTCAAGATTCGAAAAGATGATGGTATCAGTCACTACCAATCTGTGTGTAACAGCTAACTGATAATTAGTGCAGGATTGAATATAAAGAAAGGAGAAGCTAGTGGTTGAGTAGGGATTATGAAAAGATTGCAGGGATCTACTTTCTTAGGCAAATGTTTGAGGAACATAGGTCAGTGAACCATGAGATTGGGAACAGGTTAAATGGGAGACTCTTGGTCCAGACAGACTGTAGGAACAGGGGGTATGATGCCATAACTTTCATGGAATTCACAAATATCAACCTCAGAGAGGAAGGACATTGGTCTAACTGGGCGAGAGTCTGGCTTATTCCTAGGTCACATTGCCAACCTACATCCCATACTAGAGTCACACATTTTTAAATTGTGGTTAGATGGGGGCAGATATTGAGACTGAGACTAGTGAAGGTGTGGGCTAGCTGAATTATCTTCTTGGTTAGAACCTCACCATCCAAAGATCAAAAAGATAGACACAGAGAGGTTTGCAGTAGGAAACAAATCTAAATTCAGGCTATGATCAAGAGAAAGAGAATTTGCCCAAGAAGAACTCAAATGAAAGATGTAAGAGAGACAGGATAATCCTCAGTAGCAATCAAGCATTATTCTGGTTCATTCTCCCAGAACTAGATGAGCAATCTGCAGCTGGGTTGTGAAGTGAAATCCAAAGGAGAAGATTAGGATATGTTAGTGAATGTGGTAGGAGGAAAAGGTTTGCAGTGAAGAAAAGAAAAATAAATGAAGATCAGGAGAAAGAGATCAACAAACCTTCAGTTAAGGGGTAAGCATCTAAGAGAAAGGAAGTAAAAAGGCTGAAGAAGGAAAAGGGAGAGGTTTTTGGGTGTGGGAAAAGACAGGAAGATCTGGAGGAGGAATCGAGAGTGATCTCAACTTAGTCAGACAGAGAAAATAAAGGTCACAGTGTGGGCTTCGAGAGAGAAGAGGACACAGAGGTGCTAGGTGTGCATGTGGTAGGGTATTTCTAAGGGAAACAGTATGATGGTGTGCATGATTCTGTCTTAAGGGGGTGAATGTTATGAGCAGTTGAGAGGAAGAAGGAGCAATATAACATGAGCACAGAGACAGCGTTGCTCGAAGTCACTGAGGCCATTAGGGAAACTCTGGACTCCGGGGGAAAAGCCATGCTGGTGATGCGCTGAACTTTCGGCGGCCTTTGACACCGTCCCCCATGACCGTCTCCTTTCTAGACTCTGGGAGATCGGTCTAAGGGGGTCGGTGTTCAGCTGGTTTAAATCTTTCCTTGCCAATCGCCAACAAACGGTTTGGGCTCCCCCTTTCTCTGCCAGGATGCCGCCTTTGGAAGTTGGAGGGCCTCAGGGCTCTATATTGAGCCCCACGCTCTTTAACATCTATATGTCCCCACTGGCGGCTCTGGCGGAGGCTCATGGAGCTCAGATCGTGTCATACGCCGATGACACACAGCTTCTTTTTATGTGTAACAAGGGCTCCGACTTTGATGGTGAGAGCATCAGAGATTGCCTTGAGGCGGTTTTCAGCTGGTTTCAGCTGAACATCCTCAAGTGCAATTCCGATAAGTCGGAAGTACTATTTTTTGGCTGCCCCCCTGATCCCAGATGGAAGGCCTGGTGGCCCCCGCTATGTTTCCCCCTGCCAGCGACTCAGCGGTCGCTAAAAATCTTGGGATACAAATTGATAGCGGCCTCATACTCAAATCCCAGGTATTGGGCCTGGTGGGCAAATGGTTTGCCATCTTAAAGATGATTCGGAAGTTTCTGCCCCTACTGTCATTTGACCATAGAAGAGTTACGGTTCAGGCACTGATTGTCTCCCGCCTAGATTATGCTAACGTACTGTATCTGGGCCTCCCTAAATTCCTCCTCTCTCGCCTGCAGGTCCCTCAGAACTCGGCAGCGCGTTCCATATTTCGTCTCACCAGGAGGGCCAGCGCCAGTGCTCTTCTTACAACTCTTCACTGGCTCCCGATTAAAAAGCGGATTGTCTTTAAAACAATGACGTTGGCTTTTAAGGCACGGCATGGCCTGGGTGCCATGTATCTCCGGAAACGCATGACGTTCTATCAGCCTTCCAGATCACTTAGATCTGCCACCCTGGCCTTGGCAGAGGTTCCTGCTACGCGGCGGGCTAGGTGCGGCAGTCATTCCTTCAAACTCCTCACTCCTCAGCTATGGAATGGCCTTCCCTTGTCCCTCAGAACCACTGGCTATTTGCTTACCTTCAGGAAGAGTCTAAAAACCCTGCTTTTCACTCAGTAAAGTACTTCCGCTCTCCTACCCTGCCGTTCAGTTGAGGATCTTAAGCGCCGGGACACTTCTCGGAGTAGCTGAGTGCTCTAGAAATCCCCCATATAACATAACATAACATAACATAACATAACATAACATAACATAACATAACATAACATAACATAACATAACATAACATAGATAATGTTTAAACCTTCAAAAATGAGAGCTGTCAGGGGTGGAAAGAATAGTGGGGGACAAAGTGAACCCCTCAGCAATGGAAACTAAGGGGTATAGTCACTTCTAGGTTTCTAGTCACCTCACAAAAGGGTATTATGTAGGGTGGACAGATGACAAAGAGAGCATAAGCAGAGAAACCATAGATCCAAGATTGATGGGACTGATTTATTAGAGATGTAGCGATGAGCTTAAGGTCATATTATGTACAGAAGAGGGAATGAAAGTGAGAGTCAAACATGGCAAGGTTCTCATTGGATGATTGAACCATTGTTAATGATGGAGGTTGCCATCTCTAAAAAGAGGGAGAGAAGCAGTTATATTGTATCCTTAGAAGATGTTGGATTGCAGGTCATTATTGAGGGTTCCACAGATAAATCAGTGCTATGATTGAGAAAAGTCACTTTTAAGGCTCCCTTTATGGGCACAATAATGTTGGTCAATAATAAATGCTCACAATAACTCTCTGAAGATTCTATGTTTATAATTTATGGCTGCATACTTAAATACGTTGGGGAGGAGATCATTTTGGAAGAATCAAGGTTTCCCTTTGATAATTGTTTGAGGAGAGGTATGTGGATGGGTATGTGTTAGCAATGGGATTTCTGGTTGGCTAGGGAATGCGCCTAAGCCAGGCAGAAACCACCACTCTAGTCAGGGCAAGGGGGTTACACACCGAAGATAACCCCTGCTTACCCCCTTGGTAGCTTGGCAGAGCAGTCAGGCTTAGCCAAGAGGCAATATGTAAAGCGTTTGTGCAACACACTCACACAGCAGCGACACACTAGACATACCACAAAAGAAACTCCACACAAGGTTATATCAAAAATAGCCCATGTATTACTCATAGAACACATTAGAACACAATCACATATGTACACTGTGCCACCTGGCACTAGGTATGACATTACAGGGATTATATACACTTACAGGGCCAATTAGGCCACTGTCGTCATATCACAGCTCACAAGTAGCAAAAACAACCAGTAAATGCTGGTCACATTGCATTTAGCATAAACGCATTTGGCATACACTGCCCCATAGGTGATCCTACACCACCTTGCCGCATCAGGCCCCACCTACACATAGGGTGACAATCAGGCCAACTGGCCTTAACCTTGGGGGCCCGCCTTGGGCTTCCCCGCAATGCCCTCTGTCCAAAAGTCTGGGCTCTACTAGTATGCAGCCTTTAAACTGGCCTCCCGACTGCCGATGCAGCAGAGTACTGGCCCCAACATGCCTGAACTAAAAAGGGGGCAAGGGTGCAACTCACCCATATCTCTCTGTAGACACCAAATGCCCCCGATGTTGCAGCTGCCCGCGATCTGGTGGTGGAGCTGTGAAAACAAGCAGACACCAACAATGTGCCTTATAAGCCCCCTCACCGGGGCTTTTTCTCTTCGTTTGCAGCTACCTGTGATCTGGGTGTGTAGCTGTAAGCATACCCATGTGCCAACAGTGCGCTGTACAGGCCCCACTCAGCAGGGCCTCTCTTCTCCTCAGGTAACTGGAAAATAGGCGGGCAGTAACAGAAGGGAGTCCGCGAGGCTCCAGTCTGTCCTCTGGGTCCAGCGAGCCTGCGAGGCTCCATCTTCTCACTGTGTCTGATGATCAGTGGGGACCCGCCTCTCCTACCAGGTGGTGCGGGGGCGGGGAGCTACGGAGTGGAGCCAGCAAGGCTCGGTTCTTCTCCTCTTGTGATCTTGGGACCTAGAGCCCGCAAGGCGCGGGCTCCACCTTCTGCCTGGCCCTGCCCACGACCAGGCAATCTTTGCCTGTCTTCCTGCTTGCTCCGGCTTTCTTTCTCTGCCTGGGCCTTCCCAAGGTAAGGCTCTTCCTGCCTGACTTCCAGTTCGAGGGCACAGATACGGAGCGAAGTCTTCATTGGTTCTCCTCTGCAAAACCATAAGCCCAAAACTGGAGAGTACCCCACACACTTCTGGGGTGGAGTCACCGCTCTTTGCAGCACACCGAAAAATAGGAGCGCCTTGTTGACTGACACCTCCTCAAGGGGGAGGGGGAGAAACAGCGCTCAGCCTGCCTCCAACCTCCCAACACAGCCAGGGAGCAGGCAGAACTCCTTACCCAGGAAATGGCAAGGGCAGAGGACAGGGCCCAGGCAGGCCAGCATGCAGGGGCTCATAGCAGAGGGGCAGTCCTCTCAGCTACCCAGCAGGCAGCAGGTAGTCCATGGCAGCGGTACCTCCTGGTGTCCAGCAGTCCTCTGGCAGCACTTCAGCTTCAGTCCATCGTGAGCACACTTTCATGGGGTCAAAGCCCCAATACTTATACTCATGCAAGTCTTTGGTCTGCCCTGGCACAGGGCTTTGTGCCCAGTCTAAACCAGTTCTGGGGGGAACTTGAAAACATATTTACAGTGCACCACAATCTCCTTTTCTTGTGTACGCTCTAGCCCCAGACACACCACAGAGGAAGGAGCCAGCATTATGGAAGGCAGGCACAGTCCTATTCAGGTCCAGTTGCTACTCCTCCCACTACGCCAAGTGCAGATTGGCCTATTCAGCCTAGCACTGACTCACCCAGCCCCTCTGGAGCCACTGCACCTCCCCAGCCCCTGTCATCCAGAGCCAAACATGCAATACACAACAGGCAGGTACAAAGACACATAGAAAACAGAAAGGCCCACTTCTAAAAGTGGCATTTCTAAAATAGCAATAATAAATCTGCAAACACCATTACGCAGCATTTGTTACCACTATTCCAAACACACCAAACTTGACCATGCTACTCCTCTCATGTTAGGAATTACCACTGAAACACATATCAGGGAATCCCCAATACACTCCTATGAGAGGGCAGCCTCACAGTAGTGAGAAACCAAAATGGCTGGTTGTCACTAGCGGGACATGCCACACAGTTAATGCACATGTCCTACCTTTTACCTACATTGCACCCTGCCCATGGGCTAGCTAGAGCCTACCTTAGGGGTGACTGATATGTAGTAAAAGGGGAGTCACAGATGTGGCACCCACTTTATGTGCCACGTCACAGCAGCAGTAAACTGTGCACGCAGGCCCTGCAATGGCAGAGTCCTGAGACAGGTTTGAAAGGCTACTTTGGTGGGTGGTGCAAGCAGCGCTGCTAGCCCACCAGTAGCATGCAATTTACTGCGCCTGGGTATATGAGATACCACTTTACAAGGGACTGATAGGTAAATTAAATACCCCAAACAGGTGTAGACCAATCTTACCACGTTTACCATAGAGAGCACACACACTGTACACACACTTTACCTAGAGAGCACACACTGGACAGCAGTGATAAAGTGCCCAGAGTCCCAAAACCACCAACACCAGGAGAAAAAAAATACCAAGAGGAAGGCAAAATTCACGGATGACCCTTCAAAAAAGGCCAAGTCTAATAGTATGTGGAGGATAAAGTAGGAAAAAATATGGGAGAAGGGGGCTGTGAGAATGTGCGATTTCATAGAGAAACAGTAAGTTGCTAAAGATGTGTAGTACTCAAGTATCTGTAGCAGACACCCACAGCTAGGATAGAGAGCTAGACTACAGATAAACCATAAAAGTGCCTCAACTAATGAGTAGTCGAATATCGACTAATAAATCTAGATTTGTGGGAGCAAACAAACATAAAATAGCAAAAAAAACATGAAACAGACAATAGTTAAACAAATTGAACCAAAATAAATGAGCTCAAAACGGGCCAAGTACATTCCTGAAAAAGGATGTTTGAAGTCTTTCAGAAAAAAATTAGTTCTTTTGTTAAGAAAGGATATTATGAAGCAACTCATGGGTCATTTTATGATTCTTCTTCGGGCAGCCTTGCAAGGAGTACCATTCAATAAAAACTAAAAACAGTATCATAGGTCATTTATTATCTTTATTATTGAGCAGATGTCCCAAGGCTGTTGGCAATGTTTTAGGTGAAGAAAGCCCTACTTCAGTTACAATGGTAAGGGCTCACCACAAGGACAGAGCATTTCATCAAATCAAAATGGTCATCTTTATGTTGGAATATTGATGGCGATTATAGGTTGGAGACTGCATCAGCTGCACAATATAAAAATCAGAGAGAAGTGGCAGCAACATCAGTCTCGCAATGACCTCAGTTTGAATTGCAGACTTCCATCGAGTGGGCTAACCCACAGAAAAAGAAGTCAGCAGGAGGACCCAAACTCCAACACCAGAGCTCCAGGGTTCCGTTGGTGCCGGGGCACCAAACACCACCAGGTCAATACCCTCCCAGCCTAGTCAGACTAGGTGAAATGCAAATTTCCACTCGTTCACAGCAGGCAGCAGACAAAGAGAGCTCTTGAATTCCTTGGCTGTGGCTCTACAGTGGAAGACTAAGTGGCCTCAGCCCAAGCCCCAGGAATAGAGCCATGATCCACTCTACCAACGTCACCAGCACAGGAGACTGAGTCAGGCAAGTAGGAGCCACTATACCATTACAACAGTCAAAGTGTGGGGCATAGCAAGGCTAATACATTTGAAAGGATCTAGCCACTGCATCCCATGAAATCTGTAATAGTTTTGCATTGCGATGACATAAAAATAGGGTAACATTTTTCTGCCAGAATAGTATATGTCATGAAACTGTAATTGTACAGTACAGTGAATAGACAAAATGTACCCTAGAGCTCACCGTTATGTTGGGGGAGATAGAGGTAATATTCCATCAGAGGCTTATATTTCAGCTAATGGACACTATTTGCACACCTCAAAATAGATATGTTTACAATGGGAGAGTAACAGTGTTTTACAGAATTGCTTTCATACTAGTAAAATGCAGAGGGGAAGCTGTTGTCAGCCAGGTAAGCTGTTTCCACGCCAGAGACCCTCATACTTTCAGAAATTATACTCCTTTCCCGAGAGGCCCCACGACCAGTGGATGGTCACATTTCCCTATTTTCTGGGCAATCCAAGCACTTCTTGTGGCTCCCTCGTCCCTGCAGCAGAAGGCACTCACTCATATAACACCCCATCTGGCATGCCTGCTCCCAGTAAGCACTCTTGATGGCACCTTTCCTCCAAGCATTGGTTTTTACCCTCTCTCTATGGCCATCTGAGATGCTCTCATCTGCCCCTCCCTCCTCTAATGGTGGTAGTTCTTAAACACGTGTGGGAATCCATGGCACAATGCCCATTGTCCACCCTTGATAAAATGCAGGCCCTTGCATAATGGTGGTAATCTTCAGTAACTTGCTAGCATTCATAGGGTGATGCCCATATCCCACCTCTGGGAAAATTAGGTCCTTGCCTAGTGGTAGCATTTTCTTGCAACCTGCGGGCATGCATTACATTGTTCCCAGTGTCTACCTCTGGTAAAATTCTGGCCTTGACATGATGGTGGTTTCTCTTAGTAACATGTGGGCATCAATGGCATGATGTACCCATTGGTAAAATGCTGGGCCCGACATACTAATGGTATTTATTGGCAACATGTGTATTTCCTTGGCTTGATGCGTTCCATAGTAGGATGGTGATTATCACTTGCATAATGCTGATTGTAACAAATTAGAGTTTTAGTTGAGGAGAGCAAGAACCCACATCAAAAAACAATCTCAGTCCGTGTCAGGGTAAGCTACAAAATAAAACAGTGCTTAACCCTTTGGTAGCCTGGCATACAAGCACTCAGGCTTAAATAGGAGCCAAAGTGTAAACTATTTATGAAGTACTATTACAGTAATAAAGTGAAGCACAAAGCAAATAAATCCCAAACCAATTCATAAATATTAAGAATATTGTAATAAATAAAATGACAGCAAACAAAAAAAATGGAATAAGTAAAATCAAAGTTATGAGTATTTAAAGTTCAAAATAGTGCTAAAAATTGTTATACGTTTCTGTAGTCATATGGTTGCACTTGACTGAGACAAAGTCAAAAGTTAAGGCCGACCATGATGAAGCACAAGTCGAATACAGGGGCCAGGCCAATCCCCATGAACAGTTTTACCTTCGGACATATTCCCTGGAATGAAAGTCCAAAATTCCCATAGGGCAAGGCAGAAGGCTGTGCTCAAAGAGGGCTCCACGTCATCGAATAGCTGCTGGACCAAGTCTTGGTGAAGCTGTTAACTTTTGGCAGGAAAACTCTGAGTGGGAAAAATATGAGCTTCGCACCCTGAAAAAGTTCCTCACTGACTAGACAATTTTTGCAACTTCGCCCAATTAAGATTTCTTATTTCGGACGTAGTCACTTTTTTGGAGCTTATATTCTTCCAGTGGGTCAAGGCTGCAAACTGTAGCTGGAGAGTTCTCCACTGGACCGGACACCTTCTCCACAAAGTTTGCTGGACTGGACTTTCTACTGTAGAGAAGATCATAATGGGAGAAACCTGAATCTTTGGCCCAGTGGTGATGCTCCTTTATTGGATTGCCAGGATGGACCTGTGTCTGTCATTGGTTCTCAGAGCAAAACATTGGCAAATAGTTTCTAAGTCCCATTTTTCAGGAATCTTTTCATGGAGTACACTTTCGAGCAGAGGCCAACAGCAGGTCCAGTTGGAGCTGCTCAGTTGAGCAGTTGGAGGAAAAGCCTCTGGAGGCTTGGTATGTCCCTGCCGCTCAAACAGACGGTCAGGCAACTGACCCTTGGAGTCACGTCTTGGGTTATGGGTTCAATGCAAGCAGGTCTAGTCTTCCTTTGGGTTCTTCAGACAGCAGGGCTATTTATTTTCCAGCTCTTCACGGGTCCAGCAGTGATCTGAGAGTGGTACTGGAGGTGCCACTTTTATGCCCAGGGCTGCACTGTGTGGTGAAGGAAACTCCTGACCACTATATAAAATATTGGCCAAAGTTCTCAGGGGTTACCCTACCCATTTTTACTGCCCTTCCTGTGGATTGTAATCTAAACTATTTTATGCTATTCCACAGTGACCTTCTGTACCAAAATCCAACATGGCACAACCATTTTGGGTGCTCCTTGTGCCCACCCAGAGGTGGTTATGATATTCATCAAATTCTCCAGTGTGGCTACTGCAAACGAGTTCTGGGGCAGCACCCACCTCCAACTGGGTTTGGAGCCAAGCTGACTTGGAAGACAAAGGTAGGAGGGCCTAGCTGTGATCTACATCTGCCAGTGACACAGTAGGTAGCCTTTGAGGCTTTGGACGGATCTTGGCACAACCCACAGGCCATGTCAAGGATGAAAACGCCTCTCCACATGCAAGCCTTTTGTCTGCTGCCTTGGAGAAATTCACACCTTTCAAAATGAAATGGGAGTCAGTTGGAACTGTACAGTGGCAGAAGGACACATTTGGCTTAGGCAGGACAATCACAACTTTTGTAAAAGTGTTATTTTCAAAACAGTCATATAAAATCCGACTTTGCCATTAAGTTGGATTATAAATTATTATTAAAATGAGCCCTTGAATCATTTTTCTAGTTGTCCCCAGACTAAAATGAAGCTTCAAAAGATTGTTATAATGTACCCAGTGTTTTCCTATGGGAGAGTGAGGGTATCGTGAAAAACGTCTTTGTGTTTTTGTTTTTTACTGCTAGGGCATGTAAAACATTAAATATACATGTACTACTTTTTAAATACCATGAACCCTACCTACCTTAGGTGTCATGTATAAGTACTAAAAAGGGAGCATTAGGCCTGGCAAAAGTTTTCTTTTGCTAGGTCGAAATGTCAGTTCAAAACTGCATATACAGGCTGCAAGGGCAGACTTGGAGACATGTTTGACAGTGCTACATTAAAGATGGCACAATTAGTGCTGCAGCCCACTCCTAGCTAATAATGTACAGGACCTAGGTACATGTGGAATCATATACTAGGGACTTACAAGTAAATTATGAGTGCCAATCAGACCAATTTTAACATGTTTAGATAGGAGAGCACAAGCACTTAACCACTGGTTAATGGTGGTAAAGTGCCCAGAGTGGCATGGCTAATGAAAAAATGGTTCAGCAACAGAAGTAAAAAAATCTGGGGTATCCTGCAGAAAGGGCAAATTTATGACACTGATCCTGACTCTATAGTGGTGGTTATTGGCATATGGACATCCCTTTCAATATTGTGGTAATGCTCAACATGTGGTGAGCAGTCACTGCACCCAAACCTACTCTAATGCTAGCCCCTCGATCAAGGTACTAATTCATGACATATTGCAGAAATGCATGCCATTAGTGCCTGCCCTAGTACAATGTTCACCAAGGCTACATTGGGGTAATTCCTGACATTGTGTGGATAGCCATAGTGTGATAATTCCAAGGCATGATAGTAACTAATTCTGATTAAATTAATGTTCAATTAATTCAGAGACGAGAGGAACCAGTTTAAGTTAACATACATTACATGTACGATAGTGTCCTTACTTAGCCAACGTCTCCCTAAATATCAAGCCAGATGCCTATTTGTCACTGCCCACAGTATTGACAGAGGGTTCAACAAGGGAAACATTTCATATTTGCAAACACTTGACTATTCCATGCAAACACTGCATTAAAATCTCTTTTGCTAAAAGTATCACAATTTCTAACCATACCGTCAACTGTATAAAGTTGTTAGAAATTCGGTTCCTGGTTGAGGGAAGTATAAGCCCTGGTCAAGCAGTAACTTCAATCGTAGTGATGGTAAGGCACAAGCACACCCTAAATTAACCTGTGCTCACCCTCTGGTAGCTTGGCACAGAGCAGTAAAGCTTAAGTTGATAGACAATGTTGAAAGTAATAATGCAACACTTTAAACACAGATTCCACGCCAAGATATAAAAACAGAGCTTAGTTTTATAAATAAAAGAAGAACAATCCAATAAGTAGAACTTGACATATAGAATTTTAATGCTTATAGTAAAAAGTAGTGCTTAGAAGCAAAAAGCAATATTTCTGATATCTCAGGCTGACTACAATGGAGAACGAGCCAGCTACAGGGATGTAGTGAGGCTCACTGAATCAAGGTACCTTAACCCTGGTTGCGGAGCGCTTGCATGGATCCACAAAGAAGATGTGTTGCATGCATAGGCAATGCGTTGTTTCAGAAATGTGATGAGGCTGCGGTGCGAAGTCCTGATGCAATAGCATCGAGAATCCTGTTCACGGGGCTTGCGATCTGAAGGCCTGTGTCGAGGTTGCGAGGCACAGAAGAGACAATGAGTCAGTTCTGAAGAGTAGTGTAGCTTCAATGTGGAGGTTTGGTGTTATGGTCGAGGTTGCTGTCACCAAAAGATGCAAGCAGTTGGTGCCAGGAAAGTATTGTGCAGTGTTGGTTCCGAATTCGATGTGTCGGTCTTAGATGTGGGTTGCAGCAGCAATGCGAGTCTTTTGCAATGGGTCAAATTCATGAAACAGCTGCAATGCTTTGGTGCTGCTCGAAGATGCGCCGCTCAGTAGAGGAGGTGCATCAGTTCTGCACAGGGATGCATCACTCAGCAGAGGATGTGTCCGGTATGATGCTCTGCTGGAGTAAAACCTTAGAACCACTTCCAAGGGTTAGGATTGGGGTGGCACAATTTGGCAGGGTAGACTCACAGATGGCAAAGTCTTAGGTACAGAACCAGGTGTGTTGGAAGTCTTTTTTGTTCCTGAGACTTCAGATCAGGAGAACAGCCAATGAGCCCTTGGATTAACTCATGGTTCAAGTGATGCAGTTCCCTCACCGAGGTAAGAGGGCAGCAGGCCAGCACAGTAAGGCTGGAGTACAGCAAAGCAGCAGTCCAGCTGAGTTGCAGCCGTTTCAGCAGCACAGCAGTCATTACTGGCAGAATCTTCACCGATCCAGAAGTCTACAGAAGTGGTGGTGTCAGGTCTAGTACTCATACCCAGTTGTGCCTTTGAAGTGGGGGAGACTTTAAAGACATGCCTTTGAGGTGCACAGAGGTCCTCCCTTCTTGCCCAGGCTCCAGATTCACTACAGGGGGTATGCAGCATTTTTATAGAGACACGAAACATCATATTTAGGTGTAAGTGAGGCTGGGTCCAGCTCCTCCCTCCCATCCTGCCATAATAGTGCATCAAGTAACGCCCAAGCTCCCACTGTGTGTGGCTGTCTAAGGGAAATACACAAAGCCCAACTGTCACCCACCCCAGACATGTGATCAGAGACAGGCAGCAGGCACCTAATGGCTAAAGTAGGAAAATGCCAACTTTCTAAAATTGACATTCCCAGAATGATAAATTAAAATCCGAATTCACCAGAAGTCAGAATTAGGATTCCAGAGACAGAAGACTTTGGGGTCTTATATATTCCCATTTGGAATTAACACTTACAAAATATAATAAGGTCATCTCAATGTTATCGTATGGGCGAGATGGGCCTTGCTGTAATGAAAAGAGATGTTAGAAGTTTTTGACTACTAGGGCATTTAAAATTTTAAAGTACATGTGCTGCATTTTAAATACATTTCACCCTGCCCTCTGTATTGTCCAGGGCATATCTTAGGGGTGACAAACATGTTTAAAAAGGTATGTTTTGTGCCTGGCAAAATGCTAATTTTGCCAGGTTGACATGGCAGTGTAAAACTGCACACACAGGTTCCGCAGTGACAGGCCTGGCACATGGGTAAAGGTTTACTTAAGTGGGCGGCACAATCAGGGCTGCATGCCCACTAATAGCATTTAATTTACAGCCCCTGGGTACAAGGGGTACCACTTTACAGGGGACTTATAACTACATTAAATATGTCAATTGGGGGATGAATAAATATTACATGTTTAGGGGAGAAAGCTCAAGCACTTTCGCATTGGGCAGCAGGGGTAAAGTGAACAAAATCCTGATACCAGCAAAAATGAGGTCAGGAAAACACACCCCAGGAAGCTTGCTCTGGAGGCGGGCCTTTCAGTTAATACCAAGGTGTCCAAGACAGTATCGTGAGGACTTCCACAAAGATGGTCAGGGTTTGAACCAGAGGGTAGGGGGGGACTTAAAAATAAAGAGTTCTCTAAGGGCCCCAAAATAATTCCCAAGAGAATAGTGGTAATGTGTCCCAGTCTGATCCTAAGAAGAAACTGTTCTTTGATCACAAGACAGGGAGGTTTGTTCCCGAATATACTGACTGTTACAAGTATGGGCACTCCAAAGGCAACTCCAAATGTCCCAAGAGGGCACAGCCTCTCCCAGTGGACGGACATCTGGGTTGACGAATGTAGCTCTTGAAGAGGAGGTAGTCCCAGTTAGCTTTGGAGAGCAGAAAGAGGTGAACCTATTTTCCATGGGGGATAAGGAAGAGGTGCCAAAAGTTCACATGCCAGCTAATGCTTTCAAGTATAATCAGTGGGTCACCATCAATAGACAACGGGTAGAGGTTCTGATGGACAAAGGAACTAGTATGACTAATGTCAAGAGTCAGCTAGTGTCTCCAGAACAGGTCATTTCAAACACATTCCAGCCATAGTTGCAGACGATCATGAGAGCCATCTAGCAGTGGTTCTAGTTCCCTATGAGTGGGGGGTCTCAGGTTCCCTGAAAGTAGCTGGAAGTCCTGCCATGGCTGTAGATTGTCGGTTAGTCAATGATCTGGAGCGCACTGCCTGGAGGGAGGCAAAACCAGTGGTGGCTGGTGACCTTTAAAAGTGGTGGGCGTAAATGTTGGGCATGACTTTTATATAGCATGTGTGGTGAACAAGTTCAATGGACAAACCTGAGGTCCACAATGTGTCCCTCTCCAAAGAAAGGAATGAAAAAAAGGTTTGCAATTGGTGCATTTTAAAGCACATCAATGAAGCAATAAAGCAAGGCTTTTAAAGCAATAGGAACCTATAGTCTGAAATATTAAACACATTAAAAACTGCCCCATATTTTCCTGCATTAATATATTCAACAGTTACTGCTATGTGTCAATTGTACAGCATGACAACTTTAGCCCTTTAAAATGTATGCTTGCCCAGTCTCTTGCACTGCATACAGTGTTAACTTTGGAAAAATATGCCCTAACCAGACTTCGAGTTGCACCCACAGCTGCTGGGTTCAACCAGTCAAATAGAAATATGTGCAGACAGGTCTTTAAGAGGGATGAAAAAAGTGGAGGCTCTCTATAAAGGAACATGTCTAATACATTTCTGTGATTCCCATAGTGTGCCACCTGACTGGTATTTTGGTTTCTCTCTGAGAAGTATTTGTATCCAGATAAATGACACAACAACTGTTAGAAATGGGATTTTAGGCGGGCTAGGGCATGTGCCAAACCCGTGCAGAAACTACCACTCTAGGCAGGATAAGGGAGTTAAACTCCTTAAAAAAAACCCTGCTCACCCCCTTGGTAGATTGGCACGAGCAGTCAGGCCTGTCTTAGAGGCAGTGTGTAAAGCATTTGCATATAACCAACAGTAATAGCGTAAGCACTACAAAAGGACACCACATCAGTTTAGAAAAATATCCAATATTTTTATATACTTAAGACAAGACCAAAAACGATAAAAATCCACAATACAGTACTTCAAAATCTTCACATATCAAAATATGCTTTACAAATAGTTCCTTGATGTCGAGAGCTCTGCCTGGGGCTATCACGGCGGCGTGAACAAACAAATCCAAACAGTTCTGGCTGACCACAGCGTCGCGGACCAACTACGGTGTCGGGAAGACCCGCAAACAGTACCTTTTAGAAATGCAGGGCACCGATGACCTCTCATTGAGCTTCCGAAAACACGGCATCCGCAGGCGTCGGTTCCTGAGGTCGGTACAGGAGTAGTCGGGACCCTCAAATTCACACGCGTTGCAGGTCGATCTCCTCTCTGATGGAGTCAGGACCGCTGGCATTGGCAGGAGTCGTGTGTTGCGATGCGAAGTGCAGCAGTGCGGCGTGCAGTGCCCTCGGGTCGTGGTGCGAGCAGGCATTGCCAGTGAGACCAGGGTCGCGGTGCGGTGTTGCGGTGGTGCCCTCTGCAAAATGAAGGTGGTGCTCGTCACGGTGCTGCAGGTCACTGTGCAAGCATCGGTGTTGTTGTTGCTGAAGCGTTGTCGTCGGCTGACGAGCTGGAGGTGATGACGCTGGAGTCTGATGAGGGCAGTGCGTTGTGTGTCTTTACGAGCGGTGCCCTCAAACCACGGAGCAAACAGCGGCATCGATTTTGGCATGGAGCATCATTGTCAGGGATACCAAGGCATTGCCATGAAGTGAGGCCGTGCGTAGTGCGGTGCCCACAGGTCGCGGTGCGAGCAGCGGCCCGGTGGCGGCATCAGCAGGTGGTGTTGGTGAGACCAGGGTCGCGGTGCGGTGTTGCTGTGGTGCCCTCTGCGGTGCCAAGGCTTCATCGTGCAGCGAGGTGGTGCCGAGTTCGGTACCCACAGGTCACGGTGCAAGCAGTGGCTTGGTGGCAGCATCAGCAGGTATCGTCGGTGAGACCAGGGTCATGGTGCGGCATCATGATGTTGTGGCGGTGCCCTCTGTGGTGCCCTCTGTGGTGCCTTCAGGGCACGGAGCCCGCAGCGGTATCATAGATGTCGTTGAGTTGATTTTCTTAGGTTGCAGCACAAAACACACAGTCCCCAGTGCTGAGGGCAGAAGAACTTGACGTCTTTGCTGTTCCTGAGATGTCTTGAACAGGGGGCAAGCTCTACCTCAAGCCCTTGGAAAGTAGATTGCAGAAAGTTCAGTGCAGTCCTTTCACTGCCCAAGACAGAAGCAGCAACTGCAGGTCAACACAGCAAAGCACCCAGCAAAGTGGTAGTCCCTCTTCACAGCTTCTCCAGCTCTTCTTCTTGGCAGTCTTCTTGATCCAAAAGAGTTCTAAAGTTCAGGGGTCTGGGCCCCGATATTTACATCCCAAAATCCTTTGATCTGTTAGGCAGAGAGTGTCTGTGCCCAACCAGAACCAGTTCTGCCTTCTCTGGTATGAATTCCTGGCAGGAGGTGGAGACGGCATTGTCAGAGGCAGACCAGGCCCTTTGAGGTGCAAGGAAATCTCCTCCCCCTTCCCCCATTGCAGCCCAGGTCTTTTCAGCCCTTTCCTGACCCTACCTAGACTATCTGAAGCCACTCCTGCTTCCCAGACTTCTGTCATCCAAACCCCCAGACAGGCAATCCACATTGCAGCAGAGGCACACGAAATGACTGAGCAAAAAATAAAAAATACTTTCTAAAAGTGCTATTTTCAAAAACACAATGTAAATATCACCTTCACTAAAAGATGCACCTTTAGATTCTGAGTTCAGACATACTAAATGTTATTTTCCTACCTAGTTCCCAGGGTCCATTATGTTTATAAGATGTTATAAACAAACCTCCCATTCTGTCCTATGGGGAACAGCTAGCCTTGCAATAGTGAAACATGAAATGGATTAATTCACTATCAGAACATGCCACACACACCAGGGCATGTTCTACCTTTCATATACACTGCACCCTGCCCGCAGGGGTACCGTGGGCCTACCTTAGGGGTGCCTGACATGTAAGAAAAGGGAAGGTTAGGGACTGGCAAGTGTGTGCACTGGCCAAGTCCACATGACAGTAAAACTACATGCAGAATCTGCAATGGCATGTCTGAGTTACCTTTTCTGGGCTACTCACATGGGTGGCACAATTAGTGCTGCAGGCCCACTAGTAGCATTCGATTTACAGGCCCTGGCACACTCTGTGCACTTTACTATGGACTAACAAGTAAATCAAATATCAAATCATGGAAACACCAATCCATAACACAATATACACAGAGAGCATATGCACTTTAGCACTGATTAGCAATGGTAAAGAGCACAGAGTCCTAAAACTAACACAAACAAGTCAGGAAAAATAGGAGGAAGAAGCAAAAAGTTTGGGGATAACCATGCAAAAATGGCCATTTCTAACAACAACTGACATACATTTAAAGCCTGTCAGTACGATTGGCTTTGTCAACAGGTGTTAGCTGTTTAAGATAAATGAGTAACAACAATTTGTTATACATATTTAACATTGGAAATGTTTCAATTCTGAAACTGTTAGTCTGTGATATAAATATCATTTAGGCCTGTGGAAGGAGTTTTGGCCTTCAGTTATGTGTGCTTTATGTTATATATGCACCATATTTTTTTTGCATATGTTGTCCATCTGCACATCTTCAACCACCACTCTTTCCTCTTCAGCATCCTCTTTTCATTCTTTCCCGAATGCACTTCCTCGCATCTCTGTCTCTTCACCACCCCAACATACATTGCACTCCTCTTACTTTTGAATTGCAAATATGTTGACATCTGTGCACGCCCTTCACACAAATGTCCACAGAATTTCAGTTACAAATGGAATACATAAACATTGTTTTGTGTGCTATGCAGAAAGGCCAACCCACTGACACGCACTTTGTTTGGCTTCAGCCTTAGCACCTGCGTGCTCAATCAAAGCCCCTTATAAACACCTGGCATGGCTCCAGCCTCAAAGAATGCACAGAAAAAAACACAGATAAACAACAAAATGATAAAATAGCTAACTTTTGGGGAATGCAAGATTAAGTAAAGCATGTGAAATAAGAGAAGAACTAAATCGCCGAAATGCATTCCCTTAACTTTTTTAACATTCATTGTTTGCAAGTCATTCCATGTTTTTGTCATCAGTGTTAACTTAGGGGCACAGTCAGTTTTAATGACATATCAGAGAACTGCACACTGTAAGTACATATTTCTTGCCTTGATTGACTCGGACATTTGGATCAACTTTGCAAGGGAACAAGAACCCTGCTCGTTATTTGGATTCATTTTGCGGCAGAACAAATACAGCAACTCCACTTCTAAAGGAGCGAGTGATCTGGAACGAGGGCCTTGAGTGTCACAGTGTGGGAGGTTAGCATGATGAGGGGTCTTGGCACAATATATATATAACAAAACATTAGCTTGCAAACACTTACCATTACAGAGAACAAGGCACCAGATCAGACGTGCTTGCATCCACTCTGAAGTATGATGAATGGGTGGGATCTATGCCTTTTAATGTCGGACATCTGAAATAACACAGGGATGAAGCCTCAAATGCACAAAACCGTGACACTGATTGCGTCAAGGGCCAACAGAGTGCACACAACCATACACCACAATGGCAAGGAAGGGCTTCAAAACAGAAAGACCTCTGCGTCCTGCAACACAGTTCTGAGAGTTTATTTACTGCAGTGCCTGGGTTCCGTCTCTTGCTTCAGAGAGAGGCGGGCAGGCAGCCTAAAACGGACAGCCCAGCCCAGACTTATATTCATTGATTTATTTAGAGATATAATCGTATCTCTAAATAAATAAATCTATTTCATATGTTTTTATGTAAATGTGTAGGAATTTCAGAGGGGCGTAGCCCTTGAGCCCTAATGGAGAAACCGCTCCTGGGTAGAACTCAAGTCACACTTGGAGATTTTGGGATTGCCTGAGTAAGTCTGTATGGTCACACAGTCCATGGCTGCTCACCAAGGGAGTAAGGGTGTCTGAAGCCTGGAACAATGGCCCAGTTAAACTGCCAAGAAAGAGGGGGCAAGGGGCCATGAAAATCAGTCCCTGAAGTTCCCATGGTCGAGGTTGATGGTGTCCCTGAGGAGGAGGCTCACAAGCTAACCGGGGAGGACATTACAACCCTAGGCGACCTCGCTGAGCTTACTGACTCACAAGGTGTGGGTGGGCCCAGAAACCAGAGGGAGAAAGAGAGTCCTCCTAGTGGCTGGAGAGCGCCACCATGAGCTAAAATAGGCCAGGATCACCAAGATCGGGCCCCTGGGGGCTGAGATATGCCCCCAGAAGGTAGGCTACCTTTGACCTCCAAGAAGACAGACGATGAAGCACGTGAGGCTCCGCCACCGGTCTTGAATGTGCCCTCGGGGTGGGTCAGGACCAGGGGGCAGCCCCCAAGAGAAGTAGAGTCGGGGTGCGCCATCGCACACCCCATTAAGGTTCCCCTGCGGGGTACCAGGAGCCCACCCTGGACCCCGCTGAAGCAAAGCTGGCGAGCACCGTTGCGCTCCCCATGAAGATGTGCCAAGGGAGGGGCCCGGGATCCCAAATCTGGGCCCCGTGTGAGGAAAAAGGCGGGGGAGCCCCGTTGCTCCCCCCGCAAAAATGTGCGAAAGGAGCCCGGGACCCCATCCCCAGGCCCCGAAGAGGAAGAAGAAGAGGAGCCAGGGGTGGGGAGCACTGTCATGCCCCCTGTGGAGAGGTCTCGAGGGGCCTGGGACCCCATCCCTGGGCCCAAAGCAAGGCAGGGGAGTGCCATCACGCTCCCCATAAAGATTTCCCCCATGGGGTGCCTGGAACCCACCCTGGCTCCTCGATGAAGAGGTTAAGGACCCGCGAAGGTGAGCAGTGGGTCCCAGGACCCATTCTCCGGGCCCCGAAGTGCGAAAGGAGTGGGGCACTCCCCAGAGCGGGCAGACCAACTCTGCACTGCCGACTGCCGCAGCAGCACGTGAGGGTGCTGGCCATGTGGAGAGCTGGCGGAGGCAGACGGGGGGGGCTCCTTGGGCTGCCCTCCAACGGGAAGGCCTGCGGGGGTCCTGGATGAGGCAGGGACCCTGAAAACAGCCAAGAAAGGTGCCAGGGGCCCAGACCCCAAAAACGGGCAGAGCGCCCTGGGCCGAGCTCCCCGCACCGTATACATTCACCTGGGGGTCAGTGTGGGACCGGGGCCCCCACCAGGCAGTGGATGCAGTGGATGCAGTGATGCGCCATGAAAAAGGGCAGCACAGCTCTCTCTGGAGCACCGGGGGAGTCGCTGCTCTACTATGCAGGAATTCCCATAATGCCTTGCAGGCCAGGACCGGCCTGCAAGACAAAACAGCGTTTTTCTCTGCTTGTGGTGGCCGCAGGAGAATGGGGTCACCACCACATGCATGCCAGGATGCAGGGGGGAGCTGTAGGAGCAACACAGTCTCCCCCAGAACCAAAATAGAAGTCCCCCCTAAGGCTTATGGTGACTTGAAACAAGTAACCCCTCCAGGGCTCATCTTGCAGATCAACACCTCTTGGGCTGGAACTTTGGTGATGAAGGTCTGAGTAGGGGATGTCTGGAGAAGGGCATCCAGTGGAGGTGAAGATTTGTAATTGTATCAGAACTGCATTTACTAAGGTCATTCCTTTTAGAGGGACTGAAGGTCACATGTGTAATGTGAAGTACCTGTGTAAGGTGATGTCATAAACAAAGTGGGATTATGTTGCCAGACATTCCTGCTAGGGTGTCTGACTTTATATGCCTAATTCTGTGATTTCATCTGTGATGCCTTTAGGGGTTGAAATTGCAATGCATTCTAATGATCCACAAATGTGATGAGTACTGTCATTCTAACGGGATGCTTTAACATGTATTCTTGCTGCTGCGCTTAGGTGAAGAACCCTGACTGCTAGCCCTTAAGATGTAGAGGTGTATACGTCATGGTCAATAGGAAATGCTCGGTCATGGCTATGTGTCACCAAGGCAGGGATACCTATTTTAAATGCGTGTTGAGATAATGGGGTGGGTTGCCACTGGGATGGTGCCAGTGTGCAGGGCCCTCGCTCCAGGTTATGTTCAACTAATCGCATTGGGGGCAAGATGATGTGCATATACGGGGGCGGTGGTACTAGACCCCACCCTCCCTGCGGGAGGGGTGGAGATGTTATGCAATGTCACAAAGTAACTCCAGCAGCTTATGTATATTGGTAAATTGGGGCATAGTATTGAGTAGTATGTGGCTTTAATAAATATACTCCTACTTTTATAAAGCAAAGTACAGACTGGACAATCAATTATTGAGTGTTAATGCTGTGCATATGTAATGGCGTTACTAGCCCACACCACCTCACTTGAGTAAGCCTCAGACTGCTCTGCAACGTTACCGTCTGAGAGTCAGGCGCTACTATTGGGTGTTTGGTTCCCAGTGAAGGACAAACGTAGTCATGTTTTTTATTCAGGCCTCATAGATCTTCTGGCATCTTTGCAATGCATTTAACGCTGTGCGTCCAGAGTGGGGTGCAAACCTGCCCCCACTTGCTCCAGTGATTTCATCATTACGTGGCAGGACAGTCCACGATTCCTGGCCAGCACGCGAAACTTCATTAAATACAAACGTTTTTGAAACATGGAAAGAAGGTGTGCACTCTGTCATCATTGTTTTTTGTGACTCATAGATACTGCCTCATTTTCCAACAGTCCTCAGGAAGTATTTGTCGGCAAAGGGACTGGTGCTCGGCATGACCGACTCCTACCTGAGTACCTACCTGAAGCTTAACCCTCAGAAATAATGGGCAAGCCCACCAATCGGAAAGACTTAGATTAGCCTGAGACAACAACACCTGCGACATTGGGAATAACTGCGCTGACAACCACGGAGGCTGGTGCCTCACCCACACTCCAAGATATACTTCAAGCTATCACGGCCTCCAGAGAAGCTCTGGAATGCAAAATCGATACAATCTGCACATACCTCAATTTAGTGAAGGAAAACCACAGAAAGTTGGCAGAGAAGAGACCTGCAACGCGCGTGCACTAGCAGTACGGCACGGTTACTCCGAATCTTTTTTTCCGCAGACTTTCTGTCCGCATACCATTACTCCGCGAGGTCATTGACCTCGCATACCATCACTCTGCATTTTTTCACAACGCATGTGCATTTACCACGCATGCCTTTACAACAAATTACTTTGTAAAGGCATGTATGGTAAATGCACATGCGTTGTGAAAAAATAATAGAATTCAAGGAGATGGAACCAGGAGGTGTGTGGAATCACAACGACGAGAGAGGTAAGGGGGTTTGGGTTAATTTTTTAGAGGTGGGGGCGTGCTGGGGTAGTGATTGTGTAGTGTAGTGTAGTGTAGTGTAGTGTTAGTGTAGTGTAGAGTTGTGGTGGTTGTGTAGTGTAGGGTCATGCTAGGGGTAGTGTTATAGGGTTTAGGGTAGTGTTGTAGTGTTTGTGTAGTGTAGGGTCATGCAGGGGTAGTGTTTTAGGGTTTAGGGTAGTGTTGTAGTGTTTGTGTAGTGTAGGATCATGCTAGGGTAGTGTTTTAGGGTTTAGGGTAGTGTTGTGGTGGTTGTGTAGTGTAGGGTCGTGCTGGGGGTAGTGTTATAGGGTTTAGGGAAGTGTTGTAGTGTTTGTGTACTGTAGGGTCATGCTGGGGGTAGTGTTATAGGGGTTAGGGTATCGTTGTAGTATTTGTGTAGTGTAGGGTCATGCTGGGGGAACTGTTTTAGGGTTTAGGGTAGTGTTGTAGTGTTTGTGTAGTGTAGTGTCATGCTGGGGGTAGTATCTTATGGTTTAGGGTAGTGTTGTAGTGTTTGTATAGTGTAGGGTCATGCGGGGGTAGTGTTTTAGGGTTCAGGGTAGTGGTGTAGTGTTTGTGTAGTGCAGGGTCATGCTGGGGGTAGTGTTTTAGGGTTTAGGGAAGTGTTGTAGTGTTTGTGTAGTGTAGGGCCATGCTGGGGGTAGTGTTTTAGGGTTTAAGGTAGTGTTGTAGTGTTTGTGTAGTGTAGTGTCACGCTGGGGGTTGTGTTTTAGGGTTTAGGGTAGTGTTGTAGTGTTTGTGTAGTGTAGGGTCATGCGGGGGTAGTGTGTTAGGGTTTAGGGTAGTGGTGTAGTGTTTGTGTAGTGTAGGGTCATGCTGGAAGTAGTGTTTTAGGTTAGTGTTGTATTGTTTGTGTAGTGTAGTGTCATGCTGGGGGTAGTGTTTTAGGTTTTAGGGTAGTGTTGTAGTGTTTGTGTAGTGTAGGGTCATGCAGGAGGTAGTGTTTTAGGTTTTAGGGTTGTGTTTGTGTAGTGTAGGGTAGTGTATGTGTAGTGTATGTGTAGTGTAGGGTAGTGTTTTAGGGTTTAGGGTTGTGTTTGTGTAGGGTAGTGTATGTGTAGTGTAGGGTAGGGTTTTAGGGTTTAGGGTTGTGTTAGTGTAGTGTATGTGTAGTGTATGGTAGTGTTTTAGGGGTTAGGGTAGTGTTGTGGTGTGGTAAAGGCATATTCGTTGTAAAAGTTTGCGTTGTGTTAATTTACGGAGTGATAGTATTTGCGGAATCATTTTTGCAGAGTGATGGTATATGGGGTATTTGTATGTGGAAAAACGTCACATATTCGCACTAGCAGATCTCTATCCAGTTATGCCCACAATGAAGAAGCAGCTGTAGACCATAGAGGCTAAGGTGCGGACACTTGAGATGAGAGCAGAAGATAGCAAAAACCGATCCCGCTGCAATATTATTCGGATCAATCATAGGCCTCCCGGAGAAAATCGAAGGAGCAAACGCAGTGCAATAGCTGGAGCAGTGGTTGCACACCAATGTGGCCCCTGAGGACCTCTTTGCTTTCTTCGCCCTTGAGAGAGCGCATAGAATCCCGGCCAGGCCTCTATCTCCAGGAGCTTACCCGCGACCCATGATTACGCAGCTCCTGCATTATAGGGATCAGGAGGACTCCATTCTAGCAATTGCACACAAGACAGGGGAGCTGAAGGTATTTACCTTAATGGTACAGGTTTTCCTGGACTTCTCCAAAGAGGTCCAACAACAGAGGGCATCCTAACAAGAGGTTAAAAGGAAATTGAGGCAGGTGGATCTCCAGTACTCCATGCTTTGCCCGGCCAAGCTGAGAGTGGTGTCCCCAGATAGGGTGGGGTTCTTTAAGACTCTGCAAGAAGCGTGGGACTGGCTATAACTCCAGGGTGAACCAAAACCCAGCATGGAGGACTGTGAGTGAGAGCGCCCACACAGAAATCCCAGACATGCATGTCATCTCCAACAAGTAACACTGCAGTCACAGGTTGAGGCTTGACTGGGTCGTTAAAAAGCAATGGAGTTAGTGGCTCAAAGAAGCGGGGGCCAGCCAGAGCAGGATACATCAGAGAAACATCTGCTCCCTCAATACACTGAGTCAGACTCAGAATCTCATACTTCAAGGACATCAAGCTTGAAGATGCCCAAGGTCACAGCACATACTGCAGATGACTTAATGAGCTGGCTTAGTGAGCTGATCCGCAGCCCGGGTCGCTTCTGCCCTTACACCTGCAGAGCCCAAGATGTTAGTCAACTACGTACTTTAAGAGAAGGTTTGACAATAATTCCCAATTATGCTGTACGGGGTTCAGCTACCTGGAGAAGGAGTGTGGCACCCCCTCACATCGCAGAGAGCTATAGAAGCTCTGCTTCAAATTACGGTTTGGGCGGGTATCCTGTTGCTGCTGGCCATGAGGAGGGAGAGTTGGGGTTGTTGGCTGATGCCATTACAGTTGGGGCATAGCGAGTTGCATATAAGATACACACAAAGCAGGTGGGCAAACAATGGGAAGGGTGAGCGGAACCACAGCTATGGAGCGAGAGATGGCTTTACTCCACACAGACTCTGCACATGGTTAATGACCTAAGATATAAATGTATGACATGGAACGTGAGGGGAATGCATACCATGGCCAAAAGGTACAAAGTGTTCTCCTAACCACATAGAAGGGGACCGCAAATCAGACACATCTCACCGCTAAAGAAGGCCATGTGCTGAATAAGCGATGGCGAAGCCAAGCATACTTTACCCTATACTTGGCATATGCCAGAGGAGCACTCTTGTGGATAAAAGCAGGGGTCCCCTTCCAACTCAACCATTATCGATACTGATGTGGCCATAAAGGACTGGCTAGATGGCAACGAGGTAACACTGGTGATCATATATGCTCCCAATACACACCAGGCTGCCTTTTTTGATAATCTTTCTCAGCTCCTGGCACCATGGTTAACAACAATACTCATAGGGGGCAATTTTATTTGAGTCTCAAACACCATGCTAGATTGCTTGCACCCCCCACAGCAGGACTCCCAGACGATCCGCATGGCCAAAGTATTCTCTGACTGGCAACAGCAATGGGGTTTGGTGGACTCCTGGAGATGCTGACACCCGCTGGGTCAAGATTATTCCTATTCTTCAGGTTTTCACTAAGTACATGTCCGTTTAGACTTATTTCTCTCTACCCCTGATGTCCATAGCTTAATTATTGAGATAGAATACCTGCCCGGCACTATTTCGGACCATAACCCGGTACTACTCTGACTGCAGTGAAGTGAAGTGAACAACAAAGTTTATTTAGACAATAGTCTATAAACCATACATAGAACAATGGATCTCACATAGTGATAAAATATTTAAAACCACAATTTTAAACTCTCGGTACTACTCTGACTGCAGTGGGCATACCCTAAACCTTCCATCCCTACATGGAAACTTAAGCCTGAATCAATGGAGGACGAGGTCTTCCGCAAGACGATTAGGACCAGAATTACTCACTACTTTGCTGACATTGCTGGTTCTGCGGCCAGCCCCCAAATCGAATGGGACACCCTTAATGTTGAGCTGAGGGGGCATTGCATTGCTGAGTCCAAAGGGATCCGACAATCTCTCCTAAAAGATATAGAGGGTGCTGAGGCTTGCCTACCAAACATCGAAAACAAGCAACCGGAAGCTCTGAGCTTCAGCGCGAACTGATGGAGGCAAAGAAGAGATGGCAACGCAAGTAGAGAAGCTCTGATATTTCAATTACTGGATGTACACTGAGAACCCCCACGCTGAGTGAGATAAATCGGGCGTGCTACTAGCATGGCTGGCCGACTCGGACAAGCGCAGCTCCCCTGTTCTAGAACTCGAGGACACAGAGAGCTCCAGAGTATATGCCCCAGAGATTAACAACATATTTGCAGGCTATTACTCAGCCCTTTACGCGAGCCCCATTGCCATCCACCAGCAGGAAGCGCACGCTTGGCTGAGCAGCCTCCAAATCTCGCGAATAATGGAGGAAGAAGCAGATGCTCTAGGAGGAGATATAACTTCCCAAGAGGTAGTAGGGACTATCAAACAGATGGCACGGAATAAAACACCGGGTACAGACGGATTCCCGGTGGAGTTTTACTGTTCTAAAACCAAATAAACTGCCCGCTGTCAATGCTAAACATAGATTATAAAATCCTAAGCCGAATACTCGCTTTCCATCTCTTGCCTTTTATGACCACTCGGGTGGATAAGGACCAGGCTGGATTCCTTCCTTCCCGCAATATGGCAGGGAATATACAACGTCTCTTATCTGTCTTAGAGGTGAACAGGGAAACCCCAGAAATAACAGCAGTCCTAGCGGTGGACATAGAAAAAGCCTTCGATAGACTGGAATGGCCCTACTTGTATGAAGTTATGGCACGCATGGGGCTGGGGGGGATTTATCAAATGGACCAAACTCCTATATACTAGACCCACAGCTCGAGTGCGAACTGGGAGAATTATATCACAAAGGTGGCCAGTAGAGCGCAGCACCTGACAAGGCTGCTCCCTCTCCCCTTTGCTTTTCGCCCTGGTTGTAGAACTACTTGCAATTGCAGCAAGAACAGGGCAGTTCTACAGAGGGCTGCAAGTCCGAAATACATACCACCTCATAGCATTCAATGCTGATGACCTGTTGCTGTTCCTAGAGGGGAGGGAAGAGGCTTTGATGGGAGCCTGCATGCTGCTAGAGAGGATTGGCTTGATATCAGGACTAAAAGTGAGTTTTGGAAAGTCTCAGATTTTCCCAGTGAACTCTACAGGGCGCCCTCCGGGAGACTTGGCGAGACTCCGTTGGGAGCCTAACTGCCTACCATACCTAGGAGTCCATATATACCATACCTGGCCAGATATCTATGAAGGCAACATAGTGAGAGCCCTAAGAGGGCTGAGAGCATCCATGGACTTCTGGCAAACGTTGCTGCTTCAGGTGGCTGGAAGGATTGCTCTTCTTAAAATGATAGCACTCCCTTGCTGCTGTTTAAAACACTTCCCCTATGGATATCTACAGCATTTTTTAGAGATCTTATTTCCCGAATCTGGACCTTCATGTGGAACTCAGGAACGATGTAGGATCGCTCTCATGGCTTTGAATCATATTATATAGCAGTCCATCTGCAGTGGCTAGTGCGGGATGTATCTCGGGGGCGCCAACGAGCAGAGGCCCCAGAACTGACCTTGCCTTCGGTGGGCGACTTGACCAGAGGGTTTCTTAGAGTACACAGAACATCCTGAAATGACTCCCAAGAACTCACGATGCAGAGGAAAAGCTGGTGCCAGGGACTGCAGAGAATGGGGGTGAGGGTACTTTACTTGCCAGACATCCCAATGGATATTCTAAAAGCCCTCCCACATGGAGGCAACTGGCAGGATCTAGAGATGAGGGTGGAGGCCAGGGTTACCAAAATGGTTGACCTGTACAGGGACAATGAATTGTTGCAGTTTGAAGAGTTCCGAACGGAGTTCGATCTACCTCGGGAACATTTCTTGTTACACAGCACTGTCACAGCAGCCATCCATAAACAGGAGGACAGGATCCACAGAGCCCCCACCGCAACAGAGCTGTTACTATAAGGCCCTGTTGGCGGGAGTCATCAATGCAATATCGTGCCAATACAGAGCGCTTTGGGCAGACAGGTTATGTCGCCTGGAGGCACTCCGCCTCCAGTGGGAAGTGGACTTAGACACCCCAATACCCGAGAAGAACTGGGACAATATCTTAGGCGAAATACCCAAGATAGCCAGAAACGCACATTTCAAACTGATAAACTACTATGTCTTCACCTGAGTACATACATCAATACATCCAGGTAGAGGAGGCAGCCTCTGCGTGATGCGGCGAAGCATGAGCCATATTATGCACATGTTTTGGTCCTGCTCCCACCTGAGAGGGTACTGAGAAAGGGTGGTACAGCTGGTGAGTAAGGTAATTGATAAAGACATCCCCTGCTCACCTGTGCACTGCTTATTGGGATGGTTTTCCCACACAGCTAAAACTAAAGTTACTAGTAAGTTCCAGGACCTGGCCTTCATACTAGCATAGGGCGAGATAACTAGCCACTGGAAAACCTTGAGAGGCGCTAGTCTAATCGCTTGGATAAAAGAACTCCTAAAATGGACTGGATCCGAAGGATGAATATTGATGTGAGAGGCCAAAATGGGCTTACGACATATAGAGGTGGCCAGAGCCTGGGAGATCCTCATGCACGACCTAGAGCACCCAGGGGAAGGGGGTCCAGGAGGATGGGATGGTGCCAATTATTAGAGTCCGGTACCTGACACACCAGGGTACTCAGAACCCAAATTGCCTGGGTGGTTATCATGTCAAACAGATCTCATAGTTCTACACATTATTTTAGCGGGTCAACATACTGGGAACGAGCCCAAGTGGGCCATGCCTGCATCTCCACACCCAAGATACAATCAATGTACTCGTGACTTGCAGGGGGGATTAGGGGTTGTGGATACAACATGAGATATGATGATGTAGTACTCGGATGAGTAAATACTAGATAAGCTGTCAAACAAGTACATAATGAATGCGATGTTGGACAATGATGAACTGTTTTGAAGTTTTTGAAAGATGATCAATAAAATCTGTTAAAAAAAAATCAACAACTCTAAAAGGAATATTCTTTTACCATCAAATTCATTATCTTGTAGAATCAAAAGTTCAGCTGCGTCTTTTCCTTCCTAATACTGGATTTTTCCATATAGGGCTAATACTTTACATAGAAACAGATCATCATCCTCATAATATTCACATTTTTCAAGTTTTAGCAGTATATCTGGTATATCTGCTGTGTTTTTAATAGTTGTTGATAAATATCTTAACAGTTGTTTCATGTATTCAACTAAATAAAGCGATGGTGGGACAAAGTGAGATTCATGACCTACTACAACAGATGCAGAGGTATCTTTGGTGAATCTTTCTTTACCTTTGGTACACAATACAATATTAAAGCTAGTCCTTCAGTTTGTAATAGGAACCTTTTCTCATTTTCATCAGTTCATTTTATTTTGGATGACTAAAAGGGACACAAATTAACTCTCTAGGTTCTTTGATTCAGAAACGAATCAAACTACCTAATAAGCTAATTAATAGACCAACTTGAGTCACCTCCCCAATCTTCTGAAGCAGAATTTTATCGTTTACAGAATCAAGGCCACTGACAAATGCAGCATCCACCGTCTCATTAGCCCATTTCACAGTGTCATCCCACAAACTGTCAGTGCCATGAGTACATGCTGTTTACAGTAAGGGGTGACTTGATATCCTGTTCAAAGGAAGTATATCCGGGCATGGCTGCTACCTCTCCGGAATGGTGCACTGGGAAAAAATGATGGACTGGCAGTCCCCAGTTCACACCCTAATGATTGACAGTGCCTGAGGCTTTGGCAAGCATTCTAAGACTAATCACCTTTCTGTGTTGTATTAGTTTAGATAGGTGCTTAAGAAATCCCATATCACTCATGCCCTAAGTGTTAAGTGTTTAATAATGAGATCACGTTTCGTAAGTCTGTAGAGTGATAAAATAATATACTGTTGTCTATTTCACAGTTTATAGCTTTGTTAAGTATCTAATTGGCTCTCCATTTACGCAGTCAAAGGAATCTGAGAGTCTTCAAACTTAAAAAAAAAAAAAAGGAATCTGAGAGTCCAAAGTGTACACATTTTGCAGGACTTTGGCAAGTATGGTTGCAAGGATTTTTCGCATTTGTCCTGTTGGAGCCTCCCTCCCACCCCCCTCGTACGTGTGTCATATGTAGCCTCTTTACGTCACCGAGTGGATGCTCCACAATGGCTCTTCTGCAGCAAGTAGAGATCTTGGAAGCCGGCTCTAAGCTGCTAAATTATCTATTTTGGTATCCAGACTATTTGCATTATATGTTTTTCTTTTTAAAGTTGACAACGTATATTTTTTTCTATGAAAGCTAAAGAGCTCCTCAATTTATAATGTGTGTCTAGTAGCATTGTATCAAGTGGATATTCTAAAATTACCCATGAATGAGTTTGTGTGCTTGTCACTTACTTTTTCTGGGCCCTGTTGCCAAAGGCGTGTGTTGTATATGCACTTTACATACTGAATATTTTTCCTGTCAAGATGCTTTTGAAAATAACAGGCATTATAAGGAGGCTTCAAAAAAGCAAACACGATAAGAGGTGACAAACTGCAGGCTTCTTGCACGAAGATGAGAGCAGAGGCATTTTACTGCATTTCACCCATTGTACTGTTAGAAAATTCAGCGAGAACAATGCGTGCATTAGCTCATGACTTAAGTTATCTGTGAAATATTCAAAAATGCTGTTCGATATACAACTAAGTGTCAGTGAATATGTTAAGGATTTTGATGTGAAATGTTTTTCTAGATGAAATGTATATAAATATGTTTATTTACTTGTAATTGCCATTAAGAAAAACAATAACAGTTGCATTCTTTATTCACCATACAATGAGCTAAAAGAGAACATGGTTAGAGTGACATTATGTGTTTAACATATGTGGACAACTAGCCAAACACGCATTGGGAAAGCCAATCGATCTGGCCTTTCACATAGTTATTGTTATCTCAAGTAATTATTAGATGTCCTTTTCGAACCTGACAAAACAGGGTGAAGTCTTTAACACGACTGCAGCCCTTCAGAGCTGTACTAGTTCTCCCTCTCAAGTCAGAAGCAACTGCTTAACAAGTCTGTTACAAAGCTGCAATAACTTACATTGCTATGAAGGGGCCTATTACGAGTCTGTTGGTCCGAGGACCACCAGACTCGTGGTGGCGCGGCCATGGCATATCCAGCTACCGCTGCACACGTGGTGTGACCACCCGATTACGACTCAGACAGTTGGACTGCCAGGGGATCCCTTGCTTCACCAGGGAATGGCGGTTCCCTGGCGTAGGAGTGACAGTGAGAGCACACAATATGCTTTACGGGACCGTGGCAAAGCATATTATGAAATTCCTCTCAACCAGGCTTTTCATTGCAGTTCCACTGCCAAGAGGAAATCTAGAGCGGTCTACAGGCCCCCCATGTGCCTCAAACATATGTGGATGCACACAGGGGGCTCAACTTGGGCACCCCTCTGTAGGTTCAGATATGTTCCTGAACGGCAAGGACTTACAAGTCCATGCCATGCAGGAAACTTGTAGTGCAGTCCCATGACGGTGCCTCTTTTAATGGTGGTGCCGCTTTTAACAGAGACACCGCCATGGGACTGCCACGCCACCCGCCTGGATGACTACTGTGTAGTTGTAATTAACCTTTTGCGGAGTTCGCGTAGTCGCACTACGCAGAATTCCATGAAGCCGCAAAAACCACTCCGCGAGCTATGCGAAGTTCCGCAAGCACGCGGAGTTGCTTGTTCCGCCTGTTTGCAATGCATTTTTCCTGTTCAGGAACACATACTGCGTGTTTGGGGACGCTTTTTGCGTGCTCAGGGGAAATATCACATGAACTTCACCATGCGGTCGCCAATGGGCGCGGCCATCTTGTTTTTAACTTTTTGCTATGGTTCTGGCCCTGTTTTTCTATTCTCCCTATATCTTTTCAATCCTTTGTTTCTAGAAACTTTTTCCGATCTTTTTATTTATTATCTATCCCTCTCTATTCCTGATTTTATAGTTTGTATTTTTTCCTACTTTTTGTGTATTTTTTACTGTTTTTCACTCTTTTTCTATTACTTGCTTTTTTAATTTCTTTTACTTTCTTTCTTAGTTTCTACCTTTTCTTTTCTACCCCTGCCTACCCAGAACCATGGTAAAGGGCCAGGGAAAGACTAGGAGGGCTTGGAGTGAGAGCCGTGACCCCCTTTCTTGCGGAAGGCGTCGCCCACAAGGGGTGCAGGCATGTGCCTTATTGAGTGAGGTGGAGGTTGCCGCACTGTTCTTTATTTTACAGCACCACCTCCCCGTAACCATGGCAACAGGCAGCAGGACTGGCTCCGGGTACGGACTCCGGGAGCATCACCGGTGGTGGGCAAGGGTGCGCCGGGCAGTGTTTCACTGCTCTGGGGTCCGGCGCACCCATAACCAATTTGCGCATGGGTGAAGTGTAAATGTAAATGTAAATGTTAATGTCAAGGTATTTGTAGAGCGCACTGTCACCAAGCATTTTCCTGGTGCTATTACTCATACCGCTGTGGAACCCTTCCTGGCTTTCCCTGTGAAGTGTCCTCTCCTGGGCACCCCCAGGGTGAAGCCAGGCATCCTAGCGCTGTTGGGGCCGGTGTGGAGGTTAAGCAAGCTCTTGCCCAGAGTTGCAGCGTGGGACCCATGATAAGAATAGGCACTGAGGCGAGAATTGTCAGGTCTGAGGAAATTGAGCCCAAGACCCGCCGAGGGGGGAATTGAACCCTGGTCCCGGGCCAGAACTCTGCATCAGGGTCTGCCGCTCTAATCATTGAGCCACACTGGTCATGGGTGGTCCGATATCCTGGACTGGGAGCATGACTTGCTGGACCTGCTAGTTGTTGAGGTCCCGGGGCTTGGTGAGTAGCTATTTCTATTACTATTTTGTGTTCTTCTGTTCTGACTGTTATCTTATATTATGTGATTGTTGCTTCCAGACAGGTGTTCGGTGCTACTAACTAACCGTACTTGTTTGTAACTTTGTGATCACTTGGGCTGGTTATGTAAGAGAGATTAGAGAATTTAATTTAGGTAGGTATTTAATCCACATAGGAAAGACTCCAGTCCTTTCCTTTGTCCTATCAGGCTGTCCTGTCTCCTGCCACTAAGATAGTAGTAATAGTTAGTTAGTTAGCATTATTTGGTAATTTAGCGACCTGCATCATGACTCATGAGTGACGCGTCCTCTCACATGACTTCAGTCCTAGTAGAACCTTTTGTAGTTCTTATAGTGAGTGAGTAGCAACCAACCAATTTGCTGTACGCAATATACATGCGTCCATCTATGCATTAAGAAGAATAAATGCAGACTTAGTAATTGGCCCGTCAAAGGGGGTTGTTGGGGTTGAGACTGAGAGATGAATGAAAATGAGATCTACTACTAGTCAAATAAGTCGATCTGATTGATTTAGCATAGGTCAATGTTATTGCAATTGCCGTTTCCCATCTAAAAATATTTTAGAGCAATTATATTTACATTTGTAACACAAATCATGTTTTAGCTCTTTATATGATCAATATCCAGGGGCAAGAAGAAGACTGGGGCAGCTGGCAGTGCGGTGGTTGTGGGAGCTGGAGGGGCCTCCCAGGAGCAGCAGGAAGCAGCCTCAGGCGCAGATGGCTCTGCTGCTGGCCCCAGTAAGTCTTCGTGGTGCTGTAATATATTAATATTTCCCTAACTTTTACCGCTCTATTATTTCCATTTCCTAATTTTAATTTTTCCAAAATCCTATCTGTTTCTAGATTCTTGTTTTTGCTTCACCATTACCTACTACTAAGTACTACTATTAACATTGCTTCTTCTAGTGTCTGTTTTTTTGTACATCAAATCTAACTGCATCTGAATAACCTCTGCTCTGACTCTGTGGTAGACAGTCTGTCTGTAGCTTTCTTTCTTCTGGGTTTCACTGAGCTTTCTCACTCCCCACCTTATGTGGATTGCCTAGTAGTGGTACTGTAAGACTCAGAGAACTCATTGGTCTAAGGATACTACTAGTACTAGTAAGGACTCCTTACTACTACTAGTAGCACTAGTGTGCTGTTGCATGCCCAAAACAAGTACGGTATATACGCAAGTTTGTGAATTGTGAGATGAGAAAGCTTTAGTTTCTTTTACTGTCTCATCATGCTTAATCAGTAACAGTGGTCACTCACGTTGGACAGGAGCAGGACCCCCCAAAGTGGTATATTTTACTTTTTTCCAATCCAGGCCTAGTACTTTTTTTAGCAGCAGAAATTGATGGTGAACACTGAACAACTGTTACCATACACCATGGCTGGAAGGATGTATGAGGAGTAGGAGGACGGCACCATTTTCCAACTAAGAGAGACCTCATGTCCGCCCAGTTGGCCAGGAATAGGCGGGCTAGGTATGTTTAGGATTCAGGAATCGGAATTGAACTGTGGAATAATAAAGATTAGAATTTACTGGACTGCGATACATACTAGTCGACTACTACTAGTCAAATAAGTCGATCTGATTGATTCAGCATAGGTCAATGTTATTACAATTGCCATTTCCTGTCTAAAAATATTTTTAGAGCAATTATATTTATATATTTAACACAAATCATTTTTGGGATCTTTATATGATCAATATCCAAGGGCAAGAAGAAGACCGGGGCAGCTGGCAGTGCTGCGGGTGCTGGAGCTGGAGGGGCCTCCCATGAGCAGCAGGAAGCAGCCACAGGTGCAGATGGCTCTGCTGCTGGCCCCAGTAAGTCCTCATGGTGCTGTAATATATTAATATTTCCCTAACTTTTACCGCTCTATTATTTCCATTTCCTAATTTTAATTTTTCCAAAATCCTCTTCAATCTATCTGTTTCTAAATTCTTGTTTTTGCTTTGCCATGACCTACTACTAAGTACTACTATTAACATTGTTTCATCTAGTGTCTGGTTTTTTTGTATATCAAATCAAACTGCATCTGAATAACCTTTGCTCTGACTCTGTGTTAGACAGTCTGTCTGTAGTTTGGTTTCTTCTGCGTTTCACTGAGCTTTCTCTCTCCCCGCCTTATGTGGATTGCCCAGTAGTGGTACTGTAAGGCTCAGAGAGCGGCCCTCGAAACCTCTAGTCCACCCAATAACCCTAAGCCCATTCTAGCCAACAAGGAATACAATAGTTGGATCCACATGTGCTCCACCGTGCTCCCCATGAAATTCTCTGAAAGAAAGCGCAGTGCCGCAACTGTACCCTGGTATTCCTCCAGTCTACGGGAAATGATACAACACTGCAAAAAATTAGAGTGGAAATTGCGACTAGATCATTACTCATCCAGTAAAATCGCATAAAGGGAAGCAATAAAAATGTACAACAACAAAATTAAAGCCTCCCAATCAACCTTCTTCGAAGAAAAAATTAAAGCAGCTGCATTCAGGCCCAAAGACATATATCGAATCGCTAGAACCCTCCTTAAACTCCATGAGAAGCCACCTAACACCAGTGATGCACAAATCCGCTGCAACAACCTTGCAGATTTCTTCTCCTAAAAAATACTAGCAATTTACACTTCTTTTTCACCCACCCAGCGTAACCTAAAACCCGCCAATCTCTCAAATGCAAAACTCTGATTTTCAGCCACCTTGGACACGCTCCCCCCTCTTGACCCCTCCACATTAGAACCCATTATGCACCAGGTGAAATCTGGTTCCCCCTAAGACCCAGAACCCCCACGTTCTCTGCTGCTAGCTCTTGGCAACATTCTTCCCTTCACACTTGACTTGCTTGCCTCCATTTCCTCCGGCATAGTCCCTCCCCCCTAGAAACGAACCATGGTTAAGGCCCTCTTGAAAAAACCTAACTTAGACCAAGACAACCCCAGTAATTACTGGCTATCTCCCTGTTGCATTGGTTGAGCAAGGTCCTGGAAAAATATGTCAACTCAGTACTGGTAGAGTTCTTGGAGAACAATCATTTGCTTGATCTCTCCCAGACAGGTTTCCGTCTCACGCATCGGACCGAAACTGCCCTTCTCGCAGTAACTGAAGAGGCCAGGAAGATCCTGGATCAAGGAGGCACTGCTGCAATCATGCTCCTTGACTTAAGTGCCACATTCGACACTGTAAATCACGACATATTAATACACAGACTCACCAACTCTCAGGAAATGTCATCAAATGGTTCAAATCATTCCTGGCGGACCGTTCCTTCCAAGTTTTTGAGGGAGACATCACCTCCCCCAGGAAGCTACTCAGTTGTGGTCAGCCTCAGGGCTCCTCCCTGAGTCCCAAGTTTTTTAACATTTATATGAGCCCCCTAGCTGAGATTGTCCGTCCTTTTGCCATGAAAATCATCACCTATGCCGACGATACTCAGCTAGTGGTGGGCCTTAACCAGCTTAACACCGCTACTAACAACCTGAGTGGACGTCTGGAGGAAGTGGTCAAATGGATGACACTCCCCTGTTTAAAGCTGAACGGGGACAAAAAGGAGCTTATGCTCTTGGGCAACACCCCAAGCTCATTATGAACTTACTGTGGCCGACCTGCCTCGGTCCTGCCTCTGCGCCAAATAACACAATCAAAAGCTTGGGCATCTGGCTGGATAACGCCTTCAACTTCAACCACCAAGCAGCCAAACTTGTAGCTACCTGCTATGGTCTACTGAGGAAAATTATTCTCCTACTTCCATTCCAGGCTAGATAGATTATGGTCCAGGGTCTCATTCTGTCACGCCTGGTCTTTGGGAATGCCCTCTATCTAGGGGCTACTCAGTCAACTCTGTGCAAGCTCCAGGTCATCCAAAACTGCGCAGCTTGAACACTCCTTCAGATTTCCCGTTGACTCCCAATCAATCCTGGTTTGAAAAAACTCCATTAGCTCCCAGTTCATAAGAGAATTGAATTTAAGGCCCTATGCATTGCCCACGAGGCCTTCTGAAAGACAGGTTCAGTTATCAACCAATTGCTGTTTACCCCTACCATCCGGACAGACAGCTTAGATCAGCATCATCTCTCCTCGCCATAGTACCCAGGATAAAAAAAACAGATGTGGTGGCCACTCCTTTGCCTATACCTCGGCCAAACTCTGGAACTCTCTCGGAACTCTCTCCCCCTCCACTTGCGCTCTGAGCCCAATCTGCTCCCATTCCGTAAGCTTTTGAAAACTCTTCTTTTCAATAAACCTGTATAGCTCCTAACTGTATTCCTGCACGTGTGGTCTGCAGCACTAGACGCCTGAGGGTAGCTATCGCGCTAAACAAATTCTCATTTCATTTCATTCAGAACCCATTGGTCCTAGGATACTACTAGTACTAGTAAGGACTCCTTACTACTACTAGTAGCACTAATGTGCTGTTGCATGCTTAAGTCAGGTAAGGTATCCGCAGGTTTGTGAATTGTGAGATGAGAAGGCTTTAGTTATCTTTACTGTCTCATCATGCTCAATCAGCAATGGTGGTCACTCACGTTGGAGAGGAGCAGGACCACCCAAAGTGGTGTATTTTACTTTTTCTAATCCAGGCCTAGTACTTTTTTTAGTAGCAGCAATTGATGGTGAACACTGAACAACTGTTACCATGCAACATGGCTGGAAGGAAGTATGAGGAGTAGGAGGACAGCACCATTTTCCAACTAAGAGAGACCTCATGTCCGCGCAGTTGGCCACTCTTTCTTCTTTTAAAAAAATGAGATGCACCATAGCTCTACTCACTGAGTCCAGTCCTATGGGGTGCCCTCTTCTAGAGAGACTTTACAAAAATTGCCACCAACAAAATGCCCAACCAGATATTATTTAGTTCTTTTTGATAGGACATACTGTATACTGTACTCTAGTGTCCGATTTGTAGATAGTGATGTGTGTGGTGTATATGTTTCATTAATTATGTATTTCCAGTCTTGCTAATGAAAATAAATAAATAGGGGAGGAATATATGGCATCTAAAAAAATGTATGTGTGTGTGTATATATATATATATATATATATATTCACTGAAAAAACCATAGGTTTTAGCCCATATATAGTTAGGGATTAGCATTTACAAAACCTTAATTTACTTGCACAAAACCATAGAAATTCGCATATATAGTTAGATGCAATAACTATATATCGCGCACCCGCAACCCACTGCTGATGATGTCACATATTACATCATTCATGACATGGTCAGTGACAACACTGATGACATCACTGATGACATCTCAAATGACATCACTGATGACATCTCAAATGACAACATCCAGTGACTGTATGTTTCTGTAAAGTTAAAATATGTCTTACATATTGAAGAATGAGTGGATGTATAAGTGTTTGGATGAAGGATTTAGTAGGTGCATGACTGACTGTATGAGAGAATGATTAAATGTGTCTCACTGAGTGCATGGGTTAGTGACTAAACTGTCTTAATTTGTGCATCATTATTACTGTAGTTCTGTAAACTGCTGCATGTGTTGATCAGTAGCTATATGAGTAACTATATGGGTTATTGATTGGTTGCCCAAATATTTGTATGGGAGACTGAGTGTGTGTGTGGGGGTGGCTGAGAGGTGTGTGACTCTGTGCATAGATGTGTGAGCAGTTGATTCAGTAGATGTATGGGTTCAAAAGTGCATGTGAAAACAGCTGTATGGGCGGTTGACTGTGTGCATGAGTGTATTGGTGAGTGAATGGATATCTCAGTGCTACATGTCAAAGTAACTACATATGTAAAACACAGTACATGTAAGAGTTGACATATATAAATAACTGTGCATAAGAGCCAGTGAATGTGTGAGTGGCTGTATGGATCATTGTGAACTTGTATCAGGGACTGTATAAGAGAGTAAATATGTGTTAGTATATGTTTGATTAAGTAAGGTGTGTATAACTGTATAGTTGAGGAAATGGAGGTGTGATTGATTCTTTGCATGACTGACTAGGTGTGTGAGTAACTCCATGGATGAGTGACAGTCTGTGAGAGTCTGTTTACACTGATTGTATCTAAGGTTATATTAGAGTCTGAAGAGGTTGATCGTATTATCACATGAATGATATCATCAGTGATGTGATCAGTAATGACAAATGAGATGTTATCAGTGATTTTACAAGTGATGCCATTTGAAATATCATCAGTGATGTCATCAGTGATGTCACTGACCATGTCATGAATGATGTCATTTGAGATGTCATCAGTGATGTCATCAGTGATGTCACTGACCATGTCATGAATGATGTAATATGTGACATCATCAGCAGTGGGTTGCGGGTGCGCGATATATAGTTATTGCATCTAACTATATATGCAAATTTCTATGGTTTTGTGCGAGTAAATTAAGGTTTTGTAAATGCTAATCCCTAACTATATATGGGCTAAAACCTATGTTTTTTTCAGTGAATTTCAATGGTTTTTTAATAGCAAATATCAAAAGCTGTCAAATGTCAAGTACGTGATAGGTAAAAACTTTTTCGTGTTTATGCACGCTGATGTGCTTTGAACGCTGCCCCCCCCTCTTTTCTCTTAGTAGTACTCTCTCTTTGCAGATAGTGAAGGGTAGTTAACGCAGGCCTTTACCCCCGTTGTAATCCGTTGTGCCTGCTTGTCTCTCCATTTGATTGATTGTTATCCAAGCATTTACTGTTTTACAATTGATTCTCTTTGGTTCATTCTCTATTCACAAACAAGCACAAAGTCGCAATACTCTGTTTAGTCTTTGCAGATAGTGAAAAATCGTGTAAAAAAACAAAAGTAATCGAGCAAAATCAGTAGGCCACTAATGGGATCTCTTTTGACCTCGCTAAAATAGAAACATTAGGAACAACCCTTCATGAGAAATACGAAAATAGTGAGATGAACTGAGCTCCACACCATGAGGGCTGCAAGACAGCTCGGCTCCGCCACCCACCCCGCCCAAAATAACGATAAACTCTATGCAAATATTATAAATATATACAACACACCAGCAAAGTAACAGGGTAAAACATTTTATTAAATAACTATTTACATAACTATTTTATACTTTTTGTTGCCTGATCCGGCTAGCTCAATCGATCGAGCATGAAACTCATAAACTCTGATAGCAAGCGTTGCTGCTGATGCTATACAGACAAAAACTGGTTTTCAGTTTGTACATTCATCAAGATTTTTCCATCCAAGGCTGGTTGAGAGTTTGTAGAACGATGGCTTCAGATTTTCAACATACGGTGTGGTGGCGCGGACTGGGAGGGGGCGCTTGGCTCCTGCCCCCTCCCCAAGTCGTGTTGCCCTGGTGTGGCCTAAGATCGCCCCCGACATAGGCGACCGGCTCCCGGGGTCCGGCGGAACTTTTTGCCTTTTGATGACTCTTCCATTCTGGACCTTGTCCCACAATCCGTTTGACCTGAAGACACGCTGTAGTGGGGCGCCCCTTTACCGTTTCAGTTGCCATTCCGCCCGCTTTTGCTACACTGTGCCTCTTCCGCCATTCAGCTGTTTACCGCCCGCTCTTGCGACTACAGCGTCTCGCTCACCATGTAGTTGAGTTGCTCCCGCTCTTGCGATGCAGCGACAGGCGGCTGCCACAAGACTCTCAAAATGGCGGCCGGCTCTTCAGATTTGGGCGTGATCCACTAAAATGGCCCTGGGACACCTTGGAACTCGGACGCTTGTCTGCTAGGGCTTGGGCCCCATTCTCGAAATCGTCCCCTGAGCCTTGAAGATTCTACAAAAGTCTTGGGGGCCCCCGACTCCCGCAGGCTTCTGGTGGGGAGCGGCTGCCATGATTGCTCGTGGAATGGCCACGACTGAGCTACGAGATGGTGGTGCTCTCATGCTGACGCCAGCTTCAGTCTGAAACATCCAGAAACACTGTAGACTACCAATTCGATCAGTTCCGGTAGCGCCCCAAGGTGACCCGGTAGGGAAGAACTTGCCCTCCGCTCTTTTACTGATGGTTCTTGTTGCCTGTCCCTTCTGTTGTCATTTAACAGAACTTTTTAGACTACTGAAAGGGGTTGTGTTCCGACTGCTGGTTGGTGGAGACATTTTGACTATATTCTGGACCTACGTTGTCGCGTAATGCGTTATATGACACGCCACATTAGCGCACCCGGAAGTGCTCCGGTGAGCGAAGCGCAGCTTCCCGGAAGCGATCCGGGGCGCGGCGCGTAACGTAAGCATAACAGGTCATATGACTTGTTTATAAAACTTTTCATTGGTTCATTTTACTTTTGTTATTCTAATGATGAAAGGCTTGGTCATATGACCTAAAAATTACGCTTTTTATTGCTTTCGAACATTATTTTTTCTTAAACATATATGTTATAATGTTCCAGGCTAATGTACTTTCCCGGAAAATTTACAACTGTCCTGCAAGTAAAATATATTCCTTTTTCTAGCAAAAGGGCGTTTCTTCGTCCCATGACGGAGCCGTTGAGCAAAAGATGCTCGGCCTGCTGTCTTAGTCGCCGATACGCCTGAATATCAGATTCTTATCGATCACTTTATGTTGCGGGAGTAAAAAACACAACAGCCCTTGACCATTTATCTTAACTGCGTTCCTGCGTATTATACCTTTTATCCGTCATGTAATTGGACTGCTTTATTTCACTTGCCTTTTACTGATTCGAAAACAGTGACTAAAATTAAAAACTTTACCAATGTAAATACTACTACCATGTTTTGTTTTAAAAACCTTTATTGTGAAAATGTCAGTATACAAATACGGGCCTATAACCACGTGGGCCGGCCACGGAGCAAACTGGAATCGTATATGATGAGGAAACATTTACACTGTAGAGGAACGTAACGAGCGGGCCATTAGGTTGCAAGAACTAGGGTGTCTAACAGTTGCGGAATCGGTGGACGTACATTTTGTAATTAAAATACGACAGGGCCACTTACAATAAAATTTTCTAGATATACATTTGCGGGCAAGTACCATGGGTGACGTTAATTCGAACTTACAATAGTACAGTAATCAATAACACATCAGAACTTAATATCAATAAGGATGTCGAAATATTCAATTAATTCTCGTCCCCGCCCGCCATGTGCTTCAAAACTGCATACGTATCTCGTGATATCAAGGTTTTTCAACCAGTACACAACAAGGAGTTACGAGTCCCATTTATGCCGGCGCCATTTTGGGCGAGGCCGGGCAGGTCCAGGATATATTCAAAATGTCTCCACCAACCAGCGGTCGCACCAGAACCCCTTTCGGCAGTCAAAAAAGGTTTAGTTAAATGACAACAGAAGAGATAGGCAACAAGAACCAACAGTCAAAAGAGGGGAGGGCAAGATCTAAAGCCATTGTTCTACAAACGCTCAACCAGCCTTGGATGGAAAAATCCTGAAGAATGTACAAACTGAAAAACATTTTTTGTCTGTATAGCATCACCAGCAACGCTTGAGTCAGCTTTGTGTGAAGCCGCCATTTTGATTCAATCAATAGCGTCCCCCTGCACACATTCAGGGACCTGGTCGTGTCTTCAGGTCAAACGGATTGTGGGACAAGATGCAGAAAGGAAAAGGAAAAAAGTTCCGCCGGACCTCGGGAGCCGGCCGCCTATGTCATGGGCGATCTTTGGCCACACCAGGGCAATAGTGAAGCTGCAGCAGGTGCAAATAAGCTTCAGACAGTGTTACAAGCACTGCTCAGAACTCTCAACTATGGCACCCAACATCCAGGACTTGCCATCCGGATCTTGGCGCCTTGTGCTGGTTCCGACCTATTCACACATCGGTCCGCTATTGACACCACCTCATAAGCCAACGGGGCTCCCCACGCCGACTTTCGGCGCAGCATTGTAGGATGGCCACACCAGTGCGGCAACTTGCTGGACACCACCTCGGTGCCATCCAGATCTCGGCGTGTTGTGCTGCCTTCGGCCTACTGTAGCCGCAAGTGCGGACGCAACTCAGCTGGATAGCGAGTGAAACACCAAGGGGCGCCCCACTGCAGCCGAGAGCCTCCATCTTGGGGGCGACGCACAGCATCACATTGCTTTCTCAAACAGCCCCCACTGACTGACGCGACCTCACAGGCCAACGGGGCGCCCCACGCCTACTTTCGGCGCAGCATTGTAGGATGGCCACACCAGTGCGGCAACTTGCTGAACACCACCTCGGTGCCATCCGGATCTTGGCGCGTTGTGCTGCCTTCGGCCTATTCGCACATCGGTCCGCTACTGACGCCGCCTCACGTGCCAACGGATTTTCTACGCTTTTTATACCAGCGCGTAACGTAAGCATAACAGGTCATGTGACTTGTTTATAAAACTTTTCATTGGTTCATTTTACTTTTGGTTTCCTAATGATAGAAGGCTTGATCATATGACCTAAAAATAACACTTTTCATTGGATTAAAACATTTTTTTTTCCCAAACGATGAAAGCCCCACCTTGTTTCTGGATGTTTCAGACTGAAGCTGGCGTCAGCATGAGAGCACCACCATCTCGTGGCTCCATCGTGGTCATTCCGCGAGCAATCATGGCAGCCGCTCCCCACCGGAAGCCTGCAGGAGTCGGGGGCCCTCAAGACTTTTGTAAAATCTTCAAGGCTCAGGGGACATCCGAGTTCCAAGGTGTCCCAGGGCCATTTTAGTGGACCAGGCCCAAATCCGAAGAGCCGTCCGCCATTTTAAGAGTCCTGTAGCAGCCGCCTATCGCTGCACAGCAAGAGTGGGCGCAACTCAACTACATGGTGAGCAAGACGCTGTAGCCGCAAGAGCGGGCGATAACCAGCTGAATGGAGGATGAGGCACAGTGTAGCAAAAGCGGGCGGAATGGCAACTGAAACGGTAAAGGGGCGCCCCAGTACAGCAGACGAGCCTCCACCTGGGGAGGCCCGTTCACGCCGCCTCCCCCCCCCGGGCGCCCCACGGCCGTTTTTCGGAGCAGCATTGTAGGATGCCAAAACCAGTGCGGCAACTTACTGGACATCACCTGGTTGCCATCCACATCTCAGCGCATTCTGCTGCCTTGGGACTATTCGCACAACAGACCGCTACTGACGAGGCCTCCCCCCGCACCACCCGGGACGCCCCACGCCATTTTTCGGAGCTGCATTGTAGGATACCAAAAACCAGTGCGGCACCCAGGTAACATCACCTGGGTGCCGTCCAGAACTCAGCACGTTGTGCTGCCTTGGGACTATTCGCACAAAACACAGCTACTGACCATTGTTGCTTCTTTTTAAAAAAAATGTTTAAATGTATTTACTGTTTTTGTTGCGTTGTATATATTTATAAGTTATTAAAATGTTATAATCCTACTACTTTGTTGGAGTGCTATATATTTTTAATGTGACACATAATTGTAAAAACTTTGATGTACAAAGAGGCATCCCTGGAATCTTCCGCTTCAGGCTCGGACCCACACACCCTCACAGTGAGAATCCCCTCCCCAAGCACAATACAGGATGGTTATCAGATAGTAGGAACGCGTGTGGTGTGACGGATCTCATCGGGTGGGGGCCTTGATCTACTGTAACTCCTTTGAAGAGGGGTGATTCTCTACAGCTGGGGCCATAAACTACACCTGCAGGACTAGGTGATAGCCTGGGACCGGCCTGGACAATTGGACACAGAGGAAGAGGAGTGCCAGAGGGTGCGGTAGCGAATAGGGTGAAAGGGAGGTGTCGGGCGGGCACAGGGTGTGATTCTCAGAGAAGAACAGCGCAGATGGGAGGAGGTTTCTGGCCCATGCATGAGAGAGAGAGCGGGGTGACCAGTGCGTGGGGGAGATGCTTGCGAGGGTGGGAAGCCATGCTGAGGATCAGCGGCGTGCAGAGAGTGGGTCTGGTCAAGGCATCTAAAATGGCTGCCGTGCTCAACAAAAGTGTGGCATTGTAAAAAAGGCAAGATGGCGCAGACAATGTTTATCAATAAGGATTAATTTATAACAATTATTTTTAACAAAATATTTAATCGCAGTGACAAAATGGCGGTCAACAGTTCCTGATTTCCATCGAATCGAACGTTAACAGACGTCACGCAGCAAAAAAAAAAAACGCTCACGAACAGCGCAGATGGGAGGAGGTTTCTGGCCCATGCATGAGAGAGAGAGCAGGGGTGCACGCAGCAAAAAAAAAAAAACGCTCACGAACAGCGCAGATGGGAGGAGGTTTCTGGCCCATGCATGAGAGAGAGAGCGGGGGTGACCAGTGCGTGGGGGAGATGCTTGCGAGGGTGGGGAGCCAAGCTGAGGATCGGCGGCGTGCAGAGAGTAGGTCTGGTCAAGGCATCTAAAATGGCTGCCGTGCTCAACAAAAGTGTGGCATTGCAAAAAAGGCAAGATGGCGCAGACAATGTTTATCAATAAGGAATAATTTATAACAATTATTTTTAACAAAATATTTACTCGCAGTGACAAAATGGCGGTCAACAGTTCCTGATTTCCATCGAATCGAACGTTAACAGACGTCACGCAGCAAAAAAAAAAACGCTCACGCACAGCCGCTGGAAGACATGTATCAACATATATGAGCCTCCTCAGCCACCCTCAGAAAACATAAGGGGTCAGGATACGTCTCCCGTACCCCCTTATACCTAGTAATTTAATTAAATCGAAACACAAAATGGCGAATTCACGTTTCGCTACCAGTTTGCGACCCGGTTCGCGAACCGAGAAGCGCTTCTACCGCGAAAAATCAAATTTTTATTATATGCCCCACGGGACCCTTTAATAACCCCAACATCATTCCTAGGGGGTCAAGAAGGATCTACCTTGCCCCCTTTCATTAAATTCCCCCTTCGTTTTTCTCCTCCTCTTGTCTCTCGATCCTACCGAGAGACAAGATGGCGGCCGCACCGGACTGTTTAGAATGTTGACAGACACCGGAGAGCCAATCAGCTTCGCTACGCAAAGCTCCGTTACACGAAAAGTACGCGATCTGGTGCGCTATCTGGGACGCTGTCACAGATATATCTGTTTTTTTAAACGTTAATTTCTCAAAATCCACTGGAGCACATATATTGAGACCCAGCAAAGGCACATCGGGCTAACAGTCCCTATAATTTTGCCAAGTTTTGTGTAAATCCATTCAGCCGTTCGAGCTAAAAGTGAGGCCAAAGGCCCTATGGAAAAATGAATGGGAAAAACGCGTTTTGGGACCCCCCTTTTTTCTCGGCCCCTCCTTGACGGAACCCCCCCAAATTTTCAGGGGCTGCTCAGAAACAAAATGTGCCATTTTCCTGAAAATTTCAGCCGATTCCGTCCACAAACGCCAAAGTTATTAGACATAGAATTTTCAAAAGTTCCATAGAGAAAAAATCCTAACTATATATACCTACTAGGATTTTTTTCAATGCAAAATCTCAACATTTTATTGGGAATAACTTTGGTGCTGGTTGAGGAATCTGCCTGAAAATTTCCTCAAATTTGCCTCGCGGCGCTTCGGTCCTTCCCTGAAAGTTTGGGGGAGATTCGTCAAGCGGGGCCAAGATAAAAGGGGGGTCCCAAAACGTGTTTTCCCCATGTTCATTTCCATAGGGTGGTCGACCTCACTTTTAGCCCGAACGGCTGAATGGATTTCCACCAAACTTGGCAAAATTGTAGAGACTGGTAGCCCGATGTGCCTTTGCTATGTCTCAAGATTTGTGCTCCTCCTCTTCTTGACCACCAATGTATAGTTGTGGTGGTCCTCTTGGTGGTGATGGTGGTGGTGGTGCAGATACTCCAGCTGCTGCTGCTACTGTAGCCATTTTAAAGTACAAAATATTTCTCAAAGATGTTCGAACCGGTCTTCTTCAGTCAAAGGACAAAGTCAGAATAAGGAAAAAAGGTGGGGTCTTTCATCATTTGGAAAAAAAAACTGTCCTGAACCAATGAAAAGTGTTATTTTCAGGTCACATGACCCGGGCTTTCATCATTTGGAAACCAAAACTGTTCTGCACCAATTAAAAGCGACACGACCCGGGGCACGCCCCCGGGTCGCGTCGCGTAAGCGCGTCGGATGTTTACGTTACGCGATCGTATTCGCTCGAGTGCTTCCGGGTGCGCTTACGCCGTGAGTATCACGCAGACGCGGCTACGCGATATGTCACGATGATGTTTTCGTTCGCGGCAATAGCGCTAACGGGACGCTAAACGGTGCGCGCCCCGTGGCACGCCGAAAAACTGCGCTTTCCGGTGCGCACACCGGGGCGCGCACCGGGAGCGCACCAAGGCAAAAAAAAAAATATATATATATATTATTATATAAGTATACAATATAGGATTCATTATAAAAAAATTTACATTTCAGAGGTTTGAGGCCCTATATATAGTTAGGAGTTAGCATTTAAAAAACCTATGAAATTCACTGAAAAAAACATAGGTTTCACACCAGTTATAGTTAGGAATTAGCATTTAAAAAACCTATTAAATTCACTGAAAAAACCATAGGTTTCACACCAGTTATAGTTAGTTATTAGCTTTTTAAAACCTTTGAAATTCACTGAAAAAACCATAGGTTTCAGACCAGTTATAGTTAGGAATTAGCATTTAAAAAACCTATGAAATTCACTGAAAAAACCATAGGTTTCACACCAGATATAGTTAGGAATTAGCATTTAAAAAACCTATTAAATTCACTGAATAAAACATAGGTTTCACACCAGTTATAGTTAGCATGAACTTTTACTCGCATAAAACCAATGAAATTCCCACGTTATAGTTAGTTGGACTCACTATAACTTGCGCCTGCAATGCACTGCTGATGACGTCACATATTACATCACTCATGACATGGTCAGTGACATCACTGATGACATCACTGATGACACCATCCTTGTGACAGACTGACAGACCTCCTTTCAGTGTAATGTAACCCTTGAAACACATATTCGAAAATATAAACTAACATTTTCAAAAAAATGGAGATACCCATACCAGTTACAACAACCAATTCAGTAATTCCACCATCTATATACACATCCACTCATTCAGCAACAGTTCTATATAGTCACTCATATATATACTCACTCATCATATGTAGTGATACACATATACATCCTGTTACACACCGATAGTCATCCAAAAGTTACTCACACACATACTCACACATGCAAATAAACTACTGAACATCGATTTATTTGCATATATAGCTATACACACACTAGCACATTACTTCTAAGGAAACTTACACATACTTACTCTCTTAAACAATCACTTATAGAAACACATACTTATTTAAACAGGAACTCTTTCAATCTCTCACTCTCACATATACTCACTTATATACATCAATACTCACATATACTAGATTAAAATATATGTAGTTACTCATAAAGACACTAGTGAGGCAGGCATTCCCTAACTAACACACACATATACACACTCATCCACCCATACAGTCCAACACATATGCTGTCTTCAAAACACATACAAACAGTGAGTCAGTCACCAACCCATGCAGCCACTTATACACAAAGTGAAACACTGATACATATATTTAAATATTTAAAAATTACTCGCTAATGTATGTATTCACTAAGATACACTTTATAAGCCAGTTAACCAATCAATATTTTATTTAAAAAACATCCATTTACACACTTATTTAAACATTTATTCTTCCATCGACCTTTACAAATACAAATATAAAACATATTTATTTTTCAGAAAGACACACATTCACTGGATGGTGCCATCAGTGATGTCATGAGTGATGTCACTGACCATGTCATGAGTGATGTAATATGTGACGTCATCAGCAGTACATTGCACTCGCAAGTTATAGTGAGTCCAACTAACTATAACGTGGGAATTTCAATGGTTTTATACGAGTAAAACTTCATGCTAACTATAACTGGTGTGAAACCTATGTTTTTTTCAGTGAATTTAATAGGTTTTTTAAATGCTAATTCCTAACTATAACTGGTGTGAAACCTATGGTTTTTTTCAGTGAATTTCATAGGTTTTTTAAATGCTAATTCCTAACTATAACTGGTCTGAAACCTATGGTTTTTTCAGGGAATATATATATATATATATATATTACCTACTGGCGGTCGCCAGTAGGTATATATAGTTAGGATTTTTTCTCTATGGGATTTTTGAAAATTCTATGTCTAATAACTTTGGCGTTTGTGGACGGAATTGGCTGAAATTTTCAGGAAAATTGAACATTTTGTTTCTGAGCAGCTCCTGACAATTTGGGGGGGTTTCAAAAAGGGGGGGCCGAGAAAAAAGGGGGGTCCCAAAACGCGTTTTTCCCATGTTAATTTCCATAGGGCGGTTGGCCTCACTTTTAGCTCGAACGGCTGAATGGATTTGCACGAAACTTGGCAAAATTGTAGGGACTGTTAGCCCGATGTGCCTTTGCTAGGTCTCAATATATGTGCTCCAGTGGATTTTGAGTAATTTAGATTCAAAAAAAGATATATATCTGGGCGGAGCCTAACCACACATCTGATCTGATTGGCTGTCAGCACTTCATCCAAGAAGTGTTGGCAGCCATCTTGGGACCAATATACATGATAGCACCTCATTAAAAAGCATTGTAGTTAATAGAGGGTTTTAGGACTTTAGTTACATTATAAATCATTTGTTGATGGTACCATACTCGTTTTAGGAATTGTGGTGGGTTCTAAGGTGATTTTACCATGTGAAAAAACCTTCTGCTGTGATATCATGAATATTGTTTGAAAGAAAACTAATATCTCATGATTTTCCCACAGTGGTTTGGAAGGGGATCTATAAGCTAAACTGAAAGCATATTTTCTGTAAATTCACATTATCTTTCTCAGTCATGTGAAAATGAAGTCTGACATTCTCAGTAAAACATGTACATCCAACAAGGACAGAGACTGTCAGTTGATTCCTTTGTGTTCTACTGCAGCCTCCTAGAGTGTTCTAAAGAACAACTAGAGCGCTAACAGTCCTACTTATTACAAAGGTATGGCACACCTGAAGCCATCTTGATTGGAATAAAGTGGTAACTCTTAAAACATTTAATTTAAAAAGAAACAACATGAGGGGGTGTATTTTGCCATAGAAAGTATGATTAGTGCTACAGAATGAAAAATTAGGGCACATTTTGAGTGACTTCTCAAATCCTTTTCTATTTCATTAAAACATTCTGACATGCAGTCTCCCAAAATGGCCACCAGAGACAAAAGAGCCCAAATGTAGCCCAAATATCACCCAGATGCAGCCCAAGTATAGCCCAATGACAGAATGTCCCAGAGTGTTCTAAAGAACAACTAGAGCGCTAACAGTCCTACTTATTACAAAGGTAAGGCAACCCTGAAGCCATCTTGATTGGAATAAAGTGGTAACTCTTAAAACATTTAATTTAAAAAGAAACAACATGAGGGGGTATATTTTGCCATAAAAAGTATGATTAGTGCTGCAGAATGAAAAATTCGGGCACATTTTGAGTGACTTCTCAAATCCTTTTCTATTTCATTAAAACATTCTGACATGCAGTCTCCCAAAATGGCCACCAGAGAAAAAAGAGCCCAAATATCACCCAGTTGTAGCCCAAGTATAGCCCAATGACAGAATGTCCCAGAGTGTTCTAAAGAACAACTAGAGCGCTAACAGTCCTACTTATTACAAAGGTATGGCACACCTGAAGCCATCTTGATTGGAATAAAGTGGTAACTCTAAAAACATTTAATTTAAAAAGGAACAAAATGAGGGGGTATATTTTGCCATATGAATTATGATTAGTGCTGCAGAAAGAAAAATTAGGGCACATTTTGAGTGACTTCTCAAACCCTCTTCAATTTCATTAAAAAAATTCTGACATACAGTCTCCCAAGATGGCCACCAGAGACAAAAGAGCCTAAATGTAGCCCAAATATCACCCAGATGTACCCCAAGTATAGCCCAATGACAGAATGTCCCAGAGTGTTCTAAAGAACAACTAGAGCGCTAACAGTCTTATGACAAAAGTATGGCACACCAGAAGCCATCTTGATTGGAATGAAGTGGTAAGTCTGAAAACACTCAATTTAAAAAGGGACAACATGAGGGGGTTAATTTTGCCATAGAAAGTATGATTCGTGCTTCAGAAAGAAAAATTAGGGATCATTTTGAGTGACTTCTCAAATCCTCTTCTATTTCATTAAAAAAGTTCTGACATGCAGACTGAAACATGCACTTTGAATACCAGCAGCAGACGTCCCTGGTGAGCAGTAGCTTTACTACAGTGATCTAATGTGCAACTAGAGTGCTAACATTCAGAATTCATGGCAAATGTGTGACACATCTGAATGCCTTCTTGATGGAACCAAAGTAAACAAGCATTGAAAATGCAATAGATCTCACCCTCGTTTAAGTTAAAGCCATTCTGTTTGTAATGAGGTGGCTTTTTAGCTTTTCTTTTATTAGTGTTTTTTCAACTTTCATGTAAATAACATGCATCTGTATGCATATAAGTATATGTATGCATGCATTTATGTTTGTATTTATATAGATATACAGATGATATATGTTTATATATGTATGTATATATATATATTCACTGAAAAATCCATAGGCTATAGACCATATATAGTTAGGAATTAGCATTTACAAAACCTTGAAAATTCACTGAAAAAACCATAGGTTATAGACCATATATAGTTAGGAATTAGCATTTACAAAACCTTGAAAATTCACTGAAAAAACCATAGGTTATAGACCATATATAGTTAGGAATTAGCATTTACAAAACCTTAATTTACTCGCACAAAACCATAGAAATTCGCATATATAGTTAGTTGCAATAACTATATATCGCGCACCCGCAATCCACTGCTGATGATGTCACATATTACATCATTCATGACATGGTCAGTGACATCACTGATGACATCTCACATGACATCACTGATGACATCACTGATGATATCTCAAATGACATCACTGATGACATCTTAAATGACATCACTGATGACATCACTGATGACATCATTCATGTGATAATACGATGAAGCTCTTCAGATTCTAATATAACCTTAGATCCACTCAGTGTAAACAGACACTCACAGACTGTCACTCATCCATGGAGTTACTCACACACCTAGTCAGTCATGCAAAGTATCAATCACACCTCCATTTCCTCAACTATACAGTTATACACACCTTACTAATTCAAACATATTCTAACACATATTTACTCTCTTATACAATCTCTCATACAAGTTCACAATGATTCATAAAGCCACTCTCACATTCACTGGCTCTTATGCTCAGTTATTTATATATGTCAACTCTCACATGGACTGTGTTTTACATATGTACTTACTTTGACATGTAGCACTGAGATATCCATTCACTCACCAATACACTCATGCACACAGTCGCCCATGCAGCTGTTTCCACATGCACTTTTGAACCCATACATCTAGTGAATCAACTGCTCACACATCTTTGCACAGAGTCATACACCTCCCAGCCACTCATACACATACTCAGTCTCCCATACAAATACTTGGGCAACCAATGAATATCCCATATAAGCATGAGCGAATTTTGCGGATCTCGCGTTCGCGAATTTTGCGGATTTGCGGATTCGCAATCCGCAAAATCCGCGAATTCCCGCGAATTTGCGGATTTTTTTTTTTTTGTGTTCGCCCGTGTTTCTGCCAGTTCGCGAGGGTTTTGTACACTTTCGCAAATTGCGAACTTACCTGTCGGGTCGCAAGTTTCGCGAACTTGTTGTTTCTACGTGTCCAGCCTGTTTGGGACACTCTTCTTCATCACTGCCACTCTCTGTCACCACTGCCACTCTCTGACTACTCATGCCACCCTCTGGCCCACCCATGCCACCCTCTGTTTCATCACCACACCCTCTGGTTGTCCAGTGTACATTATTTTCGGCAAAGCAAAGCACACCTTCCCTGCCTCAAGTGACCTGAATTAATTTGGGGCTGATTAATGTGTCACAGAATATTTTTTTAGCTGGCACCTGCTTCCTTAGTGCGCCCTGATTAGAGATCTTTTGCACTTGCTAAGTGCTTTCATTGTTGCAAAATTAGTTACAACACCTGCCCTGCCCCAACTGACAATAATGAATTAGGGGCTGATTAATGGATTTTAACTTCCAGCCTGGCTCCTGCTTGTCTCCCTTAGCTGTAATTCAGGACCTTTGTGGCATATGTGTAACTATTCTGAGGTTCAGAGCAGGGTCACATAATAGTTTCAACTGGCAACTGAACTCTGGAGGGGCCCCTCAGGAAGCACTACAGGAAATGGCTACTAATGATGAGCCTGAACTTTTGAACCTGGTAAGTAGTTACTTTCAGTTTTGCTAAGATCGTATTTCGGCAATTTTGCACTTATTCGCGGGGCGCGAACTCACGCGAACAGTGCGAGCAGTGCGAGCAAAATCCGCTGCTCGCGGATTTGCGGATTTTGCGGGAAATTCGCAAATCTCGCGGATTGCGGATTTCCCGAAAATCCGCAAAATCCGCGAGCGGAACGGATTTTCCGCCCATGCCTAATCCCATATAGTTACTCATATAGCTACTGATTAACACATTCAGCAGTTTACAGAACAACAGACATAATGATGCACAAATTAAGACAGTTTAGTCACTAACCCATGCACTCAGTGAGACACATTTAATCACTCTCTCATACAGTCAGTCATGCACCTACTAAATTCTTCATCCAGACACTTATACATCCACTCATTCTTTAATCTGTAAGACATATTTAAACACACAGTCACTGGATGATGTCATCAGTGATGTCATCAGTGATGTCACTGACCATGTCATGAATGATGTAATATGTGACATCATCAGCAGTGGATTGCGGGTGCGCGATATATAGTTATTGCAACTAACTATATATGCGAATTTCTATGGTTTTGTGCGAGTAAATTAAGGTTTTGTAAATGCTAATTCCTAACTATATATGGTCTATAACCTATGGTTTTTTCAGTGAATTTTCAAGGTTTTGTAAATGCTAATTCCTAACTATATATGGTCTATAACCTATGGTTTTTTCAGTGAATATATATTGCCTTGCTAAAGGTAAAACAATGAAGTGTTCCTCTAAAAGGAACAACTTGCCACTCAATTGTGGAAGCTGCCTCTGATGAGAGACATGAGGTCTCGAAACGCGTAAGGCACACGAGAAATAATCCGGGTGTGGGACCAGCTGTCACAGGTACGCCGAAAGGAAGGCTTGCTGCCGAGTGCGTCCTGCAAAGCTTTTGGGCATTTGGATGAGAAAAATTACACGGCGGCCCTCGTCGTGGCAAGGCGCACCATCTTGAAACCTTAAGAGGCTGTGGTTGAAACCATGTTCAAACCTGATCAGCGCAGCGAGTCTGACAAAATCTGCTGGCCGAAACACTCCGAATCCTACTAAGGAAATACAAGCTTTTATTAACACAATGTGAGTTGGAACCTACTAAAGGTAAAACAATGAAGTGTTCCTCTGGACTATAACTACCAGCATGCAAATCTCATGATATACGCAACTTCAAGTGGGCGTGAACATCTATTGTGGCGCATGAATGTGAACAATTAAAAGGAACAACTTGCCACTCAATTGTGGAAGCTGCCTCTGATGAGAGACATGAGGTCTCGAAACGCGTAAGGCACACGAGAAATAATCCGGGTGTGGGACCAGCTGTCACAGGTACGCCGAAAGGAAGGCTTGCTGCCGAGTGCGTCCTGCAAAGCTTTTGGGCATTTGGATGAGAAAAATTACACGGCGGCCCTCGTCGTGGCAAGGCGCACCATCTTGAAACCTTAAGAGGCTGTGGTTGAAACCATGTTCAAACCTGATCAGCGCAGCGAGTCTGACAAAATCTGCTGGCCGAAACACTCCGAATCCTACTAAGGAAATACAAGCTTTTATTAACACAATGTGAGTTGGAACCTACTAAAGGTAAAACAATGAAGTGTTCCTCTGGACTATAACTACCAGCATGCAAATCTCATGATATACGCAACTTCAAGTGGGCGTGAACATCTATTGTGGCGCATGAATGTGAACAATTAAAAGGAACAACTTGCCACTCAATTGTGGAAGCTGCCTCTGATGAGAGACATGAGGTCTCGAAACGCGTAAGGCACACGAGAAATAATTCGGGTGTGGGACCAGCTGTCACAGGTACGCCGAAAGGAAGGCTTGCTGCCGAGTGCGTCCTGCAAAGCTTTTGGGCATTTGGATGATATATATATATATATATATATATATATATATATATATATATATATATATATATATATATATATATATATATATATATATATATTACCTACTGGCGGTCGCCAGTAGGTATATATAGTTAGGATTTTTTCTCTATGGAACTTTTGAAAATTCTATGTCTAATAACTTTGGCGTTTGTGGACGGAATCGGCCGAAATTTTCAGGAAAATGGCACATTTTGTTTCTGACCAGCCCCTGAAAATTTTGGGGGGGGGTTCGTCAAGGGGGGGCTGAGAAAAAAGGGGGTCCCAAAACGCGTTTTTCCCATTCATTTTTCCATAGGGCGTTTGGCCTCACTTTTAGCTCGAACGGCTGAATGGATTTACACGAAACTTGGCAAAATTGTAGGGACTGTTAGCAATGTGCCTTTGCTGGGTCTCAAGATATGTGCTCCAGTGAATTTTGAGAAATTAACGTTTAAAAAAACAGATATATCTGTGACAGCGTCCCGGATAGCGCTCCAGATCGCGTACTTTTCGCGTAACGGAGCTTTGCGAAGCGAAGCTGATTGGCTCTCCGGTGTCTGTCAACATTCTAAACAGTCCGGTGCGGCCACCATCTTGTCTCTCGGTAGGATCGAGAGACAAGAGGAGGAGAAAAACGAAGGGGGAATTTAATGAAAGGGGGCAAGGTAGACTCCTCTGGACCCCTTAGGAATGATGTTGGGGTTATTAAAGGGTCCCGTGGGGCAAATAAAAAAAATTTGATTATTCGCGGTAGAAGCGCTTCTCGGTTCGCGAACCGGGTCGCAAACTGGTAGCGAAACGTGAATTCGCCACTTTGTGTTTCGATTTAAATAAATTACTAGATGGAGGAAAAGCAATGTGAGTATTGGGTATAAGGGGGTATGGGAGACGTATCCTGACCCCCTATGTTTTCTGAGGGTGGTTGAGGAGGCTCATATATGTTGATACTTGTCTTCCAGCGGTTGCGCGTGAGCGTTTTTTTTGTTTTTTTGCCGCTTGACTCCTGTTAACGTTCGATTCGAAGGAAATCAGGAAGTGTTGACCGCCTTTTTGACACTGCGAGTAAATATATTGTTAAAAATAATTGTTATAAATTAATCCGTATTGATAAACATTGTCTGCGCCATCTTGCTTTTTTTCCAATGCCACACATTTGTCGTGCACGGCAGCCATTTTAGATGCCTTGACCAGACCCACTCTCTGCACGCCGCCGATCCTCAGCATGGCTCCCCACCCTCGCAAGCATCTCCCCCACGCACTGGTCACCCCTGCTCTCTCTCTCATGCATGGGCCATAAACCTCCCCCCATCTGCGCTGCTCTTCACTGAGTATCACACCCTGTGCCCGCCCGACACCTCCCTTTCACCCTATTCACTACCGCACCCTCTGACACTCCTCTTCCTTTGAGTCTGATTGTTCAGGCCGGTCCCAGGCTATCACCTAGCCCTGCGGATGTAGTTTATGGCCCCAACTGTAAAGAATCACCCCTGTTCAAAGGAGTTACAGTAGATCAAGGCCCCCACCTCATGAGATCCGTCACACCACACGCGTTCCTACTATCTGATAACGATCCTGTATTGTGATTGGGGAGGGGATTCTCACTGTAAGGGTGTGTGGGACAGAGCCTGAAGCGGAAGATTCCAGGGATGCCTTTTTTGTACATCAAAGTCTTCACAATTATGTGTCACATTAAAAATATATAGCACTCCAACAAAGTAGTAGGATTATAACACTTTAATAACTTATAAATATATACAACGCTCCAACAAAGTAAACACGTTAAAAAAAACATTTTAAACAACTATTTACATGGCAGCCTGCTGCAACATCATTAACCAGAACTAAGGGGGCCTTATAACAATGCACCCAATCCTATGTGGAAGTGCTTATATTAAACATGACATTGCTTTAACCAGGATAGACAAAGAAATGACACAGTGATGTAAAAGTTTCTGAAAGAAATGCCAAGAACGTCCCATGTGAAAGTGAATTTTATCTGGCAATTTTTTTCTTTTCCTTCTCATGAAAAGAAAGTTAATGCCAGGTTCGTTACCTGCCTCATCTGCAAAAAAAAAACTCTCGAGAGGGACCGAAAAAAAATATAGCTATGGTAATTATACCATGCATCGGCATATGGAGAGGTGGCACCCTTTTAATTATTATAAAGCACAACTTCGAGATTTGGTAAATAACCCCCGACCGGCAAAAACATCCACCAATGACTTAGCAATAGGTGAGTCAGAGGCAAGAGAAACGGTCCCAAATCTGCAAAAGAACTTTGGGCAGATGAGATTGACTTGTGTAGCATGTGGAAAATTAATTTCATGCGGAGAGATGAGTATTACTTTCATAAATAGATCATATGAAAATCATCAATGTCCAAAACGTCCTAGAAAGTAATTTTTGTCATTTTTGAGGAAGAGAGATAACCTACAGTGGTACGGGGTCGTTTTCGTTCGTACTAGGGGGGCCAGGTGACATTCCTTCGGGGTGGCTTAGGGGCATTTAAAACAACTTCCCTGATACAGGTAGCATATAAAGTAGAGGCTAAATACCAGGATCTTTATCGATTGCTTTATGCTGTACAAAAATGAAAAACACATACAACAAACCTGGACCATTCATATTTTCAATGTTTCTGCGTACTATACTTTTTAACCCTTAACTAATTGAGCTGCTTCATTTCACCTGCTTTTTAAAAAAAAAAAATCGGAAACAGTGGCCATTTATTCGAAACTTACCAATCTACGCGTTACAACTACGTTTGCTCTTGGGCCGGCCACGGAGCAGGCTGGAACTGTAAATGGGGGTGGGGGGTATTTATTTGTGGAAAACATAACAGAGTCAGTGGTCGTTGATTTCATAGTAAAAACTGCGACAAGTGCAACAAAATCATATCGATAATTCATTGTGAGCAAGTACCAAAAGTGTCGACAATTCGAACCTTCAATAATAAATACAGTAATCAATGATGCATTAGAACTTAATATCAATTCATTGTTCGAACGTGTAATCAGTACCCGTCCCATGTCAATTCATTGTTCGAACGTATAATCAATACCCATCCCGGATCAATTCATTGTCCGAACATATAATCAGTCTTATCCCATATCAATTCATGTGCTAAAAACTGCATACATATCTCATGATATCAAGGCTGAGCAATCGGGGCACAACAAGGAGTTGAGAGTTTCATTTGTACCGGCGCCATTTTGGGTGAGGTCAGGAAGGTCCAAGTATAGTCAAAATGTCTCCACCAACTCGTGGTTGGACTGGGACCTCTTTCGGCAGTCCAAAAGTTTTCGTTGAAGGGTAGCAGAGGGGACTGGCGACATGAACCATCAGTCAAAGTGGGGTGGGAGGCAACAATCTCTCCTACCGGGTCATACTGGTGTCCCACCGGAATTGATCAAGTTGGTCGTCTTGCAGGATTTTGATCATTTCAAGACTGAGGCCGGCGCCGGCATGAGCGCGCCGACGTCCCGCGGCTATGTCGTGGTCGTTCCGTGGGTGATCATGGCAGTCATTCCCCATCGGGGGTCGGGGGCCCCCGTGGCTCTTATAGAATCTTCAAAGTTGAGGAGAATGTTTCTGGACGCAGGACTCATTTTCTAGCTGAACTCAAAAGCGTTGTTGTACCGCAAAAGTAAACGAGACCCCCGCTGGGTGAGCGGAGCATCATTGCCTCGCAATAGTGGACGAGACCTTTTGTCGGGTGAGTGCAGCGCCGCTGCATCGCAAGAGTGGAGGAACCCTTTTGTTGGGTGAGTGGAGCGTTGGGGGTGCAGCTGGGGGGCCCCCACCTGGGGGGGTGGGAGAGGCTCGTTCGCGCCGCCTCTCCCTCCCAGCGCACCCCACGCCGACACCTGGCGTTGATATCCGTGATGGACGGACCAGGCGATAAGAGGGGGGGGTCGGAGGCAGAGGCAAGACATCCCCCCCGTGGCCAGCAGGGCGCCGCTTCAGGACCTTTTGTTGGGTGAGTGGAGCGTTGGGGGTGCAGCTGAGGGGCCCCCACCTGGGGGGGTGGGAGAGGCTCGTTCGCGCCGCCTCTCCCTCCCAGCGCACTCCACGCCGATACCTGGCATTGATATCCGTGATGTCCGGACCAGGCGATAAGAGGGGGGGGGGGTCGGAGGCAGAGGCAAGACATCCCCCCGTGGCCTGCAGGGCGTCGCTTCAGGACCGAACAGGGAGGCCAGACCAGGAGATAGGAGGGGGGGGTCGGTGGCATGTGCAAGACATCCCCCCCAGTGTTGTCGCAGCCATTATTAAAGAAAGAAGAGGGATCCTGTCGGCTTCGGCTCCTCTCCTGGCCCGGGGGGGGGGGGGTCGGTGGCATGTGCAAGACATCCCCCCCCAGTGTTGTCGCAGCCATTATTGAGGAAAGAAGAAGATCCCATCGGCCTCGGCTCCTCTCCTGGCCCGGGGGGGGGGGGGGGTCGGTGGCATGTGCAAGACATGCCCCCCCAGTGTTGTCGCAGCCATTATTGAAAAAAGAAGAGGGATCCCGTCGGCCTCGGCTCCTCTCCTGGCCCACCTTAGGCGACGACGTCCCCGGCCGACGGCTGCCAGCAGGACTCGCCCTACACGTGCCGAAGGCCTTGTCTTCCGGATGGGCGTAGCCGCGAACCTGTTGCACTTCGGGAGTTTCCGGAATGGGGGTAGGTATCTGCTGATTTGTATCTATTTCATGTTACCGTTGTTGGGCGTGGCGGGCGGTGGGACAGACATGCTTGGAGCAGTGGGGGGGTGGCGGAGCCTAGCTACCTCGTAGCTGCCGTAACGTCAAGCTTGGCTTCTTTCATCACTTCCATGTTTCTTATTTCTAGCGAAGTCAAAAACTCATCAGTGGCCTACTGATTTTGTTCGATTTCTTTCCCTTCCTTTTAAGTGTGTTTCATGCTAAAGTTTCTGTTTAACAGGATACAGTGATTACTTCGTATTTTACATATGTCTTCTTTATTAGGGTACCCTCCGGTTGAGCCAGATGATGTACCTCTAATAAATGGTCCGGGTGGAACTAGTTTCTCAATCAGTGGGGAGTAGATGGGCATGATAGATTACAATGGGGGACAAAGGTCCGCATTACCCACCCTTCACTACTTGCAAAGACTAGACAGAATATTTCTATTCCACGTTATTTGCAAACAGAGAATACCTCGAAAGAACTATTCCTTGAACAATAAATGTCCAGCCAATCAATCAATCAGTGGGGAGAAAAACAGGCATGACGGATTACAACGAGGGACAAAAGTCCGCATTACCTATCCTTCACTATCTGCAAAGGGAGACAGAATATTCCTATTCTTCTCTGTTTGTAGACAGGGAATATTTCAAAGAGGAATAATCGATAAAAAATTAGTAGGATTATAACACTTTAATAACTTATAAATATATACATCGCAACAAAAAGAGTAAACACCTTAAAACATTTTTTATTAAAACAGAAGCAACAATGACAACTAACAGTAGTGATATCCTGGGCGGATGATGGAACTGGGATTGTTAATGGAAAAAGATCTACAGAGAAAGCTATTGATGAATTATACTTCTCCGGAAATTTAAAACTCACAAATGTTTTATTTGTGTAATCGTTTCAGGTCAAACGGATTGTGGAAAAATGTTCAAAATGGAAGAGTCACCAAAAGGCAAAAAGTATACTCATGTATGAAAATCTTACTATTAATGCTTGACTGAGGCCAAGGAGATCAGAGTGCATGAGTCTCATGCTCGATCGATTGAGCTAGCCGGATCGGGCAACAAAAAGTATAAAATAGTTATGTAAACAGTTATTTAATAAAATGTTTTACCCTGTTACTTTGCTGGTGTGTTGTATATATTTATAATATTTGCATAGGGTTTGTCGTTATTTTGGGTGGGGTGGGTGGCAGTGCAGAGCTGTCTTGCAGCCATCATGGTGTGGAGCTTAGTTCATCTCACTAGTTTCGTATTTCTCATGAGGGGTTGTTCTTAATGTTTCTATTTTAGCGAGGTCAAAAAGAGATCCCATTAGTGGCCTACTGATTTTGCTCGATTCCTTTTGTTTTTTTAAACGATTTTTCACTTTCTGCAAAGACTAAACAGAGTATTGCGACTCTGTGCTTGTTTGTAAATAGAGAATGAACCAAAGAGAACCAATTCTAAAACAGTAAATGCTTGGATATCAATCAATCAAATAGAGAGAGAAGCAGGCACGACGGATTACAACGGGGGCAAAGGCCTGCATTAACTACCCTTCACTATCTGCAAAGAGAGAGTACTCCTAAGAGAAAGGAGGGGGGGGGGAGGGGGGCAGCGTTCAAAGCACATCAGCGTGCATAAACACGAAAATGTTTTCACCTACCACGTACTTCACATTTGACAGCTTTTGATATTTGCTATTAAAAAACCACTGACATTCACTGAAAAAACCATAGGTTATAGACCATATATAGTTAGGAATTAGCATTTACAAAACCTTGAAAATTCACTGAAAAAACCATTGGTTATAGACCATATATAGTTAGGAATTAGCATTTACAAAACCTTAATTTACTCGCACAAAACCATAGAAATTCGCATATATAGTTATTTGCAATAACTATATATTGCGCACCCGCAATCCACTGCTGAAGATGTCACATATTACATCATTCATGACATGGTCAGTGACATCACTGATGACATCTCAAATGACATCACTGATGACATCACCGATGACATCTCAAATGACATCACTGATGACATCTCAAATGATATCACTGATAACATCACTGATGACATCTCATTTGACATTACTGATCATATCACTGATGACATCATTCATGTGATAATACGATGAACCTCTTCAGACTCTAATATAACCTTAGATACACTCAGTGTAAACAGACACTCACATACTGTCACTCATCCATGGAGTTACTTACACACCTAGTCAGTCATGCAAAGAATCAATCACACCTCCATTTGCTCAACTATACAGTTATACACACCTTACTTATTCAAACATATTCTAACACATATTTACTCTCTTATACAATCACTGATACAAGTTTTCAATGATCCATGCAGCCACTCACACATTCACTAGCTCTTATACACAGTAATTTATATATGTGAACTCTCACATGTACTGTGTTTTACATATGTACTTACTTTGACATGTAGCACTGAGATATCCATTCACTCACCAATACACTCATGCACACAGTCAACCACCCATACAGCTGTTTCCACATGCAGTTTTGAACCCATACATCTAGTGAATCAACTGCTCACACATCTATGCACAGAGTCACACACCTCCCAGGCACCCACACACACACACTCACTCTCCCATACAAATATTTGGGCAACCAATCAATAACCCATATAGTTACTCATATAGCTACTGATCAACACATGCAGCAGTTTACAGAACAACAGATATAATGATGCACAAATTAAGACAGTTTAGTCACTAACCCATGCACTCAGTGAGACACATTTAATCACTCTCTCATACAGTCAGTCATGCACCTACTAAATCCTTCATCCAGACACTTATACATCCACTCATTCTTCAATATGTAAGATATATTTTTACTTTACAGAAACATACAGTCACTGGATGGTGTCATCAGTGATGTCATCAGTGATGTAATTTGAGATGTCATCAGTGATGTCATCAGTGATGTCATTTGAGATGTCATCAGTGATGCCACTGACCATGTCATGAATGATGTAATATGTGACATCCTCAGCAGTGGAATCCGGGTGCGCGATATATAGTTATTGGAAATAACTATATATGCGAATTTCTATGGTTTTGTGCGAGTAAATTAAGGTTTTGTAAATGCTAATTCCTAACTATATATGGTCTATAACCAATGGTTTTTTCAGTGAATATATATATATACATATATATATATATATATATATATATATATATATATATATATATATATATATATATATATATATATATATATATATATATATATATATATATATATATATATATATATATATATATATATATATATATATATATATATATATATATATATATATATATATATGTATATATATATATATATAAATTCGATTGCGAGTTGCCCAATTCGTGCAGAGGCCACAGCAAGGCTGTTCAGTTTCACTTCGATTATTCTGGCTGCAGGCACGCGTAGGACATCACAGGAATCCTCTCTCCTTAAAATCATCCGCCTGACGCGTTTCAGGAATGTGCTTCCTTTCCTCAGAGGCGTTGTAATGGAGTTGACGGCGTCTTTTCTTGCACGTGGTATTTCAACTAACACCCACCCCAGTGGGCGTGGTCACTCTCGTGGCCTTCTGGGTGTCGTAGTCCACTTTAGCATCTCACCCCTGTGGGTCTGGCCATCATGTCCATTATACAATTGTTCTGTCCCAAGTGGGTGGTAGTGGCATTACTGCGGTCTTCTGCTTCGCTTTGTTGCAGCCATAATGTGAAGGCGAGCATCCTCTCGCGGTGGATGCCAGCCGCTTGCTTCTCCCGAATCAGACCCCTTTCGGTGTTCTGTGGAGATCCGCTGTGGCAATGGGCCCCCGCACTCGACCGAGGCCAGCCGACATAAATAAATTCGATTGCGAGTTGCCCAATTCGTGCAGAGGCCACAGCAAGGCTGTTCAGTTTCACTTCAATTATTCTGGCTGCAGGCACGCGTAGGACATCACAGGAATCCTCTCTCCTTAAAATCATCCGCCTGACGCGTTTCAGGAATGTGCTTCCTTTCCTCAGAGGCGTTGTAATGGAGTTGACGGCGTCTTTTCTTGCACGTGGTATTTCAACTAACACCCACCCCAGTGGGCGTGGTCACTCTCGTGGCCTTCTGGGTGTCGTAGTCCACTTTAGCATCCCACCCCTGTGGGTCTGGCCATCATGTCCATTATACAATTGTTCTGTCCCAAGTGGGTGGTAGTGGCATTACTGCGGTCTTCTGCTTTGCTTTGTTGCAGCCATAATGTGAAGGCGAGCATCCTCTTGCGGTGGATGCCAGCCGCTTGCTTCTCCCGAATCAGACCCCTTTCGGTGTTCTGTGGAGATCCGCTGTGGCAATGGGCCCCCGCACTCGACCGAGGCCAGCCGACATAAATATATATATATATAAACTGAATCCTTCCGTGTACATATGCCAACCTCCGCGCTGCCACACCAACAGGAACGGACCACAGCAAAGGTAGTTTATGAAGTGCAGTTTATTCCATAAATCACAACATGACGCGTTTCGGCTAGGTTACCCCAGCCTTGATCACATGACATGTCTGAAAACACCACACCCTTAAATATCATAACGACTGCTCTAGGTCCTCAGATTGATAATAAACAGTGAGGAAAGACATAATCAGAAAGTGCAAGTGCTCACAAATATAAAAATTATCATAGTCATTGTATCTAACAATTGGACAATTTTATAATTGAAATCTCCTATATTTAATTAGAAAAAATCCAGGGCAAGTGCCCAAGTACTATTTTAAAGGAGAAATTTATGCAATTCGTACTGCACAAAATGTACTGGGAAAGAGCAGTCCTCATAATGAGTACATCCAGTGTGATAATGATGAAGCATTGCTAAATAGCCTAACTTATATTAAAACAATTTAAAAACGGATGCGCATGATTAATAGTAATTAGAACAGAGATATAGAAACATGTTGTTGCCTGCTCTCATTAATACCAATAATCAAAATATAGGTCAAAGAATCAAACACCATCAATTTATACAATAAACATATATATATAGAAAAATAGACTGATCACAGTTGAATTGTTATATTATATCTATCAATTCATAAGGTATATAAAACGGATAATCCCTCCTGCTAAAAAATTTCAATAGAAAACCAGAAAACTAGTAAAACCATTAAATAATTTCACAATAAAAAGGTTTTTATAAAATCCATTACCTACAATAAATAAATACAAGAAAGACCTAAAATCTAATTTCATATATATATACACATATCCACAATAAAAATTCATAATCAATTCACCGATCATATTGAGTAAACGTAGCAGCATAAGAGAACACAGTAGACAAAGATTCGTAAAAAATATTATCATCTAAATATATATAAAAAAATATATATATATACACCAGAATCCAGAAAAAAAACAACCAACTATTTAAAAGAAGTGAACCAAATCTTCCCCTGTATTAAGTCCATTTGGTATTTTTGTATTAAGACGCATTATGTATTGACTCTCTAATTGGCATACTTTTTTAGCTCTATTTCCACCACGAATAGATTTAGGAACAGAGTCAATAACATAATATTTAAGATCCTCCAATTTATTCTGATGCACAAGTTTAAAATGGCGGGCCACCGGATAAGTTGGATCCGAGTTGACAATTGCCCGCAAGTGCTGGAGGATCCTGTTAAAAACAGGGAGTTTTGCGCTCCCGACATAGGTGAGTTGACAGGTGCACTCTAACATATAGACCGCATATTCTGTTTTGCAAGTGTAATAACCATTTATTTTGTTCGGCATGTTAGAAAAGGGGTCCACAAAGAATTGTCTGTTGACTCCAAATTTACATGCCCTACAAGAAGTACACTTTACAAAGCCTTTCTTATCTGTCAAACCAATTTTTCTGATTGGTCACTTCTGGACTAGTTTTCACCAAAGCATTCCTCATTGAGGGTGCTCTTCTAAATGTAATAGTGGGTTGGTTTTGCAGCTCGGGAGATAGTGTGATATCAGTATGTAGGATGGGCCAATGCTTACTCACAATTTTCCTAATTACCTGATCCTGACTACTAAAAGTAGTAATCAATCTCACTGTGGGTTTTACAGTAGTATGTTCCATAGCCTCATCTGGTACCACACTATCGTTTAAAAGATTACCCTTCTTTAATTTATCCAGGGCAGCTAGTAAATCCTTTTGATTATACCCTCGAGCTATGAATCTACTCCCCATAAGGAATACTCCTGATAAGGTGTTTTGGGTGAGCACTGCTAGCATGGAGAAAGGAGTTCCCCGCTGTACTTTTCCGATGTAATTTGGTACAAATGGTCTTATTCTCCACAAAGATCTCCACGTCCAAAAACTCTACCTTACTGTCGCTGACTTGCATTGTATATTCCAAATTCAGAGAGTTAATATTAAGTTTGTTGACAAACTCAAGTGCTGACTCCTTTGTGCCCTTCCATATGACAAATACGTCATCAATGAACCTCCACCATTTGATGACATGTTCAGAGACGTCATCCGCGTGAGTCTGCATGAGGACGTGCTTCTCCCACCATCCAACGTGCAAGCACGCGTAGCTGGGAGAGAAGCACGCCCCCATTGCAACTCCACGGAGTTGATGATAGAGTTCTTTATTAAAAATAAAGAAATTATTCGTGAGGCACAATTCAGTCATACAGAGCAACATTTTATTGTGTTTGTTATAGCAGATGTTTCTGTCAGACAAAAAATACTTAATAGCATTTAAACCATCCTTATGATTTATGCTAGTGTATAGGGAACAGATGTCCATCCCTAATAAATGATAGCCATCCTCCCATGTCACTTCTTTAAGTTTCTCTAAAAAATGGCCTGTATCTCTAATGAATGAAGGCAAGTTTGAGACATAATCATGGAGGAAAAGTCTATGTATTTGGACATTGATTCAATCAGGCTACCTTGAGCAGAAATAATTGGACGTCCTGGTACTGGGGTAACCTGCTTGTGTACCTTGGGGAGTAAATATAAGGTTGGAGTAATGGGGTAATCCGTTCTTAAAAAGTTATACTCGTCCTTGTCTATTAGACATTCTCTTTTCCACTGTGATAATTCCTTAAACATCTGATCTTTAACCTTTAATAAAATAGGAAAAGCTACCTGCTTGTAGCATGAAATATCACTAAGCTGTTTATTAGCTTCCTCAAGATATGCATCACGGGGCTAGAGAACAATGTTCCCGCCTTTATCGGCCTTGTTAATTACAATGTTCTTTTCCTTATCCAATTTGTCAATCAGGCGGGAATATTGTTGATCTCTTTAGTGTCCCTTCTTATTTGTAGAGATACATTTTTTATGGATATATATATATATATATATCCAACGAAAAGGTTGCCCCAGTTGGAAGAAACCACAAGGTGAGTTTGGAATAATCCTCTTTTTATTCAGGCAGCTGTACACAGAAGGGAAGCAGGCCAGCAAATATCCATTCATCTCGCCAGACCGGTTTCGGGAAATCATCCCTTCCTCAATGGCGTTCTGCATGTAACTAGCGGTGTTTCTTCTTGCACTATTTGTTACAAAGAGCCTGCCCCAGTGGGCGTGGCTGTAAGCACAGCCTGCTGGATCTCGTAGTGCAGTAATTTTCATCTCCAGTGAGTCCGTTTGTTCATGCGGCAATTAAAACTTCATATATATATATATATAGCAGAAGAAGATCCTCTCCCTGCCTTGAATTAGTGTTACTTACTTGCTTTAACACCATCGATGCTAGTGTTATTTTCCTCCTGTGCTGACCTTTTGGTTTTTCCATTGTTCATGACGAGCTCTGCTCGTCATGAGTGTATGGAGGTGTACATCATGACGAGCTGAGCTCGTCATGAGCGTCGAAGGAGTTAACCACATTCGCCCCAGCAAGTGTGTTATCAATTATTGGTGTACATGTTAATTTAGTCATACCTCACTAAATCACACAGCCCGGGGGAGGAGGGTTATGGTTTGATGAATGGTTGGGAAAGGGTATTTGGCGGAAAGGTTTGACAAACACAAACACTACACATGGACAACACTCAATCTTGACAGACGACCATCATATTCATAACTCTGTTAAGGGAGAAAAAGTAAATGCATGCATGATGTGGTTAACAATAGGTAGACTCGTAGACAGTACAGGGCAGCAGTATATTATCAATTATTATTATTATGCAACTGCCTTGCCTGTCTACCCTCAGAGAGGCCCATATTACATACATTTTATTTATGCTCAGTTTTACCGGGCTTCCTTTTAAAGCTAGGAAAGAAAATAAAAAAAAGCTGTAGGGATATAAGCAAAGACTAAGAGAAGACATAATAAATAACAATACACAGTCTCAATGATTGAAGAGAAAAAATTAATCAAATTAATCAAAAGATGATGAATGATACTAAGTTACTGTATGTTATTATCCTGGTCAAATTGGGAAGTTGCATCTTGGTATTCCTGTTGGTCCTCCCGTTCATTGGATGCTCCGTCCATCAATCTTGGGTACTTCACTGCCTGCCTGGTGGATGTGGATTGGTAAGGTAAGTGTGAGTTGTTTTCCAAGTGTAGCACAGAGGCCGGCCTGTAAGTGTAGATGGAAAAACAAAAGGGATATTGAAAAATCAAAGAGAAAAAAAATGCATAAATTACTGAGAGTGCAACAAGATTAATACTTTCAGAGGCGGCATGGCTAAAACATGTCTACTCTGTTTCCAGCATTAACCAGGCTACAACAACAACAGGAAAGAGCAGGCCCACGGCACCCACCCAACCTCCACTTAGCTTAGATTTTTACTGAGCCAGACAGAGACACATATACAGCAACATAGCATTTTCCAACTTAAGTAACTAAATCAATGCAGGGCTGTCAGTCATACCACTACACTACACTGACTCGACTCGACCACGACACAGACATGTAGGTCTGCTGTGGTTGTTGTTGACTTGTTTACCTTTTATGCCACTTCATGAAACGCCTGAGGTATTCCACCAATCATCTCTAATCCTACTGCGAAGATTATAAGATGTGGTCATCATCATCATCATGGTGTCCAACTCAGTCTGCAGTGTACTGAGTGAGTCCAGATTCCATATTCAAAAAAGCAATAGATCGCCCTTCAGTAGAGTACAAATGTGTTATTAAACAACAAGGAGGGAAACATTGACTTGAGTCACTTTTAGATTAATTGTCAGAACACTTCATGCACAACAACAATAACAACACTAACACCAATCACTCTGAGTCAGCGTTCAATGCATGTCATCATTACCTGTTCTCATCTTCAGGGGCAGTCCATCTTGGCTAAGAAAGGAGGATAGCTATAGTCATGTTCTTTTAGAAGGACACGACAAGGCAGGCACGCATTTCTTGTACTATTTTTCATCTAATTCCTGGCTTAAGGGAACTGGCTTAAGGGAAATAGATTTAGGGCGAGTACGATGGATGGAGGTGAGCGACTTGTCCTTTTCACTGTTACAATGGCACCAGCAGCACTGAAAAAATACTGGGAAGAGACACTTGCGACAGGGCAAGCCAGATAGTCTATTGTCAACCTGGGGGGCACTGGACTATGGTGCCCTTTCCCACACCAATACAGCAATGGGTTTTTATCAATGTAGACCTCTGTTGGGTCATCCAGATAGGCCTGGACCATCCCCTCAATGCTCTGGGGTGCTCCGCTTTGCCCTGCTTCTTTTACCTTTGCATTTGCATCATCACTGGACCTAACAAGCCCTTGCTGTAGAAACCATTACTGTCCCAATTTTACTGGGGTTGATGATCCTGTTCTTGCAGTTCTTGATGTTGGTGGTTTGACTGCTGTGAGCCAACTGCATTGCCCTCTGGCTCTGAAGTTGAACTTGACGCCAGCTGCCCTGCAGTACTTGTTGTGGGCTGGTGTAGCATGCCTCTAATTTACAGCCGGTATTTTTCAAAGTGACTGGCTATCGCAGCTATCCAAGTTTTGTACTTGGTAACATCCACTTGTAAAAAATGAATTAATGTGTTAGTGTTCAGTACTGCTTTGTACCGTGGATCCAGAAAGGGGGCAAAAATGTAATGGTTACATGTAATGGTTGGATGACACAATCTCAGTTTGCACCCTTGTATTTTCAACTAAGTGAAGGGATGAGCTCTCCACCAACTCATATGCTACTTTATTTTTTCCTCCACACCTGCGTACATTGCAGACACCTCCTTCAGCTGTTCCTGTAGCATGTGCAACAATGGGATAGCTTGGCCCACTCTACAGTCCTCCTTGATGACTTCACATGTGAAGAGCTCGAAAGTAAGTAGCATCTCTGTGAGGCATTTAACTAGGCCTAATTGGTCCATCTCAATGGTCATGCCTTTCACACTAGCATCCCCTAGTCTTCGCATGACATATTCATTGATTGAGCTGTACGCTCAAACAGACGTTCAAGCATGTAATAAGTTGAGTTCCAATGTGTTGGCACCTCCTGGATGAGTGCTTTAACTGGAAATCTATACTCACGTACAATGATCCTCAGCTGCTTCTGGGCTGAGATGTGTGCATATTCTTCTGCAGGTGGTCAGTAAGTTGCTGACTCAGTATTCTTTTTTCAGAAAGTAATTAACGATGATGTTAATGCAGTGCACCAAACACAGGAGCCTGAAATAGCCACCAGTGCCCTTGGCCTTAACTATATTACTGCCATTGTCCGTGGCAACAAAACCAATGTTAAGCCCTCTTGGGTGCAGCCATTCAAAGACCTTGCTGTTAAACTCTTCCAAAATGTTTGCAGCAATATGAGATTTCTCCATGGCGAACATTGCTACAGTTTCATTTTTACCGAGTAGCATTAAAAATCTCAGCAGTGTCAACACCTGCAGATATCTTTTCTCTAACCCCCACAAAAGCGATCCAGTGTGCAGTGATGCACATGCAATCAGTGGCTTGGCAACTGGTCCACATGTCTGTTGTCATGTGGATACTGTGAACAACACTCTGCAGCAAAGCTTGTTCTAGCAATTCCAGCACGTCGTGATGTAGTGCTGGAACAGCAACTCTTGCAAAATAGGACAGGCTGGGTCACAAATTCAAGAAAACCCACCTCTTCCACAAAAGAGAAAGGGAGAAGGTCGAGTGCTAACATTTTAGTCAGCTTCGCATTGTACAAACCTGTCGTTGGGTGGATGCGTTCATACTGCCCCTCCGACCTAAACATGCTAAGAATGGTAGGCTGGATTTTTTTCCTTTCTGGTGCCACTGATGCGGGTGACTTCTTGATGCCAGATGTTGTTAGGCTCAACGCCTCAACTTTTTTTGTTGCCTTGGTCTCTCACTCTCAGCCTGACTCTTATTCTTATGCCACTGAGATGTTGCTGAGGCTGATGAGGATGTGGGCGGTACGATTTCACTGCTGGGGACAGGGCAACTTTGTGTTCCAGAGAAAATGTCTCCCTCTTATTCACCTTCCATCATGATTGTATATTCTAATTCTTCATCACCACCAACAGCAATGGGTGCAGTGTTACTTTTTTGGCCTTTTAGGTGGAGAAAGTGGTGGGTTTTCAGATGGATTGTTTGACCTCCGGTACCATAGTTTGTACCAAGCATAACCCGACTAACACATTGTTTACAAATGGAGCATATAGCAACGTTCTCCTCCTTACTGCTAACCAAAAAGAAGTCCCAAACTGGGGAGGTGAACTTTCTGGAGCTGCTGGAGGTGTCACTTGCAATGTTTAATGAACTGGAGGGTGGGCGTGGAATTTGACTCTGTGCACTACCACTAACTACTTCTACTGAGATGGTTGTGCTGGATGTAGGTCACTGCCGGGCCTTAGCAAATGCAAATGGAAGCTGGAGGTGGTGTTGGTATTACCAGTGATGGTGGTACCCTTACCACATCCCTCACAGCAATTTGGGATGGGTTTATGTTCTCCACTAGGGCAGGAGTTATGTCCATGATGACTGGCTCGTCATCAATCTCCTCTTCTACATCTACCTCCATAACTCTAAAGCTTTCTGGAACCTTCCTTTTCCCTAGTCTTGTCTGTGGCATCTCTCACTGTCAGACTGAGGTGGGGGCTTCAAGTGGTGTCTAGATCATCAGAAGGGGGACATGCAGAAGAATACCCTTGCTGGGGATCCCTTGCTGGGGATCTGGAAGACAATAGATCTTCTGAAAGAGTGGCTTCCTCTTCTTCCTCTGCAGGAAGCTCGATTTCCTGAACTGCCCCTATTTCAGGAGGAACAACTACTATTGTGGGTGGTGGTTGCAGCTGTTGTTGTCCACTTATCTGAGTTTCCTGCGTTGATTGGGTACTACTTTGCGATAATGATAAGTCAATTTCAACATCGCTGGTCGTTGACATTGTCGTGATGAAACAGGCTGCCTCTGCGACAAACATGGACTTGGGCCTAGGTTGGTAAGGGTGGGTCCACTGATGCGGGGGTGCTGCTCCCAGCTTGATCCCCAGACATCGCTGCTACAGGTGCAATTTGTGGTTTCCCAAAAAAAGATCTTGGTCAGCACACCAGAAATGGTAAGTGGCACTTCCTTCTTTTTCTCATTGGCAACTTCCTTGGTACTGGTGGACCTGGTTCCTTTCTTTGGGGCCATCTTCTTCAGATGTCACGCAGTGGCACAAGTTGAAGAACTGTCTGTGGTCAACATTACGTGACAACGTGCTCAAGATGACTTCTGTCTGGCAGTACAATGGGTGATGACGCCTCCTCCTCTTTTGTGCACCTAAATGCAAAGAAGCAAGAAGAACATCAGTGAAACATGGCATTTATTGTTGTGGTTCAATGTGCTAATAGTACAAACAAACACATATAACATATAACTTAGTGGGCTTTCATGGTGTACCTTGTACACTCGGGAAGGATAGGAAAGAAGAAGAACAAAAACAAAAATTCAAATGTAATGGAACCTGTTTGACATTGTAAATGTGATTGTGCATCACATGGGATGCAGCATCATTCAGGAAACTGCAGCTGGCAATCGGGATGGAAGCAGTAAGCCAAGAGGAACAAAGGAAAGACATGCAGGCCTATGGCAAAAGCAGCACACTAACTACCACCACAAAATGGCCACCAGCCACATGTTCACTCACACAACAACAAGCAGGAGGCCTGTGAAACAATGAACTCAAGCAGGCCTATATGGCCAGACAAAGGATGCATGCTAAATAGCACAGCTTATATGCAACAATGCAAAAAACGGAAATCCACAGGGCTAAAAGAGGTTTGCAAGTTACACAACAACCACACCACTCACATCCAACAAAGGCATTTATTTAACACACACGAAGAAAGTGAAATACCCCAAAAAACACATTTTGCAATGTAATCCAATGCCATCCATGACCTAAATGATGTTTACATTCAATAGATACCACAGAAACAGTTGTTTCATGCACCCATGAGTAGCTCTGGGCCTACTGCCTGAAAAAGGCCTATTGACAGACTAGGCGACATAGTGAAGTGAATCAATTCAAATCAATAATATTGCAAACGTATTAGAAAATGTAGTTAACTGTCCTGCATTTTTTGCTGGGTAAAAAGAAAAGAATTGCATGCAAAACAACAACAAGGAAAAGGCATGGCCACCACAAAGAAAGCTTGCAGGCCTATGGCAAAAGCACACTGTCTGCCTGTTCAAAATGGCCAACAGCCACATGCCCAGGCCACCACAACAACAAGAAAGGAGAGACAGACAATGCAGGCCTACGGCAAAAGCACACTGGCTGGCTTCACAAAATGTCTGCCATAATCATGGCCAGGCCACCACAATACCAAGAAAGGGAAGACAGACAATGCAGGCCTATGGCAAAAGCACACTGTCTGGCTTCACAAAATGGCCACCAGCCACATGGCCAGGCCACCACAACAACAAGAAAGGGAAGACAGACAATGCATTCCTATGGCAAAAGCACCCTGTCTGCTTCACAAAATGGCTGCCAGCCACATGGCCAGGCCACCACAACAACAAGAAAGGGAAGACAGACAATGTAGGCTTATGGCAAAAGCACACTGGCTGGATTCACAAAATGGCCACCAGCCACATGGCCAGGGGAAAATAACAAGAAGCAGTACGCCAAGAGGAACAAAGGAAAGACATGCAGGCCTATGGCAAAGCAGCATACTAACTACCGCCACAAAATGGCCACCAGCCACATTGTCACTCACACAACAACAAGCAGGAGGCCTGTAAAACAATGAACTCAAGCAGGCCTATATGGCCAGACAAACGAGGCATGCTAAACAATACAGCTTTAATGCAACAATGCAAAAACGAAAATCCACAGGACCAAGAAAAGGTTTTCTGGTTACACAACAACCACAACACACACATCCAACAAAGGCATTTATTTAATACATTCAAAAAAAGTGAAATACCACCTAAAAAACACATTTTACAATTCAATCCAATGCCATCCATGCCCTAAATGAGGTTTAAATTCAAGTGACACCACAGAAACAGTTGTTTCATGCACATATGATTAGCTCTGGGCCTACTGGCAGAAAGGCCTATTGGCAGACTACTGGGCTAGTGAATTAAATAAATGTTGCAAATTCATTGCAGAAGTTGGAGAAAATTAAGTGAACTGTTTCCTTTATAAAAGAAAACTTGTAGAAAAATGACCTACAAAGAAAAACAACTAGTCCCCTACTGAAACTACAGGCCACCCACAACAATACATTTTAAAAAAATGATGAAAAGTACAAAAATATTTAGGTGCAATGCCCCAATCAAACAAACAACACCTATTTTCCAACTTGTAAAATCTCAAATCCAAAAGTCATCAAATCCAATGATATATGATGCAGCAGACACAAAGAGGGATCCTGCCAGCTCCAAAACCAATGAAAAGGGAACAGGAGATGGACCAAGCACCGGGAGGAGCCTGCTGGACAGAAAAAGGAAGTTGGAAACACTGGGGACCTTCCTTCCTCTTAAAAAAAAGTAAAAAAAGACTCCTTGTACAACAAAGTGCAACCAAATGTCAATCTGAGGAGTTTTTTTTCATCCAAATCATCATTTCAAGAAGGTTTTATGAGAGAGATATTCTTCTCCAGCTTGCAAATTCTGCCTGTTCAGCATCGCGATCTTGGAACATCGACAGATGGCGCATCCGAATGACATGTTCGCGATCACACTGGCTACCAAATCTCATGGCACACGCAAACGCATAGGAAAACTTGTCGGCGAACGCAGGCATCCCGGTAAGTCGCTCTTGCACGAGTGCATTTTGAACGTGCAAACAAAAAAAACATATGCTCCGTTGCGGAGCGCAGAGTTTTCCGTAACTTAGGGCCATATGTAGGAGGCCCAATACCGGTCGGTAACGGCCGAAATTACCGAATTTCGGCCGTTACCGACCGGTATTGGGCATTTGGAATGTAGGTGGCATGATTGTAGGATTCAGTATTTTACCGAATCGGTAATTTAAGGAATCGGTAAATTACCGAATTCTTAACATATCGATTTTGTAAATTACCGAATCCTTAATGTAGAAAGCACTCAAGTGAGTGCTTTTCACATTTAAGGATTTGTTATTTACCACCAACTACAAGTTGGTGGTAAATAACAAAAACCGTAAAAAAAACAATTTTGTGCTTTTTTAAAAGTGCCATGTGGCAGACATACATGCCCTTAGGGCATGTATGTGTGCCACATGTTCACCCAAGCACTATTCAATGGTGCAACAGGGTGTCAATGTGACACCCTGCCACCCTTGTAAGTCTATCCCCTATTACCGATTCGGTATTTACCGAATCTGTAATTTTCATTCATTCCTATGGGCCTCCAGGTCCATAGGAATGAATAGGGAATACCGAACCGGTAAATACCGAATCGGTATTTACCGAATTTTACCGATTCAGTCAAATTTACTGAATCATTAGCTACATACCATTTACTAACCCTGGGCGTAGTGGGGCTACGCGAAGCACCACGAAGTGGGGGGGAATCTACGCGCCCCCCACTTTGCATAGCCCCACTACGCGCCACCCGCCTCCCTCACGCCTTCCTCTAATGCCCTTAAAATATTAAAAAGCATTGTAAAAGTAAAGAAATAAACTTACCAGAGATGCGGCATCCCAGGGCTCCATCTTGCTGGTATCTCTGCCGACTTCTAATTCCCAAATGCGCATGCGTTGGCTTCCGCGCATGCGCATTTCTTGCGAGAAATGCACTTGCGCGGGCTTCTGCGCATGTCCATTTGTAAAGAAGTCGGCAGAGATACCAGCAAAATGGAGCCCCGGGACGCCGCATCGCTGGTAAGTTTATTTCTTTACTTTTACAATGCTTTTTAATATTTTAAGGGCATTAGAATAGGGCCGGAGGGAGGCGAGTGGCAGGCAACTTTGCTCTGCCCACGGAGTGGGCGTAGTGTTGCCTACTACGCCTACTTCGTGTAGCGCGAAGTAGGCAACACTACACCCACTCCGTGGGCGGAGCGAAGTGCTACGCCCACCGTTACCATTTACCGATTCTAAAATACTGAATCAGTAAAACTCAGTATTTTAGAATCTGTAAAAGATATTTACCTACATCTAGCCCTTAGAGCTTCCAAAAATCGCAAACTCCGCAAGCGGAGCAGAGTTTTCCGCCCAGGTTAAGTCATAATAGGGCGGGTGGTGCAAATTTCGTCGGAGTGGTGACACAGCGGTTTCCGGTGAAAATTAGTAATTAGGGCCTAAATTTCCTTCGTGTGTAAGATGCAACTGCTTAAAAGTCCCTTCACAAAGTTGAGGAGGAGTGACTTCAGCATAAAAATGTACATATCCACATTTGCTACTCTAATAAATTGTGTTTGGTTTCAAAAGGATAAGTAAATATGCCAAGAGAGATATATGCAGATGAATCAATGTCTCAACTTTCAATAAATGTCTTGAGTACTATGGGACACTTGTAAAGACAACCTAGTATATATAGTTGCAAGCAATAACTGGTTACATCAACTGTCTTCTACCATATTGTTGGAAAATAGTTTTGTTAAGGCGAAAATATTTATCTCCCATTAAAATGGTCACTGTCTTTTCCTACGGGCTGTAGTAGTTGGAAGCAAAATGCAAGCCGATGGATAAAGATATTCAGTGAAGGCATACATACACACATACACACACACACACACACACATATATATATATAATGTATGTCTGCTTATATATACATATAACCTACTGGTGGTTGCCAGTAGGTATTTATAGCTAGAATAGCTTTTCTATCGACAGAGCCTTTCTTGGTTTGCTAATAACGTTGCCACCATCTTATGAAACTCCACAATACTTTACCCAATAAATAATACTCCACCTCAGCTTCCTGGAACTTTTAAGGGTGATACATCAAGCAAGGGCAGAGACAAAAGGGGGGTCCCAAAATGTAAAATCTCCATGCATTTTCTATAGACAACTTTAGTTGATGCTACAGCAAAAATTGCTGAATGGAATTACACCAAATTCAGCAGGAAGCTGTATCTTGGTCCGCAGGTTGTACTTTTTTCTGTAGTTTTTGATAAGCATGGGCGAAAAATCCGTTCCGCTCGTGGATTTTGCGGATTTTCGGTAAATTCGCAATCCGCGAGATTCGCGAATTTCCTGCAAAATCCACAAGCGGAACGGATTGGGTCGAAAGTTCAAGCTGACTATTGTAACTCTTTTAGAATGGCGCCGGCAAGCTGCCAGAGCCATTCTAAAATAGTTACAAAAGTCAGCTTCAACAGGAAGCTCTAATAGATAAAGTAAAGCAGGTGCTGCTTAAATTCAGTTACACAATCATTAATCACCCCAAACTTGGGGTGATTAATGATTGTGTAACTTAATTTGACCTTCAACTCCAGCACCTGCTTTACTTTATCTATTAGTGCTTCCTGTTGAAGCTATTTGCAGCTATTTTAGAATGGTGCTGGCAGCTTGCCAGTGCCATTCTAAGTGGGGCTGAGGGCAGAAGGGCACAACAGTGGGACAGAGGGCAGAAGGGGACAAAAAATGAGTGGGGCAGAGAGCAGAAGGGCACAGAAACGAGTGGTACAGAGGGCAGATGGGCATAAAAAACGAGAGGGTGGCAGTGATTAACCAGCAAACCCCCCGCGAAAACGCAAAGCACTTCACGATCACCCGCGAACACACAAAGTGCCTCGCGAACACCCGCAAACTCGCAAAAATAAAAAAATCCGCAAGTTTGCGCAAATGTGCGAATTTTGCGGATTGCGAATTCACAAACCCGCAATTGCGGATTGCGAATTTGCAAAATTCGCCCATGCTTAGTTTTTGAGATATTAAGGGTAAAAAATAATTGTATATTTTGGCAGTTGGGCTCGCAAGAGATCCGTGACCCTCCAGCAAGAATGCAAAATAAGAAATAATGCACTGTGATTGGTCGAGAGGTCCGTTTTACCCGTTAGCCTGTTCCTGTCAGTCTTGTGAGAGTGAGCGCTCTGAAAAATTTGAGGTGTTGTGGAAATTAAATAAACAAGTTATATAGGGGCAGCAGAAAGGTATGCTCTCCCCCTAAGTTTAGAGAGGTTTCTAGGGGATAACTACTGTGACGAAAAATACGTATTTTGTTTTTAACTAAATTTTATGAGCTTGCAGGACTTTTGTGAGATTGTGAATAGTAAAAACGGGTAGATGAGTTCTGAATATACTCCAGTAGTAGGAATGTATATTGTAGTCATTGTTTTTGAGAGGAAATGTGTAAGACGACATCCTAACTTTACGGCTTTCGGTATACACAAAGCGCATTTAGGAGTAATAAAGCTAGGATTTTGTCTCAGTTAAACTTTAGTCTTAAGTTAAGACTAAAACATAAGTTTAACTGAGACAATGTTTGGTCTTATGTTTAAGTTTTGGTCTTAAGTTTAACTTAAGACAAAAAACTTAAGTTTAACTGAGACAAAATCCGCAAACACACAAAGTGCCTCGCGAACACCCGCAAACTCGCAAAAATAAAAAAATCCGCAAATTTGCGCAAATTTTGCGAATTTTGCGGATTGCGAATTCACAAATCCGCAAATTCGCGGATTGCGAATTTGCAAAATTCGCCCATGCTTAGTTTTTGAGATATTAAGGGTAAAAAATAATTGTATATTTTGGCAGTTGGGCTCGCAAGAGGTCCGTGACCCTCCAGCAAGAATGCAAAATAAGAAATAATGCACTGTGATTGGTCGAGAGGTCCGTTTTACCAGTTAGCCTGTTCTTGTCAGTCTTGTGAGAGTGAGCGCTCTGAAAAATTTGAGGTGTTGTGGAAATTAAATAAACAAGTTATATAGGGGGCAGCAGAAAGGTATGCTCTCCCCCTAAGTTTAGAGAGGTTTCTAGGGGATAACTACTGTGACGAAAAATACGTATTTTGTTTTTAACTAAATTTTATGAGCTTGCGGGACTCTTGTGAGATTGTGAATAGTAAAAACGGGTAGATGAGTTCTGAATATACTCCAGTAGTAGGAATGTATATTGTAGTCATTGTTTTTGAGAGGAAATGTGTAAGACGACATCCTAACTTTACGGCTTTCGGTATACACAAAGCGCATCTAGGAGTAATAAAGCTAGGATTTTGTCTCAGTTAAACTTAAGTCTTAAGTTAAGACTAAAACATAAGTTTAACTGAGACAATGTTTGGTCTTATGTTTAAGTTTTGGTCTTAAGTTTAACTTAAGACAAAAAACTTAAGTTTAACTGAGACAAAATCCTAACTTTATTACTACTGAATGCCCTTTGCGAATACCAAAAGTCGTGAAGTTAGGATTTCGTCTCAGATTACTTTTGTGAATCGGGCCCATAGTTTTCCGTGTAAGAAACACTAATCAAAGTCTTTTTGAAATATGAATATGAAGTTTATGTAAAGATACATACAAAGAATATGAAAACTATGCAAGGAATATTTCTGTATATGTGAGTTACAAAAACTAAGAAGTTGAACATTCTCATTACAAACATGTTGGAGTAGTTAGTTTCTATGTAGTTTTAAATATATGTGATGAAAAGATCCATTTTCATTTAAAGATTTTTTTTAAAACCCTTATAAATTCAGTGGAAAAACCAAAGGTTAAAGTATCACGATAGTTAGGTGAATATGGCAGTGGTAACATTACCTTTGTGAACTAAAAAACATTGAAATTCATCAGTTATAGTTAGTAGCGGTGACTATAACTTGTGCCCCGGCCTTGCACTGATTGTGACCTTACATATGACATCACTCATAACAAGTTCCATGACATCATTTATGACATCACTGATGACAACTCCAATGACATTATTGATGACATCAATGATGACATCATCCATGCTTTTTTCCCCACATATTACTGCATGAATAGCTGTAGCTATAAACATAGCATAGTTCACATTAACAATTAACCACAAATATATGGCATACGCTCATTGAGTATGGTGAACAAACTGTATACAACTGTTCAGAGAAAGCCAAAATAGTGAATCCCAATTCCAAAACAAATGCCCTACTGTTGACAGCTTTTATCTATATGAAACCACTACACACACCAAAACTACATTAAGAAATGAAGTTGATATCAGTAGAGAACTGAGTACTGTAAACAGTGCTTACTCTATGGAGAGAAGAGATTATTCTAGACTACAGTGTTTACAAACAGTGAAACTCTCATGAGAAATATGCCACGGAGTATTCAAAAGAATCTACTAAGAACAGTGTACATTCTATGTAACAGTTGTAAAAAAAAATAAAACACTATAGGCTAAAAATAACCAAGATCTGAAAGTTAGTAAGATCATACTAACTGCACCCTTCATACATTGGTGAAAACTTTAGAGATAGCCCTGCTTCTGAAGCACAACAAGCACACGTATATAGGTTAGTACCTTGTGCACACACTTTTTCATGTTATGTATGAATTATAATGCTGGCACAATTTTCTCTATCAACTCAAGGCTGCTTGGAAACGTTAGTATATACTTTGTAGAATTTTTCTACTATTAGCTTCTTTTTCTGCACAACCAAAACGTTTTGTGGAGCATAATGAATACAAGTCAACTGCCACTTGCACATAGAGTTACTCTTGAATGTAAACATTTATAACATGTTCAAACCTCTACACAGCCATGGTGCATTTGGACACATGAGTTTGTAAAAAGTTACACCAATCAGCTGTACCCAAGCTGTACAACATTACAGAGAAAAGTAATATGGTAGTTGCCCACCACTATGAAAACTGTAAAACAAATTAGCACACTCAGCGGAAAATGTCATCAGTGATGTAATTGGAGATGTCATCAGTGATGTCATAAATAATGTCATAAAACATGATATGAGTGATGTCATGTAAGGCCATTAGCAGTGCATGACAGGGGTGCAAGTTATAGTTAGTGTTACAAACTATAAATGCTGAATTTCTGTATTTTTGTAGTTCAAAACAATAATGTTGTCACTGACATATTCACTGAACTATAGCGTTACGTTAACCTCTGGATATTTCAATGAATATAGATATATATACATACATATACATAAACTCAAGCCTGCAAATCCTCCAGTTGATGGTAGAGGTCTGTGAGAATTTGGGTTTCTGGTTGTCAGAGTATGCACCCTGTATAAGCAGGAACCACCACTCTAGTCAGGGTAAGCTAGATACAAATTAAAAGACAACCTGTGCTTACCCTCTGGGAGCTTGGCACAGAGCAGTCAGGCATAGCCAAAGAGGCAATGGGTAAACTATTTGTGCAACACACAAACAAATCACTTGATGACAATAACACAGAAATACTCCACACAGGGCTAGAGAAACAGGTCATATTTGTATGAGTGAAACAAGACCAAAAAGAAAAAAATCAAATGAGTAGAACCAGAGTTATGAATTTATAAAGAATACTTCAACCAGAAGTGTTTAGAAGCAAAAAGCTCTTAGGGTCATTTGAGGTTGTGCTGGACTGGGGTAAATCAAAATGTCAGGCCTGCCACAGTGGAGGGCAGGCCAGAATTGTCATCAAGCCATGCTATCTGTCATAGTCAAGTTGTGCTGTCGACCGAGGCGATGTTGTTGATCAGCGTCATCGTTGAAGAGTAATCCTTTGGTTTCAATGGGCACAAAGTTGACACTACTTCGGTTTTGATGGTTCCGTACGGCAGAAGTCAGCTTTAATGGGCCCAGGACTGGTTTAGGACCACCTGGCAGAGCAGGACTCACAGAGGGCGTGAGACAAGGCTGTGTCCTTGCTCCTTTTTTATTTGCCCTTTATGCTAATAAATTAGAATTTGGATTGGAGAAGAGTGCGAAGGACATCCTATACGTACCCCAATACTCCTCTATGCAGACGATGCAGTGCTCTTGGCTAGAAATCCAATGGTACTGCAAAAGACTCATAGAGGAATATATACGCTTTATGGTAAGTTTGGATCTATATGTCAACAAGACTAAAACATATGTCTTAATTGCAGGGGAAGGTTGCAAAATATCCCCAAGATTCTTAATAGGTAACAGAAGACTAAAAGTGGTGGATAAGTTCTCGTATCTCGGAGTTCTTTTTGATCGCAAACTAAACTGGAAGGATATGGTGTCAAACAGAACCAATTTTATGGGAAAAAGTATTGCACCATTTCATAGATTCTCCCCAAAAATTTGACTCAAAACCTATCCCAGAGATGCTTAAGATTTCATCATCATCATAAAACTTTATTTCGGTCTCAAGACCATAAAAGTGCAAACGTAATACACTTCATACAAGTACTAAAAATAAAACAAAGTACAATGATAGCCAGATATAAAATAGTATCAGGTGGAGTGGCATACTCTGGGGTAACAATGGTTTAAGATTTATTCAGCTAGAACAAAGCCTACTGCCACATATGGGGCAGCAATTTGGGGCATGGTGGAAGTTGGAGAGCTGCAGGGTGTGAAGGATGCTTTCTATAAAAGACTACTATCCACCCCTGCGCTTGCTAAAATTTCATCTGCCGCATTTAAGAAGGTTTACCCTTCATCAGTGATGCGATTAATCAGGCCCATATACTATTGTGGCACTCAATATGGAAAAAGGAAAGTGTCAAACTGAACCAATCAGTGGTAACGGACATTTTAAAAATTGACTATGCACTTAGAATTCCATGGTCAAGTAATATGAAGACCACTCTGACATTTGTTAGGCCTCCATAAATTGTATGATACCCCAACATTGTGTGTCACCTTCCCAATGCGTAAAGTAAAAGAACTGTTCTGGGCTAAGGCTGCAAATGATAAAGCAGTCAAAAACAAATATAAAAGCACAATCATTTTATATCACAAGCTACCTCCTGTAAAGCATGGCTTTCATATCAGGGCTTTGTACAAAAACTTACAGCATCAATTTATTTTGATACAATTCCATTTAAATATTATTTCACTTATGATTGTTTTCCCTAAAAATACATATTCACTGAATCATCTGTCACCCTGCCCCTGTGATTGAAAATCTACACAAACTAATATGCACTTTTTATTCTTTTGCTCTTTATGTACCTTAGAGAGAAAAAAAGATATTGTTCACTTTCTACCCAAATATAGTTTTAGACAGTGTCTGCCTGCTCTATCTTTTATTCAGCAACTAGACGATGCTTACATATGTTACACCATTGCTCATTTTCTCTGGGAGGTTATTAAATGCTGGCGATTGTTATAGTCATGGTGATTTCACTAGGATAAGTATTGTTAGCCCTATCAGTCTTGCAAACAGCCTACTATAATGGGATGATATACAATTTTAAGTGACTAGAGGAAATACAGGTTTTAGACCTTGATAATATTTTATAGATCTGAATACGTATGAGACACAATATAGATTAATTATACTTTTCACCATAATAGGCTGCTTTCCTAGGGCATTGTTTATTCATTGGACATTCTTGGGACCCCAGTGAACTTTATTAACCAGACTTTTAATTAACTATGTTCTGTTTACTCTTAGAAATGGTGTCTGGGTACCAAAATGTTTTACTTATTTATTGTACTTTTATGAATTTTAATAGATGCGAAATAAGATTATCTAACTGACTCACTAACTGACTGACTGGCGGAGTCCAGGTGCTGTTGCAGGGTTGAAAGAAGTCTAAGATGGCCCTGAGGCTACAGAACAGGGGCAAGCCAGAAAGCCCTTAGAGTCGCTCTGGGGTCAAGGGAGAAGCATCCAGTCCTTGTCCTCAGCAGGGAAGAGATCAACAGGCAGCAGGGTAGCACAACAAAGCAGAAAATCAATTCTGCCTGAGCTGCAGCCAAGCAGAGTGGAAAACATTGTAGCACATCAGTCTCTACTGCTAGCAGAGTTCTTCACAGGTTCTGCAGTGTTCTTTCTTGGCAGGGTCAGAGCTCCCATACTTATACCCAGTTGTGCCTTTGAAGTGGGGGTGACTTCACAGAAGGGAGTTTGAAGCACACACTGTCCCTTTCTCCTCAGCCCTGGCTCCAGACTTTCCGTAGGGGGTAATCAGCTCTTTGTGTGGGAAACAGGACACAGCCTATTCAGGTGTAATTGTTAGTGCCCTCCCTCTCTTCCTACCCAGGAAGAGATATCAGAATGCAGATACGTTTTCTGTCACACCTACCCTTCCTGTGTTTGTGGATGTCCACAGGGAGTGTAGCTGTCACCCACCATAGACATGCATTGAAGCCAGGTTGCAGTCACACAGAGTAGTAAGGGCAGAGAAATGCCTACTTTCTAAAAGTCGCATTTCTAAAATAGTAATATTAAATCCAACTTTATCATTAAAGAGGATTTATCATTACCATTCCATTGGAATGAGACACGATGGAGCTACTCCTTTCTAATTGGGAATTACAGCTTAAAAATGTATTAGGAATTCCCATTGTTAACCTATGAGAAGAGTAGGCCTCACAGTAGTGAAAAACGAAGTTGGGTGTCACTACCAAGACATACAAAACTTAACAGTACAAGTCCTACCTTGGAGTTCCACAGCACCCTAGTCTATGGGCTTCCTAGGGCCTACCTTAGGGGTGACATGTGTAATAAAGGATTGGTTTAAGGCTTGGCAAGTAGTTTAAATGCAAGTAAAAGTGGCAGTAAACTGCACACAGAGGCCTGAGATCGGTTTCCAAGACTACTTGTGTGGGTAGCATAATAAGTGCTGCAAGCCCACTAGAAGAATTTAGGTTACAGGCCCAGAGTATATGGTACACCACTTTACAAAGGAATTACAAGTAAACTAAACATGCCAATTTTGCCATGTTCAGGGGAGAAGCACAAGCACTTTAGCATTGGCTAACAGTATTAAAATGCTTAGAGTCCTAAAGCCAACAAAAAGGTCAGAAAAAGAGGAGAAGGTTTGGGGTGACTCTTGAATGATGGCCGTTTTTCAACAAGGTGACTCTCGAGTCAAATTATAAATCTTCAAAAAAGTTTCCCAGACCTGCAGTTCCTCAAGGCGTAACTAGAGTTCACTCTTGAGCCAGATGCAAAAGCACTAAAACCCTTTCATGAATCTGCAGTCCCCTAGATACTGTGCGATAAATTTACTATTTTTTTACACACCGTAGGGGAGCAATCAAAGTTGTTGCGCTAAGTTGCATGAAGGGGCGACAGCACAAAGGCACCATATCTACTAAAATGTGATGCATTTCTGCTGTCTCCTTTCACTGATGCACTGTGTGCTGTCTAGCGGCATTGGAGACACCCTTGCAGCAAGTTGCAAGGTTGCCTGCAACCCAAAATTGTTTTAGTGGGGGCGTTGCTAAGCTGCTTGAGCAGGCTACGTAAATCCAAGGAGCTGACCCCGCAATCCATCCATGATCTGGGCCAGCAAATCTCCCCCAAGATAGGAGATGACTTCAGGCACACCCGGAGGCCATCCTGAGGTAACCCCATGCCTATGAATGGGTTTGAGACCCCCTGAATTGAAGGCTTCAGACAGGATGCAGGAGCTGCCTCCCAAGTAAGGGAGAGAATCGTAGTCTTGGAGGACGCTGGCCTGAGACACAGAGCCAGAGTGCGTCCCACCCACGGCGGTGGTTAAGTGGATCCAAAGCTGGTCCTTTCCCCCCTCTCCCATGATGCTTAGTGGGACCTTGGGAAGGCGCTGGAGAGGAGACATCTACGCTTAGCAGCGAGGCATGGTGGTGAGATTCTACCATGAACAGAAGGCTTTTCCCGAGGCATGTGGCACCCGGCTCCTTAATTTAACAAGGTCTGGACAGATTCATTCGGTTGTCCGACCACACTCATTTATCCATGGTTTTGACTACCACTGAGGACTTTACAAGGTGTGCCCTCAGGAGTGGAATTTCTTTTCACCACTTTTGAAACATCCTGACTGAGATACTACTGAAGCTACAGTGCGTTACCTGGGATGCCCTTCTGGCACTAGTATTAGGTTTCCCCCTGTAACCATCACCATGAGGAAGACTCGCAGTGGAGGTTCAAGTCACCCTCTAAGCACACGTTGAGTCGAAACATCGACACACCCCACCCACCTAAGGCCTATACCTCATCCTATTATCTTCACTTAATGTTGCATGTTTGCATTTTTTTTAAATGTATATAAAAAAAGCTACAAATAAATTTGTTCAGGACAGGTGTCCTGTACTGGTATTTTTACCAGTCATATACAAAAGCATAATACATGTACAATCTCTAAATATCTGTGACTGTGCCGCACCCTCGAGAAAGCCTGGCGGCTCGACCAGACCACAGACAACAGGACCGCCCTCAAGCACGCCACCCGCAAACACCATCAGCTGATCCGCACCACCAAGAAGACGGCACTCAAAGAACGACTGGACAACAACGCCCACGACAGCAAGGAACTCTTCAGCATCGTCAAAGAGTTCTCCAACCCCAACGCCGGAAACAACGACATCACTCCATCGCAAGACCTCTGCAACTCACTCGCCTCGTTCTTCCACCGCAAGATCACCGACATACACAACAGCTTCGACGCACAGACCACGCACCCTACCACCGAACCAACGCCCGCCACCACCACCCTCTGCAACTGGACCCCGATCAGCACGGAAGACACCACCCGCATGATGAACTCCATCCACTCAGGATCACCAACCGGCCCGTGCCCACACCACGTCTTCAACAAAGCCGACGCCATCATCGCACCCCATCTCCAAGACACCATCAACTCCTCCTTCCACACCGCCACCGTCCTGGAGAGCTAGAAGCACGCCGAGCTGACCGCCCTCCTGAAGAAACCAACGGCGGACCCCACCGACCTCAAGAACTACCGTCCCGTCCCATCTCGCTCCTTCCTTTTCCGGCCAAAGTCATCGAGAAGACCGTCAACAAACAGCTTGCCGCCTTCCTCGAGACGAACGGATCCCTCGACCCCTTGCAGTCCGGGTTTCGGGCCAAACACAGCACCGAGACCGCCCTAATCGCAGCAACCGACGACATCAGAACCCTGATTGACAACGGGGAAACAGCGGCCCGCATCCTCCTGGACCTCTCTGCGGCGTTCGACACTGTCTGCCACCGCACCCTAGTGAAGAGCCTCAGCAACATCTGAATCCGAGAGAAAGCGCTGGAGTGGATCATCTCGTTCCTCACCGGAAGAACCCAGAGAGTCCGCCTCCCTCCGTTCAGATCCGAGGCCACCGAAGTCATCTGTGGCGTACCACAAGGATCTTCACTCAGTCCAACCCTCTTCAACGTCTACATGAGCCCCCTCGCAGCCATCGCACGCCAACACAATCTCAATATCATCTTCTACGCTGATGACACCCAGCTCATCCTCTCCTTCACCAACGACCCCACCACCGCCAGAGCCAACCTACACGAAGGGATGAAAGACGTCGCCAACCGGATGAGGAACAGCCGCTTTAAACTGAACTCAGACAAGACGGAGGTCCTCATCCTGGGATCATCACCCTCCGCCTGGGACGACTCCTGGTGGCCCCCGGCCATGGGCACCGCTCCCAAACCAATGGACCACGCACGCAACCTGGGCTTCATCCTGGACTCCTCCCTGTCAATGACCAGACAGTCAACGCCGTCTCATCCTCGTGCTTCAACACCCTGCGCATGCTCTGCAAGATCTTCAGATGGATCCCCACTGAAACCAGGAAGACCGTCACCCAGGCACTCGTCACCAGCCGACTGGACTACGGGAACACCCTCTACGCCGGAACCACAGCCAAACTTCAAAAAAGACTCCAACGCATTCAGAACGCTTCCGCGGGACTCATCCTGGACATCCCCCGACACAGCCACATCACCGGACACCTGAGAGACCTGCACTGCTCCCCGTTAGCAAGAGAATCACGTTCAGACTCCTCACCTACACACACAAGGCTCTCCAGGACCTGGGCCCCAAATACCTCAACGACCGCATGACCTTCTACACGCCCACCCACCAGCTACGATCGACCAGCCACGCACTTGCCACTGTACCACGCATCCGCAGAGCCACCGCCGGAGGAAGATCCTTCTCCTACCTGGCAGCCAAGACTTGGAACTCCCTCCCCACCCACCTTCGGCGAACCCAAGACCATCTCTCCTTCAGGAAGCAGCTCAAGACCTGGCTGTTCGAGCAGTAACATACCCCTCTCCCCCAGTGCCTTGAGACCCTCCCGGGTGAGTTGTGCGCTTTACAAATGCTGTGATTAATTGATTGATTGATATTCACCATTCTTCCCTTTCACCAGCACATCCTTACTTCCCCCACCTTTTCTTCTCGAGCAACCTTTGTATCTAATTAATTCTGATATGTTTTGAGTATATGATATAAAATATACTGAACCTTAACATTACTTGGCATTCTTCTTTTGGAAGAGACTCGCTGTATATGTATATGTATATGTTTTTAAACTATGCTATCTTGGTTAGCAAGGTATGTTGTCTATTCTTCGTATTCATTACCAGTGTTTGACCTATTAGGCTACAAACGTATGATAAAATTATAATTCATTTCTGCTTTCAAGCTGTCACGGACCACCTATTTCATTACTGCATTGTACCCAGGTCCGTTGGCGATTATTGGGTTACCCCATTTTTTTAATGACTAATCTGCATCAAAGCATCTCTAAATACAAGTACAGTCACTGACACATCAGACAAAGATCATGGATGCTAAAATTGAAGCCTAGAAGGGAAGGACAAGAAGAAACAATACATGAGTGTGGGGGTTCTGGAGGGAGCCAAGGGTCAGAGCATTGATCTATTCCTCAAAGACGTCATAGTGAACACACTGCAACCAAAACGTCTGTCCACATTTGTCTCAATCAAAAGAGCCCACGTGGACCTGGTGCCCCCGCCTAAACTGGGGCACCTCCAAGAACGATAATCGCAAAAATCTTCAACTATCGGGATAGGGATGCGATCCTTCAGGCGGCAAGAGCCAAGGAGGAAATATACTTTAAAAATACACAAATCTGCTTCTACCTGGTCTTCACCCAAGTTTCGAGGGGATAGAACGAGAACTAAGGGAGAGAGAAATAAAATACATGATGCTTGACCCGGCAAAGCTCTGAATAATAGCAGAAGGTAAAACATGGCGCTTCACGTCTCCGTTAGAGGCATGTGAATGGCTGGAGGGGTGGGGCACATCCACTCGATTAGGGAGTAAAGAGCTGAGACCCCCCAGAAGGGAACCAAACCAGGATAAAGAGACGACATCACAGCAGGAACAAAGTGAGGACAAGAATCACCTTGAAGGCAGTCACAAGGAAGACGAGATTCACTAAAATGAGAACGATGGGACTGCCTGGATAAGAGGGGATCCAAAGTTGGGGTCGCAAAACAAAATAACAGACGGGGTGCTGGCGTCGTCCCACTGTTGTCAAGTCTTTCATCTCAGCAGAGGGGCCCGCATGACTCATGGACATACCAAAATGTCAGATGGGGTACACAGGTTTGCTAACTTAAGAACATAGTGAAGAAAGGGGGTCAATAAAAGTTTTGCTGACTTCATAGGCACTCTGTGCGGCCGAGACACCCCCACACATATTGTGTACTTAGAATAAACAGTTTACAGTTCAACAGGCTCTCTGCAGGTCAGGAATGTTGGGGTATGAGCCTGTCCAGACTTGACTACCTGTTTACACCGGCTGGCGGTTTGGATGACTTTACTGGAGCTAAACATGTGGCACGAGGATTGTATGACCATGCCCCATTTGAGATAACCCTAAGAGGCCCCAAAAGAAACCCTGTTCTGCCTATGAGGATAGATCTTAAAGATAAAAAATCTCAACAGATATCAGGAAGGGAGTCGAACACTTTTCCATTGAGAACTTAGGTTCCGTGGATTCTGGGGTTACACTGTGGGAAGCTTTTAAAACCGTGCTGAAAGGGCAGGTTCAGAACATAATAGGGGGGTCCCGGAAGGAGGTGATGTTAAAGGGTAACACTCTGGAGGTCGAGATATCTAAACTAGAGAAGAGACTAGTAGAGGATGCAGCAAGAACTCGGGAATTACAACATAGGCTAAAATTAAAGCAGCAAGAGCAAAGAAGCCTCTTAGAAGACAGCGAGAGAGCACAGGCCTTGGGTACCCACCACACGCTGCACGAAGTAGGGGGACAGGGCAGGCAAACTCCTGGCATGGTTAAACAAGGGACAAACCAAGAACAGGTGGGTCCAAGAGATCATAGATGCAGAGGGGCGGCATTACCGCACAGGGGAAGAGATAGCAGAGGCCTCCGCCAATTACAACAAGGAGCTTTATTCCATGACAAAAAGGGAGATCGGAAACAGAATGCCAAGAATTCCTATGGGACATACATTTACCTCAACTGACGGAGGTGGACAGGGACATGTTATAGGGAGATCTCGCATTGAAAGAAATACATAGTGCATCTTGGGCACTACAATCAGGAAGATCAGCAGGGCCTAACAGCCTACCTGTGGAAGTGTTCAAATGTACACTAGCGGCTCTTCCCCAAAACCAAAGACCAGCACTAATAGAAGTCATCCCTAAAGAAGGGAAACCTCCAACAAACTGCGGGTCATACTGCCCAATCTCTCTACTCAATTATTGGGAGAAAGAATTAGCCAAGATCCTCTCCATGCACCTCGGCTGTGTGATCAACTCTCTGATACACCCAGACCAACTGGGATTTATGTCCCATCGGTGCACCAGATTGGACCTCAGATTACTTTTTGGGGTCCTTCATATAAAGGGGGAGGAGACGGAGCCCGCAGCGCTGTTATCGCTGGATGCCAGGATGGCATCCGAAAGTGTGGAATAAGACTACCTCCTTGCAGTACTGGGGCACCTGGGGTTCAGACAGCTGGGTGAAGTTGCTTTATCACCAACCCTTGGCAAGGGTACGAGTCAACAACTCGATGTCTAGGGAGTTCCCCCTGCAGAGAGGAACGAGACAGGGATGTCCCCTCTCACCACTAATATTCGCCATGGACCTGGAGTCATTGAAGCATGGACCTGACAGAACCCTCTAATATGGGGCATTTCGGGGGAGGGGAGTGGGAGGAATGCAATTACTTCTACGCACATGACATTTTACTATATTTTCGTAACATACGACAATCAGTAGACAGAATACTCCAAATCTACCAGATTAACTGGGACAAATCCCTCCTATTTCCACTGACAGGCAGCATCCCCAACCTGAGACTCTAGTTGCAAAGTCCCCTTAGAAACCCTGAGTTTTAAATATGTGGGAATTAATGTGGCCTGAGGCCCACTAGAATGTCGCCGTCTTATCCTTCCACCGCTGTTGGATAGATTAATAAAGATGTGAAACAGTGGTGCTCACTCCCCCTTACTCTTATGGACTGGGCAGGTTTCTACAAAATGAAGAAACTGCCCGACTATTATATATCCTACAAAACAATCCCTATGAAATCCCCACACCTTCTTTCAGAGGGTGGAGGCCAAGCTATGCTCCCTGCTTTGGGGAGGGGAGCCACGTGTATCGTGCTCCGGAAGTTGCAGAGAGGAGTCTACGAGGGAGGTACGGCCATGCCAGATATTAAAGGTTATTATTGGGCCCCACAGTTAGTTACAGTCATTAACTGGACATTCAAGGACAAAACTGACCCAGCAATGGGAGGGGAGGGATGTCTCCCACTACTTTTTGATATGAGGCGATCGAGAGGGCTTCATACCCATACCCAGAATGTCATTTCATTATGTAGCATGGTCAAAAAACATCTAGGCTGGGAGGGAAAGTTGACACAGATGACCCCACTTTGCAACAGTGCTGGGGTGAAAGCTCGTTGGGGGAATTGCCAACTCAGTCCTACCTGTGTGGACCCACGGATACCTTGTTCTCCTGCTCCGCTCTCCCCCACCGCCGCTCCTGACACCGCGGCCGCTGAGAGGGGGGGGGCGAAACTAAGACTACACTTCCCAGCGTCCCCTGCTTGCACACGGGGACACCGACTGCCGCATCAGACTCCCCCGCCCGGAGGCGCATAAGATTGAGCTGCTCCTGCAGCCGAGCGGGGGTGAAAGCTCGTTGGGGGATTTGCCAACTCAGTCCTACCTGCGTGGACCCACGGATGCCTTGTTCTCGTGCTCTGCTCCCCCCTGCCGCCGCTCCTGACACCGTGGCCGCTGAGAGGGGGGAGCGAAACTAAGACTACACTTCCCAGCGTCCCCTGCTTGCACACGGGGATGCCGCCGACTGCCACGTCAGACTCCCCCACCCGGAGGCGCATAAGATTGAGCTGCTCCTGCAGCCGAGCGGGGGTGAAAGCTCGTTGGGGGAATTGCCAACTCAGTCCTACCTGCGTGGACCCAAGGATACCTTGTTCTCCTGCTCCGCTCTCCCCCGCCGCCGTTCCTGACACCGCGGCCGCTGAGAGGGGGGAGCGAAACTAGAACTACACTTCCAAGTGTCCCCTGCTTGCACACGGGGACGCCGACTGCGTCAGACTCCCGCGCTCGGAGGCGCATAAGATCGAGCTGCTCCTCCCGCATCGCGGGACACGCATGGGTGTCGCCGGACTGAGCCCGGGCAGAGGGCGGGCCATCTGTGGCCGTCCGGGAACGGCAGGGGATGGGACGGGCCACCCCCTTAAGACTCAACCATGGGTAAGCGCAAACAACTCTGTAATGGGGGCCAAGTGAATAAGAAGATACAGATTCCACGGAAAGCAGATACTATCATATCATATTTGACATCAGCTGTGGGAGTGATTACAAAACAAATTGGAAATGCAGAAAAGGAACTGGGCTTAACATTATCAGTAAACAAAGAGGCTGGTCATCCCGAGGAGGGGGTCACACAAGAGTCCATAGACCTACAACTTGAATCCCAGCTGGGCCCTAGTCATGTATCACCGCTAACAGCGGTCCCAATTGAAGGTAGTCAGGGACCTTTTCTAACTCAGGAGGATATACAGACCATATTAACTCAACCGGGTAAGGGGGGCAGGCAAACAAAGAAGTGCAATAGGAAGACTAAGCACATTAATAACATATTGGAGGATCTGGATCTGGAGGATGATGTGGTCAACAGACTAAGTACTAAAATTGAAGGGCTCATCAATTTGCATCTAGAGCCGGCATTGACTAGCATCGCTAAGGATATTATCGATGTTCTAAACACATGTGTATATCTGGACTGTTAAAGAGATGCGATGCTTTGGACAGCTTTGTCCAAGAGTTTCGTGGGCATCTGGACAAGACAGCACCATCTCAGACTTTGCACCAAGGGAATTCAGGGCAAAGTGTGAACAGAACAAATGGCACTCCAATTACACATCCCAAATTAGCACATGTACCTGTTGTTAATACTGCCCGTGTTGTGCCGGCCCCAGAGGGGGATGTTAGGTCTCCTGTTTCTGGGAGTAGAAATGTAGTAAAGCATCATAGCCCTATCCTAGTTGGCCCACATCACTGTGGTACGGATCCTGCCGAGTTGCCATGCCAGTTCAAACTACATCTTCCACCCCAAGCCGCCCCCTTAGTGGCTGTGTTAACAGGGGTTCCTCCACTCAAGAAGAACGGGACTGAAAGCAATCAAGAGCTCATGGAAAGAACTAAAACCTGGTGCAATAATTACTCTAGTGGGGACACAGACATAGCTGCCAGTATAAATATGGTCAGAAGAGTAGGTTGGGTGGGCCCACAAAGAAAATCGAGTGAAGGTGACTGTGTGGTAATTAATTTTAAAACCCGAAACATGGCAGACCGCCTTTTTTGGGATGGCTCTGAGCTGCTAAACCCGGGCATTAGGCCCCTTCCTCTTGGGTATTTTTACCCACCCCCTCAAAATAGGGCATGGCTCCCTGTTGTCCCACTGGTTAAAGCACAGGTACCCCATATAAACGTGAATAGTTGCTCACAGTCCGCGTTAGAAGGTGGGAACCCACTCAGGGCTGTAAACACAAATATCGAGATTGCAAATAAAATGGGGTGTACACTGGGAAATCGTTTCTCTCCACTCTCAGGAATGGAGGAGAACGATTGACTAAGTAACACCCAGGGACAGGTACCCATAGAGGGGACACCAGCTCTATCCTGCAGAATCTTGAGCTGGAATATAGCTGGTTTAAGGGCCAAAATGGGTGATGAAATCTGGGAGGGGTTCTTAAAAACATTTGATGTAATATCCCTTCAAGAGACTTGGGATCCCCTAAATTGTTTTTCCTTGGATGGTTACTGCCAGTTTAGTATTCCAGCAAGACGGAGCATTGCAGGGAGAGCGAAGGGAGGGCTGATTAGTTTGTTCTCCCTAGAGTTAAAGGGCTCGCTCTTGCAACTTGACGCAGGTTGTCAAAATTGTCTAGCAGTAGAACTTTCAGTCTCCGATACAAGGAAAGTTCTTTTCATAAATTTTTATAATTCTATGGAATCTGGTAATAACCTAGATTTGCTAGAACAATTCCTTTTAACTTATAGTTTGAAGTCAAATTGCTTTGAGATCTTATTGATGGGGAACTTTAATATCCACCCCTGTGATAATGTCTGTATGAATAAGGCGTATGAGGGCCTACCGTTCTCTGCACCGTTTCATTTTGAACATACTAGGCAGGGTGAGGATATGGAACTTTTTTTTAGCAAATTGGAACCTCTAAGAGTCGGGATGTGGGGAGGATGAAAACAGAATCCCAACGTTCAAGGGGAAAGACAACGGTACAATCATTGACTATATATTTTTAACATCATTTATGTTATCTCATGTTTTAAGATATTTAACCGAGGTTTCCACTTACAGTGACCACAATCCTGTGATAATTGAATTGTTACCGGGTGATCCCTTATCCTTTAGGCCCACATCACAAAAGGCTGTGAGGGAGGTGTTCCTAAAGGACCAGGGGAAAAGACTAAAATGGGCTAAAGTAGTCCCGGAGACCCTTCTATCTGAAATTCTATCTAAGGTAGAGGTGGAGGTCAATACCTGTCTGGATGCTGAGGTAAAAGGCCCTGACATTATTAATGCATTTAACAACATCTGTGTACAAATAAACCAAAGACTACTTGTTAAAGGGAAACAGAAACCTCAGTCTGGTAAAAGATGGTTCGACAAAAGCTGTTCACAGTCACACGCTGCCCTCCTTAAGGCTCTGAAGGCTACCCCCAGGGACAGGGGGCGTATAGCAAATCGGAGACTTGCATATAAACAAGCACTAATTGCAAGAAAATGGGAGCTGCGGGACGAAGCCTGGACAAAACTTTTGACACCTGAAATTCTAAAAGACAGTGGGAAATTTTGGGCAACTGTTAATCAGCCATTTTTCACAAATGATGACAACTCCCCTCTTGACTGTAACATCATGGATGAGGTTTGGATAGCCCACTGAAAATATATATAGACTTCCTGTCAATGGACAAAGATCTGAACCTAATTTGCCCGAAAATGTCTTGTCCCCGTTGACTTTTGAGGTTTGTGAAGTGGAAAGGGCAATAGGGGAGATGTCAAAGATCAAGGCCCCCGGACCTGATGGGGTCCCTGCTGATTTGTTTAGGGCTGCCCCAAACTTTTGGTCTAAAATTTTAACCAATGTTTTTAACTCGGTAGGGCCAAATAGTCTTCCAGCCTCGTTGGCCACATCAATTATTATTCAGTTTTTTAAAAAAGGTGTTAGACAGGATCCCTCTTGTTATAGACCTATTTCTTTAATCGATTCATCGGTTAAGGTGTTGGGCTGCGTGGTGTTGCATAGACTGAGTGAGTGGCTGGAAGAGAGAGGGGTGCTGTCAAATGCACAATATGGTTTTAGATCGAAACGGAGTACTATCGATCAGTGTTTAAACCTTCATCTTTTAGTCAGTAAGTATACAGTAGCTAAGGAGGGGTCTTTGTATATGGGGTTTATGGACCTCTCCTCTGCTTTTGACCTCGTAAACAGGTCGAAGCTTTGGCACACACTTCTAAATATGGGAATTGATCTACCCTTAGTAAATTTTTTAGCAGACTTGCACTCAGGCCTTTCAGCTTCAATTAGAGTTAATACTGAGGGGCGATGCACTAGACACTTTAGGTCAGAAAGGTGGGTCAGACAGGGGTGTATTCTTGCACCCCTGTTGTTTACATTATATATAAACGCCCTAGAGTCACAACTGGGGGACGTTCCCCTGGACACCCCACGTATAGGGGAACTGGTTATACCAGTTATCCTTTACGCGGACAATGCCGTCCTCCTGGCTCGCACTGGGGTAGGCCTGCAAAGGCTGTTAGATGCCTATGGAAGCTTCATGGAGAACCTGGACTTGAAGATAAATGCACAAAAATCCCAGGTTATGATCGCAGGGAGGGTAAATCGTAAAACTAAAATTAAAATCTTTTCCTGTAGTGGGGAAGCAGCCTACATTTCCCTACCTGGGAGTCGTCTTCGACGAAAAGGGAAGCTGGCGCCCACAAACCAATAGTCGTAGCATGGCATTTGCAAGGACCGCTTCAGCACTAATGGGGTTCACAAAAAAGCTTGGGGCCAGACCAGTTGAAGCACTTTTAAAGGTCTACAAAGCAAAATGTCTGGCGGTTGCCATGTATGGTTCTCAGATTTGGGGCTATACCCCTCATGTTAAAATGCAGTTAATAGAGAATACATTTTTGAGAGGAGTTTTAACTGTTCCACAGTGTACCCCCACTTTTTCCATTCACACTGAATTAGGGGTTGGATTTGTTTCAGATCAAATTAAAATAGCACCACTGATATATTGGCTAAAAATCTGGTTAAACAAAGAAATCTCCCTTAATCATACTAATTTGAAAAACTGTATAGCGCTAGATAATGCAAACAAAATTCCATGGCTGTCTTACATAAAATCTGGTTTCCAAAAAATAGGGCGCCCAGCCCTTTTTTCTTCACCCGAAACTATAACAAAAATGGACATCGCTCTGACAAAAAATGCCCTGTTGAATATACTATCATTAGAGCGAGAGGAGACAGAAATGATGAAACCATTGACAAGAGCTAACTATGCCCTAGTTAGTTGTCCAGGCCCGAACCTTACCTGATTATAGTAAATAACCCATACCATTGGCATCTCATAATCAGATTTCGGTTTAACCAGTTACATTTTTCTTTGGGCTTTTTTCAAACCTGGTGTACCCCTGAACGGGCCAATCCCTGTAAATGTGATAACTTTTCAGTACAGGATACTTTACACTTCTTTATGTTCTGTGACCGATATCAGGAGTGCAGGAGGAAGTATTTGTTTCCTATTTTGAGGGAGGCGGGATTTACACAGGTTAGGCCAGCATTGTTGTATCTGCAACAACTTAATTCACCCTGAATAATGTTTCATGTTGCCAGTTTCCTGGTTGCTGCTATCCGTATCAGGAACAAGAGCATTATGCCATCACTGACCCCAAGTAGCCCTGAATAACATATTTCTCTCTTTTTAGAATATGGTCTTATTGTACAGTATAATTTTAATATAGTTTTATAAGGTTTTTAAGACTATTCTTATGTGTGTGTCAAAATAAGCTAAAATGAGTACAGCATGTATAGTATGAACTTTTAATTATAAGAATTTTTAATGTGTAATTAATTGTTTTGTTATTGTTAACGATTGTACCATGTCCTTTTATGATATTAAGTTATCGAATAAAGTAATTTGACTGACTGGCTGGACTCCTGCAGGCCAAAAAGTTGAAGAAGTTTTGGAAATGGAAAATATTGGGTCTAGAGAAACTTGGGGACATGTGGAGGGACCAAGCTTACATCAAATTTGAAACGCTACAACACGAATATGAAATGGGAAAGATCGAGTGGTTAAAGTACCTCCAGCTAGCACATGCCCTCATCAAGCACATCACTGAAGGTGAAACTCTGATAGAAGCCTACCCCTTGGAAGATCGATTGCTTACAGACCCTTTGACCCCCAAGGCAATATCGCTCATCTACAAGAAAATAATAAATAACTCACTGGACATACTGGGCCCATTAAAGATCACATGGGAGGGAGACCTGGGAACCCCAGACAACGGGGAATAGGCAGAGGCGTTACAGAGCCATAGGGAGGTAGCGATATGAGCTAGGTTCATATTAATACAACTTAAAATTCCCCACTGAACATATTATACCAGAACATTGCTGCATCACATAGGACGCTCTAGGACAAGCCACTGCCAGAGAGGATGGAACCTACTACCACACACTATGGGAGTGTCCTCATATACAGGAATACTGGTAAGGGTTTGGAAGGGTTATGGATGAAGTAGTGGGTCAACCAGTCCCAGTCGAACCCAAATGTTTCCTTCTACAAATCGTGGGAGAGGAGACATGGCCAGGTTACATGAAACTCTGGCTGTCCTTTGCAAAGTGAAATGTGGAGAGATGCTGGCGGTGATCGCCCACCAAAGATAGTGGATTGGAAATATGACCTAGATTGGTGCTGTTTGGCTGAAAAAATCATATACTTGAGCAGGGGCTGCCCACAAAAAGGGAAGAAAACAAAGCAAATGCCAAGTGTATAGGGCATGGTAGGGGAGCGGGGTAATGCCTACATAACATCACTCATTCAGTGTCTACTGGCATACAACATATACATGCATATTTAATTTTTGACATGGTTTCAATTGCAATGCTTAACTAGTGAATAAAATAAAAATTGGACTAGTGACGCAAAACGGACCGTTATGCTTGATTCATAAAGGTTACCACTAGATTACTTTTGAAGTTTATCCAGTATTGGCCACTGTTTTTCTCTTTTGTTATATTTGGCTTAGCCTTACTGGGAACAGCCAGGACCATGTGTTGTTTTTTCCAATTCTTGTGCGGGCGCTGGCTCTCGAGGTTGGAAGAGGTAGGAGTGTACCTCACTGCATTAAGGAATTAGTTCACTTAGTGTGATTTATTTGTCTTGTGCATGTTTGTAAGTCTTGTTCTCAGTTAAGTGTCTATTGTTATGTCGGAAAAGGATACATTCTCGTACAGCGAGGATCACATCCAAAAATTAATCAGCAAACCACCAGTTTTCGCTTCTGCCACCTTGAGTGTCACAGCCAAAACACAAAATGAGTCTGATAGATTATTTAGACTAAAGAAAAAGCAGATCAGAACTGATCTACACGGTCATTTCTTACTCCAACATTTACGTGCCAGTACAATACCAACAGGCCTTCAAATTCGGAATACACCTATGGTTTTCACTGATGACCCAGAAGTTAAAAAAGGTTTCAGCGGGATTGAAACAAAATGTCGTAGGGACCTGATGGTCCTTACTGTAGAAACAGCTCACCGACTTTCCTTAAAGGAGCTGGCGGAAATCTCTGCTCTTGAATTAGAAATTCAAAATAATCAGCTAATTACGGATGCTAAAGGACTACTAGAGAAAATAGAAAAAGAAATTCTTGAATTTAAGGATTATACGGTCACACAAAAGGGCAATAAATTTGAGTTGGACCAAAAAAACTTTTCTTTGGAAGTGGTTTACCCCTACTTGCAGGCAGACTTTTACTCCAAACTAGCCCAACGGCGATTCTTTGAGGACAACCAAGGACGCTCTCGCAATAAATTTCTTACCTTTTCGGACACGTCCTCTTCATCTGGAACGGAAACAGATTCAAGTGATACAAGGATAAACTAACCCCATAGAGGAAACCAAAACAACCAACAACTAAATCCCCAACCTTTTTTAGGCAGAGGCCAGCGAAGACCACGCGGCCGGACACGCTCAACCTATCAGCAATGGGAAATGAGAACCAGGCGACAGTATTACCGGACCTTTGAACCTTTGCCTTTATTTAATTTATCGGACCGTGTACTATCAACATCAGAAATATCAATTCTCAGGAAAGGATTGTCTTACGTTCCAGTGCGAGCACTGGACTTCGTCAAAATGAAACTAGAAATCCTTGAATTTTGTCGAAAGATTCGATTGAAAATGTTTTTTAAAGATATCCCCACACCAATTGTTAGAGAGGTCACAGGACTCCATAATAAATCAACATTTTGTCCACCATCGTCTAAGATTCCAAAGGAGGTACTCACGTTCGAGAGAACTATACTGTCAGGAATAACAGCTTTGGAAAGCAAAAAACAATTTATCCATTATATCATATCCAAAGAAGAGAAAGAATTCTTGCCTCCCTAAAAAATGATCAATCATTGGTCATAAAGCAGGCGGATAAGGGTGGGGCGGTAGTTATTTGGGACATCCACAAATACAAAAAGGAAGTCAACCGCCAACTCGGTGACCCAAATTGCTACAAAAGGATCAGTAAAGATCCCACTATCGATCTAAAAAAGGAACTATTTACAATATTACAAGAGGGCCATGACTTAGGTATATTAGGACATAAGGAATTTATATTTCTTCAGAACAAACATCCAAGAATACCTATAATGTATGTCCTTCCCAAAATGCATAAGGATGAAGTCAATCCACCAGGACGCCCGATAATTTCTTGTTGCTCCTCGTTGATTGAACCAGTTTCGAAATATATTGATTATTTTCTGAAACCTTTTATTGATGACATTCCAGCACATCTGAAAGACACGACAGCATTTCTTAACCATATAGCAGCAGTTCAGTTTGATGATTCCAAACAACTATTAGTGACTATGGATGTAGTTTCACTATATACGCAGATTCCTCAGGACCTGGCGTTAGAAACAATCATCTACTTTTTAGAACAAAGGGAACAGCCAACCAGAGTGCCTACCAACTTTCTAGTTCAATTAGCCAAATTTGCTCTTTCAAGAAACTATTTCCAATTTGACAGTGAGTTCTTCTATCAGACGAAAGGAGTAGCGATGGGCTGCCCATTTGCACCAGAGTTGGCAGTCCTGTTCATGGGATTATACGAAAATAAATTTGTTTACAATTCTAATCCGTTCTCTGAACATATCAATAAATACATCCGGTACATCGATGATGTATTTATGATTTGGTCTGGATCAAAGGAACACTTACATGAATTTATGACTTGGTTAAACCAAAGGATGGAACACATCCAAATTAGTTTCAACTACTCAAACAAAAACATTACGTTCCTGGATGTACAAGTTTATGCGGTGGATGGTACATTGGGTACTACACTGTTTCGCAAACCCACAGACCGGACCAAAGCGCTACACTTCACTAGCCACCACCCGAGAAGTCTGAAACAAAATTTACCATTCGGACAATTTCTTTGAATAAGAAGGAATTGTTCAAATAAAGAGGATTTTTTCCGTCATGCAAATGAACTAATGGAACGACTAATGTTGGGAGGATAGCCTAAAAAACTCTTAAAAAACTCAATAAAAAGAGCTTGGTGGGTCCCACGGGACACCCTTCTTTAAAAGAAAAAACGATCCGAGCAAAGCAGAATCGTATGTGTCACAACATTTGGACCTCAAACACATCATCTGCGAAAAATGGTTACACAGAACTGGCACCTGGTTAAAAATCTCCATAGTGATTTCACTGATCCCCCACTTTTCGCTTTCAAAAAAGAAAAAAGTGTGGCCAATCATATTGTCAGAGCCAGCTTACCTACCACTCCAAAATCCACTTTGAGAAGCATGCTGGGCTTACCCCCAGTAATAGGGCATCACAAGTGTGGCAACTGTTTATGTTGTGTCCAAACTGTCGAAGGATTCTTGTTTACATTCAATGGTATCCATTGGAAACACGACTCATTTACTAACTGCCAGACCAGAAACGTGGTCTATGGCATTATGTGTCCGTGCCTAAAATTATATATAGGGAAAACAACTCAGGAAGCAAGGCAGCGTATCACGCAGCATAAGTCACGCCTGAGAAATGAGAAATGAAACGCCAAATGCACCATTGGTTTTACACTGGCAGGTACATAAACATAAACATTGTGAGGACGATCTAAAATGGACTATTCTGTCAAAGATTGATTCAGATCCGAGAGGAGGAGATACTGAAGGAAGACTCAGCCAGCGAGAAGCTCTGCTCATAATGAAATATAACACTGCAATGACGGGTTTGAATGAAATTTCAGAAATACTTAAAATAAATCCGTGATTTTTTTAGTTTCCGCCTTGCGGCAGTAATTCTATGTCCCCAATTGAACACTTGTCTGTGTCCAATGTCGGGTTTAACAACTAGGGAGTTTTTTTCTTCTCGTTCTGAACCCCCCTATGGGTTTGTTCCACAAACAAAATTGTTGGAACATTAATCCAACGAAAAAAACATGCTCTGTCCTTAATACGGAACATAGAAGAAGTACTTTCCGTGTATACCGTGTAGTCACGTGTTTCCGTAACCCTTCCGGGTAAATACAGATGTAGGACTAACACGCACCGCGTTCACTTGCTGTTTACTGTTAAACGCGACCGGCGCTTTTCTGAAGGTAAGAATCCCTCTCCTTGGACTGCAATAGGAACGCATTGCCCAACTTTGTTTAAGCAGCCGTCTAATCGACCCCTCCTTTTTAGGTGGAACCGAAGCCTGAAAAATACAGAGAACAATAAACGGGCACCAATTTGGAAGTGTCGTACAGCCCGGTAAGCTTAGTTTAACAAACCATGATGTCTGGCTTGAATGCTTCGGACTTTGAAAAGTCTTTGACACAATTTGTGCCTTCATTTTTAAGGTTTTTCACCTCTTTTCGACCACAGAGGTGAGTGTAGCCCAAAATTGACTAATGTTCAAATATACCATAAACGAGGCTTCAACATAGGTTTATGTTATGTCGTGGTTCTTTTGTCTAGTGTCATTATGAAAACTGTCAATTGTCTACCACACACGAACTTGGCCATTGACCGAATTTACAAGGTATGGTGGTTTTGCCAGCTGGTGGCATGTTTATTTAAATCTGAATTTAAGAGCTGATTTTTTTATGACTTGTTTGGTCTCTGTTGTAGAAATGGTTGGTCCTGATGAGAACCCCGCCATCAGGGGTTTGAAACGCTTCGACCAGAACTAAAATTGACTGGACTCTTTGTCAGCCACGAACATTTAAAAAGTGTTATGCCTGATTTTAAAATAACAATTTGTGTTCAATACATATAATTGTAAATAGTTTAAACTAGGAAAATTATACCATCTATTGGCTTTATTACTTATTCTTTTGTTGACAAAGGGCCTTATTGTTTTGTTTATGTATAGTTGTGTGAATGAAGTATGAATGTTGTTTGTAGGATGTGTTTAAATTGTAAATTGTAAATATGTATAAAGCTGCTGGTTTGATATGTCTAACCTTCTAATTGCCTATACATGCATATTTGACATGGTTTCAATTGCAATGCTTAACTAGTGAATAAAATAAAAATTGGACTAGTGACGCAAAAGGGACCGTTATGCTTTATTCATAAAGGTTACTACTAGATTACTTTTGAAGTTTATCCAGTATTGTCCACTGTTTTGCTCTTTTGTTATACAACGGGGAGGAGGCACAAGTTGGAATGAACTCCGACACAAAAGCACACTTTGAGGCCTCCAGGACCGGGGGGGGGGGGGGGGTGAAAGGGAATGTACAACTGTTGACTGGTTTTCAAACCTATACTGATGTCAATTTGTATTAACAAAATGCGGTGCTGGACTCTCTGGGGCATAATACTCCTTAAATGAACTGTGTGTTGAGCATGATTCAATAAAAAGAGTTTAATTAAAAAAATATTGATTTTGTGCAGGAAGGGACACCTTCATAGACAAAAACAATCCTTAAAGTTATCATTCTTTTTCTATCCATGCTGCAGAATGTTGTGGTTTCTTCATAAAACACAGCAGAGAATGTTATCTTTTCAAGCGAGTTTATGTGAGGAACTCATGCGAGATGCTGGCAGCACACATTTCTCCACACCAACTCTTCTTTACTTCCAAAACACTTTCCAAATAGAACGTCACCCCTAACATTCCTTCCATCTAAGACATCATTGAACACATGGCTTTCCCCAATTATTCAATGACTATACTGCTTTCTCTTAAAATTAAAAATAAAAATAACCAAACACACAAAAATCCAAACACACTATATAACAATAAAAAAATAAAAAACATACTACAGTACTAAGGTCTCTATTAGACTTTATAGTATATGGTCGGAAGTACATTGCACCAACGGAATAGTAATTTTGGGAACTGACAGATTCCCACACTTGAATCATATCACCATTTATTTGCTGAATTCACAAAACATCTATAGTACTCTCCTCTATCTACAACTTTGTCTCACGGTTGACTCAGATTGAGGATTTACCTCATTACTAAATCCATGGATATCATTATATGATTGCCTGTGTTTGACTGGATTGGCATCATAAGGTAAAACTAGCCACCTGCCATCTCCTAAGCTCTCACTTCTAACTCTTACCACAGGTTTACCATTTCACCACTGTCCACTTCGCCCACAGACACAATTACCTCTGACTTCTGTGATCTTCACTAGTGGTTAAAATTTAGACTCACCTTTTCAAACATGACTAGACACATGTACCATTTTATTCACACCAAACAGAACAGGTTTCACTTAGTTCCTGATATCATAATACTCTTTTTGTTTCTCTTGGCTACCTTCTGCTTATGACCTACCATCAGACCATGCAGTTCTGTTTTTCCTGACCCACTTAGATATCCAACCTGGAGAAATACTTGTGGAAGCTTTCCTCTGCCACAATAAATCAAAAAGAGAAACTCCTTTTGACGATTGTGGTGTAGTATGATGAAACCATAACATGGACTTGAAGGCATTGTCAACCACAAACCTGTGAGCAATAGCCCAGTGGATACATTACACAAACACCCTATTCATCCTTCCCACTAATACATTGGTTTGGGGATGATAGAGGGAACTTAAGATGTTTGACACCACTAATTCACCAAAACATGCTTACCTCTTTCAAAACAAACTGTGGTCCATTGACTGATAGCATAGTAGCAAGGAACCCCTTTCTAAGAAACATATGTCTAAGAAATTTAACAACCACTATCAATGTGACTTCACTGACAAACTTCACCTCCGGCCACTTTCTATAATAGTCCATCATAACTAAAGCAACGCATGAATTGGCTGCAAAAAGGTTGAACAGATAACAATATCCTTACCAACTTTCCCCCATGGAGAAAATGGTAGAGCAATGGACACCGTGGTGGAGAACTAACCTACATTGATTTATTACCGATGCAACCTATTGCACACTCTTTAAATAATTAATCAATATCTTTGTCCATAGGAGGCTAGTAAAAAAGACATCCTACATGGTCTCTTTATCATAGTACAATCCAAGTGACCATCATGCGCTTTTACAATAATACCATTTCTAAGACTAATAGGAGGCACAATGTTTTATGTTCTCATTAAAAATTCATCCTCTACCTTCAATTCATCTGTTACCGTCACAAAGGGTTGTATGGCAACATCCACATTCCTGTCTTTAAGCCAACCAGACTTTACAAAATCCATCATTAAGGGTCTCTAGTTGGCAGAGGTAGGTACCACTGTCCAAATAGGGACCCTTGCTTCTCGTCAGGGCAAGGAGGAAACCCTCTGAGATAACCCCTGCTCACCCTCTAGGTAGCTTGGCATGGGCAGTCAAGGCTAATCAGAAGGCAATGTGTAAAGTATTTGTACCAACACCCACAGTAACACAGTGAAAACACCACAAACTGACTCCACAACAGTTTAGAAAAATAAAGGTATTTAATCTTAACTACACAAGACCAAAACGACAAAAATCCAACATACAAAGTTCAAGAATGTGGTTTCAAAAGAGTTCTTAAGGTTGCGATAAAAGTTCTTTAGGTTGCGATAAAATAATACACAATTGTGTGAAAAGTTCAGAGTTGCATCACGTTTAACTCACAGTACCTTTAGTTGCGACAAAGTTCCAAAAGCAGAAGCTGGTGCGGTAGAAAACAAGCGATGCATTGCTCCTGAGACCCTGCTGCAGTAGTTGGCGTGTTGCGACGAATCCAGTCTGTATGGGGAGAAAGGCCACTTGGATGGATTCTGGTGCGTAGGTTCCGTAGGAAGTTTTTTCTTGCAAAGGCACGATGCGACGATCTTTGGAGTTGTGACGATCTCCGGGGCGACGATGCGTGGACCAGCGGTGATCTTCTCTCTCGCAGCTCCTCGATGCAATGGCTTTAGGTGATGACTCTCACAGCCACGTGATGCGGTCCGCTAGCAGGCGGTGCGGCGATCTCACCCAGCGACGACAGGCTCTCCGATGACACTCGGAGCGATGTTAGGCTTCCCGCACCCATCGGGTGCATCCCGCAAACGAAGGATACGACTGCTCTGACAGCGGCAACAGGCGCTGCGACGATGTCGACCTTCGTAGCGGTGAAAATTTCCTCGCACTGTCGGGGATGCTCTCTGCAGCAAGCAATGCGATAACTTTTCTGTAGCAAAGTCTTTAAAGTGTGATTTCCAGCTTCCCAGCACAGGTAGAACTTCCAGAGGCACCACACTTGGGCCACGCACTCCAGGATAGACAGAGTTCTCTCAGTAGAGCTCAGGGGAAGCTGGGGGTGAAGTCCTTTTGTTCCTGGGACTTCAAAACAGGGAGCCAGCTCTTTCTCAGGCCCTTGGAGATTTCTTCAAGCAAGGGGACACAGCACAAACCAAAGTCATTCCCCTGTCCTTGGCAGCAAAGCAACAGCAGAGCAATCCAGCAGACCAACAGCTGGACAATCTTCCTTCTTCAGTTTCAGCTTTCTCCTTAGCAGAGGTTCCTTCTTGATTCCAGGATGATCTAATTTTCTGTTGTCAGGGGTCTTGTACTTATACCCCTAAAAGTCTTTGTTCTCTTTGTGCAAGTGGGCCCTGAGCCCGGTCTGAACCCGTTCTGGGTGTTTCTTGAGCACTTTGTTTTCTTGGTTTCTCCTTTCCTTTCAGAGTGAGGGGCAGGGTCGTCAGCCACTCAGCAGGAGGTGGAGCCAGCATTGTGGAAGGCAGGCACAGCCCTATTCAGGCCCAGGTGCTAATTCCTCCCACCACTCAAGTTGCAAATGCAGTCATTCAGCCTAGGGCTGACTCAGCCAGCCTCCTGGGGAATCCCCAGCCCCTGTCACTCTCAAACCAGACAGTCAATACACAAACAGGCCAAGGCACACAGAAGGGTCATACAAGAGAACAGCAACTTTCTAAAAGTGCTATTCTCAAACACAGGATTTAAAAACAACCTTTCCTAAAAGAAGTGTTATTAAATTCCGAGTTCAGGTATACTAGACTCTTATGTCCTATCTTGTTCCTATGGGAAGAAATGCTGGTAGCCACTGTAGCCAGCATCCCCCATGTTAACCTATGAAGCAAGATAGCCTTATAATAGTGAAAAACAAAAATGGCTGTAATTCACTACCAGTACATGCTCTACCTCTTACATACACTGCACCCTGCCCAGGGGGGTACCTTGGGCCTTCCATAGGGGTGACCAATGTGCACAAAAAGGGAAGGGAAGGGTTAGGCCTGGTCAGTGGGGACACTGACCAGGAGGACATGGCAGTTCACAGACTGCACACATGCGCTGTGGTGGCAGCCCAGACACCATTTTAGGGCTACTCATGTGGGTGGCACAATCAGTGCTGCAGGCCCACTAGTAGCATTTGTCATTACCAGCCCTGGCACACCCAGTGCACTTTACTAGGGACTTCATGGTGATACAAATATGCCAATCATGTACATCCAATCATAATAACAATTTACACAGGGAGCACTTACACTCTGGCACTGATCAGCAGTGGCAGAGTGTCCAAAGCATCTAAACCAGCAAAAACGAAATCCAGCACAGCATCAAAAATACAGAAGGTAGAGGCCAAAAAGACAGGGGAAACCACGCCAAAGATGCCAGGTCTAACACGTGTCCCCTCCAGCTGAAAGTGGAGGGAACTGCCCACCCTCTTGGGAGTTCTCTTCACTAAAGCGGAAAAATCTGGACAGACTATCAGCATTGGCGTGTTCTGTACCAGGGCAGTGTTCCACCGTAAACCTCAACAGTTTTGGGTTCTCCCCCCTCATCTGCATCAACCACCTGACGGGCCTGTGGTCGGTCTGCACACGGAAGTGAGTCCCAAACAGGTAGGGCCTCAGCTTCTTCAGGGCCCAGACCACAGCAAAAGCTTCCCTTTCAATCGCACTCCACCTCTGTTCCCTGGGGAGTAGTCTCCTACTATTGAAAGCCACGGGCTGGTCCCCGCCCTCCTCAGTGATTTGTGAGAGTACTGCTCCCACACCATGCTCTGAAGCGTATGTCTGTACTATGAACTCACTGTAGAAATCAGGTGCCTTGAGCACCGGTGCTGTGCACATGGCAGTCTTCAGGGTATCAAAAGCATTCTGGCAGGCTTCGGTCCAGTTCACTCTCTTGGAAGTCAGTTCTGTCGAGGGGGCAATGATGGTGCCATATCCCTTGACAAACCGTATGTAATATCCGTAAAAGGCTCTCACCTCTGTCTGGGTCTTGGGGGGCTCCCAAGCCAGAATGGTATCAATCTTTGCCTGTAGGGGCGCCACCTGGCCGCTCCCCACCTGGTGTCCCAAATACACCACAGATCCCTGCCCTATCTGGCACTTGCTGGCCTTGATAGTGAGGCCTGGCCTTTGCAGAGCCTCCAACACTTCACAGAGGTGTTGCAGGTGTTCCTCCCACGTGGAGCTGAACACCGCAATGTCATCCAGGTATGTGGAGCTGAATTCCTCCAGCCCGGTCAGTACCTGGTTAACCAGTCTCTGGAAGGTGGCAGGGCATTCTTCAACCCAAAGGGCATGACTCGGAACTGGAAGTGCCCCTCTGGCGTTGAGGATGCAGACCTCTCTTTGGCCCCTACAGTTAAGGCAATCTGCCAGGACCCAGAAGTCAAATCAAATGTACTGAAGTACTGGGCAGCTCACAACCGATCCACAAGCTCATCAGCTCTGGGGATGGGGTGTGCATCACTGTTCGTGACCGCATTGAGCCCATGGTAGTCCACGCAAAACCTCAATTCTGGAGTGGCTCCGGGCGCAGCAACATTTGGCACTAAGACCACTGGGCTAGCCCAGGGGCTGCTGGAGGGCTCAATCACCCCTAGCGCCAACATCTTGGAAACCTCTTCCTTGATGCTGGCCCTGACCTTATCAGCTACCCTGTAAAATTTTTGTTTCACAGGAAAACTATCTCGTGTCCACATCATGGACACACCAATTGGTGATACCTGGGGTCAGGGAGAACAGGGGGACAAACTGACCCAGCACTTGGCGACAGTCCCTCTGCTGTTCTGGGGTCAGGGTGGGTGAGAGGACCACACCATCCACTGACCCGTCTTGCTCCTTAGCTGCCAGGAGGTCAGGGAGAGGATCACCATCTTCTTCCCCTCCAGAATCTGTAGCCATGAGCATTGTCACTTCAGACCTCTCAAAGTGTGGCTTGAGGCAGTTCACATGCAAGACTCTCAGGGGTTGCCTGGGGGTCCTCAAGTTAACCAGGTAGGTTACTTCACTCTTCCTTTCCACCACCTCATATGGACCAGTCCACTTATCCTGGAGCACACAAGGCTCCACTGGCGCCATCACCCACACTTTCTGCCCAGGTTGAAATTCGACCAGAGTGGTATTCTGGTCGTACCATCTTTTCATTTCTTTCTGGATAGCTTCCAGGTTCTCCTGTGCGAGTTTCCTGAAGCATTGCATCTGGTTGCGAATGGCAAACACATAGCTGATAAGGTAAGGGATGCCTTCAAGGGGTTTGTTTGACTAGATATTTCACAAGTTTCGGAAAAAATGAATCACAGGCCCAAGTTAATGTTGGCCTAAGCTCAGCAGTAGCCAATATTAGTAAAAGTCAGGTCACTTTAAAAATTTACAGTGAAGCAATCTTCAAACAGTTATTTGAACAAAATTGAATCAAGCCTTACAAATTACAAAGAACAAAGAAGCACAGAAACCGGTGTATATAGAAAAATATATTCACTTTATATATTTGAGAGGGTACTAAGGAGTATATAAACAATGTGACACGAAGGAAATAGTATAGAATCGCAACACTTTCACTGTAACATTTTGTAACACTTTTCTTCTTTGTTAAAATTAAATACAAGACTGATAGAAGAAAAAGCCTGCGTCGACGTTTTGGTCTCTTATCTTTTCAATACTGACACCATCTTCAGGACAGTACATATATACAAGAGTTGACCCCTATAACAGTAAAATAAAACATAATTACTGCTCAATTCTAATTCATTACATAGTAAAACAACCGGAAAAAACTGTGCAAACAACATTTTTTTAGATTCCAAAATGAATTTATATGTTCCGAAAAACTTTTAGGCATTTAATGAACCAGCATTTATTTCTCTTATTCACTCAGTATTCCTCACATTCAGAGTGATTACATTAGTCAACTTTTATTCACTGTGTCAACATGGTAAACTTATTTCATTTGATCTCAAGAAGAAGACTTAGTATTCACAGATCGTTTTAAAGAAGAAAACATAAATACCTGATATCAAGTGATAGCAACCGTATTCAAGTGTATCATACAGGTTGATTTCAATGATTTAATGTCGGATCTGAAACCATTAAGGAAGATTTTTAGTGTGTTGTCGCTGGTGTATTTTGGTGAACTAATATCTTATCACCCATCTTTGGGTTCGACAGGATCTTCAATAGAGATGTATATAGATCTATACCGGCGTCCTATCACACTCCACTATATAAAAAAATCCTCATTCATACCTGCAGTTGGTTGTGCCCAAAACATGGTCTATCACATTTATATCTATGAGCATCTTTGTATAAGTGCATTATTCGGGAGCGAATGGTACTGAGCTCTATATTCAAACATAGGTATATGTCTCACTATTGTGTCTTTAATAAAGGTATGTGTCATAGAGTATGCTTGGAGCACCTTGATTATATGATAACAAAAAATCTTTTCTATAAGGGCGCCCGCTCATTATTTAATTCTATTCCAAAATGCGGGAATCTAATCGAAAGACCACAGTTTTAAGTCTTGAAAACTTAAAGTCAAGCCAGTATTGATTTACGATATGAAAATGATAATCACCTTTATTATTCTCGAAAGCACGCTTTCCTTTCTTATTTGAGTGATGCATTTAACTCTCAGCGGGATAAAAGAACTGTAAATCTAAATAAATAAGAGTATAAAGCTTAAAACTCTGCTGGACCTAGTATATACATAGCGAAAGAAAGATCACCTTGGTAGATTGACGAGAAAAGCGTACATCTTTCTTGAGGCTTATTTTTCTTATTGGCACATTCTGGAATCAGTCAAGTTAATTTAACTGAGAACCTGATTAAACAAAACAAAAATATGCAAGAGTATAACTTTAGATTCAATATTAAGTAAAAGAATAGTGCCAATTTTGATTTGACAGGCTATATTCTACGAATATCAACCTACCTTAAGAAATGGCACAGGACTTCAAAAACTCGACCGGAGTTACAATGTTGCTAAAAAGCTGTCTTATAAGCGTGTTTGAAGCGCGAAAGAGGACTTGGGGAGTTTAATGGCGGCCATCTTAAGCTAGTAAAGCGGTATGCGCAACTGCCAATTTTTGCCATTTGCATACTGTATTTATAGTCTTGCGATTTCTGGAGTTGGCTAGACACTAATGTTATGCAAAAGAAAACGACTGATTTGAGTCAAATATTCAGTCGTGATCATATTTATTAATGAATGTATTACATTCTTAGATGCTTTCAGATACGAGGATTACATGAAAGTTTTAAATAATTCATAAAAAAGTACGCCATAAATTGGATATATCCACGGGATTAATGCATTGTAGAATACCAAATTAATTTATGAACAAAAAATAAACAATCACATTGTTAAACGTCCTTGCATACAATTACAAAAAAGTTAAAGTTAGACTTTCAGATGTATGCTTGCAGGTTGGAGAATGTTTTAAACAGAATTTATACATTGCAAAGCAACAAATTAATAAACAAAACACTGAGCAAATGCAGGTATTCATTATCATCATATATAAGTGCATGAAAACCCTGTGTGCTTAGACATTTCTCCAATATAGTAGATAGTGTCATATTTATGGTCAAAACCAAAACAATCATATTATACAGCACAAAATTGATACAAAGAGTACAATAATTACAAGATAATACTAAGGCAAAATGTTACTAGAAATCATGATAGCCCTAGTTTTTATCCTTGATATTCAAGGGGATACATTTTAATGTAAACAAGCTAAAGCATGCCATTCAGTGGCAGTGCTCAGGCCCCGATCTATCGTGTCGGCCATGCAAATCAGTTTACCTTCCCTGAAAGTCACATTTTTGACAACATTATTTTGTCTCTTGGTTGGTTTAAACACCTCAATCACCCACCAGAGCATGTCATTCTCGGTGTGGCCAGGCATGAATAATGCTCTACTAGAGGTGTATTTTCTTTTTTACATCTGATCCGAAACTGGTGTTGAAGGATACAATTCTTGATGGGTTGAATCGTTTTACCTATATAATATAGGTTGCATGGACATTTTATGCAGTAAACCACATTAGTAGTATTACAATTTGAAAATATTTATTTGTGAATTTCATATCATTGATTTTACAAGTCTCAGTTGTTTCTGTTGTATTACATGCCCCGCATGTATTACACTTGTAATGGCCAATGACAGGGACTAGTTGTCGCATATTGCCCACTGTACCTTTAGTATCGGTGTTTTCATATGCATGGACCAGCCGGTCCTGCAGGTTGGTGCCTCTTTTAAAAGCAAAAACCACAGTTGATGGACTGAATGCAGAACAATGTCATATATTCATCCCAGTACAGAGATCTGGGCATAAATCCATCGTTTTTTTGCACTCCACACCAACCCAGTTCAGACATGGCCAAATGCAAATCAGTTTGACCCTGTGCCTCATGGGAACAGTCCAGCCCGAACTGCCAAGCCATGCCTTCCCTGGACCGGAAACAAGCTTCCGAGGACCGGTTTCTGGCATTCCAGCCGTCTTCAGCCCGGCTTGCTTGAATCCATTGGTGTGGAGAGCATGGGACTCACGTCTGAGCATACCCATCCCACTCGGGGTGACAATTGCAAAAACCACAGTCGATGGACAGAATGCAGAACAATGTCATACATTCATCCCAGTACAGAGATCTGGGCCTAAATCCACCGTTATTTTGCACTCCACACCACCTCAGTTCAGACATGGCCATATGCAAATCAGTCTGACCCTGTGCCTCATGGGAACAGTCCAGCCCGAACTGCCAAGCCATGCCTTCCCTGGATCGGAAACAAGCTTCTGAGGACCGGTTTCTGGCATTCCAGCCGTTTTCAGCCTGGCTTGCTTGAATCCAGTGGTGTGGAGAGCATGGGACTCACGTCTGAGCATATCCATCCCACTCGGGGTGACAATTGCAAAAACCACAGTTGATGGACAGAATGTTGAAAAATGTCATACATTCATCCCAGTACCGAGATCTGGGCCTAAATCCATCGTTTTTTTGCACTCCACACCACCCCAGTTCAGACATGGCCATATGCAAATCAGTCTAACCCTGTGCCTCATGGGAACAGTCCAGCCCGAACTGCCAAGCCATGCCTTCCCTGGACCGGAAACAAGCTTCCGAGGACCGGTTACTGGCATTCCAGCCATCTTCAGCCCGGCTTGCTTGAATCCAGTGGTGTGAAGAGCATGGGACTCACATCTGAGCATACCCATCCCACTCGGGGTGACAATTGCAAAAACCACAGTTGATGGACAGAATGCAGAACAATGTCATACATTCATCCCAGTACGGAGATCTGGGCCTAAATCCATCGTTTTTTTGCACTCCACACCACCCCAGTTCAGACATGGCCATATGCAAATCAGTCTGACTGTGTGCCTCATGGGAATAGTCCAGCCCGAACTGCCAAGCCATGCCTTCCCTGGACCGGAAACAAGCTTCCAAGGACCTGTATCTGGCATTCCAGCCGTCTTCAGCCCGGCTTGCTTGAATCCAGTGGTGTGGAGAGCATGGGACTCACGTCTGAGCATACCCATCCCACTCGGGGTGACAATTGCAAAAACCACAGTTGATGGACATATTGCAGAACAATGTCATACATTGATCCCAGTACAGAGATCTGGGCCTAAATCCATTATTTTTTTTGCATTCCACACCACCCCAGTTCAGACATGGCCATATGCAAATCAGTCTGACCCTGTGCCTCAAGGGAACAGTCCAGCCCGAACTGCCAAGCCTTGCCTTACCTGGACCGGTAACAAGTTTCCGAGGACCGGTTTCTGGTATTACAGCCGTCTTCAGCCCGGCTTGCTTGAATCCAGTGGTGTGGAGAGCATGGGACTCACGTCTGAGCATACCCATCCCACTCGGGTTGACAATTGCAAAAACCACAGTTGATGGACAGAATGCAGAACAATGTCATACATTTACCTTAGTACAGAGATCTGGGCCTAAATCCATCGTTTTTTTGCACTCCATACCACCCCAGTTCAGTAATGGCCATATGCAAATCAGTCTGACCCTGTGCCTCATGGGAACAGTCCAGCCCGAACTGCCAAGCCATGCCTTCCCTGGACCCGAAACGAGCTTACGAGGACCGGTTTCTGGCATTCCAGCCGTCTTCAGCCCGGCTTGCTTGAATCCAGTGGTGTGGAGAGCATGAGACTCACGTCTGAGCATACCCATCCCACTCTGGGTGACAAGTGCAAAAACCACAGTTGATGGACAGAATGCAGAACAATGTCATACATTCATCCCTGTACAGAGATCTGGGCCTAAATCCATCGTTTTTTTGCACTCCACACCACCCCAGTTCAGACATGGCCATATGCACATCAGTCTGACCCTGTGCCTCATGGGAACAGTCCAGCCCGAACTGCCAAGCCATGCCTTCCTTGGACCGGTAACAAGTTTCCGAGGACCGGTTTCTGGTATTACAGCCGTCTTCAGCCCGGCTTGCTTGAATCCAGTGGTGTGGAGAGCATGGGACTCACGTCTGAGCATACCCATCCCACTCGGGTTGACAATTGCAAAAACCACAGTTGATGGACAGAATGCAGAACAATGTCATACATTCATCCCAGTAGAGAGATCTGGGCCTAAATCCATCTTTTTTTTGCACTCCACACCACCACAGTTCAGACATGGCCATATGCAAATCAGTCTGACCCTGTGCCTCACGGGAACAGTCCAGCCTGAACTGCCAAGCCATGCCTTCCCTGGACCTGAAACAAGCTTTCGAGGGCCGGTTTCTGGCATTCCATCCGTCTTCAGCCCGGCTTGCTTGAATCCAGTGGTGTGGAGAGCATGGGACTCACGTCTGAGCATACACATCCCACTCGGGGTGACAATTGCAAAAACCACAGTTGATGGACAGAATGCAGAACAATGTCATACATTCATCCCAGTACAGAGATCTGGGACTAAATCCATCGTTATTTTGCACTCCACACCACCCCAGTTCAGACATGGCCATATACAAATCAGTCTGACCCTGTGCCTCATGGGAACAGGCCAGCCCGAACTGCCAAGCCATGCCTTCCCTGGACCGGAAACAAGCTTCCGAGGACCGGTTTCTGGCATTCCAGCCGTCTTCAGCCCGGCTTGCTTGAATCCAGTGGTGTGGAGAGCATGGGAGTCACGTCTGAGCATTCCCATCCCACTCGGGGTGACAATTGCAAAAACCACAGTTGATGGACAGCATGCAGAACAATGTCATACATTCATCCCAGTACAGAGATCTGGGCCTAAATCCATCGTTTTTTTGCACTCCACACCACCCCAGTTCAGACATGGCCGTATACAAATCAGTCTGACCCTGTGCCTCATGGGAACAGTCCAGCCCGAACTGCCAAGCCATGCTTTCCCTGGACCGGAAACAAGGTTCCAAGGACTGTTTTCTGGCATTCCAGCTATCTTCAGCCCGGCTTGCTTGAATCCAGTGGTGTGGAGAGCATGAGACTCACATCTGAGCATACCCATCCCACTCAGGGTGACAATTGCAAAAAACCACAGTTGATGGACAGAATGCAGAACAATGTCATACATTCAACCCAGTACAGAGATCTGGGCCTAAATCCTTCGTTTTTTTTGCACTCCACACCACCCCAGTTCAGACATGGCCATATGCAAATCAGTCTGACCCTGTGCCTCATGGGACCAGTCCAGCCCGAACTGCCAAGCCATGCCTTCCCTGGACCGGAAACAAGCTTCAGAGGACCAGTTTCTGGCATTCCAGCCGTCTTCAGCCCGGCTTGCTTGAATCCAGTGTTGTGGAGAGCATGGGACTCACGTCTGAGCATACCCACCGGACTCGGGGTGACAATTGCAAAAACCACAGTTGATGGACAGAATGCAGAACAATGTCATACATTCATCCCAGTACAGAGATCTGGGCCTAAATCCATCGTTTTTTTGCATTCCACACCACCCCAGTTCAGACATGGCCATATGCAAATCAGTCTGACCCTGTGCCTCAAGGGAACAGTCCAGCCCGAACTGCCAAGCCATGCCTTTCCTGGACCGGAAACAAGCTTCCGAGGAGCGATTTCTGGCATTCCAGCCGTCTTCAGCCCGGCTTGCTTGAATCCAGTGGTGTGGAGAGCATGGGACTCACGTCTGAGCATACCCATCCCACTCAGGGTGACAATTGCAAAAACCACAGTTGATGGACAGAATGCAGAACAATGTCATACATTTACCTTAGTACAGAGATCTGGGCCTAAATCCATCGTTTTTTTGCACTCCACACCACCCCAGTTCAGAAATGGCCATATGCAAATCAGTCTGACCCTGTGCCTCATGGGAACAGTCCAGCCCGAACTGCCAAGCCATGCCTTCCCTGGACCGGACACAAGCTTACGAGGACCGGTTTCTGGCATTCCAGCCGTCTTCAGCCCGGCTTGCTTGAATCCAGTGGTGTGGAGAGCATGAGACTCACGTCTGAGCATACCCATCCCACCCGGGGTGAGAAGTGCAAAAACCACAGTTGATGGACAAAATGCAGAACAATGTCATACATTTATCCCTGTACAGAGATCTGGGCCTAAATCCATTGTTTTTCTGCACTCCACACCACCCCAGTTCAGACATGGCCATATGCAAATCAGTCTGACCCTGTGCCTCATGGGAACAGTCCAGCCGAACTGCCAAGCCATGCCTTCCTTGGACCGGAAACAAGTTTCCGAGGACCGGTTTCTGGTATTCCAGCCGTCTTCAGCCCGGCTTGCTTGAATCCAGTGGTATGGAGAGCATGGGACTCACGTCTGAGCATACCCATCCCACTCGGGTTGACAATTGCAAAAACCACAGTTGATGGACAGAATGCAGAACAATGTCATACATTCATCCCAGTACAGAGATCTGGGCCTAAATCCATCTTTTTTTTGCACTCCACACCACCACAGTTCAGACATGGCCATATGCAAATCAGTCTGACCCTGTGCCTCACGGGAAACGTCCAGCCCGAACTGCCAAGCCATGCCTTCCCTGGACCGGAAACAAGCTTCCGAGGACTGGTTTCTGGCATTCCAGCCGTCTTCAGCCCGGCTTGCTTGAATCCAGTGGTGTGGAGAGCATGGGAGTCACGTCTGAGCATTCCCATCCCACTCGGGGTGACAATTGCAAAAACCACAGTTGATGGATAGAATGCAGAACAATGTCATACATTCATCCCAGTACAGAGATCCGGGCCTAAATTCATCATTTCTTTGCAGTCCACACCACCCCAGTTCAGACATGGCCATATGCAATCAGTCTGACCCTGTGCCTCATGGGAACAGTCCAGCCCGAACTGCCAAGCCATGCCTTCCCTGGACCGGAAACAAGGTTCCGAGGACCGTTTTCTGGCATTCCAGCTGTCTTCAGCCCGGCTTGCTTGAATCCAGTGGTGTGGAGAGCATGAGACTCACATCTGAGCATACCCATCCAACTCAGGGTGACAATTGCAAAAACCACAGTTGATGGACAGAATGCAGAACAATGTCATACATTCATCCCAGTACAGAGATCTGGGCCTAAATCCATCGTTTTTTTGCACTCCACACCACCCCAGTTCAGAAATGTCCACATGCTAATCAGTCTGACCCTGTGCCTCATGGGAACAGTCGAGCCCGAACTGCCAAGCCATGCCTTCCTTGGACTGGAAACAAGCTTCCGAGGACCGGTTTCTGGTATTACAGCCGTCTTCAGCCCGGCTTGCTTGAATCCAGTGGTGTGGAGAGCATGGGACTCACGTCTGAGCATACCCATCCCACTCGGGTTGACAATTGCAAAAACCACAGTTGATGGACAGAATGCAGAACAATGTCATACATTCATCCCAGTAGAGAGATCTGGGCCTAAATCCATCTTTTTTTTGCACTCCACACCACCACAGTTCAGACATGGCCATATGCAAATCAGTCTGACCCTGTGCCTCACGGGAACAGTCCAGCCTGAACTGCCAAGCCATGCCTTCCCTGGACCTGAAACAAGCTTTCGAGGGCCGGTTTCTGGCATTCCATCCGTCTTCAGCCCGGCTTGCTTGAATCCAGTGGTGTGGAGAGCATGGGACTCACGTCTGAGCATACACATCCCACTCGGGGTGACAATTGCAAAAACCACAGTTGATGGACAGAATGCAGAACAATGTCATACATTCATCCCAGTACAGAGATCTGGGACTAAATCCATCGTTATTTTGCACTCCACACCACCCCAGTTCAGACATGGCCATATACAAATCAGTCTGACCCTGTGCCTCATGGGAACAGGCCAGCCCGAACTGCCAAGCCATGCCTTCCCTGGACCGGAAACAAGCTTCCGAGGACCGGTTTCTGGCATTCCAGCCGTCTTCAGCCCGGCTTGCTTGAATCCAGTGGTGTGGAGAGCATGGGAGTCACGTCTGAGCATTCCCATCCCACTCGGGGTGACAATTGCAAAAACCACAGTTGATGGACAGCATGCAGAACAATGTCATACATTCATCCCAGTACAGAGATCTGGGCCTAAATCCATCGTTTTTTTGCACTCCACACCACCCCAGTTCAGACATGGCCGTATACAAATCAGTCTGACCCTGTGCCTCATGGGAACAGTCCAGCCCGAACTGCCAAGCCATGCTTTCCCTGGACCGGAAACAAGGTTCCAAGGACTGTTTTCTGGCATTCCAGCTATCTTCAGCCCGGCTTGCTTGAATCCAGTGGTGTGGAGAGCATGAGACTCACATCTGAGCATACCCATCCCACTCAGGGTGACAATTGCAAAAAACCACAGTTGATGGACAGAATGCAGAACAATGTCATACATTCAACCCAGTACAGAGATCTGGGCCTAAATCCTTCGTTTTTTTTGCACTCCACACCACCCCAGTTCAGACATGGCCATATGCAAATCAGTCTGACCCTGTGCCTCATGGGACCAGTCCAGCCCGAACTGCCAAGCCATGCCTTCCCTGGACCGGAAACAAGCTTCAGAGGACCAGTTTCTGGCATTCCAGCCGTCTTCAGCCCGGCTTGCTTGAATCCAGTGTTGTGGAGAGCATGGGACTCACGTCTGAGCATACCCACCGGACTCGGGGTGACAATTGCAAAAACCACAGTTGATGGACAGAATGCAGAACAATGTCATACATTCATCCCAGTACAGAGATCTGGGCCTAAATCCATCGTTTTTTTGCATTCCACACCACCCCAGTTCAGACATGGCCATATGCAAATCAGTCTGACCCTGTGCCTCAAGGGAACAGTCCAGCCCGAACTGCCAAGCCATGCCTTTCCTGGACCGGAAACAAGCTTCCGAGGAGCGATTTCTGGCATTCCAGCCGTCTTCAGCCCGGCTTGCTTGAATCCAGTGGTGTGGAGAGCATGGGACTCACGTCTGAGCATACCCATCCCACTCAGGGTGACAATTGCAAAAACCACAGTTGATGGACAGAATGCAGAACAATGTCATACATTTACCTTAGTACAGAGATCTGGGCCTAAATCCATCGTTTTTTTGCACTCCACACCACCCCAGTTCAGAAATGGCCATATGCAAATCAGTCTGACCCTGTGCCTCATGGGAACAGTCCAGCCCGAACTGCCAAGCCATGCCTTCCCTGGACCGGACACAAGCTTACGAGGACCGGTTTCTGGCATTCCAGCCGTCTTCAGCCCGGCTTGCTTGAATCCAGTGGTGTGGAGAGCATGAGACTCACGTCTGAGCATACCCATCCCACCCGGGGTGAGAAGTGCAAAAACCACAGTTGATGGACAAAATGCAGAACAATGTCATACATTTATCCCTGTACAGAGATCTGGGCCTAAATCCATTGTTTTTCTGCACTCCACACCACCCCAGTTCAGACATGGCCATATGCAAATCAGTCTGACCCTGTGCCTCATGGGAACAGTCCAGCCGAACTGCCAAGCCATGCCTTCCTTGGACCGGAAACAAGTTTCCGAGGACCGGTTTCTGGTATTCCAGCCGTCTTCAGCCCGGCTTGCTTGAATCCAGTGGTATGGAGAGCATGGGACTCACGTCTGAGCATACCCATCCCACTCGGGTTGACAATTGCAAAAACCACAGTTGATGGACAGAATGCAGAACAATGTCATACATTCATCCCAGTACAGAGATCTGGGCCTAAATCCATCTTTTTTTTGCACTCCACACCACCACAGTTCAGACATGGCCATATGCAAATCAGTCTGACCCTGTGCCTCACGGGAAACGTCCAGCCCGAACTGCCAAGCCATGCCTTCCCTGGACCGGAAACAAGCTTCCGAGGACTGGTTTCTGGCATTCCAGCCGTCTTCAGCCCGGCTTGCTTGAATCCAGTGGTGTGGAGAGCATGGGAGTCACGTCTGAGCATTCCCATCCCACTCGGGGTGACAATTGCAAAAACCACAGTTGATGGATAGAATGCAGAACAATGTCATACATTCATCCCAGTACAGAGATCCGGGCCTAAATTCATCATTTCTTTGCAGTCCACACCACCCCAGTTCAGACATGGCCATATGCAATCAGTCTGACCCTGTGCCTCATGGGAACAGTCCAGCCCGAACTGCCAAGCCATGCCTTCCCTGGACCGGAAACAAGGTTCCGAGGACCGTTTTCTGGCATTCCAGCTGTCTTCAGCCCGGCTTGCTTGAATCCAGTGGTGTGGAGAGCATGAGACTCACATCTGAGCATACCCATCCAACTCAGGGTGACAATTGCAAAAACCACAGTTGATGGACAGAATGCAGAACAATGTCATACATTCATCCCAGTACAGAGATCTGGGACTAAATCCATCGTTTTTTTGCACTCCACACCACCCCAGTTCAGAAATGTCCACATGCTAATCAGTCTGACCCTGTGCCTCATGGGAACAGTCGAGCCCGAACTGCCAAGCCATGCCTTCCTTGGACTGGAAACAAGCTTCCGAGGACCGGTTTTTGGCATTCCAGCCGTCTTCAGGCCGGCTTGCTTGAATCCAGTGTTGTGGAGAGCATGGGACTCATGTCTGAGCATACCCATCCCACTCGGGGTGACAATTGCAAAAACCACAGTTGATGGACAGAATGCAGAACAATGTCATACATTCATCCCAGTACAGAGATCTGGGCCTAAATCCATCGTTTTTTTGCACTCCACAAAACCCCAGTTCAGACATGGCCATATGCAAATCAGTCTGACCATGTGCCTCATGGGAACAGTCCAGCCCGAACTGCCAAGCCATGCCATCCCTGGACCGGAAACAAGCTTCCGAGGACCGGTTTCTGGCATTCCAGCCGTCTTCAGCACAACTTTCTTGAATCCAGTGTGTGGAGAGCATGGGACTCACGTCTGAGCATACCCATCCAACTCGGGGTGACAATTGCAAAAACCACAGTTGATGGGCAGAATGCAGAACAATGTCATACATTCATCCCAGTACAGAGATCTGGGCCTAAATCCATCGTTTTTTGCAGTCCACACCACCCCAGTTCAGACATGGCCATATGCAATCAGTCTGACCCTGTGCCTCATGGGAACAGTCCAGCCCGAACTGTCAAACCATGCCTTTCCTGGACCGGAAACAAGCTTCCGAGGAGCGGCTTCTGACATTCCTGCGTGTTCAGCGTGGCTTGCTTGAATCCAGCAACTGTCCATCACCTGTGGTTTTTGCATTTGTCACCCCGAGTGGGATGGGTATGCTCAGACGTGAGTCCCATGCACTCCACACCACTGGATTCAAGCAAGCCGGGCTGAAGATAGCTGGAATGCCAGAAAACAGTCCTTGGAACCTTGTTTCCGGTCCAGGGAAGGCATGGCTTGGCAGTTCGGGCTGGACTGTTCCCATGAGGCACAGGGTCAGACTGATTTGTATACGGCCATGTCTGAACTGGGGTGGTGTGGAGTGCAAAAAAACGATGGATTTAGGCCCAGATCTCTGTACTGGGATGAATGTATGACATTGTTCTGCATGCTGTCCATCAACTGTGGTTTTTGCAATTGTCACCCCGAGTGGGATGGGAATGCTCAGACGTGACTCCCATGCTCTCCACACCACTGGATTCAAGCAAGCCGGGCTGAAGACGGCTGGAATGCCAGAAACCGGTCCTCGGAAGCTTGTTTCCGGTCCAGGGAAGGCATGGCTTGGCAGTTCGGGCTGGCCTGTTCCCATGAGGCACAGGGTCAGACTGATTTGTATATGGCCATGTCTGAACTGGGGTGGTGTGGAGTGCAAAATAACGATGGATTTAGTCCCAGATCTCTGTACTGGGATGAATGTATGACATTGTTCTGCATTCTGTCCATCAACTGTGGTTTTTGCAATTGTCACCCCGAGTGGGATGTGTATGCTCAGACGTGAGTCCCATGCTCTCCACACCACTGGATTCAAGCAAGCCGGGCTGAAGACGGATGGAATGCCAGAAACCGGCCCTCGAAAGCTTGTTTCAGGTCCAGGGAAGGCATGGCTTGGCAGTTCAGGCTGGACTGTTCCCGTGAGGCACAGGGTCAGACTGATTTGCATATGGCCATGTCTGAACTGTGGTGGTGTGGAGTGCAAAAAAAAGATGGATTTAGGCCCAGATCTCTCTACTGGGATGAATGTATGACATTGTTCTGCATTCTGTCCATCAACTGTGGTTTTTGCAATTGTCAACCCGAGTGGGATGGGTATGCTCAGACGTGAGTCCCATGCTCTCCACACCACTGGATTCAAGCAAGCCGGGCTGAAGACGGCTGTAATACCAGAAACCGGTCCTCGGAAACTTGTTACCGGTCCAAGGAAGGCATGGCTTGGCAGTTCGGGCTGGACTGTTCCCATGAGGCACAGGGTCAGACTGATGTGCATATGGCCATGTCTGAACTGGGGTGGTGTGGAGTGCAAAAAAACGATGGATTTAGGCCCAGATCTCTGTACAGGGATGAATGTATGACATTGTTCTGCATTCCTTCCATCAACTGTGGTTTTTGCACTTGTCACCCAGAGTGGGATGGGTATGCTCAGACGTGAGTCTCATGCTCTCCACACCACTGGATTCAAGCAAGCCGGGCTGAAGACAGCTGGAATGCCAGAAACCGGTCCTCGTAAGCTCGTTTCCGGTCCAGGGAAGGCCTGGCTTGGCAGTTCGGGCTGGACTGTTCCCATGAGGCACAGGGTCAGACTGATTTGCATATGGCCATTACTGAACTGGGGTGGTATGGAGTGCAAAAAAACGATGGATTTAGGCCCAGATCTCTGTACTAAGGTAAATGTATGACATTGTTCTGCATTCTGTCCATCAACTGTGGTTTTTGCAATTGTCAACCCGAGTGGGATGGGTATGCTCAGACGTGAGTCCCATGCTCTCCACACCACTGGATTCAAGCAAGCCGGGCTGAAGACGGCTGTAATACCAGAAACCGGTCCTCGGAAACTTGTTACCGGTCCAGGAAAGGCATGGCTTGGCAGTTCGGGCTGGACTGTTCCCTTGAGGCACAGGGTCAGACTGATTTGCATATGGCCATGTCTGAACTGGGGTGGTGTGGAATGCAAAAAAAATAATGGATTTAGGCCCAGATCTCTGTACTGGGATCAATGTATGACATTGTTCTGCAATATGTCCATCAACTGTGGTTTTTGCAATTGTCACCCCGAGAGGGATGGGTATGCTCAGATGTGAGTCCCATGCTCTTCACACCACTGGATTCAAGCAAGCCGGGCTGAAGATGGCTGGAATGCCAGTAACTGGTCCTCGGAAGCTTGTTTCCGGTCCAGGGAAGGCATGGCTTGGCAGTTCGGGCTGGACTGTTCCCATGAGGCACAGGGTTAGACTGATTTGCATATGGCCATGTCTGAACTGGGGTGGTGTGGAGTGCAAAAAAACGATGGATTTAGGCCCAGATCTCGGTACTGGGATGAATGTATGACATTGTTCAACATTCTGTCCATCAACTGTGGTTTTTGCAATTGTCACCCCGAGTGGGATGGGTATGCTCAGAGGTGAGTGCCATGCACTCCACACCACTGGATTCAAACAAGCCGGGGTGAAGACGGCTGGAATGCCAGAAACCGGTCCTCGGAAGCTTGTTTCCGGTCCAGGGAAGGCATGGCTTGGCAGTTCGGGCTGGAGTGTTCCCATGAGTCACAGGGTCAGACTGATTTGCATATGGCCATGTATGAACTGGGGTGGTGTGGAGTGCAAAAAAACGATGGATTTATGCCCAGATCTCTGTACTGGGGTGAATGTATGACATTGTTCTGCATTCTGTCCATCGCTTGTGGTTTTTGCATTCGTCACCCCGAGTGGGAAGGGTATGCTCAGACGTGAGTCCCATGCACTCCACACCACTGGATTCAAGCAAGCCGGGCCGAAGATAGCTGGAATGCCAAAAACCGGTTCTTGGAAGCTTGTTTCCGGTCCAGGGAAGGCATGGCTTGGCAGTTCGGGCTGGACTGTTCCCATGAGGCACAGGGTCAGACTGATTTGCATATGGCCAAGTCTGAACTGGGGTGGCGTGGAGTGCAAAAAAAGATGGATTCTGGCCCAAATCTCTGTACTGGGGTGAATGTATGACATTGTTCTGCATTCTGTCCATCACCTGTGTTTTTTTGCATTTGTCACCCCGAGTGGGATGGGTATGCTCAGAGGTGAGTGCCATGCACTCCACACCACTGGATTCAAGCAAGCCGGGGTGAAGACGGCTGGAATGCCAGAAACCGGTCCTCGGAAGCTTATTTCCGGTCCAGGGAAGGCATGGCTTGGCAGTTCGGGCTGGACTGTTCCCATGAGGCACAGGGTCAGACTGATTTGCATATGGCCATGTCTGAACTAGGGTTGTGTGGAGTGCAAAAAAAACGATTGATTTAGACCCATATCTCTGTACTGGGGTGAATGTATGACATTGTTCTGCATTCTGTCAATCACCTGTGGTTTTTGCATTTGTCAGCCCGAGTGTGATGGGTATGGTCACACATGAGTCCCATGCACTCTACACCACTGGATTCAAGCAAGCCGGGCTGATGATGGCTGGATTGCCAGAAACTGGTCCTCGGAAGCTTGTTTCCGTTCCAGGGAAGGCATTGCTTGGCAGTTCGGGCTGGACTGTTCACACGAGGCACAAGGTCAGACTGATTTGCATATGGCCATGTCTGAACTGGGGTGGTGTGGAGTGCAAAAAAACGATGGATTTAGGCCCAGATCTCTGTACTGGGGTGAATGTATGACATTGTTCTGCATTCTGTACATCACCTGTGGTTTTTGAATGTGTCACCTTGAGTGGGATGGGTATGCTCAGACGTGATTCCCATGCACTCCACACCACTGGATTCAAGCAAGCCGGCCTGAAGACGGCTGGAATGCCAGAACCGGTCCTCGGAAGCTTGTTTCCGGTCCAGGGAAGGTATGGCTTGGCAGTTCGGGCTGGACTGTTCCCATGAGGCACAGGGTCAGACTGATAAGCATGCCGGGCTGAAGACGGCTGGAATGTCAGAAACCGGTCCTCGGAAGCTTGTTTCCGGTCCAGGGAAGGCATGGCTTGGCAGTTCGGGCTGGACTGTTCCCATTAGGCACAGGGTCAGACTGATTTGCATATGGCCAAGTCTGAACTGGGGTGGTGTGGAGTGCAAAAAAACGATGGATTTAGGCCCAAATCTCTGTACTGGGGTGAATGTATGACATTGTTCTGCATTCTGTCCATCACCTGTGGTTTTTTGCATTTGTCACCCCGAGTGGGATGGGTATGCTCAGATTTGAGTCCCATGCACTCCACACCACTGGATTCAAGCAAGCCGGGCTGAAGATGGCTGGAATGCCCGAAACCGGTCAACGGAAGCCTGTTTCCGGTCCAGGGAAGGCATGACTTGGCAGTTCGGGCTGGACTGTTCCCATGAGACACAGGGTCAGACTGATTTGCATATGGCCATGTCTGAACTGGGGTGGTGTGGAGTGCAAAAAAACGATGGATATAGGCCCAGGTCTCTGTACTGGGGTGAATGTATGACATTGTTCTGCATTCTGTCCATCACCTGTGGTTTTTGCATTTGTCACCCCGAGTGGGATGGGTATGCTCAGAGGTGAGTGCCATGCACTCCACACCACTGGATTCAAGCAAGCCGGGGTGAAGACGGCTGGAATGCCAGAAACCGGTCCTCGGAAGCTTGTTTCCGGTCCAGGTAAGGCATGGCTTGGCAGTTCGGGCTGGACTGTTCCCATGAGGCACAGGGTCAGACTGATTTGCATATGGCCATGTCTGAACTGGGGTTGTGTGGAGTGCAAAAAAACGATTGATTTAGGCCCATATCTCTGTACTGGGGTGAATGTATGACATTGTTCTGCATTCTGTCCATCACCTGTGGTTTTTGCATTTGTCACCCCGAATGTGATGGGTATGCTCACACGTGAGTCCCATGCACTCTACACCACTGGATTCAAGCAAGCCGGGCTGAAGACGGCTGGATTGCCAGAAACTGGTCCTCGGAAGCTTGTTTCCGGTCCAGGGAAGGCATTGCTTGGCAGTTCGGGCTGGACTGTTCACACGAGGCACAGGGTCAGACTGATTTGCATATGGCCATGTCTGAACTGGGGTGGTGTGGAGTGCAAAAAAAACGATGGATTTAGGCCCAGATCTCTGTACTGGGGTGAATGTATGACATTGTTCTGCATTCTGTCCATCACCTGTGGTTTTTGAATTTGTCACATTGAGTGGGATGGGTATGCTCAGACGTGATTCCCATGCACTCCACACCACTGGATTCAAGCAAGCAGGCCTGAAGACGGCTGGAATGCCAGAACCAGTCCTCAGAAGCTTGTTTCCGGTCCAGGGAAGGTATGGCTTGGCAGTTCGGGCTGGACTGTTCCCATGAGGCACAGGGTCAGACTGATAAGCAAGCCGGGCTGAAGACGGCTGGAAAGCAAGAAACCAGTCCTCGGAAGCTTGTTTCCAGTCCAGGGAAGGCATGGCTTGGCAGTTCGGGCTGGACTGTTCCCATGATGCACAGGGTCAGACTGATTTGCATATGGCCATGTATGAAGTGGGGTCATGTGGAGTGCAAAAAAATGATTGATTTAGGCCCGGATCTCTATACAGGGGTGAATATATGACATTGTTCCGCATTCTGTCCATCACCTGTGGTTTTTGCATTTGTCACCCCGGGTGGGATGGGTATGCTCAGACGTGAGTCCCATGCACTCCACACCACTGGATTCAAGCAAGCCGGGCTGAAGACGGCTGGAATTCCAGAAACCGGTCCTCGGAAGCTTGTTTCCGGTCCAGAGAAGGCATGGCTTGGCAGTTCAGGCTGGACTGTTCCCATGAGGCACAGGGTCAGACTGATTTGCATATGGCCATGTCTGAACTGGGGTGGTGTGTAGTGCAATAAAACAATGGATTTAGGCCCAGATCTCTGTACTGGGGTGAATTTATGACATTGTTTTGCATTCTGTCCATCACCTGTGGTTTTTTGCATTTGTCACCCCGAGTGGGATGGATATGCTCAAACGTGAGTCCCATGCACTCCACACCACTGGATTCAAGCAAGCCGGGCTGAAGACGGCTGGATTGACAGAAAACAGTCCTCGGAAGCATGTTTCCGGTCCAGGGAAGGCATAGCTTGGCAGTTCAGACTGGACTGTTCCCACGAGGCACAGGGTCAGACTGATTTGCATATGGCCATGTCTGAACTGGGGTGGTGTGGAGTGCAAAAAAACGATGGATTTAGGCCCAGATCTCTGTACTGGGGTGAATGTGTGACATTGTTCTACATTCTTTCCATCACCTGTGGTTTTTGCATTTGTCACCCCAAGTGGGATGGGTATGCTCAGACGTGAGTCCCATGCACTCCACACCACTGGATTCAAGCAAGCCGGGCTGAAGACAACTGGATTGCCAGAAACCGGTCCTCGGAAGCTTGTTTCAGGTCCAGGGAAGGCATGGCTTGGCAGTTCGGGCTGGACTGTTCCCATGAGGCACAGGGTCAGACTGATTTGCATATGGCCATGTCTGAAATGGGGATGTGTGGAGTGCAAAAAAAAAGATGGATTTAGGCCCAGATCTCTGTATTGGGGTGAATGTATGACATTGTTCTGCATTCTGTCCATCACCTGTGGTTTTTGCATTTGTCACCCCGAGTGGGATGGGTATTCTCAGACGTGAGTCCCATGCACTCCACACCACTGGATTTAAGCAAGCAGGGCTGAAGACGGCTGGAATGCCAGAAACCGGTCCTCGGAAGCTTGTTTCCGGTCCAGGGAAGGCATGGCTTGGCAGTTCAGGCTGGACTGTTCCCATGAGGCACAGGGTCAGACTGATTTACATATGGCCATGTCTGAACTGGGGTGGTGTGGAGTGCAAAAAAACCATGGATTTAGGCCCAGATCTCTGTACTGGGGTGAATGTATGACATTGTTCTGCATTCTGTTCATCACCTGTGGTTTTTGCATTTGTCACCTTGAGTGGGATGGGTATGCTCAGGCGTGATTCCCATGCACTCCACACCACTGGATTCAAGCAAGCCGGGCTGAAGACGGCTGGAATGCCAGAACCGGTCCTCGGAAGCTTGTTTCCGGTCCAGGGAAGGTATAGCTTGGCAGTTCGGGCTGGACTGTTCCCATGAGGCACAGGGTCAGACTGATTTGCATATGGCCATGTCTGAACTGGGGTGGTGTGGAGTGCAAAAAAAGATGGATTTAGGCCCAGATCTCTGTACTGGGGTGAATGTATGACATTGTTCTGCCTTCTGTCCATCACCTGTGGTTTTTGCATTTGTCACCCTGAGCGGGATGGGTATGCTCAGACGTGAGTCCCATGCACTCCACACCACTGGATTCAAGCAAGCCGGGCTGAAGACGACTGGATTGCCAGAAACCGGTCATCGGAAGCTTGTTTCCGGTCCAGGGAAGGCATGGCTTGGCAGTTCGGGCTGGACTGTTCCCATGAGGCACAGGGTCAGACTGATTTGCATATGGCCATGTCTGAACTGGGGTGGTGTGGAGTGCAAAAAAAAGATGGATTTAGGCCCATATCTCTGTATTGGGGTGAATGTATGACATTGTTCTGCATTTTGTCCATCACCTGTGGTTTTTGCATTTGTCACCCCGAGTGGGATGGGTATTCTCAGACGTGAGTCCCATGCACTCCACACCACTGGATTCAAGCAAGCCGGGCGGAAGACGGCTGGAATTCAAGAAACCGGTCCTCGGAAGCTTGTTTCCGGCCCAGGGAAGGTATGGCTTGGCAGTTCGGGCTGGTCTGTTCCCATGAGGCACAGGGTCAGACTGATTTGCATATGGCCATGTCTGAACTGGGGTGGTGTGGAGTGCAAATAAATGATGGATTTAGGCCCAGATCTCTGTACTGGGGTGAATGTATGACATTGTTTTGCATTCTGTCCATCACCTGTGGTTTTTGCATTTGTCACTCCGAGTGGGATGGGTATGTTCAGACGTGAGTCCCATGCACTCCACACCACTGGATTCAAGCAAGCGGGGCTGAAGACGGCTGGAATGCCAGAAACCGGCCCTCAGAACCTGGTTTCCGGTCAAGGGAAGGCATGGCTTGGCAGTTCGGGCTGGACTGTTCCCATGAGGCACAGGGTCAGACTGATTTGCATATGGCCATGTCTGAACTGGGGTGGTGTGGAGTGCAAATAAATAATTGATTTAGGCCCAGATCTCTATACTCGGGTGAATGTATGACATTGTTCCGCAATTCTGTCCATCACCTGTTGTTTTTGCATTTGTCACCCCGAGTGGGATGGGTATTCTCAGACGTGAGTCCCATGCACTCCACACCACTGGATTTAAGCAAGCAGGGCTGAAGACGGCTGGAATGCCAGAAACCGGTCCTCGGAAGATTGTTTCCGGTCCAGGGAAGGCATGGCTTGGCAGTTCGGGCTGGACTGTTCCCATGAGGCACAGGGTCAGACTGATTTGCATATGGCCATGTCTGAACTGGGGTGGTGTGGAGTGCAAAAAAACGATGGATTTAGGCCCAGATCTCTGTACTGGGGTGAATGTATGACATTGTTCTGCATTCTGTTCATCACCTGTGGTTTTTGCATTTGTCACCTTGAGTGGGATGGGTATTCTCAGACGTGAGTCCCATGCACTCCACACCACTGGATTTAAGCAAGCAGGGCTGAAGACGGCTGAAATGCCAGAAACCGGTCCTCGGAAGCTTGTTTCCGGTCCAGGGAAGGCATGGCTTGGCAGTTCGGGCTGGACTGTTCCCATGAGGCACAGGGTCAGACTGATTTGCATATGGCCATGTCTGAACTGGGGTGGTGTGGAGTGCAAAAAAACGATGGATTTAGGCCCAGATCTCTGTACTGGGGTGAATGTATGACATTGTTCTGCATTCTGTTCATCACCTGTGGTTTTTGCATTTGTCACCTTGAGTGGGATGGGTATGCTCAGGCGTGTAGGAAGGTGGATATCTGACTATGGTTACCCCCAAACTTTTTGCCTGGTGTTTAGCTGGTTTTTGACTTAGTTGGCCTGGGATCCTGCTATTCAGGGCCCCAGGCTGATTGCTCTCTCCTTAAAATGGACTCCATGTACCTTAGGTGCATACACAATTGGGACTGGTTCCCCTTATAGGCCCCTGTAACAGTGTACCATAGGTACCCAGGGCATAGGTGTAGCCAAGGCCTGCCAGGGGCTGCAGCATGTATTGTGCCACCCCTGGCCTGGCCTCCATATTTGACACAACTGGCTGATCACTCAGCTGGGGTAAGTTGGTGTAATCACCTCTTACTTAGGTACAGTATGTCTGTGCCTAACCCTAAACTCGACACATATGTTCCTATCAGCCACTCCTATGGAAGGCCTCATCAATCCTGGAGGCAGAGTGCTTGGAAATATGTGAGATGGTGCTCTAGCATGAGCTGAGCCTGTCTGCAGCTGTCGGGAACCACTCCCTAAGCTGTTCCGGGATATTGCCATACCATATACTCTTAAGTGCATTATAATCCTCGCGGTTAAATGCTATCTTTGGTTTGGCTTTATCAAAACATGTCGAGTAAGGTGTCATACGAATTGGAATACTATCCCCTCGCCAGTTCTGGCGACGGGGATAGCATTCCACCCTTCTAGAGGGACACGACATGTGTGTAGCCTTAACCCCGGTTAAAGTTAAACAGAGCCTCAGCTTCACAAAATGGACGCTGCCACCACAGACACAAGTCTGGCCTCCTGCTGCTGACCGAAACTCGGCAGATGGTGGCCTGGACAAAGGGTTTCCTGCCTTGGGAGGTGCGAGCACCACCCCAGACAGGATTTTGTGTATTAGGTAGGACAGGGCTGAAAAGAATCAGACATGCCCGGGGCACACAAGGTGTCCCCGTGCATAGGCCAGCCCAAACCGGTTCTGGGGCCTTCCAGCCCCAGTCCTGGCGCGGAGCTGGACAAAGGAAAGGGGGTGTAACCGCCCCCCTTCCTGGTTCCTCCCAGAGGAGGGACCTAGTAGGTGATCCACCCCCAGTTTGGGAATAAGAGGGGGAGCAGTGCCATTGCACAGCAGATCATCCCGAAATCAACTTAAAACTAAGAAGAAGACTGGACTTCGACATTCTGCTGCACAGAAGACTGAAGAAGAATCTCCCTTGTGGCCAAGGAGTGACCACCCTGTGAACACAGGTACCAACCAGCAACTCGACGTCTGCTTTGCCGCCGCCTCCCGCCGGAGACCGAGCCCAGAGCCCGACAAGAACCAGACTCCCAGACCTCTCAGAGCCCGATCCACAGTCCCTGCGAAGAAGGGACCCGTGGAGGCACCGAGTGACGTGGGACCGGACCTCTTGAAAGACACCCGAAAAGCTGACTGCGCAGCTTCTGAGGCATCCTCGACGTTGTGCTTTGGGGATTGAGAACCCCCACCACCGAGCAGCCCTTGCACCGAAGATCAGCCCTCCAGCATCTCCACGATCTGCGTGGGGCCCTTTTGCATTGTGCCACTCGACGCGCCATCCCGGCCACTAGCCACGCGGCCAGCGGCCATCTTGGCGACGAACCCGAAGATTTAAACAGCAGGTCTGGTTGCTCCAGACCTACCCAAGCTCCTGTGAAAAGGAGCACTCGCTCTGACCTTGCTGGTCCGAGTGAACAGCATCTTTCAACTCCTGCGTGGCTTGCATTTGCCAAGGCCTGTTTGCTCCGATCAGGTCGCCGACACCGCCAACAGCGAGAAGCCTACGTGGGACAGCTCGTGACCGACTCCTGGACGTCCTCGACCCCGGGTATCCACGTGGCTGCAGAAAGAAGCTACCCGACAACGCCTGTTTGCACCCGACTTTGCCTGGTTCCAATCTGGTTCCACGGTGGTCACTGGTCAGTGACTTTGAACATTGTCCCCTCTGCTTTCAGGTCTTCACCACTTCAGATCCACCCTTGGATCCACCGGACACTTCTCCTTCACATCGCCTGCAGCATCTTCAGCTTCAAGCGCCAAGAACCTGCGTGTCAAAACCGACGCCACTTCAACCCTGTGCACCCACTTCCTGTGGGTGAGGTAACATTGCAACGCCGGTGTCCCTACACCGGTACACACCTCTAGGGTCTGTGTCTTAAGTTTTGTTCCTCTAGGTTCAGCGGAAGTGCCCTTAAACTAACTTTGTACTTTTTAAGCACCATAGACTTTGCATTGGAAAGTGCGTGCACTTTGAACACTGCACCCGAGTCCCGTGGGCCTTTCCCGACTTAGTCATTGCCAGTCTCGAATAGCTCCAGCGATTCCCAAGGCCCTAGGCCTCTTCACTTTCCTCTTGGTATCTCTTATACCACTTTCTTAGTATATGGTTTAGGTGGCCCCTAGGGCTCATCCATATTGTGCAACTTTTGTGTATTTTAAACTGTCTTGTGATTTTACGCTTGTGCTTCTGTGCTCATAAAGAGTCCAGGGGATTTTAATAGTTAATAAATCAATATATATTTTCAATATATATCTGTGTGGTGTCCCTTTCATTTGGTATTCAAGGGGGTTGTGTATGGTATAACAGCTGGCTTCACATGCCTTTCAGAGTTTAGCCTAAGGCTGCTTTGTCCACGTTACCACTAGGATAACTGGTCTACAAGGTTGAATTACAACCATCATCATAAGGGTTGCTTGGCATGGTACAAAGTGATCACTAGAATTAGTGAGCATTATATACCAGGCCAACTTCTCACATTGGTGAGCAGCGGATTGGGATCTGAGCTTGCTGTTGTTTTACCATTACAATCTTTGAGATTATCATTTGAAAGATCATACAGGTACCTGCTAGGTACATATAAAACAAGACTAGTATACTTAAGTTCTACTGAACTTAGTTGTTGTAGAGCAAAGGGAGTAGCACACCCTAGCTACAACTACTAGATAGGTTTAGTAGGTAAACACCAGTGTAGGTAGATTGCAACACATCCACCCACACTAGAGCAATGTCTGGAGCAGAAGGGTCCAGTGGACTTACTCCTGTTGAGAGTGACCCTCCAAGGGCACCATCCAAATTTGCTATTTTTTCCTTTAAGGAATTAAGACAGCTTTGTGTCTTAAGGGGTCTGAAGACAGGGCCTTCCCCTACTACAGACCACCTAAGAGAGCTCTTAGACCAGTCTGAGACTCTAAAGCCCTCTAAAGCAAACCCCACAGGGAATGCTGAAGGAGGCCATCCTTCAGAGGATGACACTGTAGACACCCCTGCCCCTATCATCCTGGTAGAAGAGGAAGCCTCCACCACTGGAGCTCCTCAGGTAGATGAAGAGGAAGAGGAAGAGGAAGAGGAGGAGGTGGAAAGCAGTGAGTCAGATAATGACAGAAATAGTCAGGTGCTGGTCAGCAGACTGAACCAGGCTAACTTAAGCTTACTTGGGAATGAATCAGGTAACAACCCATTCAGACCCCCAGGTGGACTTAACCAGAAGCCTAGGAGGAGAAGGACTCACTCAGGTGACTCTGACAACTCCCATGCTTCTAGAGGTTCTCATGGTCACTCCAGAAAAAGGATGACTAGCCCTCAGAGAAGGGAACATGAGGCCAAATTGAGAGAATCTCAAATTAGAGAGGCTGAATTGAGAGTCCAGAGACAAGAGTTAGAGATTGCCCTGGCCCAAGAGAAACTTGCTAGAGCAAGACAGCCTAGAGAGAGTGGATTAGGATCCACTGGTGGCAGCAATATCCAGAAGGATAAAGACAGGTCCTTTGATACAAGAAACCTGAGTAAGATTGTGCCCCCCTACAAAGCTGGGGATGATATCCACAAATGGATGACTGCACTTGAGAGAGCCTGCATGGTACAGCAGATCCCTCAGGAGCAGTGGGCAGCAATCTTGTGGCTCTCCTTTGAAGGTAGAGGCAGAGACAGACTCCTCACAGTTAGTGATGAGGATTCTAGAAACTACATGGTCCTGAAGAGTGCTCTGATTGATGGGTTGGGCTTAACCACTGAACAGTACAGGTTAATGTTCAGAGACACCCAGAAGACACAGACTCAGGACTGGTCTGAATTTGTTGAGTGTGCCACTAAGGCTCTGGAGGGCTGGTTGCTGGGAAGTAAGGTTACTGACTATACAGGATTGTATAATTTAATTATGAGAGAGCAAATCTTAAGTAATTGTCAAAATCAGCTTCTACATCAGCACCTGGTTGACTCTGATCTGACCTCCCCACAAGAATTGGGTAGGAGGGCAGACAAATGGGTCAGAACCAGGATCAGGCCTAAGAACCAGGGTGGTGACCAAAAGAAAGAGACTACCAAGCCTCAAGAGAAGGGTGGGGATAAAAGTAAGGAAAAGACTTCCCCAGGGCCCCAAAACTCCAAGAATGGGGGTGGGTCCCAAGACACTTCTACATCCCAGAAAAAGCCTTATTGTCATACCTGTAAACAGGTGGGGCATTACAAAACAGATAGCTGTTGTCCCAAGAATGGCAATAAGGAGAATATACCTCCAGGTAAGGCTCCAATACCTCCTGTCACTGTTAGCAGTGGTCCCCCAGGTGGTGGGAGCACCCCCAAGAATTTGGGTGGGTTTACTTTTGGAGGACAGGTGGACTCTGGCCTATCCAGGTCCCCTAACTCAGATACTCTTGTCTATGAGACTGGCATGGGGTTTGCCAATTTCACAGCTTGCCCAAACACTTTGAGCAAGTATAGACAGGAGCCCCTCATCAATGGCTTGAAAGTTGAGGCCTTCAGAGACACAGGGGCTAGCATCACCATGGTGGCTGAATGTCTAGTCCCCTCAAGGCAACTTTTACCTGATGCCAAATATCAGGTGACAAACATTGATGGCATAGAATCCAATCATCCCATGGCAGTAGTCAATCTTAGCTGGGGAGGTGTCACTGGCCCAAAGAGAGTGGCAGTGTCAGCAAACTTGCCTGTAGATTGCCTACTGGGTAATGATTTGGAAATCTCAGCCTGGGCTGAGGTTGAACAGCAAACCCATTCTAGAATGGTAAATCTCTATGGAAAGGTTAGTGGGGCTGTAATGGCTACAGCCCCAATTCAAGATGTCCTTCCTGAAAAGGTTGGGAGGGCTGAGCAAACCTCAGCCCCATCTTTAGATAACTTCCCTCCTGGAAAGAGTAGCAGGGCTGTACTAGTAACAGCCCATACCCAAACTGAGTCTCCTCCTGAAAAGGTTGGTGGGGCTGTGATGGCCACAGCCCAAACTCAAACCGATACCTGGGTAGTGAAGCCTGAAATGATGGATCACTCCACCCAAACAGAGAGCATTGAGGAGGAAAAGAAATCTCCCTCCCACCAGACTTTAGGAAAGGATCAGCCTCCTCAGGGAACTGATCTTATCCCTGATGAAGGAACTGTCCCAGAGGTTGTTAGGCCTGGCCTGACAGAGCCTCTGATGGCAGTGGACCCTTCTCAGGAGGGACCCAGTCTGGAGCAGGTAACCTGCCCCTCTCTACCTTGCCTTACTCAGCCCAGGGCTGCAGAGGACAAGAAGGACAGTGAGACCCAAAGGGCCCCCTGTCAAATAAAGCACCCCCATCAGCAGATTAGGGGCACCAAAACTAGTAGCCCTAGTGAGGTGCAAGCTTTAAAAACTCCTGAGGGATCCCCCTTAAAAGTAGTTAGGGACCTCCCCCAGATGGATATTGTTGGGCACAGCCAAACCTGGGACCCTAAGGGCCCAAACCTGACCTGTCCCTCCAGTAAGCCAAACAGAGGGACCCAGCCTCCAGCTTTAGGTAGCCAGAGGTTGACCCTGAGAGCACAGTGCAACTCAGTCAGAGAAAGAAAGGCACACATGGTGGAGAGTGATTGGAGGAAGCTGAGCCCTACAGAGGAAACTCACTTCAGTACTCCATCTCAACACCAGCCTTTGACTTTGCAAAGACACACCACAGGTAGAGATTCCCTATGGTGGAGACCCTCCGATACCCTTAGGGTGAGGGATTGCTTAGTGGACCATGAGACAGGGGGTTACCAAGCCAGAGCTGGTACTTCCTTATATGGCCACTTAGGCAATATAGGCTTACCTGGTCAAGGATAGCCTTATCTCCTTTCGTTTGGGGGGGGGTTATGTAGGAAGGTGGATATCTGACTATGGTTACCCCCAAACTTTTTGCCTGGTGTTTAGCTGGTTTTTGACTTAGTTGGCCTGGGATCCTGCTATTCAGGGCCCCAGGCTGATTGCTCTCTCCTTAAAATGGACTCCATGTACCTTAGGTGCATACACAATTGGGACTGGTTCACCTTATAGGCCCCTGTAACAGTGTACCATAGGTACCCAGGGCATAGGTGTAGCCAAGGCCTGCCAGGGGCTGCAGCATGTATTGTGCCACCCCTGGCCTGGCCTCCATATTTGACACAACTGGCTGATCACTCAGCTGGGGTAAGTTGGTGTAATCACCTCTTACTTAGGTACAGTATGTCTGTGCCTAACCCTAAACTCGACACATATGTTCCTATCAGCCACTCCTATGGAAGGCCTCATCAATCCTGGAGGCAGAGTGCTTGGAAATATGTGAGATGGTGCTCTAGCATGAGCTGAGCCTGTCTGCAGCTGTCGGGAACCACTCCCTAAGCTGTTCCGGGATATTGCCATACCATATACTCTTAAGTGCATTATAATCCTCGCGGTTAAATGCTATCTTTGGTTTGGCTTTATCAAAACATGTCGAGTAAGGTGTCATACGAATTGGAATACTATCCCCTCGCCAGTTCTGGCGACGGGGATAGCATTCCACCCTTCTAGAGGGACACAACATGTGTGTAGCCTTAACCCCGGTTAAAGTTAAACAGAGCCTCAGCTTCACAAAATGGACGCTGCCACCACAGACACAAGTCTGGCCTCCTGCTGCTGACCGAAACTCGGCAGATGGTGGCCTGGACAAAGGGTTTCCTGCCTTGGGAGGTGCGAGCACCACCCCAGACAGGATTTTGTGTATTAGGTAGGACAGGGCTGAAAAGAATCAGACATGCCCGGGGCACACAAGGTGTCCCCGTGCATAGGCCAGCCCAAACCGGTTCTGGGGCCTTCCAGCCCCAGTCCTGGCGCGGAGCTGGACAAAGGAAAGGGGGTGTAACCGCCCCCCTTCCTGGTTCCTCCCAGAGGAGGGACCTAGTAGGTGATCCACCCCCAGTTTGGGAATAAGAGGGGGAGCAGTGCCATTGCACAGCAGATCATCCCGAAATCAACTTAAAACTAAGAAGAAGACTGGACTTCGACATTCTGCTGCACAGAAGACTGAAGAAGAATCTCCCTTGTGGCCAAGGAGTGACCACCCTGTGAACACAGGTACCAACCAGCAACTCGACGTCTGCTTTGCCGCCGCCTCCCGCCGGAGACCGAGCCCAGAGCCCGACAAGAACCAGACTCCCAGACCTCTCAGAGCCCGATCCACAATCCCTGCGAAGAAGGGACCCGTGGAGGCACCGAGTGACGTGGGACCGGACCTCTTGAAAGACACCCGAAAAGCTGACTGCGCAGCTTCTGAGGCATCCTCGACGTTGTGCTTTGGGGATTGAGAACCCCCACCACCGAGCAGCCCTTGCACCGAAGATCAGCCCTCCAGCATCTCCACGATCTGCGTGGGGCCCTTTTGCATTGTGCCACTCGACGCGCCATCCCGGCCACTAGCCACGCGGCCAGCGGCCATCTTGGCGACGAACCCGAAGATTTAAACAGCAGGTCTGGTTGCTCCAGACCTACCCAAGCTCCTGTGAAAAGGAGCACTCGCTCTGACCTTGCTGGTCCGAGTGAACAGCATCTTTCAACTCCTGCGTGGCTTGCATTTGCCAAGGCCTGTTTGCTCCGATCAGGTCGCCGACACCGCCAACAGCGAGAAGCCTACGTGGGACAGCTCGTGACCGACTCCTGGACGTCCTCGACCCCGGGTATCCACGTGGCTGCAGAAAGAAGCTACCCGACAACGCCTGTTTGCACCCGACTTTGCCTGGTTCCAATCTGGTTCCACGGTGGTCACTGGTCAGTGACTTTGAACATTGTCCCCTCTGCTTTCAGGTCTTCACCACTTCAGATCCACCCTTGGATCCACCGGACACTTCTCCTTCACATCGCCTGCAGCATCTTCAGCTTCAAGCGCCAAGAACCTGCGTGTCAAAACCGACGCCACTTCAACCCTGTGCACCCACTTCCTGTGGGTGAGGTAACATTGCAACGCCGGTGTCCCTACACTGGTACACACCTCTAGGGTCTGTGTCTTAAGTTTTGTTCCTCTAGGTTCAGCGGAAGTGCCCTTAAACTAACTTTGTACTTTTTAAGCACCATAGACTTTGCATTGGAAAGTGCGTGCACTTTGAACACTGCACCGAGTCCCGTGGGCCTTTCCCGACTTAGTCATTGCCAGTCTCGAATAGCTCCAGCGATTCCCAAGGCCCTAGGCCTCTTCACTTTCCTCTTGGTATCTCTTATACCACTTTCTTAGTATATGGTTTAGGTGGCCCCTAGGGCTCATCCATATTGTGCAACTTTTGTGTATTTTAAACTGTCTTGTGATTTTACGCTTGTGCTTCTGTGCTCATAAAGAGTCCAGGGGATTTTAATAGTTAATAAATCAATATATATTTTCAATATATATCTGTGTGGTGTCCCTTTCATTTGGTATTCAAGGGGGTTGTGTATGGTATAACAGCTGGCTTCACATGCCTTTCAGAGTTTAGCCTAAGACTGCTTTGTCCACGTTACCACTAGGATAACTGGTCTACAAGGTTGAATTACAACCATCATCATAAGGGTTGCTTGGCATGGTACAAAGTGATCACTAGAATTAGTGAGCATTATATACCAGGCCAACTTCTCACAAGGCGTGATTCCCATGCACTCCACACCACTGGATTCAAGCAAGCCGGGCTGAAGACGGCTGGAATGCCAGAACCGGTCCTCGGAAGCTTGTTTCCGGTCCAGGGAAGGTATAGCTTGGCAGTTCGGGATGGACTGTTCCCATGAGGCACAGGGTCAGACTGATTTGCATATGGCCATGTCTGAACTGGGGTGGTGTGGAGTGCAAAAAAAGATGGATTTAGGCCCAGATCTCTGTACTGGGGTGAATGTATGACATTGTTCTGCCTTCTGTCCATCACCTGTGGTTTTTGCATTTGTCACCCTGAGCGGGATGGGTATGCTCAGACGTGAGTCCCATGCACTCCACACCACTGGATTCAAGCAAGCCGGGCTGAAGACGACTGGATTGCCAGAAACCGGTCATCGGAAGCTTGTTTCCGGTCCAGGGAAGGCATGGCTTGGCAGTTCGGGCTGGACTGTTCCCATGAGGCACAGGGTCAGACTGATTTGCATATGGCCATGTCTGAACTGGGGTGGTGTGGAGTGCAAAAAAAAGATGGATTTAGGCCCAGATCTCTGTACTGGGGTGAATGTATGACATTGTTCTGCATTTTGTCCATCACCTGTGGTTTTTGCATTTGTCACCCCGAGTGGGATGGGTATTCTCAGACGTGAGTCCCATGCACTCCACACCACTGGATTCAAGCAAGCCGGGCTGAAGACGGCTGGAATGCAAGAAACCGGTCCTCGGAAGCTTGTTTCCGGTCCAGGGAAGTTATGGCTTGGCAGTTCGGGCTGGACTGTTCCCATGAGGCACAGGGTCAGACTGATTTGCATATAGCCATGTCTGAACTGGGGTGGTGTGGAGTGCAAAAAAATAATTGATTTAGGCCCAGATCTCTATACTGGGGTGAATGTATGACATTGTTCCGCAATTCTGTCCATCACCTGTGGTTTTTGCATTTGTCACCCCGAGTGGGATTGGTATTCTCAGACGTGAGTCCCATGCACTACACACCACTGGATTCAAGCAAGCCGGGCTGAAGACGGCTGGAATGCAAGAAACCGGTCCTCGGAAGCTTGTTTCCGGTCCAGGGAAGGTATGGCTTGGCAGTTCGGGCTGGTCTGTTCCCATGAGGCACAGGGTCTGACTGATTTGCATATGGCCATGTCTGAACTGGGGTTGTGTGGAGTACAAAAAAACGATTGATTTAGGCCCATATCTCTGTACTGGGGTGAATGTATGACATTGTTCTGCATTCTGTCCATCACCTGTGGTTTTTTGCATTTGTCACCCCGAGTGGGATGGGTATGCTCAGACGTGAGTCCCATGCACTCCACACCACTGGATTCAAGCAAGCCGGGCTAAAGACGGCTGGATTGACAGAAACCGGTCCTCGGAAGCTTGTTTCCGGTCCAGGGAAGGCATTGCTTGGCAGTTCAGGCTGGACTGTTCCCACGAGGCACAAGGTCAGACTGATTTGCATATGGCCATGTCTGAACCGGGGTGGTGTGGAGTGCAAAAAAACGATGGATTTAGGCCCAGATCTCTGTACTGGGGTGAATGTGTGACATTGTTCTACATTCTGTCCATCACCTGTGGTTTTTGCATTTGTCACCCCGAGTGGGATGGGTATGCTCAGACGTGAGTCCCATGCACTCCACACCACTGGATTCAAGCAAGCCGGGCTGAAGACGGCTGGAATGCCAGAACCGGTCCTCGGAAGCTTGTTTCCGGTCCAGAGAAGGCATGGCTTGGCAGTTCAGGCTGGTCTGTTCCCAAGAGGCACAGGGTCAGACTGATTTGCATATGGCCATGTCTGAACTGGGGTGCTGTGTAGTGCAATAAAACAATGGATTTAGGCCCAGATCTCTGTACTGGGGTGAATGTGTGACATTGTTCTACATTCTGTCCATCACTTGTGGTTATTGCATTCGTCGCCCCGAGTGGGAAGGGTATGCTTAGACGTGAGTCCCATGCACTCCACACCACTGGATTCAAGCAAGCCGGGCTGAAGATGGCTGGAATGCCAGAAACCGGTTCTCGGAAGCTGGTTTCCGGTCCAGGGAAGGCATGGCTTGGCAGTTCGGGCTGGACTGGTCCCACGAGGCACAGGGTCAGACTGATTTGCATATGGCCAAGTCTGAACTGGGGTGGTGTGGAGTGCAAAAAAACGATGGATTTAGGCCCAAATCTCTGTACTGGGGTGAATTTATGATATTGTTCTGCATTCTGTCCATCACCTGTGGTTTTTGCATTTGTCACCCCGAGCGGGATGGGTATACTCAGACGTGAGTCCCATGCACTCCACACCACTCGATTCAAGCAAGCCTGGCTGAAGACGACTGGATTGCCAGAAACCGGTCCTCGAAAGCTTGTTTCCGGTCCAGGGAAGGCATAGCTTAGCAGTTCGGGCTGGACTGTTCCCATGAGGCACAGGGTCAGACTGATTTGCATATGGCCATGTCTGAACTGGGGTGGTGTGGAGTGCAAAAAAAAGATGGATTTAGGCCCATATCTCTGTATTGGGGTGAATGTATGACATTGTTCTGCATTTTGTCCATCACCTGTGGTTTTTGCATTTGTCACCCCGAGTGGGATGGGTATACTCAGACGTGAGTCCCATGCACTCCACACCACTGGATTCAAGCAAGCCGGGCTGAAGACGGCTGGAATGCAAGAAACTGGTCCTCGGAAGCTTGTTTCCGGTCCAGGGAAGGTATGGCTTGGCAGTTCGGGCTGGTCTGTTCCCATGAGGCACAGGGTCAGACTGATTTGCATATGGCCATGTCTGAACTGGGGTGGTGTGGAGTGCAAATAAATGATGGATTTAGGCCCAGATCTCTGTACTGGGGTGAATGTATGACATTGTTTTGCATTCTGTCCATCACCTGTGGTTTTTGCATTTGTCACTCCGAGTGGGATGGGTATGTTCAGACGTGAGTCCCATGCACTCCACACCACTGGATTCAAGCAAGCGGGGCTGAAGACAGCTGGAATGCCAGAAACCGGTCCTCAGAAGCTTGTTTCCGGTCCAGGGAAGGCATGGCTTGGCAGTTCGGGCTGGACTGTTTCCATGAGGCACAGGGTCAGACTGATTTGCATATGGCCATGTCTGAACTGGGGTCGTGTGGAGTGCAAAAAAATAATTGATTTAGGCCCAGATCTCTATACTGGGGTGAATGTATGACATTGTTCCGCAATTCTGTCCATCACCTGTGGTTTTTGCATTTGTCACACCGAGTGGGATGGGTATGCTCAGACGTGAGTCCCATGCACTCCACACCACTGGATTCAAGCAAGCCGGGCCGAAGACGGCTGGAATGCCAGAAACCGGTCCTCGGAAGCTTGTTTCCGGTCCAGAGAAGGCATGGCTTGGCAGTTCGGGCTGGACTGTTCCCATGAGGCACAGGGTCAGACTGATTTGCATATGGCCATGTCTGAATTGGGGTGGTGTATAGTGCAATAAAACAATGGATTTAGGCCCAGATCTCTGTACTGGGGTGAATGTATGACATTGTTCTGCATTCTGTCCATCAACTGTGGTTTTTGCATTTGTCACCCGAGTGGGATGGGTATGCTCAGACGTGATTCCCATGCACTCCACACCACTGGATTCAAGCTGGCTGGCTGAAGACGGCTGGAATGCCAGAAACCGGTCCTCTGAAGCTTGTTTCCGGTCCAGGGAAGGCATGGCTTGGCAGTTCGGGCTGGACTGTTCCCATGAGGCACAGGGTCAGACTGATTTGCATATGGCCATGTCTGAACTGGGGTGGTGTGGAGTGCAAAAAAACGATGGATTTAGGCCCAGATCTCTGTACTGGGGTGAATGTGTGACATTGTTCTACATTCTGTCCATCACTTGTGGTTATTGCATTCGTCGCCCCGAGTGGGAAGGGTATGCTTAGACGTGAGTCCCATGCACTCCACACCACTGGATTCAAGCAAGCCGGGCTGAAGACGGCTGGAATACCAGAACCGGTCCTCGGAAGCTTGTTTCCGGTCCAGAGAAGGCATGGCTTGGCAGTTCGGGCTGGTCTGTTCCTAAGAGGCACAGGGTCAGACTGATTTGCACATGGCCATGTCTGAACTGGGGTGCTGTGTAGTGCAATAAAACAATAGATTTAGGCCCAGATCTCTGTACTGGGGTGAATGTATAACATTGTTCTGCATTCTGTCCATCACTTGTGGTTATTGCATTCGTCGCCCCGAGTGGGAAGGGTATGCTTAGACGTGAGTCCCATGCACTCCACACCACTGGATTCAAGCAAGCCGGGCTGAAGACGGCTGGAATGCCAGAAACCGGTCCTCTGAAGCTTGTTTCCGGTCCAGGGAAGGCATGGCTTGGCAGTTCGGGCTGGACTGTTCCCATGAGGCACAGGGTCAGACTGATTTGCATATGGCCATGTCTGAACTGGGGTGGTGTGGAGTGCAAAAAACCGATGGATTTAGGCCCAGATCTCTGTACTGGGGTGAATGTGTGACATTGTTCTACATTCTGTCCATCACTTGTGGTTATTGCATTCGTCGCCCCGAGTGGGAAGGGTATGCTTAGACGTGAGTCCCATGCACTCCACACCACTGGATTCAAGCAAGCCGGGCTGAAGATGGCTGGAATGCCAGAAACCGGTTCTCGGAAGCTGGTTTCCGGTACAGGGAAGGCATGGCTTGGCAGTTCGGGCTGGACTGTTCCCATGAGGCACAGGGTCAGACTGATTTGCATATGGCCAAGTCTGAACTGGGGTGGTGTGGAGTGCAAAAAAACGATGGATTTAGGCACAAATCTCTGTACTAGGGTGAATTTATGATATTGTTCTGCATTCTGTCCATCACCTGTGGTTTTTTGCATTTGTCACCCCTAGTGGGATGGGTATGCTCAGACGTGAGTCCAATGCACTCCACACCACTGGATTGAAGCAAGCCAGGCTGAAGATGGCTGGATTGCCAGAAACCGGTCCTCGGAAGCTTGTTTCAGGTCCAGGGATGGCATTGCTTTGCAGTTCGGTCTGGACTGTTCCCACGAGGCACAGGGTCAGACTGATTTGCATATGGCCATGTCTGAACTGGGGTGGTGTGGAGTGCAAAAAAATGATGGATTTAGGCCCAGATCTCTGTACTGGGGTGAATGTATGACATTGTTCTGCATTCTGTCTATCACCTGTGGTTTTTGCATTTGTCACCTTGAGTGGGATGGGTATGCTCAGGCGTGATTCCCATGCACTCCACACCACTGGATTCAAGCAAGCCGGGCTGAAGACGGCTGGAATGCCAGAACCGGTCCTCGGAAGCTTGTTTCCGGTCCAGGGAAGGTATGGCTTGGCAGTTCGGGCTGGACTGTTCCCATGAGGCACAGGGTCAGACTGATTTGCATATGGCCATGTCTGAACTGGGGTCGTGTGAAGTGCAAAAAAATAATTGATTTAGGCCCAGATCTCTATACTGGGGTGAATGTATGACATTGTTCCGCAATTCTGTCCATCACCTGTGGTTTTTGCATTTGTCACTCCGAGTGGGATGGGTATGCTCAGACGTGAGTCCCATGCACTCCACACCACTGGATTCAAGCAAGCCGGGCCGAAGACGGCTGGAATGCCAGAAACCGGTCCTCGGAAGCTTGTTTCCGGTCCAGAGAAGGCATGGCTTGGCAGTTCGGGCTGGACTGTTCCCATGAGGCACAGGGTCAGACTGATTTGCATATGGCCATGTCTGAATTGGGGTGGTGTATAGTGCAATAAAACAATGGATTTAGGCCCAGATCTCTGTACTGGGGTGAATGTATGACATTGTTCTGCATTCTGTCCATCAACTGTGGTTTTTGCATTTGTCACCCGAGTGGGATGGGTATGCTCAGACGTGATTCCCATGCACTCCACACCACTGGATTCAAGCTAGCTGGCTGAAGACGGATGGAATGCCAGAAACCGGTCCTCTGAAGCTTGTTTCCGGTCCAGGGAAGGCATGGCTTGGCAGTTCGGGCTGGACTGTTCCCATGAGGCACAGGGTCAGACTGATTTGCATATGGCCATGTCTGAACTGGGGTGGTGTGGAGTGCAAAAAAACGATGGATTTAGGCCCAGATCTCTGTACTGGGGTGAATGTGTGACATTGTTCTACATTCTGTCCATCACTTGTGGTTATTGCATTCGTCGCCCCGAGTGGGAAGGGTATGCTTAGACGTGAGTCCCATGCACTCCACACCACTGGGTTCAAGCAAGCCGGGCTGAAGACGGCTGGAATGCCAGAACCGGTCCTCGGAAGCTTGTTTCCGGTCCAGAGAAGGCATGGCTTGGCAGTTCGGGCTGGTCTGTTCCTAAGAGGCACAGGGTCAGACTGATTTGCATATGGCCATGTCTGAACTGGGGTGCTGTGTAGTGCAATAAAACAATAGATTTAGGCCCAGATCTCTGTACTGGGGTGAATGTATAACATTGTTCTGCATTCTGTCCATCACTTGTGGTTATTGCATTCGTCGCCCCGAGTGGGAAGGGTATGCTTAGACGTGAGTCCCATGCACTCCACACCACTGGATTCAAGCAAGCCGGGCTGAAGACGGCTGGAATGCCAGAAACCGGTCCTCTGAAGCTTGTTTCCGGTCCAGGGAAGGCATGGCTTGGCAGTTCGGGCTGGACTGTTCCCATGAGGCACAGGGTCAGACTGATTTGCATATGGCCATGTCTGAACTGGGGTGGTGTGGAGTGCAAAAAAACGATGGATTTAGGCCCAGATCTCTGTACTGGGGTGAATTTGTGACATTGTTCTACATTCTGTCCATCACTTGTGGTTATTGCATTCGTCGCCCCGAGTGGGAAGGGTATGCTTAGACCTGAGTCCCATGCACTCCACACCACTGGATTCAAGCAAGCCGGGCTGAAGATGGCTGGAATGCCAGAAACCGGTTCTCGGAAGCTGGTTTCCGGTCCAGGGAAGGCATGGCTTGGCAGTTCGGGCTGGACTGTTCCCATGAGGCACAGGGTCAGACTGATTTGCATGTGGCCATGTCTGAACTGGGGTGGCGTGGAGTGCAAAAAACCGATGGATTTAGGCCCAGATCTCTGTACTGGGGTGAATGTGTGACATTGTTCTACATTCTGTCCATCACTTGTGGTTATTGCATTCGTCGCCCCGAGTGGGAAGGGTATGCTTAGACGTGAGTCCCATGCACTCCACACCACTGGATTCAAGCAAGCCGGGCTGAAGATGGCTGGAATGCCAGAAACCGGTTCTCGGAAGCTGGTTTCCGGTACAGGGAAGGCATGGCTTGGCAGTTCGGGCTGGACTGTTCCCATGAGGCACAGGGTCAGACTGATTTGCATATGGCCAAGTCTGAACTGGGGTGGTGTGGAGTGCAAAGAAACGATGGATTTAGGCACAAATCTCTGTACTAGGGTGAATTTATGATATTGTTCTGCATTCTGTCCATCACCTGTGGTTTTTTGCATTTGTCACCCCTAGTGGGATGGGTATGCTCAGACGTGAGTCCAATGCACTCCACACCACTGGATTGAAGCAAGCCGGGCTGAAGATGGCTGGATTGCCAGAAACCGGTCCTCGGAAGCTTGTTTCAGGTCCAGGGAAGGCATTGCTTTGCAGTTCGGGCTGGACTGTTCCCACGAGGCACAGGGTCAGACTGATTTGCATATGGCCATGTCTGAACTGGGGTGGTGTGGAGTGCAAAAAAATGATGGATTTAGGCCCAGATCTCTGTACTGGGGTGAATGTATGACATTGTTCTGCATTCTGTCTATCACCTGTGGTTTTTGCATTTGTCCCCTTGAGTGGGATGGGTATGCTCAGGCGTGATTCCCATGCACTCCACACCACTGGATTCAAGCAAGCCGGGCTGAAGACGGCTGGAATGCCAGAACCGGTCCTCGGAAGCTTGTTTCCGGTCCAGGGATGGTATGGCTTGGCAGTTCGGGCTGGACTGTTCCCATGAGGCACAGGGTCAGACTGATTTGCATATGGCCATGTCTGAACTGGGGTGGTGTGGATTGCAAAAAAAGATGGATTTAGGCCCAGATCTCTGTACTGGGGTGAATGTATGACATTGTTCTGCCTTCTGTCCATCACCTGTGGTTTTTGCATTTGTCAACCCGAGTGGGATGGGTATGCTCACACGTGAGTCCCATGCACTCCACACCACTCGATTCAAGCAAGCCGGGCTGAAGACGACTGGATTGCCAGAAACCGGTCCTCGGAAGCTTGTTTCCAGTCCAGGGAAGGCATGGCTTGGCAGTTCGGGCTGGACTGTTCCCATGAGGCACAGGGTCAGACTGATTTGCATATGGCTATGTCTGAACTGGGGTGGTGTGGAGTGCAAAAAAAGATGGATTCAGGCCCATATTTCTGTTGGAGTTCTGGACTTTTTGGTTCCGTCCAGAGGTGTCAGGGATAACACCCGAAGACCCCGGAGTTCCACCTGTCTTGGTGCACAAATAAACAGAAACACGGGCTTCTCGATGGTGGCGTCAAAGACCAAAGGTTTATTACTGCAGGGACACAGAAGTCACAGAAACTACACACGGGCAGAATCTAGGAGCCTGTTCGGTTTGTACAAAAAGGGTTGCTCCTTATATACTAAAATTTGAGCTTGAGGCAAAATCTTTACATGAAATACATTCCCAAACCTTTGTGCCCTAAACCATAAATATTTGGCGTTGCACAGGAATCGTTGGCAATATCTGATGTCAAAACCTTACGAACGAGGGGTTCCCACTTTTCCATCATAATCTCATGTCAACTTTTCATTCAAGACCCAGACCGCCTCATCGTAAATTTCGTTACCTCCCCCTAATAAAGGCCCAGAAGGAAAGGAGCAGAGCCAGGTGCAGAAGATAGAAAAGCAGGATAAGGGACGTTTGTGGGTTGTAAATGGGCAAGGCTACCGGCTTCGGCCGCCTAATCATGATCAGGCCAACGAACACAAGAACCAGTATTGCAAGGCTGGCCTTGGGCAGAGGAGGCAGCCTTTGTCGAGTCATGCAGCTACAGCGTGTTCTGTTCTAAGGTGCACGTGTCATTAGAGAGGTGAATCGCCGGCTGAGCCTACGTGTCCTTCGAAATGAAGTGATCAGAAGTCATTGCGTATGTGAGGGCAAGAAACACAAAATGGCTGCCACGATCTAAGATGGATGCCATGGGTAAATCGGAAATGTGTTTGTAACAGGAGTACTCTTGCTCGTAGCATAGCGAAAACACCAGGATATGCTAAATGGATCATTTGCGGTTCGCTGATACCAAAATTATGTATTTCCGACAATATTGAAAACACGGGTTCAAATCGTCCCGGAACCTCACTGTATTGGGGTGAATGTATGACTTTGTTCTGCATTTTGTCCATCACCTGTGGTTTTTGCATTTGTCACCCCGAGTGGGATGGGTATTCTCAGACGTGAGTCCCATGCACTCCACATCACTGGATTCAAGCAAGCCGGGCTGAAGACGGCTGGAATGCAAGAAACTGGTCCTCGGAAGCTTGTTTCCGGTCCAGGGAAGGTATGGCTTGGCAGTTCGGGCTGGTCTGTTCCCATGAGGCACAGGGTCAGACTGATTTGCATATGGCCATGTCTGAACTGGGGTGGTGTGGAGTGCAAATAAATGATGGATTTAGGCCCAGATCGCTGTACTGGGGTGAATGTATGACATTGTTCTGCATTTTGTCCATCACCTGTGGTTTTTGCATTTGTCACCCCGAGTGGGATGGGTATTCTCAGACGTGAGTCCCATGCACTCCACACCACTGGATTCAAGCAAGCGGGCCGAAGACGGCTGGAATGCCAGAAACCGGTCCTCGGAAGCTTGTTTCCGGTCCAGAGAAGGCATGGCTTGGCAGTTCGGGCTGGACTGTTCCCATGAGGCACAGGGTCAGACTGATTTGCATATGGCCATGTCTGAACTGGGGTGGTGTGGAGTGCAAAAAAACGATGGATTTAGGCCCAGATCTCTGTACTGGGGTGAATGTATGACATTGTTCTGCATTCTGTACATCACCTGTGGTTTTTGCATTTGTCACCCGAGTGGGATGGGTATGCTCAGACGTGATTCCCATGCACTCCACACCACTGGATTCAAGCTAGCCGGGCTGCAGACGGCTGGAATGCCAGAAACCGGTCCTCTGAAGCTTGTTTCCCGTCCAGGGAAGGCATGGCTTGGCAGTTCGGCTGGACTGTTCCCATGAGGCACAGGGTCAGACTGATTTGCATATGGCCATGTCTGAACTGGGGTGGTGTGGAGTGCAAATAAATGATGGATTTAGGCCCAGATCTATGTACTGGGGTGAATGTATGACATTGTTTTGCATTCTGTCCATCACCTGTGGTTTTTGCATTTGTCACCCCTAGTGGGATGGGTATGCTCAGACGTGAGTCCCATGCACTCCACACCACTGGATTCAAGCAAGCCGGGCTGAAGATGGCTGGAATGCCAGAAACCGGTTCTCGGAAGCTGGTTTCTGGTCCAGGGAAGGCATGGCTTGGCAGTTCGGGCTGGACTGTTCCCATGAGGCACAGGGTCAGACTGATTTGCATATGGCCAAGTCTGAACTGGGGTGGTGTGGAGTGCAAAAAAACGATGGATTTAGGCCCAAATCTCTGTACTGGGGTGAATTTATGATATTGTTCTGCATTCTGTCCATCACCTGTGGTTTTTGCATTTGTCACCCCTAGTGGGATGGGTATGCTCAGACGTGAGTCCCATGCACTCCACACCACTGGATTGAAGCAAGCCGGGCTGAAGACGGCTGGATTGCCAGAAACCGGTCCTCGGAAGCTTGTTTCCGGTCCAGGGAAGGCATTGCTTTGCAGTTCGGGCTGGACTGTTCCCACGAGGCACAGGGTCAGACTGATTTGCATATGGCCATGTCTGAACTGGGGTGGTGTGGAGTGCAAAAAAATGATGGATTTAGGCCCAGATCTCTGTACTGGGGTGATGTATGACATTGTTCTGCATTCTGTCCATCACCTGTGGTTTTTGCATTTGTCACCTTGAGTGGGATGGGTATGCTCAGGCGTGATTCCCATGCACTCCACACCACTGGATTCAAGCAAGCCGGGCTGAAGACGGCTGGAATGCCAGAACCGGTCTTCGGAAGCTTGTTTCTGGTCCAGGGAAGGTATGGCTTGGCAGTTCGGGCTGGACTGTTCCCATGAGGCACAGGGTCAGACTGATTTGCATATGGCCATGTCTGAACTGGGGTGGTGTGGAGTGCGAAAAAAGATGGATTTAGGCCCAGATCTCTGTACTGGGGTGAATGTATGACATTGTTCTGCCTTCTGTCCATCACCTGTGGTTTTTGCATTTGTCACCCTGAGCGGGATGGGTATGCTCAGACGTGAGTCCCATGCACTCCACACCACTGGATTCAAGCAATCCGGGCTGAAGACGACTGGATTGCCAGAAATCGGTCCTCGGAAGCTTGTTTCCGGTCCAGGGAAGGCATGGCTTGGCAGTTTGGGCTGGACTGTTCCCATGAGGCACAGGGTCAGACTGATTTGCATATGGCCATGTCTGAACTGGGGTGGTGTGAAGTGCAAAAAAAAGATGGATTTAGGCCCATATCTCTGTATTGGGGTGAATGTATGACATTGTTCTGCATTTTGTCCATCACCTGTGGTTTTTGCATTTGTCACACCGAGTGGGATGGGTATTCTCAGACGTGAGTCCCATGCACTCCACACCACTGGATTCAAGCAAGCCGGGCTGAAGACGGCTGGAATGCAAGAAACCGGTCCTCGGAAGCTTGTTTCCGGTCCAGGGAAGGTATGGCTTGGCAGTTCCGGCTGGTCTTTCCCATGAGGCACAGGGTCAGACTGATTTGCATATGGCCATGTCTGAACTGGGGTGGTGTGGAGTGCAAATAAATGATGGATTTAGGCCCAGATCTATGTACTGGGGTGAATGTATGACATTGTTTTGCATTCTGTCCATCACCTGTGGTTTTTGCATTTGTCACTCCGAGTGGGATGGGTATGTTCAGACGTGAGTCCCATGCACTCCACACCACTGGATTCAAGCAAGCGGGGCTGAAGACGGCTGGAATGCCAGAAACCGAACCTCAGAACCTGGTTTCCGGTCAAGGGAAGGTATGGCTTGGCAGTTCGGGCTGGACTGTTCCCATGAGGCACAGGGTCAGACTGATTTGCATATGGCCATGTCTGAACTGGGGTGGTGTGGAGTGCAAAAAAATAATTGATTTAGGCCCAGATCTCTATACTGGGGTGAATGTATGACATTGTTCCGCAATTCTGTCCATCACCTGTGGTTTTTGCATTTGTCACCCCGAGTGGGATGGGTATTCTCAGACGTGAGTCCCATGCACTCCACACCACTGGATTCAAGCAAGCCGGGCTGAAGATGGCTGGAATGCAAGAAACCGGTCCTCGGAAGCTTGTTTCCGGTCCAGGGAAGGTATGGCTTGGCAGTTCCGGCTGGTCTGTTCCCATGAGGCACAGGGTCAGACTGATTTGCATATGGCCATGTCTGAACTGGGGTGGTGTGGAGTGCAAATAAATGATGGATTTAGGCCCAGATCTCTGTACTGGGGTGAATGTATGACATTGTTTTGCATTCTGTCCATCACCTGTGGTTTTTGCATTTGTCACTCCGAGTGGGATGGGTATGTTCAGACGTGAGTCCCATGCACTCCACACCACTGGATTCAAGCAAGCAGGGCTGAAGACGGCTGGAATGCCAGAAACCGGTCCTCAGAACCTGGTTTCCGGTCAAGGGAAGGCATGGCTTGGCAGTTCGGGCTGGACTGTTCCCATGAGGCACAGGGTCAGACTGATTTGCATATGGCCATGTCTGAACTGGGGTGGTGTGGAGTGCAAAAAAATAATTGATTTAGGCCCAGATCTCTATACTGGGGTGAATGTATGACATTGTTCCGCAATTCTGTCCATCACCTGTGGTTTTTGCATTTGTCACCCCGAGTGGGATGGGTATTCTCAGACGTGAGTCCCATGCACTCCACACCACTGGATTCAAGCAAGCCGGGCTGAAGACGGCTGGAATGCAAGAAACTGGTCCTCGGAAGCTTGTTTCCGGTCCAGGGAAGGTATGGCTTGGCGGTTCGGGCTGGTCTGTTCCCATGAGGCACAGGGTCAGACTGATTTGCATATGGCCATGTCTGAACTGGGGTTGTTTGGAGTGCAAAAAAACGATTGATTTAGGCCCATATCTCTGTACTGGGGTGAATGTATGACATTGTTCTGCATTCTGTCCATCACCTGTGGTTTTTTGCATTTGTCTCCCCGAGTGGGGTGGGTATGCTCAGACGTGAGTCCCATGCACTCCACACCACTGGATTCAAGCAAGCCGGGCTAAAGACGGCTGGATTGACAGAAACCGGTCCTCGGAAGCTTGTTTCCGGTCCAGGGAAGGCATTGCTTGGCAGTTCAGTCTGGACTGTTCCCACAAGGCACAAGGTCAGACTGATTTGCATATGGCCATGTCTGAACCGGGGTGGTGTGGAGTGCAAAAAAACGATGGATTTAGGCCCAGATCTCTGTACTGGGGTGAATGTGTGACATTGTTCTACATTCTGTCTATCACCTGTGGTTTTTGCATTTGTCACCCCGAGTGGGATGGGTATGCTCAGACGTGAGTCCCATGCACTCCACACCACTGGATTCAAGCAAGCCGGGCTGAAGACGACTGGATTGCCAGAAACCGGTCCTCGGAAGCTTGTTTCCGGTCCAGGGAAGGCATGGCTTGGCAGTTCGGGCTGGACTGTTCCCATGAGGCACAGGGTCAGACTGATTTGCATATGGCCATGTCTGAACTGGGGATGTGTGGAGTGCAAAAAAAAGATGGATTTAGGCCCAGATCTCTGTATTTGGGTGAATATATGACATTGTTCTGCATTCTGTCCATCACCTGTGGTTTTTGCATTTGTCACCCCGAGTGGGATGGGTATTCTCAGACGTGAGTCCCATGCACTCCACACCACTGGATTCAAGCAAGCCGGGCTGAAGACGGCTGGAATGCCAGAAACCGGTCCTCAGAAGCTTGTTTCCGGTCCAGGGAAGGCATGGCTTGGCAGTTCGGGCTGGACTGTTCCCATGAGGCACAGGGTCAGACTGATTTGCATATGGCATGTCTGAACTGGGGTCGTGTGGAGTGCAAAAAAATGATTCATTTAGGCCCAGATCTCTATACAGGGGTGAATGTATGACATTGTTCCGCATTCTGTCCATCACCCGTGGTTTTTGCATTTGTCACCCCGAGTGGGATGGGTAAGCTCAGACGTGAGTCCCATGCACTCCACACCACTGGATTCAAGCAAGCCGGGCTGAAGACGGCTGGAATGCCAGAACCGGTCCTCGGAAGCTTGTTTCCGGTCCAGAGAAGGCATGGCTTGGCAGTTCGGGCTAGTCTGTTCCCAAGAGGCACAGGGTCAGACTGATTTGCATATGGCCATGTCTGAACTGGGGTGCTGTGTAGTGCAAAAAAACAATGGATTTAGGCCCAGATCTCTGTACTGGGGTGAATGTATAATATTGTTCTGTATTCTGTCCATCACTTGTGGTTATTGCATTCGTCGCCCCGAGTGGGAAGGGTATGCTCAGACGTGATTCCCATGCACTCCACACCACTGGATTCAAGCTAGCTGGGCTGAAGACGGCTGGAATGCCAGAAACCGGTTCTCGGAAGCTGGTTTCCGGTCCAGGGAAGGCATGGCTTGGCAGTTCGGGCTGGACTGTTCCCATGAGGCACAGGGTCAGACTGATTTGCATATGGCCAAGTCTGAACTGGGGTGGTGTGGAGTGCAAAAAAACGATGGATTTAGGCCCAAATCTCTGTACTGGGGTGAATTTATGATATTGTTCTGCATTCTGTCCATCACCTGTGGTTTTTTGCATTTGTCACCCCTAGTGGGATGGGTGTGCTCAGACGTGAGTCCCATGCACTCCACACCACTGGATTGAAGCAAGCCGGGCTGAAGACGGCTGGATTGCCAGAAACCGGTCCTCGGAAGCTTGTTTCCGGTCCAGGGAAGGCATTGCTTTGAAGTTCGGGCTGGACTGTTCCCACGAGGCACAGGGTCAGACTGATTTGCATATGGCCATGTCTGAACTGGGGTGGTGTGGAGTGCAAAAAAATGATGGATTTAGGCCCAGATCTCTGTACTGGGGTGAATGTATGACATTGTTCTGCATTCTGTCCATCACCTGTAGTTTTTGCATTTGTCACCTTGAGTGGGATGGGTATGCTCAGGCGTGATTCCCATGCACTCCACACCACTGGATTCAAGCAAGCTGGGCTGAAGACGACTGGATTGCCAGAAACCGGTCCTCGGAAGCTTGTTTCCGGTCCAGGGAAGGCATGGCTTGGCAGTTCGGGCTGGACTGTTCCCATGAGGCACAGGGTCAGACTGATTTGCATATGGCCATGTCTAAACTGGGGTCGTGTGGAGTGCAAAAAAATAATTGATTTAGGCCCAGATCTCTATACTGGGGTGAATGTATGACATTGTTCCGCAATTCTGTCCATCACCTGTGGTTTTTGCATTTGTCACCCGAGTGGGATGGGTATGCTCAGACGTGAGTCCCATGCACTCCACACCACTGGATTCAAGCAAGCCGGGCCGAAGACGGCTGGAATGCCAGAAACCGGTCCTCGGAAGCTTGTTTCCGGTCCAGAGAAGGCATGGCTTGGCAGTTCGGGCTGGACTGTTCCCATGAGGCACAGGGTCAGACTGATTTGCATATGGCCAAGTCTGAACTGGGGTGGTGTGGAGTGCAAAAAAACGATGGATTTAGGCCCAAATCTCTGTACTGGGGTGAATTTATGATATTGTTCTGCATTCTGTCCATCACCTGTGGTTTTTTGCATTTGTCACCCCTAGTGGGATGGGTATGCTCAGACGTGAGTCCCATGCACTCCACACCACTGGATTGAAGCAAGCCGGGCTGAAAACGGCTGGATTGCCAGAAACCGGTCCTCGGAAGCTTGTTTCCGGTCCAGGGAAGGCATTGCTTTGCAGTTCGGGCTGGACTGTTCCCACGAGGCACAGGGTCAGACTGATTTGCATATGGCCATGTCTGAACTGGGATGGTGTGGAGTGCAAAAAAATGATGGATTTAGGCCCAGATCTCTGTACTGGGGTGAATGTATGACATTGTTCTGCCTTCTGTCCATCACCTGTGGTTTTTGCATTTGTCACCTCGAGCGGGATGGGTATGCTCAGACGTGAGTCCCATGCACTCCACACGACTCGATTCAAGCAAGCCGGGCTGAAGACAACTGGATTGCCAGAAACCGGTCCTCGGAAGCTTGCTTCCGGTCCAGGGAAGGCATGGCTTGGCAGTTCGGGCTGGACTGTTCCTATGAGGCACAGGGTCAGACTGATTTGCATATGGCCATGTCTGAACTGGGGTGGTGTGGAGTGCAAAAAAAAGATGGATTTAGGCCCAGATCTCTGTACTGGGGTGAATGTATGACATTGTTCTGCATTTTGTCCATCACCTGTGGTTTTTGCATTTGTCACCCCGAGTGGGATGGGTATTCTCAGACGTGAGTCCCATGCACTCCACACCACTGGATTCAAGCAAGCCGGGCTGAAGACGGCTGGAATGCAAGAAACTGGTCCTCGGAAGCTTGTTTCCGGTCCAGGGAAGGTATGGCTTGGCAGTTCGGGCTGGTCTGTTCCCATGAGGCACAGGGTCAGACTGATTTGCATATGGCCATGTCTGAACTGGGGTGGTGTGGAGTGCAAATAAATGATGGATTTAGGCCCAGATCTCTGTACTGGGGTGAATGTATGACATTGTTTTGCATTCTGTCCATCACCTGTGGTTTTTGCATTTGTCACTCCGAGTGGGATGGGTATGTTCAGACGTGAGTCCCATGCACTCCACACCACTGGATTCAAGCAAGCCGGGCCGAAGACGGCTGGAATGCCAGAAACCGGTCCTCAGAAGCTTGTTTCCGGTCCAGGGAAGGCATGGCTTGGCAGTTCGGGCTGGACTGTTCCCATGAGGCACAGGGTCAGACTGATTTGCATATGGCCATGTCTAAACTGGGGTGGTGTGGAGTGCAAAAAAACGATGGATTTAGGCCCAGATCTCTGTACTGGGGTGAATGTGTGACATTGTTCTACATTCTGTCCATCACTTGTGGTTATTGCATTCGTCGCCCCGAGTGGGAAGGGTATGCTTAGACGTGAGTCCCATGCACTCCACACCACTGGATTCAAGCAAGCCGGGCTGAAGATGGCTGGAATGCCAGAAACCGGTTCTCGGAAGCTGGTTTACGGTCCAGGGAAGGCATGGCTTGGCAGTTCGGGCTGGACTGTTCCCATGAGGCACAGGGTCAGACTGATTTGCATATGGCCAAGTCTCAACTGGGGTGGTGTGGAGTGCAAAAAAACGATGGATTTAGGCCCAAATCTCTGTACTGGGGTGAATTTCTGATATTGTTCTGCATTCTGTCCATCACCTGTGGTTTTTTGCATTTGTCACCCCTAGTGGGATGGGTATGCTCAGACGTGAGTCCCATGCACTCCACACCACTGGATTGAAGCAAGCCGGGCTGAAAACGGCTGGATTGCCAGAAACCGGTCCTCGGAAGCTTGTTTCCGGTCCAGGGAAGGCATTGCTTTGCAGTTCGGGCTGGACTGTTCCCACGAGGCACAGGGTCAGACTGATTTGCATATGGCCATGTCTGAACTGGGATGGTGTGGAGTGCAAAAAAATGATGGATTGAGGCCCAGATCTCTGTACTGGGGTGAATGTATGACATTGTTCTGCATTCTGTCCATCACCTGTGGTTTTTCCATTTGTCACCTTGAGTGGGATGGGTATGCTCAGGCGTGATTCCCATGCACTCCACACCACTGGATTCAAGCAAGCCGGGCTGAAGACGGCTGGAATGCCAGAACCGGTCCTCGGAAGCTTGTTTCCGGTCCAGGGAAGGTATGGCTTGGCAGTTCGGGCTGGACTGTTCCCATGAGGCACAGGGTCAGACTGATTTACATATGGCCATGTCTGAACTGGGGTGGTGTGGATTGCAAAAAAAGATGGATTTAGGCCCAGATCTCTGTACTGGGGTGAATGTATGACATTGTTCTGCCTTCTGTCCATCACCTGTTGTTTTTGCATTTGTCACCTCGAGCGGGATGGGTATGCTCAGACGTGAGTCCCATGCACTCCACACGACTCGATTCAAGCAAGCCGGGCTGAAGACAACTGGATTGCCAGAAACCGGTCCTCGGAAGCTTGCTTCCGGTCCAGGGAAGGCATGGCTTGGCAGTTCGGGCTGGACTGTTCCCATGAGGCACAGGGTCAGACTGATTTGCATATGGCCATGTCTGAACTGGGGTGGTGTGGAGTGCAAAAAAAATATGGATTTAGGCCCAGATCTCTGTACTGGGGTGAATGTATGACATTGTTCTGCATTTTGTCCATCACCTGTGGTTTTTGCATTTGTCACCCCGAGTGGGATGGGTATTCTCAGACGTGAGTCCCATGCACTCCACACCACTGGATTCAAGCAAGCCGGGCTGAAGACGGCTGGAATGCAAGAAACTGGTCCTAGGAAGCTTGTTTCCGGTCCAGGGAAGGTATGGCTTGGCAGTTCGGGCTGGTCTGTTCCCATGAGGCACAGGGTCAGACTGATTTGCATATGGCCATGTCTGAACTGGGGTGGTGTGAAGTGCAAATAAATGATGGATTTAGGCCCAGATCTCTGTACTGGGGTGAATGTATGACATTGTTTTGCATTCTGTCCATCACCTGTGGTTTTTGCATTTGTCACTCCGAGTGGGATGGGTATGTTCAGACGTGAGTCCCATGCACTCCACACCACTAGATTCAAGCAAGCCGGGCCGAAGACGGCTGGAATGCCAGAAACCGGTCCTCAGAAGCTTGTTTCCGGTCCAGGGAAGGCATGGCTTGGCAGTTCGGGCTGGACTGTTTCCATGAGGCACAGGGTCAGACTGATTTGCATATGGCCATGTCTGAATTGGGGTGGTGTATAGTGCAATAAAACAATGGATTTAGGCCCAGATCTCTGTACTGGGGTGAATGTATGACATTGTTCTGCATTCTGTCCATCACCTGTGGTTTTTGCATTTGTCACCCGAGTGGGATGGGTATGCTCAGACGTGATTCCCGTTGCACTCCACACCACTGGATTCAAGCTAGCCAGGCTGAAGACGGCTGGAATGCCAGAAAAAGGTCCTCTGAAGCTTGTTTCCGGTCCAGGGAAGGCATGGCTTGGCAGTTCGGGCTGGACTGTTCCCATGAGGCACAGGGTCAGACTGATTTGCATATGGCCATGTCTGAACTGGGGTGGTGTGGAGTGCAAAAAAACGATGGATTTAGGCCCAGATCTCTGTACTGGGGTGAATGTGTGACATTGTTCTACATTCTGTCCATCACTTGTGGTTATTGCATTCGTCGCCCCGAGTGGGAAGGGTATGCTTAGACGTGAGTCCCATGCACTCCACACCACTGGATTGAAGCAAGCCGGGCTGAAGACGGCTGGATTGCCAGAAACCGGTTCTCGGAAGCTGGTTTACGGTCCAGGGAAGGCATGGCTTGGCAGTTCGGGCTGGACTGTTCCCATGAGGCACAGGGTCAGACTGATTTGCATATGGCCAAGTCTGAACTGGGGTGGTGTGGAGTGCAAAAAAACGATTGATTTAGGCCCAAATCTCTGTACTGGGGTGAATTTATGATATTGTTCTGCATTCTGTCCATCACTTGTGGTTATTGCATTCGTCGCCCCGAGTGGGAAGGGTATGCTTAGACGTGAGTCCCATGCACTCCACACCACTGGATTCAAGCAAGCCGGGCTGAAGATGGCTGGAATGCCAGAAACCGGTTCTCGGAAGCTGGTTTACGGTCCAGGGAAGGCATGGCTTGGCAGTTCGGGCTGGACTGTTCCCATGAGGCACAGGGTCAGACTGATTTGCATATGGCCAAGTCTGAACTGGGGTGGTGTGGAGTGAAAAAAACGATTGATTTAGGCCCAGATCTCTGTACTGGGGTGAATGTATGACATTGTTCTGCATTCTGTCCATCACCTGTAGTTTTTGCATTTGTCACCTTGAGTGGGATGGGTATGCTCAGGCGTGATTCCCATGCACTACACACCACTGGATTCAAGCAAGCTGGGCTGAAGACGACTGGATTGCCAGAAACCGGTCCTCGGAAGCTTGTTTCCGGTCCAGGGAAGGCATGGCTTGGCAGTTCGGGCTGGACTGTTCCCATGAGGCACAGGGTCAGACTGATTTGCATATGGCCATGTCTGAACTGGGGTGGTATGGAGTGCAAAAAAAAGATGGATTTAGGCCCATATCTCTGTATTGGGGTGAATGTATGACATTGTTCTGCATTTTGTCCATCACCTGTGGTTTTTGCATTTGTCACCCCGAGTGGGATGGGTATTCTCAGACGTGAGTCCCATGCACTCCACACCACTGGATTCAAGCAAGCCGGGCTGAAGACGGCTGGAATGCAAGAAACCGGTCCTCGGAAGCTTGTTTCCGGTCCAGGGAAGGTATGGCTTGGCAGTTCGGGCTGGTCTGTTCCCATGAGGCACAGGGTCAGACTGATTTGCATATGGCCATGTCTGAACTGGGGTGGTGTGGAGTGCAAATAAATGATGGATTTAGGCCCAGATCTCTGTACTGGGGTGAATGTATGACATTGTTTTGCATTCTGTCCATCACCTGTGGTTTTTGCATTTGTCACTCCGAGTGGGATGGGTATGTTCAGAAGTGAGTCCCATGCACTCCACACCACTGGATTCAAGCAAGCCGGGCTGAAGACGGCTGGAATGCAAGAAACTGGTCCTAGGAAGCTTGTTTCCGGTCCAGGGAAGGTATGGCTTGGCAGTTCGGGCTGGTCTGTTCCCATGAGGCACAGGGTCAGACTGATTTGCATATGGCCATGTCTGAACTGGGGTGGTGTGAAGTGCAAATAAATGATGGATTTAGGCCCAGATCTCTGTACTGGGGTGAATGTATGACATTGTTTTGCATTCTGTCCATCACCTGTGGTTTTTGCATTTGTCACTCCGAGTGGGATGGGTATGTTCAGACGTGAGTCCCATGCACTCCACACCACTAGATTCAAGCAAGCCGGGCCGAAGACGGCTGGAATGCCAGAAACCGGTCCTCAGAAGCTTCTTTCCGGTCCAGGGAAGGCATGGCTTGGCAGTTCGGGCTGGACTGTTCCCATGAGGCACAGGGTCAGACTGATTTGCATATGGCCATGTCTGAATTGGGGTGGTGTATAGTGCAATAAAACAATGGATTTAGGCCCAGATCTCTGTACTGGGGTGAATGTATGACATTGTTCTGCATTCTGTCCATCACCTGTGGTTTTTGCATTTGTCACCCGAGTGGGATGGGTATGCTCAGACGTGATTCCCGTTGCACTCCACACCACTGGATTCAAGCTAGCCAGGCTGAAGACGGCTGGAATGCCAGAAAAAGGTCCTCTGAAGCTTGTTTCCGGTCCAGGGAAGGCATGGCTTGGCAGTTCGGGCTGGACTGTTCCCATGAGGCACAGGGTCAGACTGATTTGCATATGGCCATGTCTGAACTGGGGTGGTGTGGAGTGCAAAAAAACGATGGATTTAGGCCCAGATCTCTGTACTGGGGTGAATGTGTGACATTGTTCTACATTCTGTCCATCACTTGTGGTTATTGCATTCGTCGCCCCGAGTGGGAAGGGTATGCTTAGACGTGAGTCCCATGCACTCCACACCACTGGATTGAAGCAAGCCGGGCTGAAGACGGCTGGATTGCCAGAAACCGGTTCTCGGAAGCTGGTTTACGGTCCAGGGAAGGCATGGCTTGGCAGTTCGGGCTGGACTGTTCCCATGAGGCACAGGGTCAGACTGATTTGCATATGGCCAAGTCTGAACTGGGGTGGTGTGGAGTGCAAAAAAACGATTGATTTAGGCCCAAATCTCTGTACTGGGGTGAATTTATGATATTGTTCTGCATTCTGTCCATCACTTGTGGTTATTGCATTCGTCGCCCCGAGTGGGAAGGGTATGCTTAGACGTGAGTCCCATGCACTCCACACCACTGGATTCAAGCAAGCCGGGCTGAAGATGGCTGGAATGCCAGAAACCGGTTCTCGGAAGCTGGTTTACGGTCCAGGGAAGGCATGGCTTGGCAGTTCGGGCTGGACTGTTCCCATGAGGCACAGGGTCAGACTGATTTGCATATGGCCAAGTCTGAACTGGGGTGGTGTGGAGTGAAAAAAACGATTGATTTAGGCCCAGATCTCTGTACTGGGGTGAATGTATGACATTGTTCTGCATTCTGTCCATCACCTGTAGTTTTTGCATTTGTCACCTTGAGTGGGATGGGTATGCTCAGGCGTGATTCCCATGCACTACACACCACTGGATTCAAGCAAGCTGGGCTGAAGACGACTGGATTGCCAGAAACCGGTCCTCGGAAGCTTGTTTCCGGTCCAGGGAAGGCATGGCTTGGCAGTTCGGGCTGGACTGTTCCCATGAGGCACAGGGTCAGACTGATTTGCATATGGCCATGTCTGAACTGGGGTGGTATGGAGTGCAAAAAAAAGATGGATTTAAGACAAATATCTCTGTATTGGGGTGAATGTATGACATTGTTCTGCATTTTGTCCATCACCTGTGGTTTTTGCATTTGTCACCCCGAGTGGGATGGGTATTCTCAGACGTGAGTCCCATGCACTCCACACCACTGGATTCAAGCAAGCCGGGCTGAAGACGGCTGGAATGCAAGAAACCGGTCCTCGGAAGCTTGTTTCCGGTCCAGGGAAGGTATGGCTTGGCAGTTCGGGCTGGTCTGTTCCCATGAGGCACAGGGTCAGACTGATTTGCATATGGCCATGTCTGAACTGGGGTGGTGTGGAGTGCAAATAAATGATGGATTTAGGTCCAGATCTCTGTACTGGGGTGAATGTATGACATTGTTTTGCATTCTGTCCATCACCTGTGGTTTTTGCATTTGTCACTCCGAGTGGGATGGGTATGTTCAGAAGTGAGTCCCATGCACTCCACACCACTGGATTCAACAAGCGGGGCTGAAGACGGCTGGAATGCCAGAAACCGGTCCTCAGAAGCTTGTTTTCGGTCCAGGGAAGGCATGGCTTGGCAGTTCGGGCTGGACTGTTACCATGAGGCACAGGGTCAGACTGATTTGCATATGGCCAAGTCTGAACTGGGGTGGTGTGGAGTGCAAAAAAACGATGGATTTAGGCCCAAATCTCTGTACTGGGGTGAATTTATGATATTGTTCTGCATTCTGTCCATCACCTGTGGTTTTTTGCATTTGTCACCCCTAGTGGGATGGGTATGCTCAGACGTGAGTCCCATGCACTCCACACCACTGGATTGAAGCAAGCCGGGCTGAAAACGGCTGGATTGCCAGAAACCGGTCCTCGGAAGCTTGTTTCCGGTCCAGGGAAGGCATTGCTTTGCAGTTCGGGCTGGACTGTTCCCACGAGGCACAGGGTCAGACTAATTTGCATATGGCCATGTCTGAACTGGGATGGTGTGGAGTGCAAAAAAATGATGGATTTAGGCCCAGATCTCTGTACTGGGGTGAATGTATGACATTGTTCTGCATTCTGTCCATCACCTGTGGTTTTTCCATTTGTCACCTTGAGTGGGATGGGTATGCTCAGGCGTGATTCCCATGCACTCCACACCACTGGATTCAAGCAAGCCGGGCTGAAGACGGCTGGAATGCTAGAACCGGTCCTCGGAAGCTTGTTTCCGGTCCAGGGAAGGTATGGCTTGGCAGTTCGGGCTGGACTGTTCCCATGAGGCCCAGGGTCAGACTGATTTACATATGGCCATGTCTGAACTGGGGTGGTGTGGATTGCAAAAAAAGATGGATTTAGGCCCAGATCTCTGTACTGGGGTGAATGTATGACATTGTTCTGCCTTCTGTCCATCACCTGTGGTTTTTGCATTTGTCACCTCGAGCGGGATGGGTATGCTCAGACGTGAGTCCCATGCACTCCACACGACTCGATTCAAGCAAGCCGGGCTGAAGACAACTGGATTGCCAGAAACCGGTCCTCGGAAGCTTGCTTCCAGTCCAGGGAAGGCATGGCTTGGCAGTTCGGGCTGGACTGTTCCCATGAGGCACAGGGTCAGACTGATTTGCATATGGCCATGTCTGAACTGGGGTGGTGTGGAGTGCAAAAAAAAGATGGATTTAGGCCCAGATCTCTGTACTGGGGTGAATGTATGACATTGTTCTGCATTTTGTCCATCACCTGTGGTTTTTGCATTTGTCACCCCGAGTGGGATGGGTATTCTCAGACGTGAGTCCCATGCACTCCACACCACTGGATTCAAGCAAGCCGGGCTGAAGACGGCTGGAATGCAAGAAACTGGTCCTCGGAAGCTTGTTTCCGGTCCAGGGAAGGTATGGCTTGGCAGTTCGGGCTGGTCTGTTCCCATGAGGCACAGGGTCAGACTGATTTGCATATGGCCATGTCTGAACTTGGGTGGTGTGGAGTGCAAATAAATGATCGATTTAGGCCCAGATCTCTGTACTGGGGTGAATGTATGACATTGTTTTGCATTCTGTCCATCACCTGTGGTTTTTGCATTTGTCACTCCGAGTGGGATGGGTATGTTCAGACGTGAGTCCCATGCACTCCACACCACTGGATTCAAGCAAGCCGGGCCGAAGACGGCTGGAATGCCAGAAACCGGTCCTCAGAAGCTTGTTTCCGGTCCAGGGAAGGCATGGCTTGGCAGTTCGGGCTGGACTGTTCCCATGAGGCACAGGGTTAGACTGATTTGCATATGGCCATGTCTGAATTGGGGTGGTGTATAGTGCAATAAAACAATGGATTTAGGCCCAGATCTCTGTACTGGGGTGAATGTATGACATTGTTCTGCATTCTGTCCATCACCTGTGGTTTTTGCATTTGTCACCCGAGTGGGATGGGTATGCTCAGACGTGATTCCCGTTGCACTCCACACCACTGGATTCAAGCTAGCCAGGCTGAAGACGGCTGGAATGCCAGAAAAAGGTCCTCTGAAGCTTGTTTCCAGTCCAGGGAAGGCATGGCTTGGCAGTTCGGGCTGGACTGTTCCCATGAGGCACAGGGTCAGACTGATTTGCATATGGCCATGTCTGAACTGGGGTGGTGTGGAGTGCAAAAAAACGATGGATTTAGGCCCAGATCTCTGTACTGGGGTGAATGTGTGACATTGTTCTACATTCTGTCCATCACTTGTGGTTATTGCATTCGTCGCCCCGAGTGGGAAGGGTATGCTTAGACGTGAGTCCCATGCACTCCACACCACTGGATTGAAGCAAGCCGGGCTGAAGACGGCTGGATTGCCAGAAACCGGTTCTCGGAAGCTGGTTTACGGTCCAGGGAAGGCATTGCTTGGCAGTTCGGGCTGGACTGTTCCCATGAGGCACAGGGTCAGACTGATTTGCATATGGCCAAGTCTGAACTGGGGTGGTGTGGAGTGCAAAAAAACGATTGATTTAGGCCCAAATCTCTGTACTGGGGTGAATTTATGATATTGTTCTGCATTCTGTCCATCACTTGTGGTTATTGCATTCGTCGCCCCGAGTGGGAAGGGTATGCTTAGACGTGAGTCCCATGCACTCCACACCACTGGATTCAAGCAAGCCGGGCTGAAGATGGCTGGAATGCCAGAAACCGGTTCTCGGAAGCTGGTTTACGGTCCAGGGAAGGCATGGCTTGGCAGTTCGGGCTGGACTGTTCCCATGAGGCACAGAGTCAGACTGATTTGCATATGGCCAAGTCTGAACTGGGGTGGTGTGGAGTGCACAAAAACGATGGATTTAGGCCCAAATCTCTGTACTGGGGTGAATTTATGATATTGTTCTGCATTCTGTCCATTACCTGTGGTTTTTTGCATTTGTCACCCCTAGTGGGATGGGTATGCTCAGACGTGAGTCCCATGCACTCCACACCACTGGATTGAAGCAAGCCGGGCTGAAAACGGCTGGATTGCCAGAAACCGGTCCTCGGAAGCTTGTTTCCGGTCCAGGGAAGGCATTGCTTTGCAGTTCGGGCTGGACTGTTCCCACGAGGCACAGGGTCAGACTGATTTGCATATGGCCATGTCTGAACTGGGATGGTGTGGAGTGCAAAAAAATGATGGATTTAGGCCCAGATCTCTGTACTGGGGTGAATGTATGACATTGTTCTGCATTCTGTCCATCACCTGTGGTTTTTCCATTTGTCACCTTGAGTGGGATGGGTATGCTCAGGCGTGATTCCCATGCACTCCATACCACTGGATTCAAGCAAGCCGGGCTGAAGACGGCTGGAATGCCAGAACCGGTCCTCGGAAGCTTGTTTCCGGTCCAGGGAAGGTATGGCTTGGCAGTTCGGGCTGGACTGTTCCCATGAGGCACAGGGTCAGACTGATTTACATATGGCCATGTCTGAACTGGGGTTGTGTGGATTGCAAAAAAAGATGGATTTAGGCCCAGATCTCTGTACTGGGGTGAATGTATGACATTGTTCTGCCTTCTGTCCATCACCTGTGGTTTTTGCATTTGTCACCTCGAGCGGGATGGGTATGCTCAGATGTGAGTCCCATGCACTCCACACGACTCGATTCAAGCAAGCCGGGCTGAAGACAACTGGATTGCCAGAAACCGGTCCTCGGAAGCTTGCTTCCGGTCCAGGGAAGGCATGGCTTGGCAGTTCGGGCTGGACTGTTCCCATGAGGCACAGGGTCAGACTGATTTGCACATGGCCATGTCTGAACTGGGGTGGTGTGGAGTGCAAAAAAAAGATGGATTTAGGCCCAGATCTCTGTACTGGGGTGAATGTATGACATTGTTCTGCATTTTGTCCATCACCTGTGGTTTTTGCATTTGTCACCCCGAGTGGGATGGGTATTCTCAGACGTGAGTCCCATGCACTCCACACCACTGGATTCAAGCAAGCCGGGCTGAAGACGGCTGGAATGCAAGAAACTGGTCCTCGGAAGCTTGTTTCCGGTCCAGGGAAGGTATGGCTTGGCAGTTCGGGCTGGTCTGTTCCCATGAGGCACAGGGTCAGACTGATTTGCATATGGCCATGTCTGAACTGGGGTGGTGTGGAGTGCAAATAAATGATGGATTTAGGCCCAGATCTCTGTACTGGGGTGAATGTATGACATTGTTTTGCATTCTGTCCATCACCTGTGGTTTTTGCATTTGTCACTCCGAGTGGGATGGGTATGTTCAGACGTGAGTCCCATGCACTCCACACCACTGGATTCAAGCAAGCCAGGCCGAAGACGGCTGGAATGCCAGAAACCGGTCCTCAGAAGCTTGTTTCCGGACCAGGGAAGGCATGGCTTGGCAGTTCGGGCTGGACTGTTCCCATGAGGCACAGGGTCAGACTGATTTGCATATGGCCATGTCTGAATTGGGGTGGTGTATAGTGCAATAAAACAATGGATTTAGGCCCAGATCTCTGTACTGGGGTGAATGTATGACATTGTTCTGCATTCTGTCCATCACCTGTGGTTTTTGCATTTGTCACCCGAGTGGGATGGGTATGCTCAGACGTGATTCCCGTTGCACTCCACACCACTGGATTCAAGCTAGCCAGGCTGAAGACGGCTGGAATGCCAGAAAAAGGTCCTCTGAAGCTTGTTTCCGGTCCAGGGAAGGCATGGCTTGGCAGTTCGGGCTGGACTGTTACCATGAGGCACAGGGTCAGACTGATTTGCATATGGCCATGTCTGAACTGGGGTGGTGTGGAGTGCAAAAAAACGATGGATTTAGGCCCAGATCTCTGTACTGGGGTGAATGTGTGACATTGTTCTACATTCTGTCCATCACTTGTGGTAATTGCATTCGTCGCCCCGAGTGGGAAGGGTATGCTTAGACGTGAGTCCCATGCACTCCACACCACTGGATTGAAGCAAGCCGGGCTGAAGACGGCTGGATTGCCAGAAACCGGTTCTCGGAAGCTGGTTTACGGTCCAGGGAAGGCATGGCTTGGCAGTTCGGGCTGGACTGTTCCCATGAGGCACAGGGTCAGACTGATTTGCATATGGCCAAGTCTGAACTGGGGAGGTGTGGAGTGCAAAAAAACGATTGATTTAGGCCCAAATCTCTGTACTGGGGTGAATTCATGATATTGTTCTGCATTCTGTCCATCACTTGTGGTTATTGCATTCGTAGCCCCGAGTGGGAAGGGTATGCTTAGACGTGAGTCCCATGCACTCCACACCACTGGATTCAAGCAAGCCGGGCTGAAGATGGCTGGAATGCCAGAAACCGGTTCTCGGAAGCTGGTTTACGGTCCAGGGAAGGCATGGCTT